>NC_047109.1:23987162-24668968 GCF_902500255.1 Thalassophryne amazonica
AATGGCATAGTTCAAAATTATAAGTATTCTACCTTGCATGGCGTGATGCTATCTTAGACTATAAGCATGCATTACTGGCTACAAAGCAGACCTATTACTCTGATGTGATCAACAAAAACAAGCATAACTCAAAGTTCTTGTTCAACATGGTGGCAACACTTATTCATGGACAACCACCTGTAGTTTTCTCTCCTTTTACAGCACAAGATTTCCTGGATTACTTTGAGAAGAAAATAGAAGACATTAGGTTAAACATATCCCAGCATGCCTTAACCCAGCCACTACACCCTAATATTGAGGTGGGTGCCATTACCGAGGTATTTACAGAATTTGAGAGTAGCTCACTAGGTGTGCTGACGAAACTCGTAATGTCAAGAAAAAGCACAACCTGTTCATTTGATCCTATACCAACAAAGCTGTTTAAGGACCTATGGCTCACTCTTGGGCTGACTCTGCTGGAAATTATTAATCTTTCTTTCACTTCTGGATCTGCTCCTGAATGTTTCAAATCTGCAGTGATTAAACCATTACTTAAGAAACCTAATCTTGACCCTTGTGTATTGAAAAATATCATTTTGCTCTAAAATTCTGGAAAAAGTGGTGTCATGGCAGCTCGTGGACTATCTTATAGAGAATAATGTCTTTGAGCCACTGCAGTCTGCTTTAAGAAAATATCATTCCAAAGAGACAGCTCTCATTAAAGTGGTAAATGATTTTCTGCATGCAGTGGATTTGGACACCACTATGGTTCTTGCGCTGTTAGATCTCACTGCTGCATTTGATACAGTGGATCATTATATTCTACTTGATAGGCTGGAAAATCATTTTGGGATTACTGGGAGTGCCCTGGCATGGTTGACGTCATACTTGACCAGTTGTTCTCACTGTGTTTTGTACTTTAGCACCATGTCTAACCTTAGTGACATTAAATTTGGGTTTCCACAGGGGTCAGTCTTAGGACCCCTGCTTTTCTCCCTTTAGATAACACCCCTTGGGCACATATTGTGGCGCTTTGGGATTACCTGTCACTGCTATGCTGATGATACTCAGTTATACATGCCGATAACTGCTGGTAATCTCATTCACATAAAATCCTTAGAAGATTGCCTTGCATCAGATAGAAGCTGGATGTCTAGAAACTCCACATTAGAAATATTACAAGGACTGTTTTCTTCCACCTGTGAAATATAGCAAAGATTCATCCCATCCTGTCTATGGCTGATGCTGAGACCCCAATCCATGTGTTTATCTCTTCTAGATTGGTCTACTACAATGTTCTATTTTCTGGTTTACCGCAGTTCAGCATTAGGGCTCTTCAATTGGTTCAAAATGCTGCAGCCAGACTTTGACAAGAAGCAGAAAGTTCAACCACATTACACCCATTTTGGCATCCCTTCACTGGCTTCCTGTCCCACTGAGATCATATTTTAAGGCTCTGCTACTAGTCCATACAATTGTTCACAGACTGCCACCTCCCTACCTAGCTGACCTAATTAAACCTTACGTACTGGCCCAGGCTTTGCGTTCTAAGGGTGCTGGACTACTTTGTGTCCCTGGGGTGAATAAGAACTCTGCGGGTCATACAGCGGTCTCTTATTGTGCCCCTGTTCTGTGGAATGATCTCCCTGTGTCAATAAAACAGTCAGATTCTGTGGAGACTTTCAAGTCCAGACTTAAGATGCACTTATTTTCCCTTTCATATGGCTAGCATACTAGCATAGTATAGTTCTACACTTTTTACTCTTTTAATTCATTTACAAGTCACCGAGATTCATTATCCAACATCATGTCTTTGTGTGGTCCAGCCAGGGGACTCAACTTTACCTAAATTCTGAGTTCTTTTAGTGGAGCTTAGTGGCACACAGTGCAGCATTCAGTGGGACAAAGCGGCACAACGAATTGCGTGGCAGTGCGGGGGTTAAATTTGTGCAAGTATCAAGGTGCCTTAACATAGTGTTTTGATATGGATGTAAATTGGGGGAATGATTGTGGGTCAGCCAAGGTCAAAGTGATTTGATTTAGAGAACAATAGGTTACAAGTCAAAGCCATGGGTAAGGTCTAAAGTTCTTTTACTTTTCTCCAGTAGAGAGCTTTCTCATTTTCATGTTGCCTTATCATTTTTAACAATATCTGCAGTCTTCATGGGTGAGCGAAGAGGTTAAAACCAAAAAAAACAAAACAAAAAAAAAACATTTAGAGCTATTTAATGTTGAAACAGTTAGTCTGACACACAACTGAGTGATATTATATGTGTAAAGGGCTGATACATGTAAAGGTGTAACATTCTATGTTGACTACTGCATCTAGATGTTCTCATACTCCACTTTACATCTCAAATGCAAATATGTGTAACAAAACAAATGAATTGTTCTTGTACTACATTTGGAAAGGACTGTATCTCTGACATTTGATTTGCCAAAAATTGATTATATTTCCCTAAACTCATCATTCCTTTCAACTCACATTCCTCTTTGAGAAGCAGCAAGGTACCTGGAAGCAAATTACATTAACAATATGAATCATTCATGAAATCTACTCTCATTGGCTGGGGGTGTAGCCACAGGAATGCGAGCAATTGAATTATGAATTTTCCCCTAAAACACTGACTCACCATGGTTTTAGCTGAGAATGTGTCTGAACTGGGGTAAGTGGAGGTCTTATGTGATATATAAACTCACAAATCTGGAAGAAGATCTACTGATTTTGGCAAAATCCATAGAATTTTTCATCTCGACTGGTCTCTGTCAGATAGTATGGGCCCCTTCACACATAGTACAAATAAGTACAATTCAGGGCGACTCACAGTGAAACAGCTTGTATAAGCGAACAACAAAAACATTGTAGTGCACTATCCCGGTGCGACAGTTCGTGCCCACGACAGTGTCTTTCAAGCAGGAACACAGTGTGAGCAGCTGCACCACATCACGCCACTGATGTGGAGAACAATAAAATAAAAGCCAGCTGTATCAACCCAGTGAATATCACTGGGTTAATATAACTAATACATAAAAGGGGCCGCAATACAGAACCCAGTGGTTAAATAACTCTAGTTAAAAACATGTCACTCAAGGTATTCAAACCCATAAGCTCTGATTACCAGATGGAAACTTTATCAGTGAGCTACCATCACCGTTTTGTGAAAGGTGCGGGAAAATACCTGATATCAAGGACATTGACGTACACTATTTAAAATAAATAAATAAGCCACACACCATATAAAAACACTGCATTTTATTGAATCCCTCTTATCAAGAGGACAATACAAGTATGATCTGTCTGTTCCTCTGTAGATGACACATGGTCACCGATGTACAGTCATGAAATGACATGAATGAGAAGCAGTGTGCTCTTATCATGTCCACATCTACTGGCCCGGTGTGTTCAGCCAGCCCCGCGGGCGTGTCCTGCCCAACATGCATGTCTTGTGGACAGAGCACCACAGGACAGACACTGCATAATGTGGTACAGAGCTCACGTGGGTCACGTGACACTCAGATCACCTGCTGCATGTTATGGACATACAGTATGTACATAAATGAACAAAAATGTGTACAGATCCAAAACATTATATAAAAAATGAATGTACTGTTTAAATGTAAGACAATCATGTTACTGGTCATGAATCGGTTCTCACTGTCACAAAAAACACCACAATTTGTCTAATATTTAATTCCTGAGCACACAATACAAGAATGATTATCCTCCTAGACGTACACTAGCGAGTGATGATCTGACTTTTTCTTCCTTTTATTTTTTTACATGAATGACCTGATGCCACTGGATCATGAACACATGAGCTGATTCCACATGTCCAGTGTGCACTGAAGCGTTGGTGACCGTGTTCCAAAGGTGATACGGGTTTTTACTGATTACAATGTGAGGAGAGCCCGCTGATGCATGTGCCTCACAGTGGTGTCTTGTGACGTGATATTCTGCATCACATGATATGTGTTCTCCAGCTTTGAGTAGTGTTGACAAAGTGGTCAAGTGCAGCTTTGACTGCATGGTCATCGCCGCGGGCACTGAGATGTGGTTGCGGTGATCCAGTTTGTTTTATTTCTGCCTATATTGTCATCATTTGCAGTCACATGGATGACTGTGCAATTACACGTGACATGTGACAATTACAATGTGAGAAGAACCCACCGATACATGCTCCGCGAGGAGGTGTCTTGTGACGTGATACTCTGCATCACATGATATGTGTTCTCCAGCTTTGAGTAGCCATGACACAGTGGTCAAGTGCAAGATGGCTTGCCGATCGTCTGACAGCTTTGGTGCACCTGCATGCACTGGCATCATCTGATTGCCTCACTGGGTGTGCCTGGGCTGTGATTGTCAGCGTTTGCATGTCACGTCACGTGGCCCTGCCTTTTCTAAGTGCCCCGTGAGTAGTGTTGGATGTTCATTGGTGGCAGCTGGACTCCAGCTGACTCTGGCCGAGAGTGAGTCGAATGGCACTCGCATGGCATTTGACAATTTTCAGCCACTGGTGTGAAGGCTGCCTTGATGGCGTCATTCAGCTATGGATTGACATGGGCAATGATTTTGTACAGCTGCTCGGCCACAGCATGATATGTCTGACCTGCCGTTCAACACGATCAGATGGCAGTGTGATCTTATCATGCCTGCCGTTCAAATGGGTTTCCATGAGTGTGAGTGGCACGTGAATATAGAATGCATGTCCCGTGCCTGAATGAATGTGACTACTGCTGTATGAGGCATTTGAGTGCAGTTCCGATTTCCCATGATTGCCATTTGACTCCTCCTTCGTGAACCATTCTGCCTCAGTCGTGTTATGTGTGATGGGGCCCTAATAATTGACAGAGGGAGCTATTGGGAAGACCAACGGCTCTGTGTGTTTCTCCATGGAGAACTGGAGTTGTGTCAGGAAGGGTATCCATAGCAAAATCTGTGCCAAATTCTAATGTGGATCTGTAATAACTGTGGAGACTCTGAACAACCAGAGGTGGCCGGAAGGCAAACAATGAATGTTAGGGTATTTTTAACCCTATGGCTATTATTGAGTGTGTATGTTTGTTCCAGTCTGCACATGTCATTATTTACTTTTTAAAGTGTCGGATTTCAGTTCCAAAATGTTCTGACAGCCATCTGGGGAAGTTTCACACAGTTGTTCAAAATCGGCTGGCGGCCCCGAGTGTGATGCACATGTTCAAAACTCTCCGGGTTAGGTCGAGATGGGACAGCTATCCGACGGCGGTCCATGTGTAATCTAAGAACTATCTAACCACAATTTACATATTCCAGTGGCGGCAAAACGGGATCCGAAATGATTTGAGCACATACGAGGGAACCTCAACATGGCTCTGGCACTGCAAAGCCTGCCGGTATGACCTGCACGTGCCACATATAATAATGTCCACCCCCCCGGAGCACAAAGGAACTGTTGACATGTATGTGGCATGCTTCATCATGATAATAATTATGAATTATTATCATGTACAGTGAATGTGAAGAGCAGCTATTCATGTGCTACTGCGTGAATCTGAACAGGCTGTTATTTCTACAACAGACCTCACAGGACAGATATTTGTCCATGGGTGACATAAATAATGTAAACTACTGTCTCCATCGTAACTGCATATAACACAGGTAGCTGTGTCTCTCTGTCATGCACAGTTACACGTCATTTCACGCATCAGGCTTTGAGCTGAATGGATCTCACGCTGTATGGAACTATAGTGCCAGGTCCTTACACCATTAATAAACATGAATCTCACCTCCACCAGTGGGACAGCAGCCTGGGACAGCAGCCTGTGGTCAAAATCCTCTCACCCAAAATATAAAAAGTAATTCCATGTGATAATCTGACCGTCATGGTGTCCAGAGTTGCATTGTATTCCTGAAGTGGGCAAACAAGAAAAAAGAAAGTTACCTGGAAAGGCTCCATCTGAGGGACTGCATGGCCCACTGCCAGCAAACTTTGAGCGAAGATGTCCAGTGGCACGCATGCACACGTGTGCCCTGCGCGCGCTTAGTGGCCCATGCAGCATTATGCATACACACACACACACACACAGGCAGTCTGTCTGACCTCCGACACTGCTGACCATGTCTCTTTTCCTCCTGACTGCGTCAGATTATGGCAATATTTGTCATGTCGGGCATGGTTCTGGCAAATTCTTGCTATGTGTGATGGTGGCTTTACTGTGCAGAACTTTGCAAACTTGTTTCTGACATTTGAGGATGATAGCTGTGCTGCCCAGAAAGCTGATAAAAAAACAACTTGCCAACTACATACAGTTGCATGCAAAAGTTTGGGCAACCCTGGTAATTTTCATGATTTTCCTTTACAAATCATTGGTTGTCTGGATCAGAAATGTCAGTTAAATATGTTATATATATCATATAGCTGAGGAACACACTGATATTTGAGAAGTGAAATGAAGTTTCTAGAATATACAGAAAGTGTGCAATAATTATTTAAACAAAATTGGGCAGGTGAATAAATTTGGTCACCCTTGTCATTTTACTGATTTGAATACATTTAGCACTAATTATTGAAACAGAAAATTGGTTTGATAAGCTCATTGACCCTTGACTTCCTTACACAGGTGAATCCAATCATGAGAAAGGGTATTTAAGGTGGCCATTTGTAAATGTTTCCCCTCTTAGCATCTCTTCTAATGAGTGGCAACACGGGAGCCTCTAAACATCTCTCAATTGACCTGAAAACAAACAAATTGTTCAACATCATGGTTTCGGGGGAAGGATACAAAAAAAGCTTTCTCAGAGATTTCAGCTGTCAGTTTCCACTCTGACGAACATAGTGAGGAAATGGAAGACCACAGGCACTAGTTAAGGCCTGAAGTGGCAGGCCAAGAAAAATCTCAGATATGCTGAAGCGAAGGATGGTAAGAACAGTCATAATCAACCCACAGTCCTGTTCCAAAGACCTACAACATGATCTTGCTGCAGATAGTGTCTCTGTGCATCATTCAACTATACAGTATACTTTGCTAAAGGAGATGCTGTAATACAGAGGAAGTATTTTCTGCGTATCATGCCACAAACAGTCTCGCTTGAGGTATGCTAAAGCACATTTGGACAAGCCGGCGTCATTTTGGAATAAGGTGCTGTGGACTGATGAAACTAAAATTGAGTTATTTGGACATAACAAGGGGTGGCATGCATGGCTGAAAAAGAACACACCATTCTAAGAAAAACACTTGCTACCTACAGTAAAATTTGGAGGTGGTTCCATCATGCTGTGGGGCTGTGTGGCCAGTGCAGGTACGGGGAATCTTGTTAAATTTGAGGGTCACATGGATGCCAGTCAATATCAATAGATTCTTGAGAACAATGTTCATGAATCAGTGACAAAATTGAAGTTGCGCCGGGGCTGGATCTTTCAACAGGACACTACTAAGGCATTCATGCAGAGGAACAAGCACAATGTTCTGGAATTCAGTCCGCAGACCTGAATATTATTGAAAATCTGTGGTGTGATTTTAAGCGGGCTGTCCATGCTCGGAAACCAATAAACCTGAGGTGTTTTGTAAAGAATGGTCCAAAATACCTTCAATCAGAATCCAGACTCTCATTGGAAGCTATAGGAAGCGTTTAGAGGCTGTTATTTCTGCAAAAGGAGGATCTGCTAAATATTGATGTATTTTTTACTGTTGGGGTGCCCAAATTTACGCACCTGCCTAATTTTGTTTAAATAATTATTGCACACTTTCTCTAAATCCTATAAACTTCATTTCACTTCTCAAATAGCACTGTGTTTGTCTGCTCTATGATATATTTAACTGAAATTTCTGATCCAGACAACCAATGATTTAGAATGGAAAATCATGAAAATTATCATGGGTGCCCAAACCTTTGTATACAACTGTATATTGAAATGTTGGCATAAAGCTCAGGTTTGTCCATCTTCACAGCATTGCAGTGACTGATATTTGGTTTTATTTTTAATCCTTAAACAAACATTGGAAAATCTGGTACTAAAAATGCACGCATGCATATTTTTGGTTTTGTGCATGCTTATATTCAGAAATGCTGGAGTCGCTGAAAGAAAGACTCGACAAAGTAAATGTAAACAATTCACTTCATCAGACAGAGCTTGCTGGTGAGTTCAGATGAATTAACTGATGACATTCACACAACAGTGTATTTTCTGTTCAGAGTATTTTGTTCGAGCCACCGACTGTAAAATAGTGGAAATGGTTAAGTCAGTTATATTACCAAATGATTTGCATTATCAGGCAAATTAACAATACTTAACTGACAAACACAGAAAGCCACATTACATATGCATGTTTTTTCAGCAATATTACAATAGATTACTTGTCTAATAGGATGAAAGCCAATTTAACCCTCTGGGGTCCGACGGCATTTTTTGGACAGTTCACTCGCCTGGCATAAATGTTTCATTATTGCTGTTAACAGCTCTCCCTGCATCCCACAATCAAGTTTTGTCTCTTTTGTCAACCTGTTCTTTCATAATATATATGCTTTTGTTGTGTTTTATAAGTGTAACAAAGAAAAAAGTAAAGCGGAAAATAATTTTCAACACACATTTATTCAAAACACACAGCAAACTATAATAAACAACTGTTTTGACACTTTATAAAGGTAATTTGAGGTCTTGTGTGAAAGACTGTACAACAAAAAAAGTTCAAACAATAAACACAAATTCATCACATTTTGAACAATATATACAAAATGGTCTATGCGTTTATGCTCCAGTCTAAGGAGCGGCCCCTCTAAACTCACCCCATTGATATGCTAAACAGTGGTTTATGCCAGAGGGAGAGAGCCACAGAGTAATCCAATAACATTCAAATGCAAACAAGTGGAGCAATCCTGATAGTTACACACTCTTTGTTTGACCACGTGAGATTGGTGACCACGTGATTTTTATTTTTTTATTTTTTTTCCGGCACTTCTGGGTGGTTGCAGCTGGGTCACTTCGCAGCTCCGTATGTGTGCACTTTTTTTTCCAACTTTTTAACTTTATTTTATTTTATATATTTTTTGTTACACTTACTGTAAGGCTAGGGCAACACTGACACAGTATTTTTCTACAAATTCATGGATATTTTTACCTGTTTTTGCCACGGTGTGTGTCGGGACACCCCCCGCATGCCGCGTGCCTATTGTCTACACAAAGGAACAGCTGATCGCCCTGAGAGGAGCCGCTCAGCTTTTCCCGTGGGCAAAGAAGAAAACAACATCCCCGCAGACATATTACGCAGTTTTCGTTGTGGATGTCAGCCCGGACGCAGGATCCAAGAGAAGAAACATCGCCCTCGTCCTGCACTTCCCTCTGTGATCACCAGAAATGTAAGATCTATTACGGAAAGTGTGACGAGCTGACTGCTCGCTCACGGTACCAGCGGGAATACAGAGACAGTGCACTGATGATTTTCACGGAGACCTGGCTCACCCCAACCATCCCAGACTCTGCTGTAGCCATCAACAACTTTCATCTGCTACGCTTGGACAGGACGGAGGAGAGTGGGAAGCGGAGAGGAGGAGGACTTTCAGTTTATGTGAGTAAAAAATGGTCCAAAGCAGAACACTGTACTGTTAAGATCCAGATGTGCAACAAACACATCAAACTTCTTACTGTTAGCATTAGGCCATATCATCTGCCTCAGGAGTTTTCACAAGTTATCGTGATAGCTGTGTATGTAGCCCCATCTACTAACCCTGAAATCGCTTGTGAGCATCTGCTAAATTGCATCATTGATCTGCAGTCAAGACACCCACAGGCCCTGTTCCTCACCACTGGCGACTTCAACCACTCCAACCCTGCCTCTGTCCTCCCCACACACACTCAGTATGTGACCTGTCCCACCAGAGACAATAAAACACTGGACTTATTTTTTGCCAGTGTGAAGGAGGCATACACCTCTTCCCACCTTCCCCCACTGTGCAGATCAGACCACAATCTCATCCATTTGGCACCAGTATATGTCCCCCTTGTGCGAAGGCAGCCTGCTGAGTCTCGGATTGTACAGAAGTGGTCTGCAGAGAATGAGGCGGCACTTAGAGACTGTTTCAGCACAACTGTGTGGTCCAAACTCTGTGACCCTCACAAGGAGGACATAAACGCCATGACAGAATGCATCACGGACTACATCAACTTTTGCTTTGAAAACACCGTACCTACCCGGACAGTGCAGCGTTTTTTGAACAACAAACCATGGATTAACCCTGATATAAAGACTCTGCTGAAGGAGAAGAAGAGAGCCTTTTAAGTCAGGGAACCGAGAGGCCCTGAAGAATATACAGAGAGAACTGAGGAGGGAAATTCGCAAGGCTCAGACTTCAAACCCCCTCCCAAACAGGCGGAAGGTGATATCAATGGGCAACGACCTCAACAAGCACTTCCTGAGGTTCGACACAACCCCTCCTCCTCCTCCCCCTGCTCTGTCTTCTGTGCCTCTGCCCAGTATCCCCCCTCCCCCTCCTTACACTTCCGCTCACACCGCCGCCACAGAGTGCTTCATTCCCAATACACATCCTGGCACCAGCCAGACCTCCTCCCCCTTCTCCACCCCTACCTTCCCCCCCACCTGCTCTCTACTCTCCACGGCAGATTAGGTCAGGAGTCAGCTGAAGAGAATAAAGAGCAAAAAGGCAGCAGGCCCAGACAAGATTAGCCCGAGGCTCCTCAAATCCTGTGCAGATGAGCTGTGTGGGGTCATGGAGCGGGTCTTCAACCTGAGCCTGAAGCTGAGGACAGTGCCACACCTCTGGAAAACATCATGTGTGGTCCCGGTGCCCAAAACACCGCACGCCAAGGACCTCAACAGCTTCAGGCCAGTGGCACTTACATCCCACCTGATAAAGACCCTAGAGTGCCTCGTCCTGTGTCACCTCCGCTCCATGGTGAGCTCTGCTATGGACCCACAGCAGTTTGCTTACCGGTCTGGCATTGGAGTGGAGGACGCCATCATCTCCCTGCTGCACCGCTCACTGTCCCACCTGGAGAGGCCCAACAGCGCTGTGAGGATTCTCTTCTTTGACTTCTCCAGCGCTTTCAACACCATCCAGCCGCGACTCCTGAGGGACAAGTGGTCCTCGCGCCCTTCCTCTTCACTCTTTACACTGCAGACTTCAGACACAACACGGACAGCTGTGTCCTGCAGAAGTTCTCTGACGACTCCGCCCTCATTGGACTCATCATGGATGACGATGACGCGGAGTACAGAGGACTAACGCAGGACGTTGTGGACTGGTGTCAGAGGAACCACCTCCTCATCAACGCGGGGAAGACCAAGGAGATGGTGGTGGACTTCAGACACTGCCCCACTACACTCCCCCCAGTGAACATCCAGGGAAGGGACACTGAGAGAGTGGACTCATATTAGCACCTGGGTGTTCATCTGAACAACAAACTGGACTGGACTCACAACACGGACACACTTTGCAGGAAGGGTTAGAGCCGCCTCTACCTCCTGAGGAGGCTGAGGTCTTTTGGAGTAAGGAAGCCACTCCTGAGGACCTTCTATGACTCTGTGGTGGCTTCAGCCATCCTGTATGGTGTGGTGTGCTGGAGCGCAGCATCACAGAGAGGGACAGGAAAAGACTGGATAAGATCATCAGGAAATCCTGCTCTGTCCTGGGCTGTACTCTGGACTCTGTGCAGGAGGTGGGGGACAGGAGGGTCCTGGCTAAACTTAAATCTATGCTTGACCACGAGTGTCACCCCCTGCAGGACGTTCTGTCCGCTCTGGAGAGCAGTTTCAGTGACAGACTCATCCACCCTCGCTGTGTGAGGGAGAGATTCCACAGATCGTTTCTCCCGGCTGCTGTCAGACTGTGGTAACCATAGCAACCAGGACAATAATCATGTCATTACCTGCTGTATTTATTAGGTACAATAATTTAACTTATGGTGCAAACTTAAGTCACTTTACCTACTATATTTTAACCTGTCCGTATTGTAAATATCAGAGTAACTTATCGTACATTTCACGCTGAAGTCACTTTATCTGATCACTTTTACATCCTGACAGTGTATATCATCCCGGCAGTCCAGCACTGAACTGAACAATGATAGCCTTAGCATTACCCGGCACTCAGTGCTTTTTTTAGTTCTTGTTTTTTAAGAGATACTTGTCTGTTTTATTGCATGCCCTTCTATTCCTACTGTTCCATGCTGCGATGTGACACTGAAATTTCCCCATTGAGGGATGAATAAAGGCTTCTCTTATCTTATCTTATTGTCATGCGAGGCTCTCCGTCTGCTTTCACTTTCGCTGTGCGTAATGGCACAGGGTGCATTGGAGGAGTTAGACGGCTTTCAAATATCACTATATCACTCCTGAAAATGATCTTTGGTTTATCACGTGAGGTAAATCTGCCCTACAATTGGATTTTGGAAAACCATGTGACGGTGAACCAATTCCGATTGGACACTCACATTGTGCACGTCATCACACAGCTTCTATGAAGAGTACAAAGATGGCCGATGGCGGATCGAAAGTCCGTGGAGTTAACTTTTCAGCAAAAGAAAAAGTAAGTTTCTATCTCATATCATTAAAAAGTTATTTATAATTTAGTAAAGCTTGGTTCCAGCTGTTGTATACAACATCGTCGGCCCCAGAGGGTTAAGGTTGGTTTTGGTTCCCTAAACCACACAGAGGTCCCTCAATTTCTCAAAACCTTTGCTTGTGTTGACCCATATTCTCATCTGATGCCGATTTGATTTATGGTTGGTCAGACAGGCATCAAAGGATTTATATTTTATTTTTTAACTTAGTTACTCATCAACAGAGAATAGATTATGCAATACAAAACAATCCTCTCTGGCTATGCTTTTGCTATGTGGTGCAGAATCAAACTTGCGAGACAAATACCCAGTGGTGGGCACACTTCCGATAATCCGATAACAGATAATTATCAAAGATAATGTTTTCATTATCGGATTATCTTTTTAGATAAATTTAAAAACCATCATCGGACTAATTATCTTCCGATGAATTGCCATTCGATAACTTTTAGACCGATAACATAGTAAACCAAGCTGAACAGTGAAAAACAATTTTGAAATTGTTAAAGCAGTTGAGACCTACCTGTTGAAAGTTTCCTAACAAATGTGTAGTTCCACCCTCTACAAACAGAAAAGAGCTGCTTCCAAAAGAAAACACTCCTCCTCTGCAGGCAAAGGAAAACTGGTCACAAAAAATAATAATAATAATTTCCTTTAACACCATACTGGTATAATCGCAATATCACCAAGTCATCCACAGGCATACATTTTTAATTTATGGTTCAAATTTTAACCTACTCATTTTGGACAAGTTAATTAAAATTACTGTCATGTCTGAAGCTTTATAAAGTGAAAATATCAAATATACGAGGTCTGTCAATAAAGTATAGGTCCTTTTTATTTTTTTCAAAAACTATATGGATTTCATTCATATGTTTTTACGTCAGACATGCTTGAACCCTCGTGCGCATGCGTGAGTTTTTCCACGCCTGTCGGTGACGTCATTCGCCTGTGAGCACTCCTTGTGGGAGGAGTCGTCCAGCCCCTCGTCGGAATTCCTTTGTCTGAGAAGTTGCTGAGAGACTGGCGCGTTGTTTGATCCAAATTTTTTCTAAACCTGTGAGACACATCGAAGTGGACACGGTTCGAAAAATTAAGCTGGTTTTCAGTGAAAATTTTAACGGCTGATGAGAGATTTTGAGGTGATACTGTCGCTTTAAGGACTTCCCACGGTGCGAGACGTCGCGCAGCGCTCTCAGCCGCCGTCGTCAGCCTGTTCAAGCTGAAAACCTTCACATTTCAGGCTCTATTGATCCAGGACGTCGTGAGAGAACAGAGAAGTTTCAGAAGAAGTCGGTTTCAGCATTTTATCCGGATATTCCACTGTTAAAGGAGATTTTTTTAATGAAAGACGTGCGGACGGGTCTGCGCGTCAGCTCACAGCCGCCACGATGCTCCGCCACAGGAAAAACACCTCCGTTGGAAGCCTTAAGGACAAGTTGGAACATGTCCAGCTGTTAAACAATTTCTCATACACTCACTCCACTGAAAGCCATCAAAAGCCACCTGGATTTTACAAATTGTTATCAACACGGAGGTGTTTTTCCAGTGCCGCCGCACCGCGTCGGCTGCGTCCCGACGCGCGGACCCATCCGCATGTCTTTCATTAAAAAAATCTCCTTTAACAGTGGAATATCCGGATAAAATGCTGAAACCGACTTCTTCTGAAACTTCTCTGTTCTCTCACGACGTCCTGGATCAATAGAGCCTGAAATGTGGAGGTTTTCAGCTTGAACAGGCTGACGACGGCGGCTGAGAGTGCTGAGCGATGTCTCGCACCGTGGGAAGTCCTTAAAGCAACAGTATCACCTCAAAATCTCTCACCAGCCGTTAAAATTTTCACTGAAAACCAGCTTAATTTTTCGAACCGTGTCCACTTCAATGTGTCTCACAGGTTTAGAAAAAAATTTGATCAAACAACGCGCCAGTCTCTCAGCAACTTCTCAGACAAAGGAATTCCGACGAGGGGCTGGACGACTCCTCCCACAAGGAGTGCTCACAGGCAAATGACGTCACCGACAGGCGTGGAAAAACTCACGCATGCGCACGAGGGTTCAAGCATGTCTGACGTAAAAACATATGAATGAAATCCATATAGTTTTTGAAAAAAATAAAAAGGACCTATACTTTATTGACAGCCCTCGTATGTTTTCGTTTTAAAGTAATGTGCTAATTTTTAAGGTTTTGTGAGCACATGCTGTGCCAGGCAGCAATGCATTATGGGTAGCAAAGGGTAATCTCAGACGTTCACGACAGGACAAATGCATTTCAGACACTCTGTTCAGGCTCCACAGATAACAGCATTAAACTCTAGTGCATAAAACTCTCGTGAATATATTCTCTGGGTTTATAGACGTTAGTGTATTTGTGTTTGTTAAATTCCACGCATCTTAAAAGTTAAATGTAGCAGACACGGATTATCTGGAATTTTGTTTGGCAAGTTTTCAAGGCCGCTACTGCCATCTACTGGCCAGTAGTGTTCATGGCAGTATTCGCCCCAAGAACTACTAAGCGTCTGGGTACCAGTAGATGGCAGTGTTCTATTTATTTTAACCCGGTTATATCAGGTGGTGGTCAAATCAACTTTTTGGCTTTTTTTTTTCTACAAATTAAGTTTAAAAACAAAACAACAACAACAACAACAAAAACCATTACAAGACAACTCTGCAGTTGGATGCATGAAGCGCTTCAGCAGCAGGAGGTGGTCATGAGATGTTAAAGCTTGTTACTCCACTACACGACTGCAGGACGCGCGATTAACCTGAAACTCAGTCCAAAAAATTCTCGCACGAATGAAAAATCATCTGAAAAATGGCCAAAATACGCACAGTGTAAAGCTAACATTAATGTGTCAAGATAAGGCTTTTCAGAACTGTCCAATTGTTAACCTTGTCCTTTGTTTTATCTGTTTTCATTATTTATTATTGCATTTTAACCTGTGAAGTGCTTTGTGACTTATGTCTGTGAACGGCACTATATAAATAAATTTACTTACTTACTTACTAATATTGAGTGCACGTTTTACAACATCATAAAAGTTTTAAAACATGCACACATCATCAAACGTGTGCACGACATTAATAAAACATGCGCACATTGTCTCCACATGCAAAACATTTTGCGATGACACTCCGCAAAAATGCCTGTTTTTACAAATAAAACGGAATATTTTACAAAAGCACATTTATCTTTAAACCAACACACGACACATGTCACATTAACGTGTTGGTTTACATGATGAATGACTGAACCAATCAGTGTTTAGCAGAGGCACGTTTACCCAGAATGCTTTGCGGTCTGTGTTTGTTACAAAACCTCAGAATTAGTGCCTTATTCAACATTAAAAGATATATGTTATATTTTAACTTTGTACAAATGACAGAATTGACATTAATGGAGTTATTCTATCAGTATTTTCATAAAACCATAAGTTAGTATGACTTTATTTTTCAAGACCTCCGTCTGACCGGAGTGTTGTAATTGATAGAGAGCTGACCTTATGACTGCTCTCTGGATGTCTCTGTGTTGGGAGCACTGTAATAAACAAGCACTTCCAGCAGGGGAAGAATGTTGAAAGAAAATGATTATGATTATGATTATGATTAGTAGTAGAAAGCTGATTTTGCTCTCAGGATTTGTCTGTGCTGTATTCTACAGGGGGCAGCATAGTCAAACGTTCTGGCTCAGTTTTGGGTCTTTCGATGCTTTCAAAAGTGATTGTGTTAAAAATTAATTTCAGCTTCTTAGTAATTGCAAATGTACCAGAGACAACACCGGAATTTATTGGTTATCGATTATCTGTAACTTCTGATACATTTTTGGGTGGTTTATTGGTTTATCTTTATCAAAGATGATGGATGGGGTCATGTATTGGGAGATTTTGGCAAACAACCTCCTTCCCTCAGTAAGAGCATTGAAGATGGGTCATGGCTGGGTCTTCCAGCATGACAATCACCCCAAACACACAGCCAGGACAACTAAGGAGGGGCTCCGTAAGAAACATTTCAAGGTCCTGGAGTGGCCTGGCCAGTCTCCAGACCTGAACTCAATAGAAAATCTTTGGAGGGAGCTGAAACTCCAAACCTGAAAGATTTGGAGAAGATCTGTATGGAGGAGTGGATCAAAATCCCTGCTGCAGTGTGTGCAAACCTGGTGAAAAACTACAGGGAACGTTTGGCTTCTGTAATTGCAAACAAAGGCTACTGTACCAAATATTAACATTGATTTTCACAGGTGTTCAAATACTTATTTGCAGCAGTAACATACAAATAAATTATTTTAAAAAATCATACATTGTGATTTCTGGATTTTTTTTTTAGATTATGTCTCTCACAGTGGACATGCACCTAAGATGAAAATTTCAGACCCCTCCATGATTTCTAAGTGGGAGAACTTGCAAAATCGCAGGGTGTTCAAATAGTTATTTTCCTCACTGTATATGTCACTTTGATAAATGAATTGCCTATATTTTTGAAATGCGGTGTTACTGCTTTACTCAACAGGAATGAATTTAATCTGTGCATTACAGAAATGTCAAAATTAAAAGATGCTCCAATCGTATTGCAAACATTACCACATTATTTGCCTGATCATAAAGAATCCAAAAAGGTATAGTTTGGACTATCTGTGACTGAATGTTATGGAGTTATGGGATAAAAACAGCAAGAATGGTGACAAAGGTCAGTTTTAGTTTGTACAGGGGTCCAAAGTTAAAGTTGCTCCAATTTTGGTTCAAAGTGATACAAATTATTACTTGAGTTAACAGGGTAAAAAAGGTTTGAACCATGTATCATGTTTAGTTATCACATTATGGGGTTACATAGTATGTCACATGTCATAGAATCCAATGAACATTGACGTTGTTTGACCTTTACTTTGGAGACCAAGCATTCAACACTGTTAAAGTAGACCTGCACTGAAATAAATGCAGTCAGATCTTTGGTCCAAAAAATGACTTATATTTACACATGAGATCCTTCTGAATGTAGTAAAGTAAATCTGCAAGCCCAGATCTGTCATTCAATGGAGAAATCTTCATTTGAAAATGACAAATTTACAGCTAACATTTAGCCCTCCGCAAATTGTCCCTCTCATCATGGACGCTGCCGAGACGTCAGGGACAAGACCGGGGAATAATGTCGCCCGCTGTCGATGCCACCGCTGATCTGATCCCCGGATCTGAGCAAGCAGAGCTGTATCTCACATTCATTACAGCTTACTTTTTGATGTTGAAACCAGGATGTGTTTAACAGTAACATTACTAAGAGATAAAATCAATTCCAATGCGGGATCGGACTGAAGGCGGGAACGCGTCATCTTGTCACCGACGTCATGGAAATGATCCGGATGTACAAACTGTTTTCACAGAGGGCTAAATGTTAGCTGCAAATTTGTCATTTTTAAACGAATATTTCTCCGCTGAATTACAAATTTGGGCTTATAGATTTACTTTACTGCATTCACAAGGGTCTTATAAATACATATCAGCTATTTCTTTTCTGAAATCTAACCACCTTTATTTCAATGCAGGTCTCCTTTAAAACTATTCAATTTATTACTCCTATTAGCTCAACCAATAATTTGCATTAAGTTTTACCAAAATTGGAGCAACTTTAACTTTTGGCCCCTGTAGAAACTGAAATTGACCTTTGTCACCATTCTTGCTGTTTTTACCCCATAACATTCAGTCACAGATTGTCCAAACTATACCTTTTTGGAATCTTTATGATCAGACAAATAATGTGGTATAGCTTTCAATTTGACTGGAACATTTTAAAATGTTGATCCCTGTGTAATTCTTCAATTCCCCCTACCTGGCTGCCTATTGAAAATTGTTGTTTTGTTCAAAAGAGTAATGTCTAAGGTGTATTTGTGCCAAATGTGGTGCTTGTATTACCATTTGAAGGATTGTTTCAGTTATCTGCTGCACTATGAGTCATGCCTGGTGCCATATCCATCATGAACAGAAACACCTCAGCAGACAAGTGATCCATTCCTTCCTGTCAATAGTAGCGATCTCCCTGTGACAACCAAGTGATCCACAGACTTTTTACAGCACAGAGGTATCCACATGCTGAATCCTGCTCAACAAGTGGTATACCTTATCTGGGATTCTTTAAGTACCTACTCATTTGACACAATACCCAAGGATTCTAGTCTGGAGAAACATAGCACCAAACGCACTATGTGCTTTTATTCACTTACACTTCAAATTTGATATCATGAAAGATTTCAATGCTGCTGCTACAAAGTGTCACAACAGGTGACGTGGATGACCTTGCATGAGGTGAAGTAAGGAAATTCAGTGAGAAAGAAACATGCAGACTTAAGCCCCAGTCACTCAGCAGTGACGAAGACAAGGAAGCCCAAATAAAACAAGAAATCTGGACTTTCCTAGACTTTAGGAGGCATTGTTTAACCTTCGTCCACCTTTGTGTTCCTGCAGCTGCCGCTTCATCTGAATTTTTAAATGTTGAAAAATTGGAACGAATACCGACGACAACCTCACTTCGTCCATATTTAATTTTGCTTTTCTTCTTGATGGTTTCTTATTGTCTGTTTTGTTTTTGTAATGTCAGCGTTTCAATTGACTTTCGTCCAACTTCCTTCAACCTGCCAAGCCCAACATATTGAACAAAGGCTGATGATATCTGAACAAATCAATAACTAAAGCTCCAATGAACTAAATGAAACGTTTTTCTATTGCTAATGGATCATCCATGTTTGGGATGAAAAAGCAACGATTTCATACAGAAACAATAGCATTAAGAACATTTTATCAACTACTTTAACTTTAACCATTTATGCAGGTTTCAATTGTTTTCAGCTGGACTGCATTTGCCTGCATGTGCCTGTGTGTGCGTGTGAGAGCTCAGAATGTGGAGACACACAAAAGTTGTTATGAAGACAAACAAGTCTCTCACCTGTTGACAAGACAAACAAAATCCTGCACCTGCTAGTAGTCTGGACATGAGGAGAAGGCTGGCTGCACTTGGTTGTCTACCAGCTAAATGGTAAATAAATGGACTGCATTTAAATAGCGCTTTTCCATCTGCATCAGACACTCAAAGCGCTTTACAATGATGCCTCACATTCACCCCGAAGTCAGGGTGCTGCCACACAAGGTGCTCACTACACACTGGGAGCAACTACAGGATTAAGGACCTTGCCCAAGGGCCTTTAGTGATTTTCCGGTCAGGCTGGGATTTGAACCGAGGATCCTCTGGTCTCTAGCCCAACAGCTTAACCACGAGATCGCCTTCCCTCACCAGCTATCGGTCATATATCTTCATGAATGTTTCATTTAGATTTGCTTAAAGTGTCGCTTCACTTTCCTTTCATTAGTTACAGTTTTGTTTCATTGCTTTTGTCGCTTTTGCTTCACAGGCTTTTTGGTGATGGGAAACGTGCAGGATCTTTCAGGAACCTTTTCTCGATGATTTGTGACTTTTTGACTTTTTATCCTTCGTCCAGCTATTGCCGTGTCCCGTGTGACCGAGCCATGAAGTTGCACCCAAAATACAGATATTTAAAATTACCTTTCACCCACTAGATGTCACACTAGCCAAATCTTTCAGTAACAAAAAAGTTTTCTTCCTTGGCCCTGCTCCCCCAGTCCTCCCTCCTCTGCATCAAGCAGAAGGAATGGAGGTTGCAGCCTTTTATCAGGTTGAACAGCTGTCTACACAGAAGCAGCCAGATGTAAATGGATTATAGTTCATTGATATTCTTGGTTGATGGCAGTTTTTGCCTCTGAATGTGGTTTATGGAAATGTTGCTGGAACATTGCTACTTAAAAAAAAAAAAAAAAAAAAATCTAAGGGCCCCTTCACATATATTATGAATGTGGTCAAATTGTGCATTAATTGCACATGTTGGTAGAATACATCTCTAGGATGCTCCTGAACACATCATCAGTGATGTAACCTGGGGTCCTCGGGTGTTTCGGGTCTTTCAACATCAGACACCCTCACCCAGGCGACCCAGCCATGGTTGATCAGACCCGGCTTGTGTTCAGGTGGCATTCGCTACTCCCCATGGATCACCTCTCCTGATCCAGAGCCATCTGGAGGCTTTCTCCGCTTCCTCCATGATGTTCTTGATGGCTCTTTTCCTCTCCATCCCAGTAATGCCCAATGCACTCAAGGTTTGAAGCAGGAATGAAGCAGGAATCGTATGAAATATGTGTAAAACTGTAGCTCCCTCTAATGCCTTGTACACCTGTTGCTTCAAATATTTGCGCACACCAGCGGTTGAAAGACAGAGTGTGCCCTGTGAAAGCCAATTTGATCCCTCTCACAGCAGGTGTCGGCCAAATTCCAGGTGGCACACGCCCACATCTAACGCCACTCACTTGGCACTTAGAAAATGTGTGGCCATTCACACTTTTAGAACAAAAACAGTCAGCAGACGATCAGTGTCGAGCTGGCGGTGAAATTTGTCTAAGTGCCCCCATGACTGTGAAGTTGCCAAGTACATATGTGGCATGCCAGAGTGTCAGCTCCCATCGCAATGCATGTGTGTGCGTGTTTCGAGCCCCCCCCGCAGGTGAGACGGCTCTCATCTGATCACAGAGCACCTTGGTCTGTGCATTGAATGGACGGGGGTGTGGCTGGCTGCCAACAACTGTTGAGACATCTCTGGTCCTGGACGTCACAGTAGCAGAACATGTATCGTGTTTTGACAGCACACACATGTGTGTGTGCTTGCTATCCTCATGTGGAAATACATAAAAACATATATCATTTTTGTGACAGGCTGGAGAAACAGACCATCAGTTCATGTGGACACGCAGCAGGCCATCTGAATGTCATGTCTGTCTGACAGGACACATGTGTCTGGCTGGACACGCGCAGGGGCCCAGCCCGACACGGGTGTCCTATGAGCAGTGCACCGCAATACTGTATGACAAGCCAATAGTGCAACAAATACGCCACTTTCAGTCACGGGTCAGTAGAAATATGCCATAATAAATGCCGTTTGGTCAGTCTTCATGGTGATTTTTTCTCTTTTTTTTTTAAAAATCTGTTTATCTGCATGTTGATTTTAGCCATTTCATGCACCTGTTACAGGTATAAGACAATGATTATAGCACAGTGGTAAAGTTTCCTTCTGGTAATCAGAGCTTTTGTAAATTGCAGGTTCAAATCCCATTAGTGGCATTTATTTTTTATTTACCCAAGGTTATTTAACCATGGGGTTCTGTACTGTGTCCCCTTTTATTTATTATTTATATCAATCCATTGATATTCACCAATTATACAGGTGGTTTTTATTTTATTTTCCTCCACATTAGCGGGGCGATGTGGTGCACCACTTTCCAGCTGCTCACACTGTGTTCCTGCTGTGATGGTTTCGTGCATGACACTGTCACGTGCATGAAACCGTCACATTGGGTTTGTTCACGCCTGCCCGTCAGCTCAATGTTTTCGTTGTTCGCTCATATGAGCTGTTCTGCCGTGATTCACCCTAATTTGTACTTATTCGTACTATGTGTGAAGGTGCCCTAAGCAATGTAGTGACTAGTGAGTACTGCTGTCAATTTATAAACATGGGGAGGGCAAAGGTTTCACAGGGTGGCACTCACATGCACTAAACAGTGGAACAGTGATGAAAATATAACAGAAAACTCAGAAAACAACACACATACACACACAGCTTGTTGCTTGCTCCTTATTTCAAGGGGGAAGTTTGTTATGGGCTGCATCTTCAGTTGTGACAGACTTGGTCTATGTTTGACCATTGCCTAGCTCCTAACCCTAACCCTAACCGTACCCGATTGAAAGTGCAGTAAATTAGATTGAATGAGATCTCTAAACAAAACACTTCTACTCTGCATTTCCTCACACTTTTCTGTTGTAAAACTGCAGTAAGAGACCAAAACTCATGTGTTGATGTTCTTCAAAGCAACACAAATGAGTTTTAAGTCTTTTAGTGGAGGTTTTCTAATTAAAAAGACTCCTGCTCTCTCAGGCATACTAATGCCAGTGCCTAGAATGGACTGTAGACATGACTCTGAGCAGAGCTTTGCCATATTGCTTTAGTAGCAGGATCCACTGTCCCGTGACCAAGACACACTGTCAGGAGGACTAATAGACTTAACACTCAAGTGAATCTGATGAGTTTTTCCCAGCCAGCAGATAATGAGCAGGATTCTGCTGCAAGACCCTCACAGCAATGCTTTGTGTGCCAGAGTCATTTCTCAGATTGAGGACTGGGATGCAATACAATAAGAGGAGTTTAAGATTTTAATTGTGTCTAGGATGTTGGAATGCAAATTTCAAAGTAGGGAAAGCAGTTTTGTGAGGAGGAAAAAGACACTTAAGTGAGGTCGCAGAGTGATAAAATATTCCCAAGCAAGATACACAGCTCATGGGAAGAACATGATTGACATGTTGAAATGTACTGCACATATGTGGCATATTAATGAAGCTGGGGTACTTAATGGTTTGGGAGAGGAAAGAAGCCACCCTCCCTCACCGCAGTGTGGCCAAGGTTATGCTAATATCAATTAACAATTCATATCTATCACCAACCATCCTGTGGCTCTTTAATACAGCATCATGTACATGTATATCGTGTGCTCATCTCAACGTGCAGTGTCAGTGTGGTGCACTCTGTAAGTATTTACACTTACCAATAAATTTTTAACGTCACTTTTAATAGATACAGAACTTGACAGTTTAAATGATTCTATCTTTTAAAATTACAATGGACCTTAAAATGACATTATAATAATGTTATTTATATTCTGGTCACGATCATTGTGGAATCATAGCCAGTGGATGGTCAGTAACCACAAAAATAGACACACCTGAACACTGAAACAATGTCTTTCACTGAAATGACCAAAATTCTAACGTTAATTAGTGTCCAGTGTGAAATTGCATCTGTGTGTTGATATAAAAGCACATAAAACACCACCAAAGCAGTTTTATGTTCCGTACAAACTGTTGCTTTTATTTCTTTTCTTTTATTTACCCCTGGAATTCCCACAGTTATTTGTAAGAGTTGTTTACATTCATCCAAGGGCTAATGCTGAGGTAGCTCCCCAGGCTATCACCAGGACCGTGCGGCGGCTGCAGGCTTTGTCTCCTGATGTGCCGATTCTTGTTATGGGTGATTTCAATCACTGTCAGACAGGGAGATGGCTGTGTAATTTTTCACAATATGTGACTTGTCCGACCCGTAATGGCAAACGCCTTGACCTTTGTTTTGGTTCAGTGAGGGGAGGCTACAAATCCGTCTCTCAAGCCCCGCTCAGCTTGTCGGATCACAATGATGTGTATTTACTTCCATCCTGTAAACTGGTCCTGAAGAAACACAAACTGGTGCAATGTTTGGTTCTGGTTTGGTCGGAGGAGGCAATTCTCAGTCTGCAGGACTTTTTTTTAGTTGCACAAACTGGGATTTATTTAAAGGTGTATGCAGCAATCTAGATGATCTCACAGAGACTGTCACTGCATACATAACTTTTTGTGAAGACTTGGTTATCCCTGGTAAATATATCTCCATCTATCCTAATAATAATCCCTGGGTATCCAAATCTATTAAAAATACAATTAATCAGCGCAATATCTGTTATAATCAAGGTAACACCACCAGGTACAGAGACAGAAACAAATTAAAAGGGAACTTAAACTTACTAAACGTAACTATAAAGAGAAAGTGGAGTCATTTCTCCACAACAATAATTCCCACCTTGCCTGGGATGGGGTAAAGGCAATGATGGGAATGCAGTCCAGGAGAGCCCCAATCTCAGACCACAATCTATCCAATGAACTGAATGGTTTTTATAATCATTTTAACATTCATGATTTCAGTAAAGAAAGGGTTAGGGTTAGGATTAGTAAGGGTGTGGTTCAGAGGCTTTTCAGGACCACAAAGAAGTGGAAAAGTCCAGGCCCTGAAAGCACTGGTGGCCCCAATCTTAGGAACTGTGCTGATCAGCTGGCAGAGATATTCTCTTTCATCTTTGAATGTTCTCTTTATCTCCACAAGGTCCACACTTTATGGAAAGACTCTTTAATTGTTCCTGTGCCAAATAATCAGTGTACCCAAGCAGCTTAACGATTATAAACCTGTTGCACTTACGTCTTTAGTGATGAAGACATTTGAAAAAATTGTGAAAAATGCTCTTTTAGACTTGGATGATTTGGATTCTCTTCAATTTGCATACAGGTCAGGTAGGGGGACTGATGATGCACTATGCAGATGTTTTATTGCTGTTTTATTAAATCTGTTCTTACCTTTTCTTTCATCTGCTAGTATGGGTTTTTAACTTTGAAAAACAACAACAGTCTGCATCGTATTGTAAATGAGTGCATTGCCGGCATTTCCTTAAATGACCTGCCATCTATATATAAAAATAGATCCATTAAGAAGGTGAGATCGATCTTGGATGATCCCAGTCACCCCTTGTATCCTGAGCTCAAAATGCTTCTGTCTGGTCGTAGATTTATGTCCAAGAGATGTAAGACCAATAGGTACAAGAACTCTTTTATTCCCACTCTCCCTGATTTTTAAACACTCACATGAGTGTTTTTTTTTTTAACTAGGTTTTCTTATTATTTTATGTTGTGTTATTATGTTTACTGTTTGGTGAGTTTTCATGCCAAATTTAAGATCATGTTATGCTTATGTATGAATGAATGTGTTCTACTGCTGGTTGCACAACAAATTGCCCCCGAGGGGCTTATAAAGACACCTTGATACCTTCAGAGAATGAAAATGAAGCTGCTAGAATGTCCCTGCCATTCTCTTGATGTGAATCCAGCAGAAAATCTATGGAAAGAACTAAAGATCAGAGTTCAAAGAAGAGGTCCACACAACCTTCAAGGTTTGAAGACTGTTTGTGTGGAAGAATGGACCAAAATCACACCTGAGCAATGCATGTGACTAGTTTCTCCATACAGGAGGTGTCTTCTGGAGGTGTTCAATATTTATTTTCCCGCTGTGTGTCTGGATGTAGCCTTGAAACCGAATGGCATCCTGTACAGGGTGTACCCCGCCTCATGCCCTATGACTGGTGAGATAGGCTCCAGCCCCACTGCCACCCTTAATTGGAATAAGCCACTGAAGATGACATATTCAAGTGTTAAAAATAATAGCAGTGTATTTAAACAAGTAAAGCTCAAAATCCCTATGATAGCTTGTAAAATTGATCAAATTTATTACTGCTTTGCAAAAAGTGAAGGAAATGAATATTAGGCTATTCATAATGTCTGCATTTCTCTTTACAAACTCAAACATTCACTGTATAAATAGAAAAATGCTTGAAGATTTTGCTTTCCCGTGAATCACTGAACTAATATTTCTGAGATGTTTCTATGTTTCTTAGAACTGCTTTACATCTGTGTTGAATGGAGTCAATCAACTTCTGGCACCTGTAAACAGGTATTCTAGTCCAAGACAACTGGACTACATTCCACAATCCCTCTGCATTTCTTGGTTTTGCCTCATAAACAACATTTTTGATGTCACCCTACGTTTTATATTGGATAAAGGGCCGAGCATTGGCCTGGCCACTCTATAACGTTAATCTTGCTCGAACTTGCTGGAACCAAGATGCTGCTCACTTTCTGGTGTGTTTGGGGTTGTTGTTTTGTTGAAACACCCATTTAAAGGACATTTCCTCTTTGGAATACGCCAACATGACCTGTTTAAGTTTTTTGATGTAATCAAACTAATCCATGATCCCTCCTATGTGAAAAATAGGCCCAACAACATAGTTTGAGAGACATCACCATATCATTATTCTTGGTGCACCATCCTTCATTGTCTTCACAGAGCACTGTGGCTGGAATTGTGCTTTGGAGTTTTTGCAATTCTAGCAATTCTTCAATCCATTTGAATGGTGGTTTTCCATTTTCTTCCATGTTTTTCTTCCTGGTTTTGGTTACCATTTTAAAGCATTTGAGATCATTTTAGCTGAGCAGCCTATCATTTTCTACACTTCTTTATATGTTTTCCCCTGTCCAGTCGTTTTAATCAAAGTATGCTGTTTTTCTGAACAATGTCTGGAATGACCCATTTTACTCAGATTTTCAGAGAGAAATGCATTACAACCAGCATGCACAGCTGTATTCTTCCTGAAATAAGGGCCACCTGTAAGGGTGTAATAAGGGTCACAGAAAGAAAAATAATTTCAAGAAATCAAAAATAATTGAATTTTTTTTTTTTTTTTTTTTTTTAGAACAGTCTAATATTGCTTTTTCTTCATTTTCAAGTAATAACAAGTTTGATACATTTTTCTTCATGTTTTGATTTGGAATGCAATCTGCAGTGTTCCCAGTGCATTTGCATGTAAGAAAATAAAAGCTGTCATAAGGATTTTCAGCTTTACTCACTCTTTTAAACATACTGCTGTTATTTTCAACACAACTGTATTGTCTTTGAAAATATCACACCTGAAATCATAAAACACAGACAAAGGCTCTCGGAAACACACAATGACAAAAATAAATTCACTCTTAAAAACAATTACAGAAATATTTGAATGCATACAAATAAACTGTGCAGTCTTTGAACTTTGCAAAAATGTGGCATCATGAACTTAATGAGCATAATTTATCACTGCACTGCAAAATGTACTTTGAAAAATTTGTATCACTTCAGTTGAGGTCGTGTGCATGTGGTGGAGCACTTTTGCACTTTGCATATCAGGGTTTTTTTGTTGGCGCTTTTAATAATGTAAGGTAAACTTAGAGGATCTGCGGTGATGAGTTTTATATGTTACATATGTCACAGAGGTGTCAAACAAGCTTTGTCAGTCAAAATTATGCTTAACCCTGTGGAGTCCAGGGCATAATTGGCCATTTTTGATTGCTTTTGATTTTATATTCATAATTTTTTTGAATTGATTTTGAATTGATAGAATTGATTTAGCACTGTGATAGTGTAATCCG
Organism: Thalassophryne amazonica; assembly: GCF_902500255.1. NCBI lineage: Eukaryota > Metazoa > Chordata > Actinopteri > Batrachoidiformes > Batrachoididae > Thalassophryne > Thalassophryne amazonica. Next base: position 24,014,599 of record NC_047109.1, read on the forward strand.
GCCCTGAGGGGGTTTTTATTTTATTTGTTGTTGTTTTGTTTTATTTGCTGGATCTTGGAGTTTTGCCTCCCTCCCCAAACAAGCCGATGCCTCGAGGAGGCCCACAGACTGGCCTGATTGGCGGATGCTTGGCCCGACCCAGACTGCTTGCTCCCCGCTCACTGGCACGATTACTTTATTTTAGGGACTCTGCATCTTAATTCTTGTTCTAAGTATTTTAATATTTGTTAATAAATTATTAAATTATTGAGTGTTTTTACCTTGTTTGGTTGCTTCATCTCCTCCTGTTACAAATTTGTTGAATTGGTCATTTCATTCATTAAATCCATTTTTCCAAAAATTACAATATTTATTCAAAACCTTCCTTACAATAGAGTATATTTAACTGTATCTGGACTGGAACCAAATGTTATCCTGGCACAGTATATTTTACTATGCAAAATTTACTGTGTATTTGCAAAACAATAAGATGCCACACAAATTATATTTGTGCCACTCAGAAAAAAACAATTCCTGTCTAAACCAAGACTTTTCTGACTTGCATTTGACATGTCACAGACCCGACACTTCCTCCTGTCTCCATTCAGAGGCAGTACTGGGTGCTTGGAGGCTGTTTTTTCTCTCCTCAATTTGAGTGACTGGATGGACCTACATGAGGGGTGGGGGTGGGGGATCAATGCATGTTGATGTTATTTGTTTCCACCAATCGTAAAGGGGAAGACTTTTTTCTACCAGCTAGAGGTGCCAAAACGGCATGACGTGCACGCTCGTGAAGGCAGTGCGCATCCATAAAAAATGGGTCTACGGACATTTTATTTGGCTTTGGGTGCACCTTTCTGACCAAAAGATACAGCCTTTTGTTAGATATATTTGTTGTGAGATATATTGAATTATTAAATTATTGTTTTCTTTATTAACTAACTAACTAACTAACTTATTTTGGTATTAAAGTATTTATTTTACTTAGGATTGTATTCTTAGTTTTTATTCTTATTTCTTATTCTTACTTTCCTTTGTTCTCTGTTGGAACGTGCATGTCGGACTGGATTTAGCCAGTTTTTACCACTTAGGACAAAGAGAGTCAGAGTACATTATAAATCATACATGTCCCGTTATTGCGTGGGTCTCGGACAGGGGGTTGGACCTCCCTTGAATGCCCATGGGGACCAATAAGGAAAGGATTTTGTTAATCGATTACTTAGAAATACATGTGTCATATAATATTATTGATTTCATCCTCTCTAAAAGCCATGTTAATACACTGCTACATTTCTGCTGGGGTTATGTGAAGTTAAGAGTGATGACAATCAGCAAGTTTGCACTGGATCAATAGGTTCTTGATAGCTGCACAAGAAGTTTCTGTACTTTTGTCTCCACCAAAAGTATATCTTGTAAAAACTAAGCGTATTTTATTATCTTGTTATCATGTGAAAAGACGTAAACAGCAGGCAGCGGTTCCACTAACACAAGGCCCTGCTTTTCATGTCTTTAAAGTTTGACCTAGTTCACCACATGGCCTTTTTTGATCATGTAAGCACACACATGGGAGGATCCCTTCTTTATCAGTGATGTCAATAGGTGTCTATAAACTTACTGTAAACTGTGTTCGGGGTCTCATTCCTTAACAAGTTCCTCCATGACCTCGGGACAGTGAGAACACCAGATCTTGTATGATTAACTTTACATGGAATTCATTAAATTGTCCTTTTTGTAACAAAGTCTCATTGATTCAGGACGAGATCCAAGGAACCCAGGGTCTAAGAATTTTGTGAAATAAGGTCCGCCTTTGTCACGCCTATGTTGAGTTTATAAAAACTGTTTCTGTCTATTGTTCGGGGTTCTGGAAGAGCGAATCTTGTCTGTGAGAGAAGTTCTCCAGGACCCGGGCCTGATTTTTTCACTGTGACTTTAAATGGATTTAAAAGTGCAGAATAGTTCGAGTTTGTACTTTTTGAGGCGCAATATACATAAAGAACAGAAGCAAAAGTCAACTCATCAGTTTGCACAGCTTTGCACAGATTTATAGAGTTCTGAACTAAACATTGGTTCCATCAGCCACAACAACTCACTATGTCATCTGAAAATATTTGTCTGCTTTATTCCTCTCAGAGTCATAAAGAACAATCCTCTGTGCCACATGCAACTTACAGAGGCTGCCAATACACACAGGCAGGAGCACTGCACCATGGGTAATGCAACTGTGGGTGTCTCATGGTGGTCACCAAGGTGAAACAGCTTTATTACAGATGATGTGGTCCCACTCAAAAGGAAGCATTAAAAGATAAGTCCATCCTTGATACAGTAGTTATTTTTCACGACATTCTAACAGCAATAAAAGTACAGTCCACAGTGTTTCTCATTAAAATTTACTGATCCATTCACTGACACAGCACAGATCAGCACTGAAGCTTTTATCCGTGTGGTCCAGTGAAATAGGTGGAATGACCTGCTGTAATACCAAAGCTGGTGCGAGGCAAGTGCCAGCAAAGGATCAGAGTATTTCCACAGGTTTGGACTGTATTTTGAAAATATTACAGTGACATTTCCAGTGACCAGCGATAAATCACATCGACTGCACAAAAGAATATGGACAGACATAATCTCTTGGATGACAAATCCAAAGGAGTGTGAGGAAAAGCGGCACATTTGGTTATCTTCAGAGTTATCATATCAGAGTTATCTTATTCCAATGGATGGATTCATTATGTGAGTGGACATGTCACTTCTTTTGGGGGGAGACATTGCATAAATCTGCAGACTGCTACAAATTCTGCTGGTCAGGTTTTGGATAGGTCTTCACCATATGGAACTGCTTTGGATCCCAACATGCAAACTTGCTGTCTATCACATGGACCATGTGTGTCTTTCTGACTTTTGGTGGGCAGTCACTATAAAAATGGAAAATCTTACCATTTCTACTTGTCTAATTTATCATCAGCATATCTAATTCCACTTAATATCAGGCAAAATCATGAAACAAATACAACCACAACCAAACAAATACAACCAAAAAAAAAAGAAAAAGAAAAAAGAAGCTTTGGCACTGGGACATGCAGGTTAGGTGAATTAGAAACTCTAAATTGACCGCATATGAATGTGTTTGTATCTATAAATGTGGCCCTGTGATAGATTGGCCTCTTGTCCAGGTTATACCCCTGCCTCTCACCCTATGACTGCAGGGATAGGCTCCACCCCAAAACAAACAACAAGAAAGAAAGAATCAACTTCATTTCATGTGTTAATGTACAACCTACAACTACATTCCAAAAAAGCTGGGAGGCTCATACCACCATCACACATAGGCCGATTGAGGCCGAATGGTGCCAGAATGACACATCCGCCCACTATTGGGAAGTATTGAGGTGCGGTCTGAAGACCTATGGACGGCAGTCTATGAGCAGTCTACATATTTGGTCCCATACGCTCGGCTGTCCCGAGTGGGATGCACATGTTCAAAGCACTCTTGCCGCTGTCGAGATGGGACACACATCTGATGGCGGTGTATGTCCAGTTTTGCAGCATCTGATCTCAATGTACATATTCTGACGGCATCAAAACAGTTGATCGATCGGTCACAGCAAAGCCTGCCACCATGCTGTGCTACATTTGTTCACCTCCACTGGACCCCGGCCAGGGAGGACAAACGAAATGTTGATATGTAATAACATGAATGTGCCACTCTGCGCGCATCAGAGGCTCAGTGCAGTGCCCTGCAACGCAGCTGAACAGGATGTCACTGCTGTAATACACGTTTTATTACATGTTCACCTACTAAGTCTGTAGTAGTAAATGTGTAAATTTTTCCCCAGCCCATCACAATATAAATAAACATGCAACTCGCCTCCAGTATGGCCCCAGCAGCAGTGCAGATAGCTGGTGAAGTCCCTTTCACCTGGCTGTGCTGTGTGCAACATCAATCTGCTCACAAATGCATAATCTACTTTGGCATAAATAAATCCCATGTAAAGTGCCATCCCGCACGATAATCCAACTACAGTTGTGTTAAGATGCGTATCAAATACGGTGAAATGGCTACAAAAAAAAAAGTTGCACACATGGGGGAAGTTTGTGCACTGCCAGCACAGTTCAGCAGGAGTTAGGGAGTCCAGTCGGTCAAATAAAACCCAACAATACTGATCAAACACCTAAAGGGATTTTTCACCGGACTGTACAACAGCAGGGGGTCACTGACAGTTGACAGCCTTTTTAGGTGCAGTCTGGATGGGCAGCTCCTGTGCTTGCGCACAAAGCGGCTTGAACAGCCATTATGAACACACGCACGCAGCTGAGTGACCATTTCATCTGGCCACACACTCGCGTGCTGGTTGGATCACTTGTTCACACATACACATGTGCACTCCATCCTGCCAGTGCACCCTCTTCCTGATGAGAGGTCAGTTTAGTGCTGGGAATGTGAGGACGAGTGCCGATTTGATTACGTGGGTGAGTGAGTGAGTGAGTGACAGCTCCAGTGTCGGTGCCATCTGACAGCAGTCTGTGTCATCTGACTGTTGTCTGAAATATGTTTGGGCTGCATCCTGCAGGCAATGAATAAATAAAACGAGGTAGTCTGGGTGCATTCTGACACGGCTGACCACACCTCTTTCCCTCCCAACTGCATCTGGATTATGACCATTTTTGCCATGTCGGCCTGGTTCTTGCACATTCTTGCTATGTGTAATGGGGCTTAAAGCATTTTCCACTTTGTAATGTTGCCACTTCTCACAACATTTAAAAGACATTTTGGCATTAATGATAACAAGCAAAGAAATGTTACAGGTGTTATTTTGTCTCATTCTTCCTTCAAACACATCTTAGGACCAGGGTTGGGAGAGCTACTTTAAAAATGTATTCCGATACAGTTACTAGTTACCTTTTGAAAAATGTAGTCAGTAACGTAATCCAAGTACCATAATATTAAAGTAAGTAATTTGATTACTATCAATTACTTCTGGATTACTCCAATATCAAATATGCTAATACAGACAAAAGAAACTAAATATAAATAGTCTTGACCACATAGTACAGTTTATTAAGCAAAAATAAAACTGTTTCTTTTACATGGCATGCTCTGTTTTACTCTCTGTTTTACTACTCAGTGTTCACCTGCTAAATTTTCAACAAAAAAATGCCAAACAAATGAAGGATAATGAAAACTCAGGCGTGTGCGGATGAATTTGTAATTAAAAGTGGCTTGCAGAACAATATACAAAACAAAAAAAAAGTCTGCTACTTGCTCAGTAAACATAAAATTATCTTACTTTACTCTTTCACATGACATTCACACCATGTTTAACATATCAGTCCACTTATTGAACTTTCAAAATAAGAACAAAAGCATAATGAAAACCATTAAGTAAATACTGTCAGTAAGGAGACGTGATCGCCATTTTAATTCCAGGTAAGTTAGTGATTTGCGTGCATAGACGTTGTTGCGCATGTTGGCAAAGCCACAAATGGAGGAACAAGGGAGACCATATTTCCTTCCATAAGTAAGTGGTTTTGATTCTTCTTGTCACTTTGTCCGTGATATTTGGATGATAAACAGCTGTATGTCTCCTGCCGTACCTGTGTCGCGCGATGAAACGGACCATTAACTATTCACTTATGTCTAGTTGATATTTTCCACTGGTAGACCAATGTCTAGTTAAAAAATTGTTCAACAAGACTGGGAATTTTTTTTTTAAATTTGCACCACATAGAGATGTGTACACACACCACTGACTTCATGAATGAAACTTGGTCAATAAAAGATAATTGTGTAAAAATATAATATATATAAATGTAATGGTTTTAGGAGCTGCGCTGCGTTGAACAGAGCAGCAGCTCAGTAGCTTGAACAGTGCAGATCTGTGTAACTTTCAACACTAATATTTGGGAATGTGTGTGTGTCAGAGTAAGTTTAATACTTTCCTGACATAGTTTAATGTAATATAATTTTACTGGCTCGATATCCAGGTCAAAATGGCATTTTAACATGTATTTTACGAGCATTTTTCTGAGTGTGTTCAGTCACGCATCTCCATTGAAAATGCATTAACATCCGGGAACTTCATCAATATTTTGCCCGGTTAGGAGACGTCATGTCGCTGTCCATGAAGGGATGTTTTCGTTTCAAAAAAAAAAAAATATATATATATATACAGATAATATCATAAAATGTATTAAAATTGTAATCCTGTGAACTAATCCCCATTTTTACTAAATATACCTGTAATCTGAAAACGTCTTTTTTCTGTAACTGTAGCGGAATACAGTTACCTTTTTTTTGTATTCTAATTACGTAACGCCGTTACATGTATTCCATTACTCCCCACGCCTGCTTAGGTCCCCTTCACACATAACACGAATGTGGGCAAATCAGGCCAAATTCATCCGAATCAGTTTGAATGAGTTACACCTGAAAAAGTCAAGCGTCATTCGGGAGGGACAGACAGTCGTGATGTGCTCATACCCAGACTGTGTGTGAAGCCCCCTCAAATTATTTGTGCACATTCGGCATGCAGCAGCTCCAGATTCCAGGTAGTCTGCACAGTACCAATAATTAAAAAAATACAGAAATGGACAACAACAACAACTTTATTTAATTTTTAACCTATTTATTAATTTCATTCCCTTATATTACACTATGTAACAAATTTTTATTTTTGTTTTGTTCCTGGGTACACAGTGTGTTTTCCTAACCTGTTATGCCTTAAATAAATAGAAAATAGCTGTTATTCCACAGAAACTTTGCTTCTGTGATCAGGACAATGATATTTTGAAATTTGTCTGTTTTCAAGAATATTCTCGATTCGCCTTCACTACTACTGAGTAGTCTTCTAGAATATTCTTTAACTGCTAGAACTGTCCAGAATTTTCTAGACGTTTCCAGAATTATCTAGAAATTTCAAGAAACTTTTAGAACTTTCTAGAATGTTAAAAAAAAATAAAATCAAAGTTTGTGCTGAATGTAGTCATTTTTCCATAGACTTTAGACATAAGCAGTTGAAATATAACACTTAGAAGCCAGGAACAAAAATTGTGTTACATAGTGTTATTTATGTATATTTTATTTATTGATGTATTTAGTCATTGTTCTATTTTAGTTATGTATCTGTTATGTTCACTGTTCTTTTCGGTTTAATTTAACACATTGTGTTCACTCTGTCAATGTCAGTTGAGAGACACGACACCCCTTTGTCCAGAGTGGCGAACAACAGCTCCAGTCTGCACAGTACCAAACAGAACAAATAAAAAATAAATCAAAAAAGAGAAAAAAGAACACAGCATGAAACCCCACAATGTCGGCAGAATGCGGCGGGAAAATGCAAAATGCACCTCCAATGCTCTATGTTGGTGGGACGACACACTCACACACCATTCATGTCGCTGTTGGGGGATACGACACACTTGCATTGCCATTTGTGATGCTTGGGGTGGACACAAAACACTGACCGCCTTCGAATCCTCCTTTGTGTGCCATTCACCCTCAATCATGTTATGTGTGAAGGGGCTATTAAGATGTGCAACAGTACAGGGTTTCCTTGCATTTTTCATATCATAATTCTCCATACATTCTCAATACAGGTACATGCAGGTCAGAACTGCAGACAAGCCAGTCCAATCCCCATACCCTTCCCTTCTGCAGCCATGCCTTTGTAATATGTGCAATACATAGTTTTGCATTGTCTTGTTGAAAATGGATGGAATCCATGGAAAATACATCATCTTAAAGGCATCTTATGTTGCTCTAAAGTCTAGGTGTACTTTTCTGCATTATTGCTACCATCACAGAATTGCAAATTAACTTAGCCGTAGGCAACGACATAGCTCCATGCCATGCCAGACCCTGGGATTAGAACTTATTGCAGATAACATTGTTGGTGTCATGAGCTGGACTTTGTGTGCCATGTTTTTCTGTTTGTTCTGCTTAGCTTAGGTTTGTTTGTTTTTTTCAGTTTGTGATTTCTCTTGCTGGGTTTTCCTGCTTGGGATTTGTCTTTCCCTATCTCTCTTGTCCTTGGTGGTGGCCAGTAAATGGAATGGTAAATGGACTGCATTTATATAGCGCTTTTCCTTCTGCATCAGATGCTCAAAGCGCTTTACAATTATGCCTCACATTCACCCCGATATCAGGGTGCTGCCATACAAGGCGCTCACTACACACCGGGTGCAATAGGGGATTAAAGGCCTTGCCCAAGGGCCCTTAGTGATTTTCCAGTCAGGCGGGGATTTGAACCCATGATCTGGTGGCCAGTGCAGACTGTTTGGGCCAGACCCTATTCTGGTGCTTTCCACACAGCTGTTTCTAATCTGTAGCTCATCACCAGGGTATATAAAAGCTTCACTGGTTGTACTAGTCCCTCGCCTTGTGCTTTTTGCCTTCGCTTCCAGCTCTGTTCTGGTGTTTTCCTAGTCCTGCTTGCCACATTGTGTTTTTTGACCACCTGCCTGTTTTTTCGACAATGCCTTATCACTTGATGTACCTGATTTGTTTACTGTTTTTGGACTGTCTTTTGTGTACCAGACCGTGCTTAATTATACAGTAAATAATCTTAAAAACCACAGCTGCATTGTTGTGTCCTGCATTTGTGTCCAGACGTGTCTGTCCACCCAGCCTGACACTTGGTGGTCTTTTACATCCTTAATAAAGAGCACACAGCATCATACATACAATCTGGAATACTGATTTTTACCCAAGGCCAAAATATGGCCATTGGGTATTGCAAAGACCTTCTGTCTGTCCGTCCACTCATTTGTGCTCAGCATGAATCCAGAGCTACTGCCAGGTTCTTGCACAGGGAACATTCTTGGGACACAAACCTTGAACAAGTTCAAAGATGGCTAACCTTGGCCTATTTTAAGAGGGCAAAAGGTCACATTCTCTTTCCTATTTTTATGCTCATACAGCCAAGGGTATTTTAGCATTGAGTTATATTTCTTACTAAAATACGCATTTCCACTGTGTGAAGGTCCAACTAAGATGCAACTCAACCAACAGAAGTTGACACCACTTCTGGACAAGGTTAAAATAAGGTTTTTATTTTTTACACAGAAAATATTTAAGTAGCATTTGTGAATTAACTCCATATTGTAGTAGGTGACTTAGGATTCCCAAAGTAATACTTGCATATGTGATTATATCACTTATTGATGAATGATGTACTTGATGCAGGGCCATGTGATAGATCAGGTTAACCCTCTGGAGCAAACGTAAAACGTCACATGACCTAATTAAGCAGATGTAACACACAATCCACTCCACTCTGAGTCTCTTTTTAAATGTGTGTTGAATGTGTGGAATTCAACCTGTACACCACTTTTTAAATTTGGTTAATAGGCCATGTATAACTTGAATTATCATTAATAATTTACACAAGATTGTACAAACAATATGGCCGACACCTGATGCTAAAGGGTTCAATGGGCTCTCACAGCACACACTCTGTCTTTCAGCCGCTAGTGTCCACAAATAGTTGTAGCAACAGGTGTACGAGGTGTTAGAGGCAGCTATGATTTTACATGTTTTGCATACGACTCTGGCTTCATGCGGACCAATAAGTTAAAGCGTTTCAGCTGAACAGCGCAGACCCTCTTTCTCTTAAAAACCTTTATTTTAATCAGTGTCCTGTTTTCTGTTAGCTTCTGCTACCTGCTAGAGTACACTGTATTGTTTTCTCAGTTTTCTGTGGGAGTGTTATAGCACCACATAGAGGTCTGGCATATACAGTGTTTTCACTGTCCCACAGCTGACAGAGAACATTATTAATCAGGAACCATATTTTTTTTTGTTCTAACCAGTTTGAGAATGCCAATTTTGGGGTGAAACCCAAAACCAAATACGGTTTCTGTTCAGAACGAACCAGTTTGGAAAAATTTTGGTTCCAAGCCTTGGTTTAAATGTTCATGTTATATGTTCGGGTATATTTACAGCCACATGATATTTTGAAAATTCTGTTTGTAAGGTTTGCCCTCAGGTTTCAGCAGTGCCTCCTGCTGTTTAATAACACATTTTGTTGTATGACTTATTTCATCCTACTCCGGCACCTGTTTGAGTGACACTTGTATAATATGAATCATGGAATATGTGTGATGTCTGTGTAACATTTTTTTATATCTCTGTATCAGACTTTAAATGATACCTGTCAAAGAAGAAATAGATTTGCATTACTGGCCCATTTGGATGTAGCCGCAGGTATAGCACATTTATGGTAATTCGGGAGTAGAAATGATTCAGCAGTGATGCTGTGGCTCTGAATACCAACAGTGCTGTCACGTTTGCAGCAAACAAAGAGATGACCTTGATGGTTAAAGGGTCAGCGGATTTGCTCAGATGTGAGTAAAAGTTACATCTCCACCTTGCAACATATGACAAATGTGAGATCTACAGTCATGCCTGAGTGTTTTTTATATCCTATTTCAATTTTGCACAGCACATGATGAATCAGACAGCAGCTAAAGCAATTAACATGGAAACACATTATGGTAATGAGAGCGTGGAGCTTGTAAGGTCACTCTCATTGTGCATGTCAATGCACGACTGAGGGCAAGAACTCTCTGCTGCAGGATTAATTGAAGACAGCATAAAGAAATGAGGTGCTGAATTAGTTTACCTGATTTGTGGCATCAGGATGAGCAAAAACTTAGTCTTTCTCGAAAGGTTTACAAGCTTCTTTAACTGTCTTAATGATTTGACTGGTGGAGTAGATTTAACCTCATAATGTTCTTAAGTGCAAATTTAATGTAATTTACTTCCACCAGTCAACGTTTCATGGTAAAGTGACACAGCAAAGGATTTTAATACAAGAAAACAAATCAAATCTACTCTGAGTTCTTTGTGCCTTCTGGCAAACTGTAGCTGAAATTTCATATCTTATTTTTAACAAAATTCTTCTCGGTGCCACTCCAGCATGACGCTGTGTATCTGGTGGTGTAACAGGCAAAAGCTACACTCGGTGCAGTTCCTCCAGTCGTACTCAGCCAGTGTTGACGGTTTCCCTTACAAGTCTTCTTCTTGCTCAGACACGCAGGTTTTGAGGATCACCTACACCAGACATTTACCATGAAGTACCATACTATTTGTATTTCTTCATGATTGATGTAAATGAAGTACAAGACATATTCAGTGACTTGGAAATGTTCATGTATCCATTCTTTGACTTGTCTCAACAACAGTGGCTGCTGTTGTTTGCCTTTTGGGTGTCCCCATTTTGTCCAGGATCACTACAGCAGATCCAGCTCCAGTTTTACCTCGAGAGAAACACAGCCCATGGTCTTCTGAAGAGGTCTCCCACCCAAGTATTAACTAGGACCCACTCTGCTTAGCTACTGAAATCTTGTTGGCTCAGGCTTACACAGAGGTAGCTGCCTGTAAATGTGATCATTTATGCATGAATAACACTTGTATTCAGGTTTCTCAAGTACCTATGCGCACAAAAAAATGGAGGGACTATGTAGAGAAATGGCTGTAATTCATAAAAATTGAACGTACAGTTGTGCTCAAAAGTTTACATACCCTGGCAAAATTTTTGCTTTTTTTTTTTTTTTTTTTTACCATTTTTAAGAGAATTTGAATGACAACACCAAAACTTTTTTTCACTCATGGTTAGTGGTTGGGTGAAGCCATTTATTGTGAAACAACTGTGTTTCCTCTTTTTAAATCAAAATGACAAGAGAACTACTCAAATGACCCTGATCCAAAGTTTACATACCCCTGTTCTTAATACTGTGTATTGCCCCCTTTAACATCAACGACACCTTGGAGTCTTTTGTGGTAGTTTTGGACGAGGCTGTCTGATGGTAAAGCTGCCACTGAATATGTCTTGGACTTTATTTACATTAATTACAAAGAAATACAAACAGTAGGGCACTTTATGGTAAATCTGCAGGGAGAAGACAGTTCTCAAAAACTGAGTGACTGTGCAAGAAGAAGAAGAGTGAGGAAAGCCACCAAGACACCCAGACAACCCAGAAGAAATTATAGGCTTACGTGCCTGTGATTGGAGTGCAAACTTTGCATTTTGTTTCACCAGTTATCCATCTTCATGATGAAGTGGTACAGAGGAGGATTTTCTTAAAAAGAAGACCTGAAAGTTTAGCTATAAATTGCCTGAAGGTACATCTGAGATGCAAGCCTGGATTTATTCTGTTTTGTAAAAGAAAATCCTTCTCTGCTCTACTCCATTATGAAGCTAAGAGCAGTGATGACTCATTGGCATCAGCCATTTTTTAAAACCTGATCCTGTTAACCACCACCACCCGCTGGCGGGCAGTTTTGTGCAAATGACTTTTAAGTCCGAAACTGCACAGTATATATGAAAACAATTCCAGCTTGTTATACCTCTTTGGAATCAGGACACCGCAAAGAAAGTGACCACAAAATACAAACAAAGTCAACTATCCACCACAAAGCCAATAACCAATAATTTGTTGATGAATTTCCAATTCATAATTTAGAACTTCTTACCTTGTCTGGTGTTCTTAAGGTCCATATCAGTCCAAATTCGGGCATCACTGGGCTCATTTTGTCCGTAACAATCCACGGAAAAAGAATATGTAGTTGTATTTTCCATAAAGTAAGATCGTTTGAAGAAAGAATCCATCAAAGTACATTTTTGTCATGTTTTTGTAAAAAAAGATGAGAAAAAACAAGCGTGTGTTATGTGTCGACGCGGGTTGAGGAGCGGACCTGCGTCAGACGGAACCCAGCGCTAAAAATAACCAGAAAGTGGTTCCAATAACAAAAACAATGTATTTATTTCACCCACTGGTGCATAATAAAGTGTAAGAACTGAAAAAGCGTCCTTCTGGTGGAGTGAAGGCTGGCACGCTCTCCAGCGCCCAAAAGGATCGAAGCCCGGCGCTCCTGGACCCACTACCACCGCCAAACACCCCCCAGGTGGACACGACAAACCGACTCTCTGCGAAGCATAGAAGAGGTGAGGTAAGTCAGCTGTTACAACTAATATCCTTCAAAAGACACACACTATCAGCAACACATGCAGGTCTGAATTTTAAGCTTTATGCAAATGAGCAGCTTCTCACAACAGGTGGAGGACCACTTGTCCGCATGCCACAGCAGGGAGAAGCAAGCTGCACAATCCTCATCACAATTCAAGTATACTGCGTAACAAAATACCAAGTTACTATCAACAATTAGTCAAACACTTAATCACCTTTGATGTGTGCTGACAGCATGTGTCCCTCACCCTTCCTTGCTTCACGGGCTCGATGTGTCAAACCCAGGCGCGGTCCTCAGCGTCTCACAAACGAACATCACAAGGTCGAGTTCCCAGCAGTTCTGCTTGAATCACACATGACTTAAATGCAGAACGCCATCCAATTATCTGCTTCAGCTGAAAGTCTTTAAGGTTGCATGTGAGCACCATTCACAGGTGCTGCACATGATGTTGATGAGGGTGAAGGATTCTTCAGCCAGCACCTTCTCCACAGACAAATCAGTTCTCATGCCACCTGGAGAGCAAAGAAAAGAAAAGAACACCAAAATATCCAGCCACACCCCCCAACACACAACAGTACCCCCCCTTTAACGGGAAGCCTCCCGGTGACCGAACAGACCAGGCCCGAGAACAGCACCCCCCTCCGGGGTCCTCGTCAGGAAGCAGACAACACCACGCTCCTAAGGTCCACCACAGCAGCAGGACAGGGCACCGCAGCTGGAAGGCCGGCTGGCATCAACAAAAGCCCCAAAACATTCCCCAGTACAATCCAACACACAGGAAAAAACACAAAACCCACCCAAAACCTCCCCAGGGGACCGTCCCATCAAACCCCAGGAAGAAAAGAAAAACACCCAAACGCAAAAACCCAACACAGCCCCACAAACACAATACAAACATAAATGCATAAAAGAAAAATAACAAACAACCCCCCCAGAACGACCTGCAGAGCCCAACCCCCCCCAGAAGGCCTTTACCGCCAGTTCCAGGAGGAACAGCCAGAACCAGAATCCCACACAGGTCCCCGGGTATACATGGAGCAAACGGCGCCCCCCAGAGGACCGTACCATCAACCCCAGGAGGTACCCTCCCCACAACCCTGGAACCCTAGACTCGGCCACACTTGGCTAGTCGGCCCCAAGCCAATTCCCCCCAGAGGACCGTCCCATCAACCCTGGAGGTGGAACCCGGAAGGAAACAGAACAAAATCAAAACTCAACCCCCGGAGGACTACAAAAACAACCCCGGGGGGATATAAAATGACCGTAAACCCTGTTACCCTCCCCGGCACCCCAAAAGACCCCAGGTCCCTCCCAGAGCCCCTCGGCGGCTCAATTTTGGCGAACGGCTCAAAACATTAAGCCGGGGAAGGGAACAGGAAAAACTAACCCAGCCCCAACCCCAAGGCGCAGCGGAGAACCGGAAATACGGCCGGTGCCCCAATTCGACCATACCCCAGCCTCTCGGGAGGGGTGGAACTACCGAAATGGCGAACGGCAACAGATCGGCCCACCCCTCCAACTGAGGTATGTCTCCGCTGCACCACACCCCGGCAACACCAATGACGAACGGTACAAAGGCTCACCGAGGCTGGAGTGAAACCGGGCCCTAACCAAACCAAGAAAAATGCCCCTAACACCCCCCCCCCAGGTGCAGAGGTCTTCTGAGAACGCTCAGCGTGACCAACCTGCACCACCCCACAACCCACAAGACAAACGGTCTTGGGGCAAGTGAGGTTGGGGTTAGGGATGTAGGGAAATAAAAAACAACAAAATAAAACGACCCAACAACCCAAACAGAAAATACCTAAAAACACATAACAAATTAATGATTAAGTGAGCCCAGACGGGCTTCTATCCGCCTAACATTCACTCCACCAGACACGCCTCTGACTCCCTAAACAAATTATAACCCCTATTTAAAGAAAACAAAACATTAACCCGAACTAGATTTTTTTTTTTATGTGTGTTATTTTGCCTGTCCCAGAACACCTGGAGATACGTCACCATTATTTTTCTTGACGCTTATATGTCGGGGCAATACAGTGATCTCCGTTCGTCTGAGCTGCATGGGCTCGTCAGCAAGAGGAGCCAGAGGTCCCGTCGGAAGAGCCTCAGTGGGGCGAAGAAGAGGAGGCCCAGATTTGTGTCGGGAAAAGCCCCGAGACGAAAAAACCCGCTCTGATGGCCGGCCTCTCTCGCGTCCACGCTCCTTCATCCGATCATCTAGACGAATCACCAACGATATTAGCTCATCTAAATCGTTTGGCTCGTCACGAACTGCCGGCTCGTCTTTTAATGACTCATTTAACCCATCTACAAACATTCCTCGTAAAGCTGCGGCGCTCCAACCTGACTGAGCAGAAACCAGAGAACATTGCATCACCGCACAAGGCTCCAGACGACAAACAATCAGTTCGGACGCCGAATCTCTGGGTGACGGAGTTATCTGCACTAGTATCGATGGTGCCGCAGCTGGAGCAGCAGGAAGCGGAACGGCTTGCGCTGCAAGCTCCGTAACACGGGCGTCTGTTTGTTTAATTTGGTTTGCGAGATGCTGTAATTGCTCCCATATTTTCTCCAAGTGTTCTTGAACTTTTTCGGCAAAAGGAACCGCCTCTGCCACTGGGTCCATTATGGAATGGCCGGGAACTACTGTTATGTGTCGACGCGGGTTGAGGAGCGGACCTGCGTCAGACGGAACCCAGCGCTAAAAATAACCAGAAAGCGGTTCCAATAACAAAAACAATGTATTTATTTCACCCACTGGTGCATAATAAAGTGTAAGAACTGAAAAAGCGTCCTTCTGGTGGAGTGAAGGCTGGCACGCTCTCCAGCACCCAAAAGGATCAAAGCCCGGCGCTCCTGGACCCACTACCACCGCCAAACACCCCCCAGGTGGACACGACAAACCGACTCTCTGCGAAGCATAGAAGAGGTGAGGTAAGTCAGCAGTTACAACTAATATCCTTCAAAAGACACACACTATCAGCAACACATGCAGGTCTGAATTTTAAGCTTTATGCAAATGAGCAGCTTCTCACAACAGGTGGAGGACCACTTGTCCGCATGCCACAGCAGTGAGAAGCAAGCTGCACAATCCTCATCACAATTCAAGTATACTGCGTAACAAAATACCAAGTTACTATCAACAATTAGTCAAACACTTAATCACCTTTGATGTGTGCTGACAGCATGTGTCCCTCACCCTTCCTTGCTTCACGGGCTCGATGTGTCAAACCCAGGCGCGGTCCTCAGCGTCTCACAAACGAACATCACAAGGTCGAGTTCCCGGCAGTTCTGCTTGAATCACACATGACTTAAATGCAGAACGCCATCCAATTATCTGCTTCAGCTGAAAGTCTTTAAGGTTGCATGTGAGCACCATTCACAGGTGCTGCACATGATGTTGATGAGGGTGAAGGATTCTTCAGCCAGCACCTTCTCCACAGACAAATCAGTTCTCATGCCACCTGGAGAGCAAAGAAAAGAAAAGAACACCAAAATATCCAGCCACACCCCCCAACACACAACAGTGTGTTTCTCATTAGTGTACACCAGTTGACGCCATTACTGAGTTACAACAGGTACAGTCAATTTCCTACTGCTCTTGGCTTCAAAATGGCACCATGATTGGAGTTGTTGGTGCACGGAGTCACCCGGCAGAGCCCTTTGACCAAAACAAGTGCTCCATAATGACACTGCGTAACGCCTGTTATCCAATCAGCGCATGAAAAAATAAGGCACGTGTGGAGCATTTGGGCTACGTAGGGTTCTAGAACAGGAAATAAGCTTTTCAATGCATTATGGGACTTGCAGTCACGCATCCAGAGGCCGCTGTTATAACTGTGTATCAGGCCAGGCAGAGGTCAGAACACATGTGGGGTATTAGAAAGTGCATAGTAACAATGCAAAAATATGAATATTTGAAAAAATGTGTTTTTTATGGTCTAAGAAGACATATAATGCAAATAAAGTAATTTGGTACAAAATTGAACCAATTGTGCCGAATGGACTATGTCTCACAAAAAGTCTCACAGAAACAAAATGCTTATGACTAGAGACATGTTATTTCACACAGTTGTTGCCAACAACATGAACAATAATTGTAGTGAGTAGGGAATGTCTGCTGTAAAGTATGTCCAAGCTAAAGGCTTTTGACATTTTTTTTTCGAGAATAAAAACTAACATTTTTAGGCATGTTTGAAATGATATAGGTAAAGTTGTGTAGCACTGGTTCTTATACACATCTTCAGAAACTAGAGATCCAGATCTTTAAAATGAGCCATATCATAAGCATGTGGGAGGTAAAATATTGTTTTAGTGAGCAATGGCACTTGTATGCAAGACCTTCATGCACAAGACAAAAACAGGCAGATGTTAGGAGGTTTTAGGGCCCTGTCCCACTGGTGAGAGGATTAATTGCGCATGAATTGAGTATACAAATTGCGGGCATTCGTTGTTGTCCGCAACAAAAATGGCCAAAAATGACAAATGTCCCAGTATGAATTACAGATATATTAATAATATATAGCGAATATATGATGAACAATCATGGTTATATAACGCATGTAGTGAGGAAACTGATCTGACACATTGAGATTATCATGGCAGTATTACGGGTGTATTATGAATGCATAGCACACGTGTTGCGCGTGAACGGCATCTGCATTGCAGTCATAAAAGAAGTGCACTCGGGCCGTCGCCATCACTATTAACACCAACAATACAGCCTCTGGAGCATTTCCTTGACTTGGACAAGTTGATCACAGAGTGTTGTCATGCGTGTGTTAAGTGTTCATGAGTTTGGGGAGCGGGAGGGGGAAAGCCACTCCGGGTGTGAGACGGTGTTTTTTTTTTTTTATTTTCAGCATGAGTTGTGGCTAAACAGCAACTCTTCCTTTTGTTGGTGTTAAATAAAAGTCCTGGATTGCAGCAGTTACGTCTTTGTGGATTTACACAGCCGGACCGGCACTGACTGGCAGGTATGTCGCTTTCTGCCACACTTTGGGTTTATGTGACGTGTTTGTTATGCATTCAAAGATTGTCCACAAATCAGCTGCAAAGCAGATGTAATAAAAACGCTTTATTCGTGGCCAGTTTGTATGCATTTGCTACAATATATTTTAGTTTGTGATGTGGACATGATGGACACGCAATATATCTGTTTTACACACTGTCCCGGTCCGCTGCCAAGCCACAAATCCCCGTCAGTTGCAGATATCAGTGGTTAACGGCAGATATACAGCCCATAGAGTGAGTATGTATTGTGTATGAATTGAGTATATATGGGGTATGTAAGGTGGATGTCATCCGCATTCAGATTTTTGAACAGCTCAAAAATCCTGGCTGCGGACATGCGTGCCTCTGTGGATGATCACGGGCGTGTTCGGATGACAGCCGACTCATACAGGCATGTTACACGGATATTGCGGATGTTTGGTGAATATGGGCCAATTTTGTGCGCAATCCATACGCAAATCCTTCTAAACGCCAGTGGGACAGGGCCCTTAAGGAGTGGTCTGCTGGAGCAGCAGTATTACATGTGCTGAGAGGAGGAGACTTGAAAAAGTGATTAGGGAGGCTGGCTCTGTCCTGGTAAGTCCACTGAACTCAGTGCAGGATGTGGGAGAAAGCAGGATGGTGGCTAAGCTCTCATCCCTGCTGGAGAATGCCTCCCACCCCGTGCGTGACACCCTGACTGCAGTAGAAAGCTCCTTCAGCAACAGGCTGCTCCACCCAAAGTGCGTGAAGGAGTGATACCACAGGTCCATGCTTCCTGCTGCTGTCAGACTCCACAACCAGCACTGTTCCCAGTTGACCACTCAGATCACTCAAATCATTAATGTCATTATATTAAAAATTTTCAGCCATTTGCAATGATACTACACACTCGTGCAATATTATGGAACATTCCTTCTGCTTGTATATAGTGTAATCTATTCAAATGTACATATTGTTGTTCTGTACAGAACTTGACTTCCGTATTTGTTAATTTTTTTTTTTCTTATTTTTGGATACTTTTTGTTCTGTTGCTCTGTGACTGTCCCTATGCTGCTGTAACATTGTACATTTCCCCACTGTGGGACTCTTAAAGGATTATCTTACCTTATCTTAATTACAGAGGTCAAAGCTTTGTTTCTGTTGCAGAGGTTTTGGCATTTATTAAGCACATAAATTCAGTCAAAGAAAGCCAGTATTTATTTTATACCCATTATAAAAAAAATCTAATTTAAATACACCAGAAGCTTTAATCTCAAAATTATTATGAACCTGCAATGAACATCAAATGTCAAGCAGTAATTTAAATGATGTAATTTGAGTGTTACTGAGAGAAAAGCAGTCTCAGCAGCTAAAGTCTTTGTACTCCTCAAGCTGCAATCCGTACTGATCTCCGAGTCCATAAGTTAGAGCAAATCAGCAGTTCACTACTTAAGCAAACCAACCTGTAAATCCAACGCATAAGCGAAGCCGTTAATCAAACGTTTACAGAACCTTTCACCATGTCAATATGCATTAGCTGTTGACTGATTGTCTAATTAATCAGTCCCCACCTTCAAACTCCTGTGCTATTAATTCACTGATGAACAGGGTCATGGCACACTCCTCATAGACACATTCTTTCCTGTCGCTGGTCCAAATATAACCACCCAGCTCAGCTCTGCTGAGGAATATATGACAGCATGGTATTAGTGAGTTAAAGAGGAGACAATAAACACAAAGATTTCGAGGATAATCTGTCTTGTACCTCCCGAAAATACACTCAGAATGTTTGAATGAGATGATCAATGTAATCTGGATTGCTCGTGCTTGAAGCTAATAGCTGTAAACCTGCAGTTTGTGTTTACACATATATATATATATATATATATATATATATATATATATATATATATATATATATATATATATATATAGATATAGATAGATAGATAGATACAGTGAGGAAAATAAGTATTTGAACACCCTGCAATTTTGCAAGTTCTCCCACTTAGAAATCATGGAGGGGTCTGAAATTTTTATCTTAGGTGCATGTCTACTGTGAGAGACATAATTTAAAAAAAAAAAAAAAAAAAAAAATCCAGAAATCACAATGTATGATTTTTTTTTTAATAATTTATTTGTATGTTACTGCTGCAAATAAGAATTTGAACACCTGTGAAAATCAATGTTAATATTTGGTACAGTAGCCTTTGTTTGCAGTTACAGAGGTCAAACGTTTCCTGTAGTTTTTCCACCAGGTTTGCACACACTGCAGCAGGGATTTTGGCCCATTCCTCCATGTAGATCTTATCTAGATCTTTCAGGTTTGGAGTTTCAGCTCCCTCCAAAGATTTTATATTGAGTTCAGGTCCAGGACCTTGAAATGCTTCTTACAGAGTCCCTCCTTAGTTGCCATGGCTGTGTTTGGGGTTATTGTCATGCTGGAAGACCCAGCCATGACCCATCTTCAATGCTCTTACTGAGGGAAGGAGGTTGTTTGCTAAAATCTCACAATACATGACCCCATCCATCCTCCCTTCAATACGGTGCAGTCGTCCTGTACCCTTTGCAGAAGAGCACCCCCAGAGTATGATGTTTCCACCCCCATGCTTCACGGTTGGGATGGTTTTCTTGGGGTTGTTCTCATCCTCTAAACATGGTAAGTGGAGTTATTCCAAAAAGCTCTATTCTGGTCTCATCTGATCACATGACCTTCTCCCATGCCTCCGCTGGATCATCTAGATGGTCACTGGTGAACTTCAAACAGGCCTGGCCATGTACTGGCTTGAGCAGGGGGACCTTGCTGCCCTGCTTTTAAACCATGACAGCATCATGTGTTACTAATGTAATCTTTGTGACTGTGGTCTCAGCTCTCTTCAGGTCATTGACCAGGTCCTCCTGTGTAGTTCTGAGCTTTCTCAGAATCATCCTTACTCCACAAAGTGAGATCTTGCATGGAATCCCAAACCGAGGGAGATTGACAGTCATCTTGTTGTTGTGTGGGCCGCTGAAGAGGAGGTACTGCTGGCCCACCACCACAAGATGGCACCCTGCTTGAAGTGCGGGCTTCAAGCACGAGAGGGCGTCGGAGCGACCAGGAGTGACAGCTGTCACTCATCATCCGTACCAGCTGTCACTCATCCACTACTCATCACCACCACCATAAAGGCCAGACTGCAACTCCACCTCCCCGCCGAGAAATCAGCTACCATTCAGGTAACTTCTCTGCTGACTTAACACTGACTAATAGTCTGAACTTCTTTGCAGCCATTTTCCTGTGGTGTGTCCTTATTTGTGGGATTGGCGTTTGGTGTGATCAGCGACGGCTTCGCTTCACACCCCAACCAGATAAATGGTTAGACAGGAGCTGCACGAGTGT
This sequence comes from Thalassophryne amazonica, assembly GCF_902500255.1. NCBI lineage: Eukaryota > Metazoa > Chordata > Actinopteri > Batrachoidiformes > Batrachoididae > Thalassophryne > Thalassophryne amazonica. Next base: position 24,035,901 of record NC_047109.1, read on the forward strand.
GTGATTGGAGGTGGAGGTTCTCCCTCCCAATTGTATACAGACTGTGGGATTACTGAGTGTGCGAACTCACACTCATCAGGACTGTCTCTGTTCTCTGCCAGCAGTACCGGGTCTGACTGCTGAAGACAGCGGCCACCTGGGGCGCAGGGTTTGGCGGCTCCTGTGTTCTTCAGCTCCGTTGGTCGGGAAGCTGTGTGGGATCCGGCTCTTCTCTCGCCAGGCCTCTTCTATCGTCGAGCCTGCCCACACGTCACCTGGTGTATGATTGACAGTCACCATATTGTTATTGTCTGTACGTTGTTGTGCGATTCACAACATTAAATTGTTACTTTTGGCTTATCCATTGTCCGTTCATTAACGCCCCCTGTTGTGGGTCCGTGTCACGACACTTTCACAACACTTGTGTTTCTTCCACTTTCTAATAAATAATCATAACAGTTGTCTTCTACCAAGCTGCTTGCCTGTTGTCCTGTAGTCCATCCCAGCCTTGTGCAGGTCTAAAGTTTTGTCCCTGGTGTCCTTAGACAGCTCTTTGGTCTTGGCTATGGTGGACAGGTTGGAGTGTGATTGATTGAGTGTGTGAACAGGTGTCTTTTATACAGGTGCAATTAATACAGGTAAAGAGTGCAGAAAAATGAATGTCTCTCACAGTGGACATGCACCTAAGATGAAAATTTTAGACCCCTCCATGATTTCTAAGTGGGAGAACTTGCAAAACCGCAGGGTGTTCAAATACTTATTTTCCTCACTGTATATATATATAGTCTGTTTCACATATCCAGTGGGAAACAGTATTGATTGAGAAAGCCACACACAATAGGAACAGGGTTGAAACTGAGCAACACCCACTCTTAGATATCAGTCGAGATACATGACTCAGCAAGATCTCTCTATTTCATATGAAAGAGAACTGTCATTCCCCAGAGGCAGACCACTGTTTTCAATCAGCTGCCAACATGTTGCTGCTGCCGTCGCTGGTGCTGTTCAACTGGAATCAGACCAATCGCTCCACTGGCCCCGTGTTTAACACCTCAATGGTTGTTCTGGGAATTAGACACAAGGACTCTGATTTCACTCATGCTTTTCCTTCACCCACTCTCAATGTCCTTATTCTCTGTTTCATTTCACTCCCTCCGGCATTACTTTCTTTTCCTTGCCATTTTGTGTCTCTGGTGGGTTGACATTTTTAGCTTGGTTCCTCGATAAGCGAGTGCTATTAAAGCAGAGTTGAGAAGCAGTTCTTACTGGCAGTGCGTGGTAATCAGAGAACACACTCACAGATGCTTAGCCCACATGGGAATCACATCTACAAGCAGCAAACTGCAAATTTCAAAGCAGAAATTGTTTCCCTTATGAGAACTACAAAGATACAGTTCACCCTAACTACTCCTCTGGTCCAAACTGATGTCTTACATCTTATGCAGCACTGGAAAACCAAGTCTGCCAGCAGATACCAGCTACATGGGATCTAACAGTCTCAATGAAAGGCATCAATTTGCAACACGCTGTCAGATGTCCTACTGCAAAAGCTAAAAGTACTGTTCTACATTCATATGTGTCATTTAGGCTTGGGATTTTCTTACATCTGTAGAAGTTGTTGTTTTAGATAATATGTGGATGAATGGAGAAAAGTAGACTGACTGTCCATGGTCCCCATAACTGAAACTTCAACCTTTGCACTAAATGCAGTCAAAAGAACACTAAAACATTAATGATGACATTCTCAAAAATCTGCTCACATAGAAGGGCACCTGAAGACTCATTCTCCCTTTCATGGATATGCAAACCAGAAGGGCAAAGACTATAACCCCAACACCGCTGTTGCCCACAAATGTTGTTAGATAACACCCCAGACTTGTATCATGGAACATGTGTAAGAACAACTGTGGCATGACCATAGCATATTTCAGTACAACCTTTAGGCTTCAGGAACATTGCCCAGTGATCTCATGTCATGCACAACATATCATAAAAGCATTATCAGAGTATGTCAAAGTTCATAAAAGAAAGGAATTTTCAAACATTTTGAAAATCCAGCCAAAGAGACAGCAAGACCACGGCACAATGACAGTATATCCAGGTGAAACACCCTCAAGGAGCTTCTAAAGACATACTCACTATTGGTCTGGTTGCCTGAGCATGATTATTCAACCCTGCCCCACTCCCTAGTTGGCCTGTACTCACATTGCACGACATGCTGTGGGCCCAAGAATGTTCACTTCCATATATTGCCACTTTTGTTTGGTAAAATGGCATGGTACCACACTGGGTTGCCAGATTTCTATAATAAAGCCAAGCAAATGGCCACTCAGCACTCCACAAAAGCAGCCCAATAATCAAAGTCAAAGAATGCAAAACATTTGTAGCGCTACCAGGCAGCAGTATAATTTGCAACACTTCAGAAGTAGCCAGATTCTGCCAAAAAAAAAAAAAAACCTGCAGACTTGCCAACATGGTTCCCAACAGCACAAGTGTATAATTTTAAACATTTTAAACATTCACCAAAATAGCAGTTTTTCATCACCTTTAACAAATACCTTTATATCACTTGCAATAGAAACAACAGTTGGCTAATTTATTGAACATTAGACCTTTTGATTTGCTGCAGGGACACCATGAGTCATTTCATAGGGTGTTGACAAAATCCCTCCTTTTAGCACCAAGACATTGACATAAATAGGCATGGGTCAGATTTTGGGCATTGACTAAATTCTGTGACCTTTTAACCTCTGGTGACCTACTTGTTGATCTAATTATATATCATGAGAAAGAGCATTTAAATACCAACATTTTGAGTGATAGTTTGTTGCTGTGGACTTTCAAGGCGAGGAGATACGAGGTCTATCAATAAAGTAATGGTCCTTTTTATTTTTTCAAAAACTATATGGATTTCATTCATATGTTTTTACGTCAGACATGCTTGAACCCTCGTGCACGTGTGAGTTTTTCCATGCCTGTCGGTGACGTCATTCGCCTGTGAGCACGCCTTGGGAAGGAGTGGTCCCGCCCCCTCATCGGATTTTCATTGTCTGGAAATGGCGGAATGAAAAGGATTTTTTTTCCATCAGAATTTTTTCAGAAGCTGTTAGAGACTGGCATCTGGAAACCATTCGAAAAATGTATCTGGCTTTCGGTGAAAATTTTACAGGCTTCACAGAGAATAAGGAATGTTACTACAGCTTTAAGGACCCCTTTAAGGACGCTCAGCGCGCCGCGCTCCGAGCTGCAACGATGCGGCACAAGCCACCGGACCATTTCTAAATGGATGGCTCTGTGGATACGAGACCGTCGTGTGCTCTTTCTCTGGTTATAACAAGAGCTGAACATCAGCCATTTTCCGGCAGATTTCACTTTTAACAAGAGATTTTGTCATGGAAAGCCGTGCGGAAGCTTCGTGCATAAAGACTGATTCGCTTTGGAAGCGAGACAAAGAAACACCTCCGTTTCGGCGTGTCAGAGGACAAGTTTGGACATGTCTATCTCAGCTTTCAATGCTTACTAGTCCAGTAAGTATCAGAGAAATTGTGGAGAGCTGGACGGGACCACTCCTTCCCAAGGCGTGCTCACAGGCGAATGACGAAACCGACAGGCGTGGAAAAACTCACGCATGCGCACGAGGGTTTAAGCATGTCTGACGTAAAAACATATGAATGATATCCATATAGGTTTTGAAAAAAATAAAAAGGACCGTTACTTTATTGACAGACCTCGTATTACTACATTTGCTTCTCCTACCCCCAAAACATCGAAAAAAGTGTGTTACACAAGTAGAAATACCCGGGAATTAGATCTGTGTGTGGGTGTGGGTGTGTGTGTGTGTGTGTGTGTGTGTGTGTTGGGGGGGGGGCACAATGGGGGCACAATGGACTGTTGTCTTTGATGACTAATTAAGCAATATGGGATTCATCAAGCAGGTCTGCTGTACGCATGACTTTTTATGGAAGTATTTTACAACTTTGCTTACTGACAGCAACTCAAGGTCATCAATAAGGTAAAAACCAAACCCATTTTTAATATAAATGTTTTTTAATTAATTGAAGACTGTATCCAAGTATTGATAGCAATATTAGTAGAATTTGCTAAATGGAACAGTCCCATCAGCAATATGATGTTCAATATCTGTGCTCTGGTGTGGTTAATGATCACATGTACTTTGCCTGAGTCCAAGTGAACTATATCCAAGACCACTTCTTCAAGTGGACCCAGGCATAGTTAAGTGTACCGTATTCAGGCACAGAATGAAGTACCCCAAATAAACTGAACTTTAGAGAACAAATTTTCTGGTGCACAGTACAGATCACCTAGTGCAAGTGCACCCTACGTTTTCCAAGGTATGGACAAGGTTTCATACCATGACCTTCCAGGATGCACCTCCAGAAAGAGAGAACAGTCTACTGATACCAGATAGTATACCAGTGTGCCAAATCAACATGATATTACAACTCTGAATGAGAGCATGTTGGAAATTCAAGAGGCTTTTTTGTGCCACGTCAAATGATTAAACCGAAGTGAGACTAAGAGTATATGTACTTCAGAACTTACATTGTTTTGATATATTCAGACTGAAAGTGAAGCAGACTTTAAACCTGCTGTATTTACACATGGGATTTTGGTGTCACTGTAGCTACAAGTAGGTAGGTAGCTTGAAAACACAGCAAACATATACACGGTTGTTATTCACTTCCAGTTTCATGACTTTTCCACTCTACCTCTAAACGTATTCAGCTCGCGGTTTAGATCACATTTGCAATGCTTTGACTCAGAGTCTGACAGAATAAAACACTCATTAACAAGCAGTACACTGCAAACAGTACACTGCCAACACCTAAGTAAGCAACTCACAAACTTTGACTAAATGACTGCCATGGCAGGAAAACCTCTGACAAAACCACACACATTCAATCTCTTTTAGACAAGCGGCCTGGGAGAAGTTCTATGATGTCAAGGCAGACTAAGAGTTATGGTTAGAAAGACTTACGGTCATGAAGCCGTCCAGTAGACCAGAGTCAGGTTTGGGTGGCGCCTGTAGGCGTTCCATAGACCACTTCTCAATGATTGATGAGACCTGGCTGTTCTCAGTGTTCAAGATCCTGAAGCCAGTCATGTTCACACCACTGTATCGGTACGGCTCAACATCCAGTCCAAACAGATCCTGAAAGACCAACAACATACCTTGATGTGACAGCTTTGAACCAAATTCTAATCAACCATGTAGTTCAAATACAGCAACAAAAACATGAAGTGCTACAAAGAGCAATAGCTAGAACTGAAGCTCAACAGGGTTTGGGTCCAGCTAAGTCTCACTGTGTGGAGTATGCATGGTCTCCCCTCTGATCTGAAAAATCATTTTGTCTCCCTGGGCATGTATGGGAGACTAAATTGTATTTGACTTTGACTACTTTTCTTCCACAGACCTAAAATATTTAGATTGAGCTCATGAGTACAAATGTGAGTATGAACACCCTGACGTAAAGGGTCTGATGCTGGCCAATGTAGCAGATTCACAAAAATCTCTGTGAAACACCCTGCACTGTCTAGGGGTCCATATTTCCTCTCTGCCATGCAGGTCGACGTAGCCTAGCAGACAGTGCCATTGTACAGGCAAAGCTCAGCATTTGGTACTGGTCCACTGACTCACAAAGGATGTCCTTTGACATCCACCACTGGAGGGTGGGCACATTTGTAGCACACTCCTCAGAGCAATAGTTTAGTTTGGCAGAGTTGATTGGTGACTCAATGTTTGAGACATCGTGTGATGTAGCCTATTTAAACTCAACATAACTCTGCGATAGCGTCACTTGCTACTGGTGCATTGTCAAGACAGGTCCTACACATTCCTTCACATTTCTTCACATTTCTACAGAGGAGGTGGTGCATCCAGTCAAGCCTCTGATGTTGGCCAGTGGAGCCCGGCAGAGGGTAACAGAGAAGAAACCAAGCATTATATCAGTCCAGGTTTTGCATGCCATCCTTGTAAGAGTATTCTTTTTTTTTTTTTTTTTTGTAAAACTGAAGCATCTTATGAATGTTGAGTACTCTAGGAGCTGTGGTTGGTTGTCACAGAAGGGGGGGGGGGTAAAAAAGACAAATGCGCTCCTAGTTATGAATGGACAGTGAAATCAACTGATCATATAACCCGAACTTCATTAAGACGTGTAATTGTTTAAATACATTTGTATTGCTTCTCTCCCTCAGCCACAACTAGTCCCAGCAGAAGACTGCCCCTCCCTGAGCGTGGTTCTGCTGGAGGTTTCTTCCTGTTAAAAGGGAGTTTTTCCTTCCCACTGTCGCCAAGTGCTTGCTCACAGGGGGTCGTTTTGACCGTTGGAGTTTTTCCGTAATTATTGTATGGCTTTGCCTTACAATATAAAGCGCCTTGGGGCAACTATATAAATAAAATTGATTTGATTTGATTTGATTTATATTTTTAAACTTTAAAAATACAGGTATGACACAAGAAAATGAAAACAGTTGTGTCCATTGTGGTCCATTTAAGAATCAAAAGACAAAATAGAAGTAATAATAATAAAAGAAAATAATATTAATATATAATAAGTCTGATGATGATGATTATTATTATGATTATAATAATAATCATAAAAATAATGATAATATTAATGGAATCTTCCATGCCCTAATATCTATCTGTGGTCCAAATTTCAGTGAGAATCTGTGAAGTAGTTTTGACGTAATCTTTGAAAGCCTATATAAGGTGAAATTTTGATTCAGAATTCAGATCCAGATCACCCCAAAAATTGAATAGACTCTTCCATGTTCCATATCTATCTGTGGTAAAAAATTCTTCAAAATGCATGTAGTAGTTTTGACATAATCCTGCAAAGCCTGTATAAAGTGAAACTTGATCCAGTGTCTGGATCCAGATCCAGATCACCTCCAAACTTTAATGGAGTCTTCCATGGCCTAATATCTATTGTGAAATTCTCATGAAAATCTGTGCAGTAGTTTTCAAGTAATCCTGCTAACAGTAATCCTACAGACAGACAAATAAATACATGCCAATGATTTTATTACATCCTTGGTGGATGTAAAAATCGCAGGCTACCATGATTACAATTTGCAGAAATTTTCAATATAGATGATTCATAATAATATTGACAAACAGACTGTGCTTTATCTGATTTTTACTAAAATAACTGTGAATGATTTGATTGGTTGATGAAATGATCTGGGTAAAATGTAAATGTAAATGATATGTTGACTGTTGGACCTAGCTGTGAAAGAAAGTGAGAAGTGGAAAAAACTATGTTGAACTAAAACATGGATATACAATGTTTCTTTAATCAAGGACCATGGGGGGTCCTCGAAGAAATTAAAAGACAGAGTAAAAGAAACACTGAATTTCACTGGATACCTCACGTTAGCTATGAGTTGCATGTCCTGCTGGTAACAGTTAACAGTCTTGAGACAATGTTTAGCTGATACTTGCATTTGGTGCATAAAGGAGGGGCATAAAGTTTTTAAATCCTATTCACCAGCCCAGTATTAGAGGTGCATTTCAACTGCGCTCACATAAATTTAACATGTGCTTTCTTCAAGTGTCAAACATGAGAAGATTACGTCAACCATTCAGATTTTTAAATATCCGGGTGGGGGGGACCCCCGATTAGATAGGACTTTACACTTCTGGCCTAAAAAAAGTGCTCCTCTCAGAGCAATGAAAGACCCCTCTGCAAATCTTTGACTGGTGCCAGGTCTGCTCAGCTGATACACACAAGGATGCATGTTAGTACTCACATTCCTCATCTCTAATGAAATTGAAGGAAATCCTCCTGTCCTGTACGCCAATAGCATTTCTTGTATATTCGTCCGTGAATTGTTCTGTGAATTGTTCTGTAATTTATGTTTGTAGCATGGCCCAAGCAGAGGGTCACCCCTTTGAGTCTGGTCTGCTTGAGGTTTCTTCCTCAGAGGGAGTTTTTCCTTACCACTGTTGCTCTGGGGGTTGGTAAGGTTAGACCTTACCTGTGTGAAGCGCTTTGAGGCAACTCTGTTGTGATTTGGCGCTATATCAATAAAAATAAATTGAAATTGAAATTGAAACTGAATTGAAAATATTAAATCAAAATTAAATAAAAGATACAAAATTGAATAACATTGGTTTTGCAGATGGGGATGACCAAGATAGGGTCTAGGACCAGCAAGAGCCTGTCTGCACCTGAGTGGATGTGGAGGAGAGCAAGTTATTGGTGTTGCAGTAATGAAGTGCTCAGCTGCTTCACCTCAACTTTGCTTGTGCACTTTGATGCTTTGCGCACAGATCCATTTCCTCACCTGAAAACATCTCACTTCTGTCACCTACCAAGTTTGGCATCAAAATATCAATGTGACAGACTGAAGACCACAACGGTCTTACAGGCAGTGACACATGACACTAGTAAGTCCCTTCGGCTGCTCCCTCGTTTGCACTCGGGGTTACAGCAGATTCAAGGTGGATCTGCATGCTGAATTGGCACAAGTTTTGCACCTGATGCCCTTCCTGACGCAACTCCACATTACGTTGAGAAATGTTGCAGGGGCGGGATTTGAACCGGGAACCTTACGCACTGAAACCAAGTGCACTAACCCCTTGGCCACCACCCCTCAGTGACACATGACACTGCAGACCAAATACAACCCGTTGATTAAACACCATGCCCCCAATGATGCGCTTTAGAATGTGCTTCATAGATCGACTAGATATGGCCCATCACCTCCCATTCTGTAGAAGGTGTTTGTGATATTTTGGAACAAACACTGCTGCTTGTATTTTGAGGACAAGTTCCTTTGAAACATACATTCTTCAGATTTTCATCATAATGTCTAAAGGGGCTCATTTTCACTTTGAAATGAAACATCTAAACATACATATTGTTCCTTTGGAGCCATTCAGCTTGGCATAAGATAATTAAAAATCCCTCTGGTGTTTTCAGGAAGATGAAGAACAAATGCAAACATGAATGAGGCTGGGGAGGTACAAACAGAGGGCTGTCTTGTCATTTTCCACCGTTATGTTTGGCAGACGACGAGTGCCTCTCTGACAGCGTAGTTCTTCCAGAACACAGCCATACTGAGGCCGCATATGGCAAACATTTTCTGCCAGATTTGTTTGTAACAGCTCGGTGTTGTACTGTATGTACAGTTTGATCAGTCACACCTGTCACGTGAAGACAGTGCAGACCAGATGATTCCATCATAATCATCATTTACACCACCAATAAATAATAACACCATCTGTTAGCAGTTTGGTTTTCTCTATGCTGTGTTTTCAGGAATCACGGTACAGAGTGTGTACATGCAGTTTGGTTCATGTACACTTGGACACTGACATTCTCAAATTTAGCTGTATATCACAGCATTTTAGCACTGAATGCAAATAAAGACTGTACAATATAACATAAGAATCTACAGCACTGTGGACCCCCATGTTAAACTGCATCATATGCTTGGACACACCCGCAGTAGATTTATGGCATCTGTGCAGCTCACTTGGTTGTGTACTGAAATGGGCAAAAGTGGCATCTAGTGGTAGAAAATTATTCAAAACTCCTTAAAAAATGCAACAACAAACATTGCAGCTAATGAAGGCAATCCATCCATCCATTTATTCCAGTCAAGGGTCAGGGGGGTAAGGGTCAGAGGCTGAGTACACTCTGGACAGGCATTTCTTTACAAAAACAGAACAGAAACAGAACAAGAGCAATCAGAGACTTCTGATGTCTGCCAATCCAGATCCAGATCCCCTCCAAAATGCAGTGGAGTCTTCCACGCCCTAATACCTTTATGTGGTGCAAATTTGGTGTGAATACGTGAAATAGTTTTGAAAAAAATCCTTCAAAGCCTATATAAAAAGAAATCTTTATCCAGAATCCAGATCTGGAACCGGATCACCTCCAAAATTCAATGGAGTCTTCCATGCCCTAATATCGATCTGTGGTGCAAATTTGGTGAGAATACATGAAGTAGTTTTGAAGTAATCATTGAAAGCCTGTATAAAGTGAAATCTTGATCCAGAATCTGGATCTTGATCTGGATCACCTCCAGAATTCACTGGAATCTTCCATGCCCTAATATATATCTGTAGTGAAAATCTGGTGAGAATCCATGAAGTAGTTTTGACATAATCCGTCAAAGTGTATCCAGAATCTGGATTAGCATCTGAAACACCTCCAAAATTTAATGGAGTCTTCCATGGCCTAATATCTATCTGCTAACAGACAGACAGACAAAAAAAAAACAAAAAAAAAACGGATTATTTTATTACATCCTTGGCAAATGTAAAAATAAAAACAGAAGATCAACAAAAACTGTCTTTGAATGTTGGAGGTGATCCAGATCCAGATTCTGCATCAAGTTTCACTTTCTAGCCTTTTTTTTTTTCAAGTTTTTGTTTTCTCTTGGTGCATGACAATCACACAGTACTTTGCAGCATCAACAAGCAGGGCTCCCGTAAGCAAATGAAAGTACTCATAGCACTAAAAGACGTGGAAGCGCTCATAAAGAAAAAAATAAATACTTAAATAGAATAATTAAAAACAAAAGAAATATCACAAGGAAGAAAATCTCCCATGGTCCCGCTGACGGGCAACACCACCAATGCAAGACCAAAATGACTCCCAGTCTGGTGCTGTGGTACCATATCCTTGTTATTTAACTTATAAATCATACATTCATATAAAGCAGCCTTTATCATCATGTTCACCCATTCTTTATACTGTGGGGCTTTGGGGGTTCTCTAATGTTTAAGAATAATCCCAGCTGCCACTGAAACCCCAACCATGACAACAGAGAGTTTCCCTTTGATATGTTAGCTATCTGTCCTTTATCACCCAGTAAACGCAGTCTTGGACAGAGTGGCACCGTTCTTTTGGAACCAATCACTTAGAATGCGTACAACAACCATCTAGAAGCTTTTGAAAATTGGACATTCCCACAGGCAGTGTATCAGGGTACCGTTATCATTTTGACATTTCCAACACAATGACTTATTCAAAAGGCCTACTCTATTCAGTCTCACAGGAGTCCAATAATATCTTTGTACAATCTTATATTGTGTAAATTTGCCTTTACATTCCCTTAAAAATTTCCACATAGTAAGATTATTTTCATCCATTCCTCATTCCCGAAAATGACCCCAAAGTCCTTTTCCCATAAAACCTTTTTAGATCAGTGCTGAGGACAGAATTAATTCTTCTGTAGACTATTGAGGCTCTGTGATGATGAGGTGGTAAAACCAAATACTCTGAAATATAGTTGTCTTCCATTTGTCTAGTGACATAACACAGTTTCTTATCTGAAGATATGTCCAAAAATGGTCCTTTCCCTTTAGGTTATATTTACTTAATATAACCCCAATTCCAATGAAGTTGGGACGCTGTGTAAAATGTAAATAAAACAGAATATAATGATTTGCAGGTGCCTTTCTGTGTGGAGTTTGCATGTTCTCCCCGTGTTTGGATGGGTTTCCTCCGGGTCCTCTCCAGTTTCCTCCCACATCCAAAGACATGCGGGTTAGGTGGATTGGAATCTTTAAATTGTCCATAGGTGTGCGTGTGGGTGTGAATGTGTTTGTTTGTCTGTTTGTGGCCCTGTAACAGGCTGGCATCCTGTCCTGGGTGTAATCCGCCTTGTGCTCTATGACTGCTGGGATAGGCTCCAACCCCCCGAGACCCTTAATTGGACTCAACGGTTGAAGATGCATGTGTGTGAGTGTGTTTTACTGTTTTGGCACTCTGGCAAAACAATTTACTTTGGGATTAATAAAGTTATTATTATTATTCTTATGATGTGTAATTGACGCCTGATACCATAACAGTCTGTGTTGGAAATGACGGAAGAACTGGATTGCATTTTGTCTGTCAAAATATGTCATTCTTGGTATGAAGAGCAGACAATCCAAGAATTAACGTCCCTCTGTTCCCTGTTCCTCTGTACATGAACCATGTGTCATTACCAACAAGGGCTTTTGCACAAAGTATTCAATGAATTTAAGTAAGCAGGTTCAATACTTTTTCTCTGTGTCATTCCATTTTATTACATATACTGTAACATAATTTCTATAGTTATTTGTTTTGGTTTCTTTGCATGTGTGGAAACATGGGTTGTTGACAGCATCTGGTGAAAATTCCCCATCAATAACACCTTTACAAAAATATTTGCTGGGAAAAATGGTGACGTGTTTAATACTTATTTTACCCACTGTATGTGGTGTAGCAACCTTTAAACTGCTTACAGAAGAATCCAAGTGATTAGTTCCTCCAAACCCACACCTCATCTCTGTCAGGGTTTGGGGTTCTGGGTTATGTTTTATTATGCAGAATTTTTGTTCTGTGTGGTGTCTTCCTTGTTTATCATTTTCTGGTGGGAGTTTTCTGTCACTGCTTCTCTTGGCTGTCACTTGGTGCTTGGTGGTGGGCGTTTTCCTTTGCTCTTCCACTCCCTCACATCTACTTTGTATTTAAACCTCACCTTGTTCACTTCCTCTCCGCCAGATTGTTGTGTTTTTTGCCTTCGCTTCCAGCCTTCTTCAGAGTCCTTGTTTTTGATTGTCCTGCTGTGTTTTTGAACTTCCTGCCTGCATCCTCCACCTCACCCTAGCCTGATGTTTTTGATACTGTTGCTTATTCTGGACTGCCTACTTGTGTGCTGACCTTTGCAAGTATATTCACTAAAGCCTTTTAAACATCAAGCTCTGGTGTCTGTGTCCAGCATTTGTCTCCAGTTGTTTCTGGTGTAACAGTATATCTTCCCCCCATATATTCCCCTCCACCCTGGAAATCTTCCCCCTCCCCACCCCTAAAAGGCAACATTCCATAGGGCAGCACTGATTGAAGCTTACCCAAACCTTGATAAGGCCCAATCAGGATAGACCAACCTTTAAACTCTACGAGGTCTGTCCAAAAAGTATAGGTCCTTTTTATTTTTTTCAAAAACTATATGGATTTCATTCATATGTTTTTACGTCAGACATGCTTGAACCCTCGTGCGCATGCGTGAGTTTTTCCACGCCTGTCGGTGACGTCATTCGCCTGTGAGCACTCCTTGTGGGAGGAGTCGTCCAGCCCGTCGGAATTCCTTTGTCTGAGAAGTTGCTGAGAGACTGGCGCTTTGTTTGATCAAAATTTTTTCTAAACCTGTGAGACACATCGAAGTGGACATGGTTCGAAAAATTAAGCTGGTTTTCAGTGAAAATTTTAACGGCTGATGAGAGATTTTGAGGTGATTCTGTCGCTTTAAGGACCTCCCACGGAGCGAGACGTCGTGCATTTTATGTGTCGGACGCAGCCCGGAGAACCGACCAGCGTTTGAAGGACCCAGTCTAAAATAAGCAGAGCACGGTACAAAGGATAACAGAGTTTAATGAACATAACAGTGCTGTGAAAAATATAGAAGTGCGCGGTCTGGCATGGTGGATTGCGGTGCGCTCCCAGCAGCGCTAACGGTCCGGAGCCAGAACTGGTTCGGACCCAAGGACCCCGCCGACACCCCCCAGGTGGCCGCGACAAACCGAGTCTGTGAAAGAAGGAATCATTATGTGAGTCCACACTCAACACACAGAGAGAACGCTCAAAGGTGTACAAACAGCAAACACTTCCTGGCTTAATTACTAATCAGCTTCCCACCCTGCAGGCATGGAACATCCAGTTCACAAACTCACTGCAGCGGAAGCTGATTTAAACGACCAACATACAGCTCAATATAATAAGGTGTGAGGGACACCACATATACTGACTGTATAAATGTTAGTCACAAAATCTAATGTACCTCAGGAAGTGTGCTGACGAGCGTGAGACCTCACCCTCTCCTCTTTCACAGACCATGCATCAAACCTGGACGTTCTCTGCATCCACTGATGATGAGATGGCTCCCGAGACGACGATCTCACCCGTCTGGTCACAAGGTCGAGTCTCTGGCAAATACACACTGTGTACTCCAGTCTTAAATGCCACCATGTTCCAATCCATGTAGATGCACCACAGCTGTGAGTCCTGACGAGCCGCAGGTGATCAGGGTGAGGTCCTGATAAACTCAGCTACACAGCCACTCAGTCCCAAATGCAAGCCACCTGGAAGGAAAAACAAAAGACAGAAACAAAAAGGCAGCCAGGACCCCCAGCCATACAACAGTGCAGCGCTCTCAGGTGGCGTCGTCAGCCTGTTTCAAGCTGAAAACCTCCACATTTCAGGCTCTATTGATCCAGGACGTCGTGAGAGAACAGAGAAGTTTCAGAAGAAGTCGGTTTCAGCATTTTATCCGGATATTCCACTGTTAAAGGAGATTTTTTTAATGAAAGACGTGCGGACGGGTCCACGCCACAGGAAAAACACCTCTGTTGGAAGCCTTAAGGACAAGTTGGAACATGTCCAGCTGTTAAACAATTTCTCATATACTCCACTGAAAGCCATCAAAAGCCGCCTGGATTTTACAAATGGTTATCAACACGGAGGTGTTTTTCCTGTGCCGCCGCTCCGCGCCGGCTGCGTCCCGACGCGCGGACCCGTCCGCACGTCTTTCATTAAAAAAAATCTCCTTTAACAGTGGAATATCCGGATAAAATGCTGAAACCAACTTCTTCTGAAACTTCTCTGTTCTCTCACGACGTCCTGGATCAATAGAGCCTGAAATGTGGAGGTTTTCAGCTTGAAACAGGCTGATGACGCCGCCTGAGAGCGCAGCGCGACGTCTCGCACCGTGGGAAGTCCTTAAAGCGACAGTGTCACCTCAAAATCTCTCATCAGCCGTTAAAATTTTCACTGAAAACCAGCTTAATTTTTCGAACCATGTCCACTTCGATGTGTCTCACAGGTTTAGAAAAAATTTTGATCAAACAAAGCGCCAGTCTCTCAGCAACTTCTCAGACAAAGGAATTCCGACAAGGGGCTGGACGACTCCTCCCACAAGGAGTGCTCACAGGCGAATGACGTCACCGACAGGCGTGGAAAAACTCACGCATGCGCACGAGGGTTCATGCATGTCTGACGTAAAAACATATGAATGAAATCCATATAGTTTTTGAAAAAAAATAAAAAGGACCTATACTTTATGGACAGCCCTCGTATATTTCATGGATGTTTTATGGTTCTAGATAAAGCACAGTTTGATTGACGTTGAATGATATTGGCATTATTTCTGAATGTATCTAAAGCTATCTACAATAGTAATATTTCCTATTCTGAAGAATCTTTAAGTCCCCCTTCCCTGATTGACAACCTGAAATATGACAGAACAACTGTCCATGATGGGGTGGGGGGTAAGATATCGTGACCTGGATATCCCACCCCCCTACACACACACCTCAATATCAAGAATATATATTGCCAAATTCATCCCACTATAAACTTGGCTGTATTAAACAATGATGGCGCAAGCTTCCCATCAGGATAGAGCAACCTTTAAACTCTATATTTCATGAATGTTTTATGGTCCCAGATGAAGTGGTCAGACACTTCAGAATGGAGGATGACAATGTTGTTTTCCACTGTTTCAGCTATATATTAATCTGAAATGAAGTAGTTGATAATGCTACAGCAGACTTGCTTTGCAGGGGTGGGGGTTAAGATATCCAGGTCAGGATATTTTACCCCCTTCCCAATCATAAATGGGGACGTCAAATAATACATGGGCAGGGAAGAAATTATAGATGTGAATTGAGAGAATTTACACAAAAAGGAGTCAGACACTTCAGAATGGAGGTTGAAATGTGTGATAGTACTGCAGCGGACTGGCTTTGCAGGGGGTGGGGGAGGGAAGATGTCCATGGTGGGGGGGTGGGGGGGAGATATCCAGGGTGGAAGGTAAGATAGGATATCTTCCCCCCAGGTGGACTCTCAAAGGACTTTTTGAAGGACTCTCAGACAGCATCAGGGATCAGTTGATCGCTGTGAACCTTCCTGAGGATGTCAACGCAATGATTGCGCTCACCATCAGAGTTGACCTAAGGATGTCAGACCAGCCATGCAGGGCAGACCACTCTTCCAGCCACAGCTTCCGACCTGCCAGTGCAACCTGGTCCAGTTCCGGTCCATCCCATATCGATTCTGAAGACCCATGCAGCTGGGATGTACCTGGCTTTCCGCCAAGGAATGCCTCTGCTGACAGAAAGAATTGACGATGCTTCTACTGTGGAGATCTGGGTCACAAGATCTACAGTTGCCAGGTCAGGGGTGCCCCCACGTGAAATAAGCCAGGTATTCGAGTAAGTCAAAGCTCTTATTTTTTTCTGTTTCTGGCCAAAACATTATCAACACTCGGTTAACTTACGAACATTCTTCAGTGGCTGTGCCTGTATTTATGAACTCCGGATCAGATGCTAATCTGTTATATTCCTCTCTTGTTAGAAGCCTGCATCTTAAATTATGCTTCTTACCATGCCCTCTGGTGGTGAAAGCAATCGATGTTAGCTCCCTGGGACAGATTACTCACCAGACCCAGTCATGTCAATTAACTGTAGATAATCATTCTGTGGTAATTAGTTTTCATGTTTTTGATTGTATGACTCACCCGGCTATATTTGGGCACCCTTGGCTAAAACAACATAATCCAACATTTGATTAGTCAAGTGGTATGATTAGTTTCGTGGTCTCCTAATTGCTATAACTCCTTCCTCGTGAAATTGTCTGTTCCTCCAGAAACCAACAGCCCGGACTTTACTGGAATGCCTGCATGCCACCATGATCTTGCTCAGGTCTTCAGTAAAAACAAGGCCAAGTCACTGCCACCTCATCAAAGCTATGGTTGTGCTATAGACTTGTGTACTGGTTCAAATCCCCCTTAGGGAAAACTGTATTCTTTGTTGGCACCTGAACGCCAAGCTATGAACGACTACATTCAAGAATCCCTAGCCGCCGGACTAATCCAACCATCTTCCTCTCCTGCAGGTACACAGGTACAGGATTTTTTTGTAGAGAAGAAGGATAAGATGCTACATCCCTGCATTGATTACAGAGTCCTCAATGAAATCACAGTTAAGAATCGGTGCGCCCTCCCTCTCATGGTTTCTGCTTTAGAGTGTTTAGAGGGTGCTCACCAAATTGGATCTGCATAACACGCACCACTTAGTCAGGATCAGGGAGGGGGACGAATGGAAAAGGGCCTTTATTACACCCACGGGGCACTATGAATACTTAGTGATGCCGTTCAGGCTTACAAACTGTGTTCCAAAACCTGATAAACGATGTTCTCTGAGATTATCTAAATACGTTTGTCTTTGTCTATCCTGATGATATCTTGATTTATTCCCCCGATGACGAGATTCTGTTGCTACTCTAGAATCAGTTGTATGTCAAGGCAGAGTAGTGTGAGTTTCACAACCCCGCTGTATCTTTTCTGGGGTTTGTGTTATCTGAAGGGGAGATCCAGATGGATCCCAAAAAGGTTGCTGCCATTGCTGATTGGGCAGTGCCTCCTTCCCGTAAGGAGGTCTAGCTTTTTCTCGGGTTCACCAATTTCTACAGATGGTTCATTAGGAACTTCAGTAAAGTGGTGCCCCCCCCTACATAATTTGACCTCCATCCACAAGTCAATCGTTTGGACTCCGGAATGCGATGTAGCTTTTCATATGCTAAAGGAACGCTTCTCTGCAGCCCCCGTGCTGATCCTTCCTCACGCCGCCTGGCAGTTTGAGGTTGAAGTGGATGCCTCTGACATTTGTGTGGGGGCTATTCTGTCTCTGGTCAGTCCCTCAGGCAATAAATTACACCCATGCACCTACCTCTCCAAGAAACTGACAGGTGAGTGTAATTACAATATTGGCCATCATGAATTGCTAGCGAATAAAGTGGCCTTGGAGGAGTGGCGTCACTGGCTTGAGGGGGCACAGTTGT
The DNA here is from genome assembly GCF_902500255.1 of Thalassophryne amazonica. Classification (NCBI taxonomy): domain Eukaryota; kingdom Metazoa; phylum Chordata; class Actinopteri; order Batrachoidiformes; family Batrachoididae; genus Thalassophryne; species Thalassophryne amazonica. The sequence goes on from NC_047109.1 coordinate 24,053,720, forward strand.
ATTTCTTCATATGGACTTACCACAAGAATCTTGAGCACTTGTGAAAAGCCAAGAGGCTTAATGGCAGACAAGCTAGGTGGGCTATTTTTTTTTTTTAGTAGCTTCAACTTTGTTCTGTTATACCATCCTGGGTCTAAGAATGGAAAACTGGACACTTTGTCTCGCAAATCTGACCAATTCGACCTTAGAGCCCTCCAAGGTGTTACCTGCAATTTGCTTTTTGTCTGCGTTAACCTGGAATATTTAAACCAAGGTTAAATGCAGCCTCCCGTGGGCAACCTGTTCCTCAAGACTGTCCGTCCGACAAGCTTTTTGTCATGGATCGTCTCGGGGGAGGTTAGTCGGTGGGCCCATAACAGACCATTTTCATGCCATCCAGGGATAAGAAAGGACAGTTTTTGTTATGCACCACAATTTTTGTGGCATCAAATGCATGCGGACATAAGTGACTACGTTAAGGGCCCCTTTACACATAGTGCGAATTTAGTTGAATTGTGCATGAAGTGCGCATGAAGCAGGAATCATATGCAAAATGTGCAAAATCGTAGCTGTCTTGAACACCTCATAAACATGTTGCTACAACTATTTGCACACAACAGCTGAAAGACAGAGTGTGCGCTGTGAGAGCCCATTGAACCCTCTCGCAGCAGGTGTCGGCCAAATTTCATCTGATACACATGGACATCTAACACCACTCGTTTGGCATTTATAAAATGTGCAGGCTTCGGTACTATCGTCACAAAAACAGTCAGCAGACAATCACTGTCGAGCTGGTTGTGAAATCTGTCTAAGTACCCCACCACTGTGGAGTTGCAAAAAGCCACAAACATGTGGTGCATGTATCTCGCACGTGTGCAAATAAAATACTTATATGTATGTACAGATCTGATCACATGGGGGCCGCATGCTGGGAGCTAGATGGCAGCTCAGTGTACACATTACAAACACAGACCACCACCACCAGGGCAGTTATATAAATAATTATGACAATACCTACATACGCAATTACATAACAAATAACGTTGGTCTGGGCACTGAACGGACAGAGGGCGTATTTGCTCCTCTGCTCCTTGACGTCTCAGCTTCCATTTCATGTTTGGAAGGACTTGAATTTACAAGATTCCTCCATGACGTGCGTGTCTCTGTCTGCTGTCCTCACGTGGAAATATATAAAACATCTTTCGCCTTTACGCCGGGCTGTAGCGAACAGACACAGCATACCTTGTCCATGTCTTTGTTGATTTCACACATTTTTCTGCACAGATTATAGGTCAGCAAGGCACAGTGGTAAAGTTTCCGTCTGATAATCAGAGTTTATGGCTTTGAATCCCGTGAGTGACATTCTTTTAACCACGGTTATTTAACTGCGGGGTTCTGTATTGCGTCCCCTTTTATATTATTTATATCAACCCAGTGATATTCACTAATTATACACATATTTTTATTTTATTGTTCTCCACATCAGTGGCACGATGTGGTGCAGCTGCTCGCACTGTGTTCCGCCTCGAAAGACACTGTCGCATGCATGAACCACTGGGTGTCGGCACAATGTTTTCATGGTACGTTCATACGAGCTGTTTCGCCGTGAGTCTTCCTGAGTTGTACTTAATCGTACTATGTGTGAAGGGGCCCTAATGCTTGTCAGTACTGCACAATGCACAGGTCCTTCACACAGAGTCCACAAGGAAAATTACTCCCACTCCCGGTTCCTAAACGTCCTTGGTCATACACCTCTTTACATTTTGTTATGGGTCTCCTGCCATCTAATGGTAATACGCTTGTGTTGTCTATCAGAGATTGTCTAAGATGTGTCACTTTGTTCCCCCTCCCCAATCTTCCCTCGGTCAAGGAGACAGCCGAGGTCATGTTGACAAATGTTTTTAGACTACATGGATTCCCACATAATTATTCTAAGTCAATATAATACAGAACATGAAACAAAAAAAAAGAAAAAGAAAAACAACCTGACATCAGTGTGTGAGTGTTTGTGTGAATGGGTGAATGTGAGGCATTACTGTAAAGTGCTTTGAGCTTCTGATATAGATGGAAAAGCGCTATATAAATGCAGTCCAGTCCAAAAAAGATGAGACCAACAAAATAAAAAATCTATAATTTCATGTCACAGTGAACGATGCTGTTATCTGGTTTCCACAGAGATAAATATAAAATGAATAGCAGACGAAAATGAAGATTGAAGAGGATCATCATCTCATTTTTGGGGTGTTGTATAAATCTTCATGGGGACATGGAGCTGTGATTTAGGCCTGATGACAAAGTGACTCTGCAGCTCTCTACTTACCAGTGTGGTGAAGATATAGTGATAATACTCTGTCATCATCCCCATGGCGAGAGCCTAAGAAAGAGCATGACAGAAAGAGAGAGAGACAGATTGGAAGAGAAGGAGATTTATAAATGAAAAGAGAAGCCAAACAGAAGGCAGTGAATATTTTCTCATTTTTATGTGTGTTTGTGTGCCTGGTTGTATTACCGTGTAATGTGAATGGGCATTTATTCTGCTGTAGCCAGAGGCTCAGCGATAAGAAACACCCACCCCATAGCACAGGACTAAATAAAGCACGAGGCAGAGCTCAGGCTCATCGTCCTTGTGGCATACGAAACATAATACAGGAGCCTACACAGTAGTAGCACCATGCCCCGCAGTCACTGCACATCTACAGGTGGTGTTAAACCTCTTTGAATCAGCCTGGAAAAAGCCCTCGTTAGGCAAGTGCCATACTTATGCTGCCGGTTTTGATGCGTGAAAATACAAACACAGTGTGAAATGTCATGTATTCAGCGGCGTTTCTGCTGTGAATGGGCTTTACTGGCAACGTCAACCAGGACAGATCAACTTGGCCAGCCAGCCAAAAATTCTCAGTGGCATATGGAGAGCATCAGTCACACTAAATGTACCAGCAGGTTGAATGTTCCTTTGCAACACACGTGATAAATTGCACCTACATTAAATGGGAAATCCTGACCTTTTTCAACAGCAAGCCATCAAAGCAAAACAAAGCGAGCAGCCGTCCATCCTGCAGCAATATGCGCCGCCTGCTCACTCACATCATGCATGTGCACATTCACCGCTTGTGCATCTCCATGCTTTCACAGTAAAAGCAAAAAAACAGAGCTGCTGCACAGAACAGAGAAGTATTTTCATGAAAGAGAACAGATCAGATCAAGGTTTTGCTGTGCCATGGCAAAATTTCAGGAATTTGTTTTGTGTGTGCCCTTTTTTTTTGGAAGAAAATCCTCAAGATTGACAAAAGGAGCACAGAAAAAAAAAACTTTTATAGAGGAATGATGAATTAAATGGGGAACTTTAAAGAGAAATCAATATACATATGGAGAGATATGAGGATGATTAAATGGAATAAATATAGAAAGGAAAAGTGCTTTGCCTTGTTACTTTAATTGCTCCTTCTAATTTCCTCTTGCCTTGACTTTTGACTGTGCTGCTTTTTCTTTATCATTACTGCCACAGCTTTGTTACGCAATAGGATGCTTTTGCTATTCGATGAAAGGCAAAGTCTGATTTTGGGTGGGGCTTCATGTTAGGGCTGAGTAGGGGAAGCCGGGGCACAGTGGATCAGAAATGTTGTTTTGTGGCAGCATAAACACATTATGCATAGATTCAGGTCATTCTATTGTGGACTGTTTGTTTATAAGGCTGTGTTATTCATGTCTCCCCAAGTGTAATTTACAGGTGTTTAAAATCAATTTTAAATTTTTTGAATATATATAGAATATAATGAAAAAAAACATAATCATAAAAATTTCTTCAAAATTATTAAATATATGCTGATGCATATACAAACTATAATCCAGCAAACCAGCTATGTAATGTGTGAGTGTCTTACATAGTGATATAAGTCCTTTAGAAACTATTATAAATACAACTGTCATAATTTCTGTGCAAATGTGAAAACAACTGTTTATATACACAAATTATAGAAATAATTCATGGAAAAATAAATGTATAAGCTTCAACAAGTAATATTTGTCATCGACTTGATACTGGGGCTTACTAAATCACTTTTTAGACTGAGTCACAGTGCCCCGATTCACTGTACCCCGGGTGCATGTGACACACGAGTCATGTTATCAAATAGCTGATAGTCTGGAGAAGACATAACACATGTGCATCAGTTGGATGGGGTAGTCTTCTAACTAATAACAATTTTTTGGGCCGCCTTTCCTCTGTTGTGAGAAATGAATACAAAGGCACAAAATTTACTTTTGATAGGAAAAAAATGACTTCACTTTCCACTTAGTTTTACCCTAAATGTATCCAAACAAAAATACTAATTTATAAGGGGGATGTCTTTATGCATAAAAAATATGGCATAAATGCTGCGAATATATATGCAGTTTTGAAGATACAGCTACTGATTCACTGTGCCCCGTGCCCCGGTTTCCCCTACTGCTCCAGTCACCATTAAAAGAAAACACCAGCTCAATATTTTTCAGGCCTTTAGAAACAGTAAATGGCACACTGTAAGCAGCGATGCAGTTGAACTTGACCTCACCTGTCTGTCTTTGTCCCTGTGCTCAGAGGTCTTGGGGTTGCTCAGCTTGCTGCTGTCTCTCCCCAGTGGCTCTTTCAGCAGACACATCCTGAATTTATCATTCAGGAGGTGTCTATCCAACAATTGCATTTAGAATCGAATTGTTGCATGGAATGTTCCATGACGCTTGTCCTCAGACAACTTAATGTTACAGACTGGATCTGACCTGACTGCTTTGCGTGCAGCCCTGACGCATATCCAAAAATGTCATCATTTGCATACAGTCTAAATTGATAAAGCCAAGGTCTTTGTATCTTTGTCTGGGACATCGGCACCATGAAATGTTCTGTTCTTTGCTTATCACACTGTCACATCCACATTCATCACAAAGTTTTGATATAAAACATACCGCTTGAATATAACAACGCCATCACGGTCACGTGCCTACAATGTCACGTGCAACACTCTTCAACCAGTCACACAACTGCACTGAGCCACGTCTCAGGGCAAGGCCCGCCTACCTGGGGGTGGGACGAGTGCAGGCTTAAAAAGTATCCTAATCTTCATGTTGAGGCTCTTGTCCTCAATGGTGCATGTGATGTTTTGTTTTAAGATCCCAGTGCTGTCTTAGCTCACTCTGTTCTTCAGGGTAGGAATCTTTTCAAAACATCTTTTTTTTGACGTCCATCTCCTATCAGTCTTTAAGTCTCTGAATTCGCTCCCCACATAAAACTACCAGGAGGGGATCAACAGGCAGAAAAGCCCTACATGGTCTATTTTCCCAAAGTGTTAGAGTCAGATGATTGGGCTGCTATCTGGGACATCCTGAGAATTTGTTGGAACTCCAAGACGTTGCTGGACATCATAACCACCCTATACACAAATACTGTGATTCATGTTTGGAGTGGGGAAAAGACTCCGGGTATGTCCCAGTGAAAACTGGCATTTTTATCTGGGATGATGTCTGGCTCTGACTCTGTTCAATGTTTGTATGCACCTGATTAGGTGATTTTGTTGGCAAGGAAAGAGCTACTGACCTTTACTTTGTGGACAATGTGTGATATTTGCAGGTTCAGTGGATTCCCTGATTGCAGCATTTGACAAGCTGAGTGAGGAATCAGAGTTTCAGGGTTTCCTATTTCCTGGATCAAGAACAAGCTCCACACTTTCAATGACTTCCTGGACTCAGACATCAGAAGACTATCTCTGTGTGGTAAAAGTGTTGAACTTGTAGAAACATTCACTAACTGTATCTTTGTAGTGACATACCATACTGTTGTGATGAAAAGGGAGCTGAGCCAAAAGGCGACGCTCTCAACCTACTAGTCAATCTTCATTCCTACCCTCATCTATTGACATAAGGGTTGGGTCATGACCGAAAGAACTAGATCGCAGGTACAAACGGCCAAAATAGGTTTCCTTAGGAGGGTGGGTGGTGTCTCCCTTAGAGATAGGGTGAAAAGCTTGGCCATCTGTGGGGAGCTCGGAGTACAGCTGCTGCTCCTTCACATTGAAAGAAGCCAGCTGAGGTCATTCGGGCATCTGGTAAGGATGCCCTCTGGCCCCTCCCTCATGAGGTGTTCCAGGCACATCCATCTGGAAGGAGACCCCGGGGAAGACCCAGGACTAGGTGGAGAGATTATATCTCCACACTGGCCTGGGAACGCCTCAGGGTCCCCCAGTCCAAGGTAGTCAATGTGGCCCAGGAAAGGAAAGTCTGGGGTCCCCTGCTGGAGATGTTGCACCTGTGACCCAATCCCAGATAAGCAGTTGAAAATGTTTGACTAAAACAGGTCTCTCTTGATAATGAGACTCCACGTCTCCATGAGACTATACCTGTATAAATAAAGGATAAAAATACAGAAAATATCAAACAAGCTGTTAATCAGAGAAACTCACATGAATGTTAAAAAGTAATTATATGTTATTTTCACCATTTTATTATATTTAGAATAAAAAATCTAGACTGTCACAGAAAACTATCGTTTGCATTGCAATGTAGTGTCAGTATGACATTTTGGTCATATCATCCGTTTGTGGATGCACCTATGCGCATCATCAATGCACATAGGTGCCTCAGTGTTGGGAACTCCAGTGCTTGGAGAAGGTCAAGGGCACGCTCATGCTTAACCTAGCTGTGGGAGACAGGTGGTTACTTTTGAGAGGTGGAGGTTGACCAACCAGAGTGGTTGCAATCAAGGACCCAAGGTTATTCCATGGTGTTGTGGATGCAGCTATCTGGGACACCAGTGCATGTTCCCAGAATTCACTTGACCTGACAGCTGTTGTGTCTCTGAATTCTTTAAGATATTCATAGCAGCAGAGTCACATGTGCTGTGTGTCTTTAAGTCAGCATTTTTATTTGGTCAGAGTGCCGTCTCTATGTCAGTTCATAAGACAATGTTTCAACCTCAGAATTGCTGTGGCTCTCTGAATACCCTCATCAAAACATCCATATGGAAATACCAACTGTTGCTGAAGTACATCCCAGCATATAAATTAAAAATGACTGTTCCATTTCACTGCATTCCAGTTTAGGGGCTTTGGGTAGCAGCAAATGATTCTGTTTAAACTATTCACAGAAAGCCAGTGGATGCTTTTTAATCTATGATGCAAATGCAGCACTTCTGAGACTCGAGACTTGAGATTTGGATAAACTTAGTCCAAAGACTCCAATTTGCAGAATTAAAGGATCACTAACCTTTAGGTCATTCTGCCCAGATTCACACAAGAGGACCTCAATTGATCTTTTTATCTGTTTGACATCAGTGGGGGCATGAGCAGGATGATTTTAGCCAGTTGATAATACTTACCAGTTTGTGGATTGAAATAACTGGCCAAATTAATGTCCTCATTCCAGTTATGAATGGGAATATGAACTCTCTTATTTTATGTCCAATGTGGCACTAAACAAACCAAACAAACAAAAAATACATCATGCCAAACACAGACATGTGTGATAATAAGTAAATGTTTAATGGAATGGAATCTGCATCTAAACTTTTCACTGGTAGTGAACAACCCCAGTTCCATTGAAGTTAGGACATTATGTGAAATGTAAATAACAACAGAATACAATGATTTGCAAATCCTCTTCAACTTATATTCAATTGAATACACCACAAAGACAAGATATTTAATGTTCAAACTGATAGATCTTTTTGTTTTTGTGCAAATATTTTCTCATTTTGAAATGGATGCATGCAACATGTTTCAAAAAAGTTGGGATGGGGCAACAAAAGACTGGGAACAGGTGAGTCTCATGATTGGGTATAAAAGGAGCATCCCCAAAAGGCTCAGCTGTTCAAAAGCAAAGATGGGGTGAGGATCACCACTTTGTGAACAACGTTGTGAAAAAATAGTCCAACAGTTTAAGAGCAATGTCTCTCAATATTCAATTGCAAGGAATTTAGGCATTCCATCATCTACAGTACATAATATAATCAGAAGATTCAGAGAATCTGGAGAACTTTCTACACATAAGCTGCAAGGCCGAAAACCAACATTGAATGTCCGTGACCTTCGATCCCTCAGGCGGTACTGCATTAAAAACTGACATTATTGTGTAAAGGATGTTAGCATGTGGGCTCAGGAACACATCAGAAAACCATTGCCAGTTAACATAGTTAACTGACCACCTCTGACTGGGGGATCCCGAGGCGTTCCCAGGCCAGTGTGGAGATATAATCTTTCCACCTAGTCCTGGGTCTTCCCCGGGGTCTCCTCCCAGATGGACGTGCCTGGAACACCTCCCTTGGGAGGTGCCCAGGAGGCATCCTTACCAGATGCCGAACCACCTCAGCTGGCTCCTTTCAACACGAAGGAGCAGCGACTCTACTCCGAGCCTCCCATGGATGACTGAACTTCTCACCCTATCTCTAAGGGAGACACCAGCCACCCTCCTGAGGAAGCCCATTTTACCACTTGTACCCACGATCTAGTTCTTTCAGTCATGACCCAACACTCATGACAATAGATGAGAGTAGGAACAAAAACTGACCAGTAGATCGAGAGCTTCGCGTTTTGGGTCAGCTATCTTTTCATTACAACAGTACGGTAGAGCGAATGCCAATCTCACGCTCCATCGTCCCCTCACTCATGAACAAGACCCCGAGGTACTTGAACTCCTTCACTTTGGGCAAGGCCATATTTCCTACCTGGAGTAGGCAATCCATCGGTTTCCTGCTGAGAACCATGGCCTCAGATTTATAGGTGCTGATCCTCATCCCAGCTGCTTCACACTCGGCTGTGAACCGATCCAGTGAGTCTTGGAGGTCACCGGCTGAGGAAGCCAACAGGATGACATCATCTGCAAAAAGCAGTGATGAGACCCTGAGCCCACCAAACAGGAAACCCTCCTCCCCCGTCTACGCCTCGATATCCTGTCCATGAATATCACGAACAGGATTGGTGACAAGGCACAGCCCTGGCGGAGGCCAACCTCCACTGAAAATGAGTCCGACTTACTGCCGAGCACCCAAACATAGTTTTTGCTTTGCGAGTACAGAGACTGGATGGCCCTGAGAAGGGAACCCCCCTCACTCCATACCCCTGCAGCACCTCCCACAGTATCTCCTGGGGTCCCCAATAATATGCCATCTCCAAGTCCACAAAACACATGTAGACCAGTATCCTTGTGAGAGTAAAGAGCTGGTCGGTTGTTCCACAACCAGGACGGACACCCGTATTGTTCCTCTTCAATCAGAGGTTTGACTATTGGCTGAACCCTCCTTTCCAGCACCCCGGAGTACACTTTACCAGGGAGGCTAAGTAGTGTGATGCCCCTGTAGTTGTCACACACTCTCTGGTCCGCCTTTTTAAATATGGTGACCACCACCCCAGTTTGCCACTCCTTAGGCACTGTCCTAGACCTCAACGCAATGTTAAAGAGACGTCTCATTTAAGATAATCCCTCCACACCCAGAGCCTTCAGCATTTCTGGATGGATCTCATCAATTCCCGGGACCTTGCCACTGTGGAGTTATTTGACTACCTCAGTGACTTCCACCAGGGAAATTGACAAAAATCCTCCATCAGCTTCCAGCTCTGCCCTTACTATAGAAGGCACTCCAGTCTGATGAAGGAGTTCCTCAAAGTGTTCCTTCCAGCACCGAATTACATCCTCAGTTGAGGTCAACAGAGTCCCATCCTTACTGTAGACATCTTGGATGGTTCCCTGTTTTCCCCTCCTGAGGTGCCTCGTGGTCCGCCAGAAGCACCTTGGTGCTGATGGAAAGTCCTTCTCCATGGTTGCTCCGAACTCCTCCCACACCCACTGCTTTGTCTCCCCCACAGCAGAGGCTGCTGCCCTTCGGGCCTGTCGGTACCTCTGGAGTAGTCCGAGATAACATCCCGGAAGGACTCCTTCTTTAGTCAGATGGCTTCCCTGACCACCAGTGTCCACCACAGTGTTCAAGGGTTGCCGCCCCTTGAGGCACCTAAGACTTTCAGGCCACAGCTCCCCACTGCAGCTTCAGCAATGGCAGCTTTGAACATTGCCCATTCTGGTTCAATGCCCCCAACCTCCACAGGGATGCTCGACAAGCTCTGCCAGAGGTGTGAGTTGAAGATCTGTCGGACAGTGGGCTCCTCCAGACATTCCCAGTTCACCCGCACTATCCATTTGGGCTTACCAGGTCTGTCCAAAGTCCTCCCCCACCCACTGATCCAACTCACCACCAGATGGTGATCAGTTGACAGCTCTGCCCCTCTCTTCACCTGAGTGTCCACAATGCAGCCTCAAATCAGATGATACAATCACAAAATTGATCATCAATCGGTCCTTATGTTCGAACATGGTGTTCGTTATGGACAGTCCATGACTAGCACAGAAGTCCAATAACAAGTCACCATTCGGGTTTAGATCAGGGAGGCCGTTCCTCCCAATCACACCTCTCCAGGTGTCTCTGTCATTGTCCACGTGTGCGTTGAAGTCCCCCAGCAGAACAATGGAGTCCCCCACCGGAGCCCCATACAGGACTCCAATCAGGGACTCCAAGAAGGCCAAATACTCTGTAATGCTGTTCGGTGCATAAGCACAAACAACAGTAAGAGTTTTCCCCCCACCATCCGAAGACGCAGGGAGGCAACCCTCTCGTCTACTGGAGTAAAATCCAATGTAGCGGCGCTCAGCCGGGGCTCCTGAGTATCCCCACACACACCCAGCGCCTCACCCCCTGTGCAACTCCAGAGAAGCATAAAGTCCAAACCCTATCAAGGAGAGTGGTTCCGGAGCAGAGGCTGTGCGTGGAGGCGAGACCCACCAGATCTAACTGGTAACGCTCCACCTCCTGCACAAGCTCCGGCTCCTTCCCCCACAGCAAGGTGATGTTCCACACCCCCAGAGCTAGCCCCTGCCGCCTGGGTCTGGTCCGTCGAGGCCCTCGACTTTCACTGCCCCCCAAAGGACAACACACCCGACACCTGCGGTTCCCCATGCAGATGGTGAGTCCACAGGGTGGAGATGGAAAGTCCACATTGCTTTTTCAGGCTGTGCCCGAATGGGCTCCGTGGCACACCCAGCCACCAGGCGCTTGCTGACGGGCCCTACATCCAGGCCTGGCTCCAGATGAGGACCCTGGGCTTCCTCCGGGCCGGGTCACGTTTCCTCTGCCTAGTTCTTTCATGCAATTGCAATTGCATGCACATTGCAATAAATTGATATTTCTTTTCCACAAATAACTCCCTGCATTTTTTGACGGGGAGGAGTTGGAGCTGGTATCTCAATTTAAATATCTTGGAGTTATCTTGGACTCAAACTTGGCCTTCAAAAAACTTATTTAAAAAGTCAAAAACAGAGTCAATTTTAATTTACTAAATTTTAAACATATACATCCCTCTCTAACAACTAATGCAGCCAGAACGTATGTATTTTGCATGGGTTTCTCACACAATGACTACTGTTTCACTAACTGGGCATTTGCAGGCACCTCAGTATTAAAATCCATAGAGCAGCTGTATAACAGAGCAGTTAAGATATATGATAGACAATCTAACTCCTATCATCACTGCGAGGTTCTGGAAAAGCATAAGTTTCTAGACTTTGAAAATCTGAAGGTATTCAAATATGCCTGCTTTCATATATAAATGTTTACATGGACCAGCACCAACTCCTGTTAAAGAATTCATACACATAAAAAGATTCACAGGGTATGGTACAAGATCTGACACAAGAGGTGACTGTGAGATTAGTCATGAAAGGATCACTTTTGGTCAGAACGTGTTGGTTCCTCCACCTGTCGGCTGCTTATTAACTATCAATTATTGCTATTTTGAATTGTAAATATGTGTATGTATATTCTGTTTTAATTGTTTTTCTGTCATGATTAATTTATTTTGGTAGGTTGTGTGGTCTTAGTCTGTTTCTCTGTTACTGGGACTACGGATGGAAATTCGCATCCTGCTATAATCCGGCATATTTACATGTAATAATGTTCATTAATATGCATTGTCCCATTTCAATAAATATATTTCAAAGAGTGCTAACTTGTTCTTAAGGTTGGTTCCTAACAATTAATTGTATGAATGTGATAGAGTTTAGAATAGAATAGAATGCCCTTTACTGTCATTATAGAAAATGTACAATGAGATCAGAGAGAGCTTCTCCTTTGCCAGTGCAAACAGATAAAGTAAAAAAATCCGACAGGACAGTGTAATGAAAATCTGTAAGTACAAATATAAGATAAGTCTAATGTATTTCCATGCAATTTACATGTTTACTGTAGCCAGGTATCACAATGTTGTAACGACCTTCATCTCAAGTGTTATTACATTACTGCGCTGGGTAGGAAAAGTAAGCTCACTCATGATGAGTTCAACCACAGACATTATCCCTGCACCATCAAGCTGGTAGCGTGTTACTGAATCACTGCCATTCAACATACAGGGAATATCTCACCTTCCTCTTTGTCTTCTCCGCCATCTTCTCTACTTAAGACACTCTTAGCCTTCCTAAAAGTCCTCCTCCCTGCTCTTAACAGTTTGGCACCTTAGGAGCCCTGTTAAGGCCTAAGGTGCTTAACTTTTATCTAACCAAGGAAAATTATAATAAATGTCTAAGAATTTGAGGAATTCTAAGATATTTCTTAGAATAATGTCACTGGGAGTGACACAGTAAATTTTGCAGAGTAAAATATACTCTGCTGTTGTGAATGACTCTTTTTGGAGCTGAAAAATGTGATTTAACAAGATGGTAAACCTGATTTCACTCTATAATTGAGTGTATTTAACTCTGTTTGGACTGGGACCAAATCTTATCCTGGCAGCCTTATGATGCTTCATGGATACTGGGCCTGGTCTTTAAAAAGCCTATTAAGCAATCTGAGCAGTATTGAGAATGTTGTGGAATGTTAATTACCAGCTTTAGCGCCCCTTCACACATAGTACGAATAAGTACAACTCAGAGCAACTCACGGCAGAACAGCTCATACGAGCGAAACACGAAAACATGGAGCCGACAGGAAGGCATGAACGATGCCGCTGTGACAATTTCGTGCATGTGGGAACACAGTGCGAGTAGCTGCACGACACACATACATACATGCCACCCATGGGATTTGAACCTGCACTTTCTAAAAGCTCTGATTGCCAGCCAGAAACTTTACCACTGAGCTACCATCACTGTCCTGTAAAAGGCACAGGAAAATGCCTGATATCAAGAAGGAGATGGACGTATTTAAGAAAAAATAAAACCACACACCAAATAAAAACACCACATTTTACTGAATCCCTCTTATCAAGTGTGCAATACAAGTATGATCTGTCTTTTCCTCTCTAGATGACCCGTGGTCACAGATGTACAGTCGTGAAATGACATGAATGAAGAAGCCAGCCATGCGCGCGTGTCAAGCCCAACAACCATGTCTTGTGGACGGTGCGCTGCAGGACTGACACCACATCATATGGAACAGAACTCATGTGAGTGACGTGACATTCAAATCGCCCGCTGCGTGTCATGATCTGATGGTCCATTTCACCATGGGTAGCCTGTTAATGTGCATGCCATGCAAGTGCTCACTGCAGCCCATTGCAACAACGATATATGCTTTTATGCATGTCCATGTGAGGACAGCAAGCAGACACACGCGCGTCACAGTGGGCAGTTGTTAGTTCATGTCCATCCAAACACAGTATGTGTTCCCCAGCCATGACATCCAGAACCACAGATCTCCACAGCTGCTCCTGTTGGTGGACACACCTCCTGTCAGTTCAGCGCACACACCAACATGTCACTGTGTCTGTTTGCAAAGCCACAGTCATGGGGACAAATTTCACATCCTGCTCGACAGTGATCGTCTGCTGACTGTTATGCTAATAGTGCGAATGGCCACATATTTTCTAAGCGCAAAGTGAGTGGTGTTAGTTGTTTGTGTGTATCAGCTGGAATTTGGCCGACACCTGGCGAGAGAGTTTTCGATGGACTCTCACAGCGCACACCCGCTAGTATGCACAAATAGTTGTAGCAACAGCTGTACAAGCCGTTGGAGCCACCTACGATTTTACATGTATTGCATACGATTCCTGTTTCATACGCACTTCACCGGCAATTCGACCACATTTGTACTATGTGTGAAGGGGCCCTTAACAAAAACTCTGCACTGCAATAGCTGAAGAAGGTATGCTAAGCAGCCATGATTATAGCTAAGGTGTATCAGCCAACGGGCTGCAACTTCATTGCTCTGCTCCAATTCACACCACCTACAGTTCCAAATTTATACCATTTTAAAATACAGAAATATTCCTGTAGTGAGCACACAGGGAAAAGTAATTAACATTTTATGTCAGGCCGTTAAGCCTGACGTGACTATGAAAGATGTGTGTGATATTAATATTGATCTGATCACGAGTGTGCTGTGGTCCCTGTTGAAACTTATGACTGTGCCAGTGTCAGAAAAGCACAATGAAAACTTTCATTAGCTGCCATTAGCAGGGTTTCTCTCTGTCTTTAGTAATGAAAGGAGTCCTTGACCTTCCCCAGCAATTGCCCATCAGGTGCTAATTAAAAACCCTGGGAGAGTGACAGAGTTTTGGAGGTGAATCATGTTGCCATTAATATTTGATAAATCCTTTGAGCATGAGAAATATGAATTCCTGCTATTTGAGAGCATCATTGGAAAGTTACTCTTTGCATGAAATGACATTCTTTAGTATGGCTGGAAAACACATCGAACACATGAATATTAAAAAAAACAAAAAAACAAAAACAAATAAAAGGTGTTTCAGTAAAGTTGATACAAAGGCTGGTTGCCATAAAACTATTTCATTTTCAGGCATTAGTTTTGTTACAAAATGTTACATATTTTCTTGAGTATAAGTTGCAGCTGTCAAAAAATAAATAAAATAAAATAATATAAAATGAAATAAATAACCTCTTGAAGAGCAAACACACACACACACAAAAAAAAACATATACTGTGGGGAAAATAAGTATTTGACCCCCTGTCAGTTTTGCAGGTTTTCCCACCTACAAAGAATGGAGACGTCTGTAATTTTTATCGTAGGTACACTTCAACTGTGAGAGACAGAATCTAAAAAAAAAAAAATAAAAATCCAGTAAATCACATTGTATGATTTTTAAATAATTAATTTGCATTTTTATTGCGTAAAATAAGTATTTGACCCCCTACCAACCAGCAAGAATTCTGGCTCTCACAGACCTGTTAATTTTTCTTTAAGAAGCCCACTTATTCTGCACTCTTTACCTGTATTAATTGCACCTGTTTGAACTTGTTAACTGTATAAAAGACACCTGTTCACACACTCAATCAATCACACTCCAACCTGTCCACCATAACCAAGACCAAAGAGCTGTCTAAGGACACCAGGGACAAAACTGTAGACCTGCACAAGGCTGGGATGGACTACAGGACAACAGGCAAGCAGCTTGGTAGAAGACAACAACTGTTATGATTATTTATTAGAAAGTGGAAGAAACACAAGATGACTGTCAATCTCCCTCGGTCTGGGATTCCATGCAAGATCTCTTGTTGTGGGGTAAGGATGATTCTGAGAAAGCTCAGAACTACACAGGAGGACCTGGTCAATGACCTGAAGAGAGCTGGGACCACAGTCATAAAGATTACATTAGTAACACATGATGCTGTCATGGTTTAAAATCCTGCAGGGCAGCAAGGTCCCCCTGTTCAAGCCAGTACATGTCCAGGCCCGTTTGAAGTTCACCAGTGACCATCTGGATGATCCAGAGGAGGCCTGGGAGAAGGTCATGTGGTCAGAATAGAGCTTTTTGGAATCAACTCCACTTATCATTTTTAGAGGATGAGAACAACCCCAAGAAAACCATCCCAACCGTGAAGCATGGGGGTGGAAACATCATACTCTGGGGGTGCTCTTCTGCAATGGGGACAGGACGACTGCACAGTATTGAAGGGAGGATGGATGGGGTCATGTATTGCGAGATTTTAGCAAACAACCTCCTTCCCTCAGTAAGAGCATTGAAGATGGGTCATGGCTGGGTCTTCCAGCATGACAATGACCCCAAACGCCAGGGCAACTAAGGAGAGGCTCCGTAAGAAGCATTTCAAGGTCCTGGAGTGGCCTGGTCAGTCTCAAGACCTGAACTCAAAAAAAAAAAATCTTTGGAGGGAGCTGAAACTCCAAACCTGAAAGATTTGGAGAAGATCTGTATGGAGGAGTGGACCAAAATCCATGTTGCAGTGTGTGAAAACTTGGTCAAGAACTACAGGAAACGTCTGACCTCTGTAATGGCAGACAAATGTTTCTGTACCAGTTGTTAAGCTCTGTTTTTCTAGGGGGTCAAATACTTATTTTATGCAATAAATTGCAAATTAATTATTTAAAAATCATACAATGTGATTTACTGGATTCTTTTTTTTTTTTTTAGATTCTGTCTCTCACAGTTGAAGTGTACCTACGATAAAAATTACAGACCTCTCCATTCTTTGTAGGTGGGAAAACCTGCAAAACTGACAGGGGGTCAAGTACTTATTTTCCCCACTATAAGTCGCACTGGTGAATAAGTCACACTTTATGTATTATCAGCTCTTTAATTTTGGGTTTTTGTGCATTGTTGTGGTGTAATTAGACATTGTATTATTAACAATTATTATTTTATTATTAGTGCCCATATCTTTAGTGCTTTGTGTCATGATTTGGACTTTGTGTATCATGCTTTTCTGTTTTTGTCCTGCTTAGTTTAGCGAGATTTGGTTTTTCTGTGTGCTACTTCTCTTGATGGGTTTTTCCTGCTTGGGATTTGTCTTTCCCTGTCTCTCTTGTCTGTCTCTCTTGGTGCTTGGTGGTGGGCAGTGCACACTGTCTGGGTCACACCCTGTTCTAGAGCGTTCCCCGCCAGATTGTTGCCATCGCTCCCAGCTCTGTTCATGTGTTTTTCTTGTCTTGATCAGCATGTTGTGTTTTTTGACCACCTGCCTGTTTTTTTTTTTTTTTTAACCATGCCTTATCGCCTGATGTTACTGATTTGTTTGCTGATCTTGGACTACTTTTTTTGTGTAGCAAACCTTGCCTTACCAAAAAGTAAACAATCTTAAAATTCAGAGCTAAGAGTTTGAGTCCTGCATTTGTGTCCAGATGTCTCTGTCCACACAACCTGATAGAAGGATCTTGCCACCGATGGACATAGGAGACTCAAATGCATTCCAGCTGGCTGTACGCCATCATAGCCACCAGCTCGCACAGCAAAAAGACTGTGTAGCTGCTCTAAGCTCCAGATTCAGTACCCTCGCCAAGCGTCAAGACCCATTCATGTTTTCCGTGAGTTCACAGTTCACTTCTTGCCAAAGTGATTAATTAGGCCTCTACCAAATCAGCTCCCACCATTACCAGTCAATCACTTCCAGGAACAAGTGCAGCCCCACCAGGGTCTGCAGCTGCACCTGTTTTTTGTAACAAGCTGTTGCGACCTGAGCATTTCTCCAGAGAGTCCGGAGATGTCAATCCTTTTATCACCCAGTGTGAACTGCATTTTGAGTTGATGTCAGCAATGTTTCCGTCTGAACGGACAATGATAACATTCATGATAACTCACCTTACTGGCCGGACTGCCACGTGGTCATCGGCAGAGTGGAGCAGGTAGTCACCCTCCAAGCCTTCAAGACCGCTCTCCTGCAAGTTTCTCAGCATACAACACTGGGACGTGAAGCAGCACGATCCCTGATGAAGCTCAAGCAAGGAAACAGACTAGTCGATGACTATACAATCGACTTCCGAATCCTGGTGTCCAAGAGTGAGTGGAATCCGGCTGTCCTCCTGGACGTGTTCTTCCAGGGTCTTGCCAGCCATATCCACAGCAAGCTCACTGCCATAGACCTCCCCGAAGATCTGGACAAGCTTATTAGATCTCAATGAGCTTATTCGATCTGGACAAGCTTATTGCTCTTGCCAACCGCACCGATCATCTTTTGGCGGATCGACCTTGGTGGAAGCCTCGCCTCTCAGCTTAGTGTTCCGCTACGCTAAACCATCTCGGCACCAGCTCTCCTCACAGCTCCATGGACAAACCCATGCAGCTGGGTCACACCCGTTTATCCATGGCAGAACGTCAGCGCCATGGGACAAGGGCCTGTGTTTTTACTGTGGGTAGGGCGGGCATGTGATCTCTGATTGTCTGGTCAGGAGTGCCCCCACACGGTCAAGCCAGTAGTACGGATGAGTCAAAAAGCTCTATTACTTCTTTGACATCACAGAATGTAATCTCAGCTAAATTTGTCTCAGAGCACTCATCTTCATCTGCTCCAGTGTTCATTGACTCAGGATCAGTTGCTGAATTGCTGCTGTCTTATCTCGCCAGGTCCCTGCACCTTAACTTTTATCATCTGTTGCACCCTCTGTTGGTGCATGCAGTGGATGGCCACGAGCTTGGTCAAATCACCCATCGTTCACAATCAGCCCGGTTAATTATTGCAGAGAATCATTCCAAGACAATAAGCTTTCATGTATTTGATAAAATGACTCATTCGACTATTTTTGGGCACGCCTGGCTGAAGAAACACAGCCCTAATTTTGACTACTCTAAAGGACAATTTAGTTCATGAGGACCCGCTTGTGTGGGACATTGTTTAGTTAGTTCCGCCATTAAGATTCTGGTCTCTAATCCAGGCCTCTCCGGAGTTTCGCATTGTTATCACGGCCTAGCCGAGATCTTCAGTAAAGCTAAGGTTAAATCGTTATCACCACATCATTTGTATGATTGTGCTATTGAGTTACTACCAGGAACTAGACCCCCCCCCCCCCGGGGGAAACTATCTCTAACTAACTCTCTCTAAGCGCAACTGTACTACCAAGACTCTACCAAGACATGATTTGATTGCGCTAACTGATGCTTGCTAACTCTCTGTCAGCACCTGAACGAATCACAATGAACGATTATATTCAAGAGTCTTTGGAGGCACGTTTTATTCGACTCTCGTCATCACCAGGGGTGAGGTTCTTTTTCTTTGAGAAAAAAGACACAACCCTCCATCCATGAATTGACTACTGTGGCCTCAATGACATCACAATGAAGAACCGGTACCCACTGCCTCTCATTGCTACCGTGTTTGACCTTCTAGAGGGTGCCACAGTCTTCACTAAGCTGGACCTTTGCAATGCGTATCATTTAGTGCACATAAAACACCAATGCTCCCGCTGTCTTTCAAAATCTTGTGAACGACGTTCTTCGAGAATATCTCAACAAATTTGTGTTTGCATTTAGATGATATTCTGATTTCAGAGAAGGTGTCAGCGGTTCACAATTGAGCAGTCCCTAAGAACCATAAGGAGGTACAGAGATTTTTGGGCTTTGCTCAATTTTTATTGCAAATTCATCCGTAATTCCTGTACCGTGACCGTGCCTCTCCATGACATCACCTCGTCCCTCTGGGCATTTCACTGGATGCCGGAGTGTGATGAGGCATTCCGGGTCCTAAAAGATCGCCTTACTGCAGCCCCCGTCCTGCTCCTTCCTGACCCCGCCCAACAGTTCATGGTCGAAATTCATGCTTCTGACGTAGGCGTCAGTGTAATCTTGTCTCAGATTAATCCTGCTGATAATAAATTGCATCCCTGTGCCTACCTCTCGAAGAACTATGCTGAACGTAATTATAATACTGGTGACCGAGAACTATTGCCGGTTAAAGTGGCCTTGGAGGAGTGGTGCCATTGGCTCGAGGGGGCACAAGAGCCTTTTATAGTTTGGACAGATCACAAAAATTTAGAGTATCTTCGCGCCGCTGGGCCATTTTCTTCAGCCGGTTTAATTTTGTTCTGTCCTACTGTCTGGGTTCGAAGAAGGGCAAGCCTGATGCACTTTTGCGGCAGAGTGATCCATCTATTTTCCCATTTCCAAGTTGATACAGTACAACCCCAATTACAATGAAGGTGATGTAACACAGTGGTAAACATACTGTACCACTGTCCCAGCTTTTTTGAAACGTGTTGCAGGCATCCATTTCAAAATGAGCAAATATTTGCACAAAAACAATAAAGTTTCAGTTTGAACATTAAATATCATGTCTTTGTGGTGTATTCAATTGAATATAGGTTGGAGAGGATTTGCAAATCATTGTATTCTGTTTTTATTTACATTTTACACAAAGTCCCAACTTCACTGGAATTGAGGTTGTATATTTCATTAACCTTTTCTTCTCTTGCATAGTTTCTTTTCATCATAGGATTATGAGTTGCTTGTTGTGATCTTTAGTCTTTTAACAAGTAGCTGTGAAAAAGACATTACAAAGAATGCATATGAAAATATAACCTCCTCTGTGGATATCACCAAACAAATGCAAAGTAAAAGGAGAAAACACTTTCCTCAGCTGGCAACATCTGTTTTAATGGTGCACAAATCCACAGGAGAATTACTTTTTTTTTTTTTTTTTGCTAATGCTAGCACATGTAGGCTAGCTACATAAAAGTTCAGGTTCCACCTGTACTTGTGAGACCTGAACAAAGAGCAGGGGGAAAAATTAAATCAGCCCTGCAAGGAATCATTTTCCCTCAAAATGTTGACTCTTTTGAAGTGTGTTATCACCTTAAAGCTGAGCACACACACACACACACACCTGCTTTAGGATCCCAGCAGCCATTTCATGGCCACAGTCAAAGATGATGTGGAACTCCTTCCCCCGTTTCATCTCCTTTAACAGTGGTTTGGCATCCTTGGTCTCTGCAGGCAGCTGCCGGATCTTTAACCGGATGTTGTAACGAGATGGAGCTTTTATAAGCTCTTGCAAACGAATCAGGCCTGCGGGGTAAAGCACAAAGAAGAAAAGAAATATTAATGTTTCCTTCTGCCTCTGGGAATTACTATTTAAAAAATTAGCACACTTGCAACCCATGCAGTACTGGTCTCAGGAGGCCTATGAATTTACTCAATGGCAATTTCAAACCTATGTATCTTTGTGCATTGACTAGGCATGATTCATGTGGCAGCCAGGGTTATAATTAGAGTGAAGGTAAGAAAGCTATAGGAATGCTTTTTTTTTTTAGGTCTTTTCTAATGAAACTCATTTCTCTTCAACAGTCTCTTTCCCTCACTGGCTCTAAATGTGAAGAAGGAATGCTTTTCTATTGTTTCTCCTTTATTTCCCTCTTTTCCTTCTCTTTGTCCTTTTCCTGTCCTCTGCTGAAATACTTTGTGGTTGCATTCGGCAAACACTGAATGTGAGATAACTTCCCTACAAACACAACAAAGATGCATATCAATATTGCACATCATCATCCATCATTGATTATTCCCTGGCTACTGACAGCTGTGTCGTCAGTGTGTATACCATATGCCCTATGTGAGCGATCAACCTTGCAAAGAATACGGATCTTGAATATCTTCGTTTTGATAGATGTGCATTTAATATAATATTCAAGTTTAAGACTAGTATAATAGTCAAGTCAATATTTATTTATTTGCCTCAATAAAGACAGTATAGAATGCCCATGTATATGTGTTAGTCCATGGGCAGATTTTTCCTACCACCAAAGGTGGGAAAACAGTACCAACAATCCAGTGTCAATATACAAGGGCTGTCAATAAAGTAACGGTCCTTTTTATTTTTTTCAAAAACTATATGGATTTCATTCATATGTTTTTACGTCAGACATGCTTGAACCCTCGTGCGCATGCGTGAGTTTTTCCACGCCTGTCGGTGACGTCATTCGCCTGTGAGCACTCCTTGTGGGAGGAGTCGTCCAGCCCCTCGTCGGAATTCCTTTGTCTGAGAAGTTGCTGAGAGACTGGCGCGTTGTTTGATCAAAATTTTTTCTAAACCTGTGAGACACATCGAAGTGGACACGGTTCGAAAAATTAAGCTGGTTTTCAGTGAAAATTTTAACGGCTGATGAGAGATTTTGAGGTGATGCTGTCGCTTTAAGGACTTTTCACGGTGCGAGACGTCGCGCAGCGCTCTCAGGCGGCGTCATCAGCCTGTTCAAGCTGAAAACCTCCACATTTCAGGCTCTATTGATCCAGGACGTCGTGAGAGAACAGAGAAGTTTCAGAAGAAGTCGGTTTCAGCATTTTATCCGGATATTCCACTGTTAAAGGAGATTTTTTTAATGAAAGACGTGCGGACGGATCCGCGCGTCGGGACGCAGCCGACGCGGTGCGGCGGCACAGGAAAAACACCTCCGTGTTGATAACCATTTGTAAAATCCAGGCGGCTTTTGATGGCTTTCAGTGGAGTGAGTATATGAGAAATTGTTTAACAGGCAGGACATGTTCCAACTTGTCCTTAAGGCTTTCAACAGAGGTGTTTTTCCTGTGGCGGAGCGTCGCGGCGGCTGCGTCCCGACGCGCGGACCCGTCCGCACGTCTTTCATTAAAAAAATCTCCTTTAACAGTGGAATATCCGGATAAAATGCTGAAACTGACTTCTTCTGAAACTTCTCTGTTCTCTCACGACGTCCTGGATCAATAGAGCCTGAAATGTGGAGGTTTTCAGCTTGAACAGGCTGATGACGCCGCCTGAGAGCGCTGCGCGACGTCTCGCACCGTGAAAAGTCCTTAAAGCGACAGCATCACCTCAAAATCTCTCATCAGCCGTTAAAATTTTCACTGAAAACCAGCTTAATTTTTCGAACCGTGTCCACTTCGATGTGTCTCACAGGTTTAGAAAAAATTTTGATCAAACAACGCGCCAGTCTCTCAGCAACTTCTCAGACAAAGGAATTCCGACGAGGGGCTGGACGACTCCTCCCACAAGGAGTGCTCACAGGCGAATGACGTCACCGACAGGCGTGGAAAAACTCACGCATGCGCACAAGGGTTCAAGCATGTCTGACGTAAAAACATATGAATGAAATCCATATAGTTTTTGAAAAAAATAAAAAGGACCGTTACTTTATTGACAGCCCTCGTATATGCCAGTTATACCCGGTCTATAACCAATGCAAAAATGTTTGAATGCCATCCCATAGTGGCAGCTATAGCCAGGTATGAGTCAAAAATGAAAAACAGTCCAATCATGTTGGAGACCAGAGAGTTTTACAACCCAAAATAATAATAAAAAAAAAAGTTGGAAAGATATAATGGGATTGGGGGGGGTGGTGGTGGTGGTGGGGGTCCTTACATATAATTTAACTTGCATTTTTTAATATATTTCCATTTTGTATTTGTATATAGGCAGGGGTGATGACCAAGTGGCTAGTATGCTTGGTTTTAGTGTGGAAGGCTCCTGGTTAAAACCTCAACCATGTCACATTTCACCATATATTGTGAAACTGCGAGAGGAAGGGCATCCGTCATAAAACCTGTGGCCATTCAGTATGCAGGACTTCCTCAGATCTGCTGTGGTGACTCCGACTGAAAACAAGGGAGCAGCTGAAGAGACTTACTTTATTTTGTATATATACATGCAATATCATGCATTATATAATGGCTGAGTGGATCCATGTCATTTGATTGGTGCTTTGTATGTCACCTGACAAGGATTAATTCATCCCATTTGTGTTGCATTACATTTAGAGTGCAGTTTGGTTCCATTTAGAGTGCAAATTTGGTTCCATACGTTTGGTACTGTGTGTGTGCACACGTGCACACACACACACACACACACACACACACACACACACAAATCGTGCGCATGCACACAAAACAAATCCACTGTGTTGTGTGGAGGCTGTAAGCAGGAAGAAAGAATGAAAATCTGGACTAATTTCTGACGTGATTTTTTTTTTTTTTTTCGCTGCACTGAGGATGTACACAGTCTTTTTTTGGTAGTACACGCTGACCCGGTTACGTGCATGCACATGTGTGGGGGACAATGACTCTACCAAGACATGATTTGATTGCGCTAACTGATGCTTGCTAATTCTTGTAACACACACACACACACACACAAAATCCACTCTGCTGTAAGCCATCTGGATGCATGAAGAGCTGTTGAGACGAAAAGCTGACATGATTTTCAGCTGGACTGAGGAACAAGTCTTTTTTTTTGTGGAAGTCTGAAGTCAGTGCACAGCATCACTAGACTCACAGCAGGCTCAAGGCATACGCCAACTACGCGGTCGCTTAGGGCCTCCACGCCACCAGGGGGCGCCGAGAGCACCGAGACATTGTGATAAAAAAGTAAATATATACATGAAATTAAAATAATATTGAATAATTTAAACAAAATTGTTTTACACC
The DNA here is from genome assembly GCF_902500255.1 of Thalassophryne amazonica. Lineage (NCBI taxonomy): Eukaryota > Metazoa > Chordata > Actinopteri > Batrachoidiformes > Batrachoididae > Thalassophryne > Thalassophryne amazonica. Next base: position 24,077,828 of record NC_047109.1, read on the forward strand.
CGAAAAAAATAAATTCATTTTGACAAAATGCCAATACTAGTTTAATTGATGCCTCCTGTTGGCTGCTGCCACCGCAAATTTAGATGCACCACTTGGGTCAGGTGGTCGATGACTAATCGTGAGGAACGAAGTGAGTGCAAGTCATGTCTCAGAAAAGAAATTATCCCTCTGGAACGGAGAAAAGAAAAAAGAAGAAGTTGGAAGACGAGAAAAAACAACAAGACAAAGGTAGGTTTGCATGTCCAATATTACAATTTTTGTTGTCATTATTTGCGAAATGCTCGTTCGTTTAGTGTAAAATGCTTTAGGTGTCTTAAAGTCAGAGGCGATTGCTCTAAGACTGCAAGGGAAGATCAGCTTCCCCTAAAATGTCAAAAAATAAGTGATCAAATATATACTGTTGTGTGTACATGTCATTGACTAAATATGCGCTACAACGCGCTCAACTTTTGTTCAGAATCAGCTTCTTATCACTGGCAACGACGCGGCTTTCCTCTCACTCAAACCCGCAGCTTCACAGTGCTTTAAACAGTCCACAGACTTCAATAGCGACACAAAGCATGCAGTGAAACGAGACGAGTCATTGGATAAATGTTGGGCTTTGTCCCGCCCATCGGACGCTCCTCCACCATCACAAAACACTCACAGGTTGACAAACTTCATAGTAGCCTTGCGCCAGTCCCAGCTAGCGAGCTAGCTAGGTAGCAAGCTGCACATAATGGCAGACAATTTGAATGTTGTGGACCGGATTTTGGCGAAGCCATTTGATAGTCTTCCTTATGAAGAAAAACTTAAACAGCAGGGCAGATCAACTCCTCAGATTAATTTGGTGCAAAAGGTGGGGGAAAGTAGCTCAGTTCTCAATGGTTTGCAGGCCAAAGTTAAAGCAATAGCCCCCAGTCAGTGTTTGTGCATTGCTATGCACAAACATTGCTGTTATGTTGTGGATTTCTGTGTTCATTTTGGAGATTATTTAAGTATTGTATTTATTATTTAAGTATTTAATTTTGATTACAACTTTATTTTTCTGTAAGATAATGTGAATGTCATTTGATTCTATTTTGTATTTGGATATTGAACATTTTGCACACCATTGCACATCTGAAAGAAATATTATAAGAAATATATATAAGAACTATTTAACGTGTTTACTATAAATGCAGTCTCCTGCCTGCTGATGTTACTTTCAAATAGTTAATGAGCCATACTTATACATCACTCTGTATGTAGAAGTTAATTAAAACATATTTATGAGTTTGCTGCCCCTTTAACTTTAAAACAAGAATGACACCTCAATGATGTAAGATAATTACAAATAATGCTAATGATTGTGGGTACGTTACACACATAACAGTGTAGCCTATGGAATAATGAGGCATCTGGTGCTGAGGTGATCGTAGGGGGGCCCCCAAATGAAATTCTGCTTAAGGCCCCATAAAGGCTTGGGCTGGCCCTGACTAGACTACACGTCACAATTTGGACTTTAGCAGCAGTGGAACACCAAAATGTATTTCCCTGTTTGTTGTTTATGAATGAATAAAATTTCAAATGACAAGGATCTATTTTAGCCATTATATAAAACAAATGAATGTTTTTACGTACATTCTTTCAATGGAACAAATATTTAATTTGGTGAAAGCTGGAGCATACCATTCAACTCAGCTTCACTTCGTTGAATGGTATCTTCCAGGTTTCACCAAATTAAATATTCGTACATTGAACTCATAAACATTCATTATTTGTATAATATTAAATGACTGTAAAACTCAATTACTCATACTATAATTCATGTTTTTCTTAAAATAGTTTTGGAGTTCCTGCGACTTAGACTCTGGTGAGATCTATCAAAATCACACATAAATAGAACCCCTTTTTCATATTGCTTCTCATTAAACTTGAAATTCAAGACACATTTCAAATATATATGAATATTTTTCATGCATTTATTATGCATTAAAGTCGCCAAAAACATTTCCACAGTACTATATATACACTTACATATATACTGTACATGGATACATACACAAAACAACAACAAAAAAAATGTGTGTGTGTGTGTGTGTGTGAGTGTGAATATACAACCCCAGTTCCAACAAAGATGGGACATTGTGTAAAATGTAAATAAAACAGAATACGATTTGCACATAATCTTCAACCTATATTCAATTGAATACACCACAAAGACAAGATATTTAATGTTCAAACTGATAAAATTTAATGTTTTTGTGCAAATATTTGCTCATTTTGAAATAGATGCCTGCAACACATTTCAAAAAAGCTGGGACAGTGGTATGTTTACCACTGTGTTACATCACCTTTCCTTCTAACAACACTCAATAAGCATTTGGGAACTGAGGACACTAATTACCTCTGCCAAGGAGGTTATGTTTTCGGTCATGTCCGTTTGTTTGTTGGTTGGGTTGGAAGGATTACTCAGAAAATCCTCAACAGATTTCAATGAAATTTTTACCAGGGGTGTATCTTGGCCAAAGTTAGAAGTCATTAAATTTTGGTCATGATCCGGAACACAATCCGGATCCAGTAATTTTTTTAAGGATTCGTTATCATTGCAGGATAGGGCCAATTTCAACATTTTTGCATCTAACTTCATGATGACGGGTCACAAAGGCTGAACAAAAATTAAGTTACGACACAGCAATAATTTAGCATTTGTTTCTCCTCACTGAATAAACTTGTTATTAGAAAAAAAAAACTTGTGTAGTTCATGCAGTTTCTCTTTATAAATACATTTGCTGAAGATCTAAGAGTTTAACACTCTGGGGCCGACTCTGTCATATACGACGGCTGAGACCAAGCCTTACTAAATAAATAACTATAAATAACTTTTAAATGATATGAGATAGAAACTTACTTTTTCTGCTGAAAAGTTAACTGCGGACTTTCAAGCCACCGTCCACCATCTTTGTACTCCTCACAGAAGCTGTGTGATGATGTGAGCAATGTGAGTGTCCAATTAGAATTGGTTCACTGTCATATGGTTTTCCAAAATCCAATCACAGGGCAGATTCACCTCCCGTGACACACCAAAGATTATTTTTAGGAGTTATGTGTTACTAGTTTATTATAGTTTTCTGTGTGTTTTGAAAAAAATGTGTGTGGAAAATTATTTTCCACTTTACTTTTTCCTTTCTTATTTCTGATTGTAAACCTTTATTACTCTTATAAAACACAACTATAGCATATATATTTTGAAAGTACAGGTTGTCCTGAAAAAAGAGACATAAAACTTGATTGTGGGAAGCAGGGAGAGCTGTTAACAGCAATAATAAAACATTTATGCCAGGCGAGTGAACTGTCCAAAAAATGTCTCTTGGACAAAAGTCCAACAGACATTTTATGTGACGAATTCCATGTGATGTCAGTGACCCTATGGTCTTGGCAGAGGTTTGCGCTCCCCAAGTGCTTCTAGTTGTTGAAGCTTTGTAGGTGGAATTCTTTCTCATTCTTACTTTATGTATGGCTTCAGTTGTTCAACAGTTCAGGGTCTCCATTGTCGTATTTTGCGTTTCCTAATGTGCCACACATTTTCAATGGGCAACAGGTCTGGACTGCAGGCAGGCCAGTCTAGCACTCTTTTACTGTGAAGCCACGCTGTTGTAACATGTGCAGAATGTGGCTTGGCATTGTCTTGCTGAAATAAGCAGGGATGTCCCTAACTAAGACATTGCTTGGATGGCAGCATGTGTTGCTCCAAAACCTGGATGTACCTTTCAGCATTGATGGTACCATCACAGATGTGTTAGTTGTCCATGCCATGGGCACTAACACACCCTCATACCATCACAGATGCTGGCTTTAGAACTCTGCACTGGAAAGAATCTGGATGGTCTTTTTCCTCTTTTGTCTGGAGGACACGATGCCCATGATTTCCAAAAACAATCTGAAGTGTGGACTCATCAGACCACAGCACATTTTTCCACTTTGCGTCTGTCCATTTCAAATGAACTCGGCCCCAGAGAAGGAAGCAGTGTTTCTGGATGTTGTTGATCTATGGCTTTCACGTTGCACGGTAGAGTTGTGCACGGTCTGAAGTGTTCCTGAACCCACACGGTACGATCCTTTACACAATGATGTCAGTTTTTAATGCAGTGCCGCCTGAGGGATCGAAGGTCACGGGCATTCAGTTTTGGTTTTCGGCCTTGCTGCTTACCTGTAGAAAGTTCTCCAGATTCTCTGAATCTTCTTATTATATTATGGACTGTAGATGATGGAATCCCTAAATCCCTTGCAATTGAACATTGAGAAACATTGTTCTTAAACTGTGGGACTATTTTTTCACGCAGTTATTCACAAAGTGGTGATCCTCGTCCCATCTTTGCTTGTGAACGGCTGAGACTTTTGGGGATGCTCCTTTTACCCAATCATGACACTCACCTGTTTCCAATTAGGTGTTCTTTGAGCATTCATCAACTTTCCCAGTCTTTTGTTGCCCTGTTACAACTTTTTTTGAAACGTATTGCATGCATCCATTTCAAAAGGAGCAAATATTTGCACAAAAATAATAAAGTCTATCAGTTGGAACATTACATATCTTGTCTTTGTGGTGTATTCAATTAAATATAGGTTGAAGAGGATTTGCAAATCATTGTATTATGTTTTTATTTACATTTTACACAATGTCCCAGCTTCATTGGAATTGGGGTTGTATATATATATACAATGTGTGTGTGTGTGTGTGTGTGTGTGTGTGTGTGTGTGTGTGTGTGTGTGTGTGTGTGTGTGTGTGTGTGTGTGTGTGTGTGTGTGTGTGTGTGTGTGTGTGTGTGTGTGTGTGTGTCTATATACATAAATGGCTACTTTTGTCTTTCTGTCTGTCCGGAATAGGCTTTAAAACTACAAAAGGTGAACTCCCCAAAGTTACATATTCTGAACCACCATGACATGGGCTACAACCTGGTACTATTTTCAAACAAAAAAATTAATATTAAGACAACAATATTAACAATAATCTGATACATACAGTTGAACCATATGTACCTCAGTGGCAGTTGTACTCCAGCACAAATCTCTCAGCTTTAATAGCTGGCCGCTGACCCTATGCATATATGCAGGAGCTCAGTAGCCTGCCTACTGCTATAAACAGAGCCCAGACTCCTGGGCTATCTGCTGCTGGCTGCTGGCTAGCACACATAGCATGGGTGTGCATGCCAGCTTGGTTGTATAACCAAGCAGATTCAAATATCCCCCTTGATATGAATGCATCCTTTCTCTGCACATGCTTCACGTGGGTGCTACAAACCTGTTTGACTCTCCTTGAAAAGATTTGAACAACTCTACAAACTTTAGTGTTTTCAGACCTGTTTATAGCAAAAACAAATGTGAGTATTCTGTCATTTACTGACTAATCATATACTGAACATTTTGATTGTAAGAATATAAATACACAATTCAAGACAAAGTAACTTTCTTCCATGTGCTTTGTTATCCCCATACTCCCCTCTACCAATATTACATCCATGATATTTGACACCATGTGTGAATGAGTAGATATGCCATCCTACTTAAAAATAGTCCTTAAATCTGGTTTAATCATTATGGTAATATGCACCCTCAAATTGAGATTTTTCTGTACCTAATGGCCAATACTGCGGGGGGGTCAATCCACATGAATTTTGATAGTTCTCCCCACGCCAGGCATTGGTGGCTGAGAAGGGGTGGGGGTGGCTGGGGGGGGTCAATCCACATGAATTTTGATAGTTCTCCCCATGCCAGGCATTGGTGGCTGAGAAGGGGTGCGGGTGGCTGGGTCAATCCACATGAATTTTGATCAAACTTATACACAATCACTATGATATAATACTTATCAGAATACAGCCTATTGTTGTGTGGGCCGCTGAAGAGGAGGTACTGCTGGCCCACCACCACCAGATGGCACCCTGCTTGAAGTGCGGGCTTCAAGCATGAGAGGGCGTCATAGCAACCGGGAGTGACAGCTGTCAGTCGTCATCAGCACCAGCTGTCACTCATCCACATCACCACCACCATAAAGGCCGGACTGCAACTCCACCTCCCAGCCGAGAAATCAGCTGCCATTCAGATAATTTCTCTGCTAAGCTTAACTGTGACTAATAGTCTGATCTCATTTGCAGCCGTTTTCCTGTGACGTGTCCTTGTCTGTTGAATTGGCGTTTGGTGTGGACTGCGACGGCTTCGCCTCACACCCCAAACCAGATAAGTGGTTAAACAGGAGCTGCACAAGTGTGTGATTGGAGGTGGAGGTGCTCCCTCCTCACTGAACACTGACTGTGGGATTACTGAGTGTGCGAACTCACACTCATCAATACTGTTTCTGTTCTCTGCCAGCAGTACCGGATCTGACTGCTGAAGACAGTGGCCACCTGGGGCGCAGGGCTTGGCGGCTCCGGTGTTCTTCAGATCCGTTGGTGGTGGAAGCTGTGTAGGATCCGGCTCTTCTCTCGCCAGGTGTCTTCTATCTTCGAGCCTGCCCACACGTCACCTTGTGTATAATTGACGTTCCACCATATTGTTATTGTCTGTACGTCGTTGTGCGATTCACAACATTAAATTGTTACTTTTTTGGCTTATCCATTGTCCGTTCATTAACGCCCCCTGTTGTGGGTCCGTGTCACGACACCTTCACAACACCTATTCCTTCTTGGAATGAAGGTTTTCACTCTTAGCAGAGAGCTTTCAACCACGACTGTAAATTAAACTTTAAAAGTTTACTGGATAAAATATCAAGCTTTGTCTTTTCTTGCAATTTGTACATGTATTTCTAAACATTTGCACATTTTCTAAAAATAAAGGTGTAGAGTGTACATGAAGTGTATCACTTGCCTCACATTGATCATAATGTATCAGGCAAATGCATGTTTTCTGTATCACAATGGCACTCTGCAGATCATTTGAAAAAGTGATGTAGTTCTAACTGCTGATGGGGCAGCACCCTTTCAATCAGCCAGTAAGCGGGCATAGAGCCTGTGTTCTCCAATGTCGCGTTGTATATAGGCTGCTCATTATGATGTAAAAATCATAAATTAAATTTTGTTATTTATCAACTCTTCACAACCTGCTGTCCTATTATAATAGTGCACTAGCTTTGCGGTTGATCTAATAGTTTTGGTATGTTGATGTTTCATGGCTCAAACTGTTTTTAGTGGTCAAACCTCTTTTTTACTGTAGAAAAGATTGTTTGTTCTCTAAATATACCAATGAATGCATAACTTTAAGAAATATGCAAGGCAACATTTACACCATTTAAAGATGGAATGCCTCAAAGTGTGCAAAAAGAAACCACTACTTTTGCTGATAATGTGGCTGGCCTGAATATGGCAGAACCTGCGATCTTCCACAGTTAGTTAGTCAGATGCTCCAGAGTTGGTAACCCCAATCAGCTGTATATCCACTTTTCTGACAGAAGGACAAGGAACATTGTCTACCAAGAGGCTCTAAAGAACTATTGGTCAGTAAAAGCTACATTTAAATATATATTCAACATCTCAAATCTAAAATTAACATTTGCTTAAAAGCTATTGTATTTTTGTAGCATTCTTATAAACTAGATTTGCAATGTATCAACAATTATAAAGGTCATAACATCAATTCTGATTAATGATTATGAGCATACTTGATCTGCAATATAAAGTCTGAAGAACTTCATTGCTGTTTTTTGCATGCAGCAAAATTTAGTTTTCTCTCTTGGTTTGGGGATTCCACCTATTTTGTGTTTTTAGTTCAAACCTTTGCTTATTCGGACTACATATATACTTATAAGATATCTACAATTATGACAAAATATAAACTTTGGACTATTTTGTAGATTATATCTTAAACAGGTTAACCTGGGCAACGCCGGGTACTCCAGCTAGTATATATATATATATATATATATATATATATATATATATATATATATATATATACACACACACAAACTCATCTTCAACTGCTTAGTCCAGTCAAGGGTCACGGGGGGCTGGAGCCCATCCCAGCAGTCATACAGCGTGAGGCGGGACAGACCCAGGACAGGACGCTCGTCTGTTGCAGGGCCACAAACAGACAAACAAACAATTCACACCCACTCCCACACCTGTGGACAATTTAAAGATTCCAATCCACCCAATCCGCATGTCTTTGGATGTGGGAGGAAACCGGAGCACCCAGAGGAAACCTACGCAAACATGGTGAGAGCTTGCAAACTCCACACAGAAAGGCCAGAGCTGCGAATTGAACCCATCACCTTCTCACTGCGAGGCAACAGTGCTAACCACTAACCCACCGTGCTTGTTGTGTGGGCCGCTGAAGAGGAGGTACTGCTGGCCCACCACCACCAGTCGGCGCCCTGCTTGGAGTGCGGGCTTCAAGCATGAGAGGGCGCCGGAGCCATTGGAAGTGACAGCTGTCACTTGTCAACCACACCAGCTGTCACTCATCAACCACCTCATAAGAAGCGGATTACAACTCCACCTCCTCGCCAAGAAATCATCTACCACTAGAGGTAATCTTCTCTGCTGTATTTTCTGAGTGTTTTTTCAAATTGTGATCTGTGTGCAGCCGTACACCTGTGAAGTCTGTTGGAGATTGGATTGGCGGATAGTGAGAGGACGACGGTCTTCGTCTCTCACTCCATCCAGAAGAGAGACAAACAGGAGCTGCACGAGTGATAACGTATCTGGAGGTGGAGGTTTTCCCTCCCGGAGGAATTGTGTGTAAAGGTTGCTGGGCGTGAGGACTCACACTCACCGTCATGTGTTTCTTGTCTGCCAGCAGTACCAGGGCCGACAACGGAGGACAGAGACCACCTGGGGACTCAGGACTTGGCGGCTCCGGTGTTCTTCAGGCCGTTGGTGGTGGAAGCGGTGTGGGCCCCGGCTCTTCGATCACCAGAGGTCTCCTATCTTCGAGCCTGCCCACAGTCCTCTTGTGTACAATTGGCATCCATTATTTTTCTGTCTGTATTCTGTCTGTAATTGTTACTCCTTTTCTTATCCATTGTCCGTTCATTTGCGCCCCCTGTTGTGGGTCCGTGTTACGACACCTTCACAACAGGATTTCTCGGCCATTCGTCATGGATCCCGAGGGGCGTCAACCACAGCTTGAACAGCCAATGGGAGAACAAGGAGCGCAGGCGTCAGCAGGAGGTGTGGTAAGTGATCTGCAGCAAATCCTTACCGCTTTCACTGCTCAGTTACATCTGGTAACCGAGCAAAATGCAATCCTCAATCGGAGGATGGAGGCTCTCACCGCCAGAGTGGAAGCACGCGAGTCGAGCGTCGCTGCAGTGTCTCCTCCTGCTGGCCCGGGGCCTAATACAGACGTTCCACTGGCCGTTCAACAAACCCCCCCACCGTCCCCTGAAGCTTACATAAGCCCTCCCGAACCGTACGGAGGCTGTGTCGAAACATGCGCAGACTTCCTAATGCAGTGTTCGCTCGTTTTTGCACAGCGTCCGGTTATGTACGCATCAGACGCCACCCGGGTGGCTTATGTAATTAATCTGCTTCGAGGTGAGGCACGCGCTTGGGCTACAGCGCTCTGGGAACAGGATTCATGGCTTCTGACATCATACGCTGGGTTTATACGGGAATTCAAACAAGTGTTTGATCATCCCAACAGAGGCAAGACCGCCTCAACCGTGCTGCTGTCAATGAGACAGGGGCGTCGGAGCACAGCTGATTACGCTGTCGACTTCCGCATCGCGGCTGCGAGGTCTGGCTGGAATGACGTTGCGCTCCGCGCTGCCTTCATAAGCGGACTGTCTCCAGTACTGAAGGAGCATTTACTGGCTAAGGACGAACCGCAGGATTTCGACGGGCTTGTCAATCTGGTTATACGCTTAGACAACCGCTTAAATGAACACCGTCGGGAGCAGGCCGGGGGGCGTGGCCGGGCACAAGCCGTCCCTCTCTCTTCCGGGTCCGAAGGGGTGACGTCGTCCCCACGTTCCATTGCCAGAGGGCTCCGTGTGGCAACAGCTCCCCCTGCTGACGAAGCTATGGACAAGAGCAGGGCCAAAGTGAGATCTGATGTCAGACAAAGGAGGCTGGCCCGCGGGGAGTGTTTTTACTGTGGCTCATGTGAGCACATGTTAAAAGACTGCTCCAAACGGTCAAACACCAACGCCCGTCCTTAGAAACTGGGCTAAGGGTGGGCCATAACATGTACACGGGGAGACCCCGCAGATCAGCACGAATCCCAGTGATAATCCTGAGTGGGGATTTAACCCTTCACGCCCCAGCACTGGTAGACACAGGGTCAGAAGGGAATCTGTTGGATAGCAGATGGGCAAAGGAAGTAGGGCTCCCTCTAGTGGCTCTGCCTTCGCCTTTGAAGGTACGGGCACTAGATGGCACTCTACTCCCGTTAATCACACACCGGACACAGCCCGTGACTCTGGTTGTGTCTGGGAATCACAGGGAGGAGATCGTGTTTTACGTGACACCTTCTACCTCCCGAGTGATTTTGGGTTTTCCTTGGATGGTGAAACACAATCCCCGGATCGATTGGCTGTCTGGGGTAGTGGCGCAGTGGAGCGAAGCCTGCCACCGGGAGTGTTTAGGATCCTCGGTTCCACCCGGGATCACGGCTAAGGAGGAGGTTAAAGTCCCTCCCAATCTGACGGCGGTGCCCGAGGAGTACCATGATCTGGCTGATGTTTTCAGCAAAGACCTGGCACTCACTCTTCCCCCGCACCGACCGTACGATTGTGCCATTGATTTGATTCCGGACGTTGAGTACCCGTCCAGTAGACTGTACAACCTCTCACGTCCGGAACGCGAATCAATGGAGACCTACATCCGGGACTCCTTAGCCGCCGGATTGATCCGGAACTCCACCTCCCCGATGGGTGCGGGCTTCTTTTTTGTGGGTAAGAAAGACGGCGGACTCCGTCCATGCATCGATTACAGGGGGCTGAACGAGATCACGGTTCGCAATCGATACCCATTGCCCCTCTTGGATTCGGTGTTCACGCCCCTGCGTGGAGCTCAAATATTCACCAAACTTGATCTTAGGAATGCGTACCACCTGGTTCGGATCCGGAAGGGAGACGAATGGAAGACGGCATTTAACACCCCGTTAGGTCATTTTGAGTACCTGGTCATGCCGTGTGGTCTCACCAATGCGCCCGCGACGTTCCAAGCATTGGTTAACGACGTCTTGCGGGACTTCCTGCACCAGTTTGTCTTCGTATATCTAGATGATATACTCATCTTTTCTCCGGACCCTGAGACTCATGTCCAGCATGTACGTCAGGTCCTACAGCGGTTGTTAGAAAACTGGTTGTTTGTGAAGGGCGAGAAGTGTGAGTTTCACCACACCTCTTTGTCCTTCTTGGGGTTCATAATCTCCTCCAACTCCATCGCCCCGGATCCGGCCAAGGTTGCGGCGGTGAGGGATTGGCCCCAACCAAAAAGCCGTAGGAAGCTGCAACAGTTCCTCGGCTTTGCAAACTTCTACAGGAGGTTCATTAAGGGTTACAGTCAGGTTGTTAGCCCCCTGACTGCCCTGACCTCCACTAAAGTCCCCTTCACCTGGTCGGACCGGTGCGAGGCCGCGTTTAGGGAGTTGAAACGCCGGTTTTCGTCTGCGCCAGTTCTGGTGCAGCCTGATCCTACTCGCCAGTTTGTAGTGGAGGTGGACGCCTCAGACTCAGGGATAGGAGCCGTGCTGTCCCAGAGTGGGGAGTCCAACAAGGTTCTCCATCCATGTGCCTACTTTTCCCGCAGGTTGACCCCCGCTGAGCGGAATTATGACGTGGGCAATCGGGAACTCCTTGCGGTGAAGGAGGCTCTGGAAGAGTGGAGACACCTGTTGGAGGGAGCTACGGTGCCTTTCACGGTTTTCACGGACCACCGGAACCTGGAGTACATCCGGACCGCCAAGCGGCTGAACCCCAGGCAAGCCCGCTGGTCCCTGTTCTTCGGACGCTTTGACTTCCGGATCACCTACCGCCCCGGGACTAGGAATCAACGGTCCGATGCACTGTCCCGGGTGCACGAAGAGGAGGCCAAGGCTGAGTTGTCGGACCCCATCGAAACCATCCTTCCTGAGTCCACTGTCGTGGCCACCCTCACCTGGGACGTGGAGGAGACCGTCCGGGAGGCCCTGGCAAGGAACCCGGACCCGGGAGATGGTCCGAAGAACAAACTTTACGTCCCACCAGAGGCTAGGGCTGCCGTCTTGGACTTCTGCCACGGATCCAAGTTCTCCTGTCATCCCGGAGTGCGTAGGACCGTGGCAGTAGTCCAGCAGCGCTTCTGGTGGGCGTCACTGGAAGCCGACGTCCGGGACTACGTCCAGGCCTGTACCACCTGTGCCAGGGGCAAGGCGGACCATCACAAGACCAGGGGTCTCCTCCAACCCCTGCCTGTGCCTCATCACCCCTGGTCCCACATCGGCCTGGACTTCGTCACGGGCCTCCCACCGTCCCAGGACAACACCGCCATACTGACGATAGTGGACCGGTTCTCCAAGGCGGCCCACTTCGTGGCCCTCCCGAAGCTCCCAACGGCCCAGGAGACAGCAGACCTCCTGGTCCACCACGTCGTGCGTCTGCATGGGATACCGTCGGACATCGTCTCGGATCGTGGTCCCCAGTTCTCCTCGCAGGTCTGGAGGAGTTTTTGTAAGGAACTGGGGGCCACCGTACGTCTCTCGTCCGGGTATCACCCACAGACGAATGGCCAGGCAGAGCGGGCGAACCAGGACTTAGAACAGGCCCTTTGCTGTGTAACCTCCGCGCATCCGGCGGCCTGGAGTAACCATCTGGCCTGGATCGAGTACGCTCACAACAGCCAAGTGTCATCTGCCACCGGCCTCTCCCCTTTTGAAGCATGTCTGGGCTACCAGCCCCCATTGTTCCCACTTGTGGAGGGAGAGGTCGGGGTACCCTCGGTCCAGGCCCACCTGCGGAGGTGCCGCTGGGTGTGGCGGACCGCCCGTTCTGCCCTGTTGCGGGCCCGGACGAGGGCTAAGGCCCATGCAGATCGCCGGCGATCCCCGGCCCCTGCATACCAACCGGGGCAGGAGGTGTGGTTATCCACTAAGGACATCCCGCTCCAGGTGGCATCCCAAAAACTGAAGGACCGTTTCATTGGACCATTCCCCATCGCCAAGATCCTCAGTCCGGCCGCAGTGAAGCTGACACTCCCGGCTTCACTGCGGATCCACCCGGTTTTTCATGTCTCTAGACTCAAGCCATACCACGCCTCACCACTCTGCACCCCTGGACCTGAGCCACCTCCTGCCCGAATCATCGACGGGGAGCCGGCATGGACTGTTCGTCGGCTCCTGGATGTCCGTCGGATGGGCCGGGGTTTTCAGTACGTGGTGGACTGGGAGGGGTACGGACCCGAAGAACGCTCCTGGGTGAAGAGGAGCTTCATCCTGGACCCGGCCCTCCTGGCCGATTTCTACCGCCGACACCCGGACAAGCCTGGTCGGGCGCCAGGAGGCGCCCGTTGAGGGGGGGGTCCTGTTGTGTGGGCCGCTGAAGAGGAGGTACTGCTGGCCCACCACCACCAGTCGGCGCCCTGCTTGGAGTGCGGGCTTCAAGCATGAGAGGGCGCCGGAGCCATTGGAAGTGACAGCTGTCACTTGTCAACCACACCAGCTGTCACTCATCAACCACCTCATAAGAAGCGGATTACAACTCCACCTCCTCGCCGAGAAATCATCTACCACTAGAGGTAATCTTCTCTGCTGTATTTTCTGAGTGTTTTTTCAAATTGTGATCTGTGTGCAGCCGTACACCTGTGAAGTCTGTTGGAGATTGGATTGGCGGATAGTGAGAGGACGACGGTCTTCGTCTCTCACTCCATCCAGAAGAGAGACAAACAGGAGCTGCACGAGTGATAACGTATCTGGAGGTGGAGGTTTTCCCTCCCGGAGGAATTGTGTGTAAAGGTTGCTGGGCGTGAGGACTCACACTCACCGTCATCTGTTTCTTGTCTGCCAGCAGTACCAGGGCCGACAACGGAGGACAGAGACCACCTGGGGACTCAGGACTTGGCGGCTCCGGTGTTCTTCAGGCCGTTGGTGGTGGAAGCGGTGTGAGCCCCGGCTCTTCGATCACCAGAGGTCTCCTATCTTCGAGCCTGCCCACAGTCCTCTTGTGTACAATTGGCATCCATTATTTTTCTGTCTGTATTCCGTTGTGTGCCTTCACAACATTAAATTGTTACTCCTTTTCTTATCCATTGTCCGTTCATTTGCGCCCCCTGTTGTGGGTCCGTCTTACGACACCTTCACAACAGTGCTGCCCTATCTATCTATCTATCTATCTATCTATCTATCTATCTATCTATCTATCTATCTATCTATCTATCTATCTATCTATCTATCTATCTATCTATCTATCTATCTATCTATCTATCTATCTATCTATCTATCTATCTATCTATCTATCTATCTATCTATCTATCTATCTATCTATCTATCTATCTATCTATCTATCTATCTATCTATCTATATATATATATATATATATATATATGTGAAATCTCCCTCAGCTTTTTCCCACCACTTATAGGACTTCTTGATGTCAGCTACTTCCTCTATCTGTCAGTGGTACATCCCATGGAGGGGCTTGGTCTTTCATGATATATTCTCCTCTTGTTTCTTCTCACTGTCTGTCTTCAGCTGTTTCAGCCATTGTAGCAGCTGATCTCAGGGGGCCATCTTTCTGATGTATTCATGGATGCTCCTCGTCTCATCCTAGATTGTGCCTCTGACACTCATTAATCATTTCCTTTCCTCCTTGCTTTGGTCATAGACCATCAGGGTTCTGGACTTTGGGTGGAAACCTCCATCCATTGTGAGCAGTTTCCATGTCTTGACATCAGTGGCATCTGTCTCCTCGTCCAATTTATTATCCTAGCCGGGTATCTGATGACTGGTAGGGCATATGTATTGATGGCTCGGATATTCCTACCGTTGAGCTGGCTTCTCGGCACCTGTTTTACCTTCTGGAGGTATTTTGCTGTGGCTGACCTTCTTACAGCTTCATCATGGTTCCCCTTGGCTTTTAGGATTTGCAATTAGTTGTAGCTGCCCTGTATGTCTGCTGTCCTGCCTTCTGACAAATCCACCCACTGAGTCCAGGTCACCCTCCTTTTCTTTGCCACCATTCAGCCACACTTAACCAATCTTAATGACATCCCAATATCCTGGCCATAGATCCCGGTGAGGTGGATCAGTGAGTCAATGTCATCCAATTACAGGAGGTGGCTGATGGTTACTCCACTCCTGAATCAATATCCGTAGCCAGTTTTTGTGATAAATTGGCTGAGGGGGTTGAGGCCTATGCAGAACAGCAGTGGGACAGTGCATCACCTTGATATATTCAGCACTTGATGATGACTTGTGAGATTGCCTTGGGAGTTGGCCTCCAGTGACTTCTATCATCCACAGTCCCCTTGAGTTCCCGATAAAGGTTATCAGTGCACTTCTTGTGTTGTATCATGCCAAGCACTCCAGTATCCATGTGTGAGGCACTGAGTCAAAGGTCTTCTTGTAGTCAATCCAGGCTGGGTTCAGGTTGGTCTGCCTAGTCTTCGAGTCCTGGTGTACTGCTCGGTCAACCAGTAGCTGGTGCTTTGACCCTCTGGTATTGCTTCCAATGCTCTTCTGAGTTGTGCTCATGTGCCTACTCAACTCTGTTGCAATGATGCCTGATAGGAGCTTCTATGTTGTGGAGAGGCAGGTAATTGGCCGGTAGTTGCAGGGTGTTGTAGTTAAGTTATGTGTAATAAAATGGAATAACACAGGGAAAAGGTTTTCAACACACTTTTGAGGGTGTGACTTATTGTGTTGTTTGAAACAATTGTCCCTGGTAATTCCAGGTCTTTCTGAAGCTCTCCAAAAGTGGTCCTTGTGTCTTGGGCAACTCTTCTGATAATTATTTTCACTCTGTCAGAAAATATGTGAGGACCACTTGGTTGTAGCTGTAGATCATATGACTGAACATCAAGGTCACTGACATTAAATGTCCGATTGCAGACCCCTTAATGTGTTCATGCCCATGGTTCAATTAATTAGTATAACTGGTTTGCCAAACAACTGCATTGTGTATCAGTGTAACATCTACTGGTACTCATGAGAAGCCAGACAGGGAAAAAAAAATCTGTGCACCTTATTTATATTGATATAAATACAGTATGCACAAGTGAGTTAATACATAGCATCAAATGTTGTCACTCCCTGCAGCAGCAGCATGTTGTGACAGCTTCAACAGAGCGTTAAATTGAGAGCGTGCACTGGATATATGTTGCAGGCAGTGAAATATGTTGTGTGAATGCAACAGCATGGCTCACATTGATTATCTGAAGGAGCTTGCAGGTTTTGCTCCATTTATAAGGACTGCTCACATATTCTACTCTGGTTAAAAATCTGGTTCCAGCAAAAAGTGGCTGCAGATGCACAGAATAAAGATTTGAGACTCAACAGCAGGCTTGGGCCGATGGAATGGAGACATGGATGCAAAAGCAACAAGAACAGACAGATCACCCTTCAAGAAAATCAGTAGTGGCTAATAATCTTTAAGAGGTATTTACGTTTATTTTACTATATGTGAGGAGAGTTCCCAACTTAACCCAGCAAGGAATCTCAGCCTAAGAGTGATTTAGGAAGTGTCTGAGAGCAACTCTGAGCAAAGAGTGGACAGAAACTTTTATCTTTGTGAGGAGGCGGGGTTGACCCCGTTGCTAGGTATGATGCAGTTTTCTAAGAGCTGTGATTGGTTGTCACAAAAAAGGGGAAGAGAAGAAAAAAACAAACAACAACAAAAAAAACGCTCCTACTTATGAATAGACAGTAAAATCAACCAATCATATAACCTGAACTGTATTAAGAAATGTGTAATTGTGAAAATGATTTAATGTGATGATGATGAAACTCAGCAAAATGAAGCTCCAAAATGTTTGAACGTACCTCATTGACATGCTGATTATTATATTGATTAGCTTATTGTTATGTTTACTCTCCATGCTGGTAATTGTGCACAAGCGATGAGTGTGAGAAGCGCTGGTACGTGCTACAATCCAAAGCGAGAGTGGAGATTGCAGCCAGGTTCTCCTCAAACAGGTGAGTTTAGGCTATGGCTACTGACATCAAATTCAAATGCAATATACATTTTTTCCCATAGCCAGGTATGGCAATGGTGTGATGACCTTTATCTCACGAGTTATTGCGTTACTACACTGGATGGGAAAAGTAAGCTTATTCCTGATGAGATCAACCACAAACATTATCACTACGCGAATCACTGCCATTCAACAAAGATAAAATGGTAAATGGACTGCATTTATATAATGCTTTTCACACACACTCATACACCGATGTCAGGGTGCTGCTATGCAAGGTGCTCACTACACACTGGAAGCAACTTGGTGATTAAGGACCTTGGCCAAGGGCCCTTAGTGATTTTGCAGTCAGGCTGGGTGCAATGCTTAACCACAACACCATCACCTCCGCTCTCATAGGATAGAATAGAATAGAACAGATGTTTATTGTATTTGCATTTCTGCAATGAAATTCTGGTGGCACATTCCAAACAGCAATTCACAAAAAACAACACAACAGCAGCTTTAAAAAGCAATGAACAGCTTCACAGGATGACAAGACCTCCTTAAATACAAAAATACAAACCAAAAAAAAAAAAGAAGTGGTAAATAAACTGCCAGCGCATTGCCCAGTCTTTATTAAATAGGTAGCTTAACATTTTTCAAGGGTTGTAATAAATTGTGCAAAGTTTCTATAACAAGTTGGAATGATGTGTGATTCCAGAATGTTTCCAGAACCTTAGACCTCATCAGTTTTTAGAAGAACTCATCCCTTTAATTTCCTGTTAATTATGTAATTTTTAATGTTAATTTACTTAATATATTTATAAATTGATTAGGTTCTGGTTATCATATGCACGCTATTATTATTATTATTATTATTATTACTTCTATTTTGTCATTTGATTTTTTCAATGGACCACAGTGGAAATAAGTTTTTTCTCTTTCTTGTGTCATCCATATATTTTTAATGTATTTACAGTTATATTATGTACTTACATTGAACTTTACTAAATAAAATCACGCACGCACTGACACACTCATGCACTCATGCTTTTAATATAAAGATGATTTGCCACCCCCTACTGGATTGGCATGTAAGTCCAGTATACAAATATCAATGTCCGTTGTTCAGTGTTACTCCTATCAACATTCAGTATTGGCGCTGTCCATCCTTGACCTAAAATACATAAATATACCAAATGGCATGCCACCTCTCCCCTGTTTGTGCATGATCAAAACTGCATGCAGACGTTTTTTTCTGCATTCTGCTGTAAGCTGGTGTTCTCTTCTCACTTCTCACTTATGGTACCAGGACACTTACGTCATACATGGTAACAGCCACATAACACTTAACTAAACTGACTAAACCAATTGAACTACAAAAACACAATGAATCAATAACACTAACAACAATTTTAAACTAACATGAACCATAATAACAACATTTAAAACCCCAAACTCTCAAGGTACATTGCAACACAAGTTCCATTATTTACTGGTTCGCTAAAATCACAAATTTCTCAAAAACTATTTGTCCTATCAACTTTCCGTTTTCATAGTGTTCAACCTGGTCCCAAAATACATAAGCATACCATATGGCAAATGTCAGCTCTCCCCGGTTTCACCATGTTCAAAGGCATATACAAGCACGCACGCACACAGGGTCCATGTGGTTATTATAATATAGACTCTAAAAATATTAGTCATATCAAGCATCAGTTTTGGCTCTGTTTAGCCTTGACCCAAAATACATAAACTACCAAATGGCAAATGGCAGCTCTGCCCAATTTGTGCCTGATTAAATTTCCATGCATGCACGCAAAACTTTTTGTCTTTTCTGCATTCTGCTGTAAGCCAATGCTTTTAACTTGACAAATGAAGATTGGTGAAAGACATGAAAAGCACTCCCCTTTTCCCATATGGTACCAGGAACATGACACTTAAGTTACTCATGTAACAGCAACATGACACTTATGTAAATTGACTAAACCAATTGAACTACAAAAACGCAATAAATCAATAACACTAACAACACTGTTAAACAAACATGAACCTCAATAACAATATTTAAAACCCCCAAATCACATGGTGCATTGCAACACAATGTCAATTGTTTACTGGTTAGTTAAAATAAAAAAATCTAAAAAAAAATATGTCCTATTAACTTTCCATTTTCACAGCATTAATCCATGATGCAAAATACATAAGGATACCAAATGGCAAATGTCAGCTCTCCCTGGTTTCACCATGATCAAAGCCATACACATGCATGCACGCCTGCACACTGATACCTCAGTGTAGTGGGGGCTGTGACAGTCTCCTGGTCTGTGGACAGAACCTCTGTGGAGAGAGATAATCTCCATATGGAGATTCCTTTCTCTCTGTCTTCCTCTCTGTCTTTCCACCATCTTACATGTTTAAAACACTCTTAAGCTCCCATCACACACAGCAAGAATGTGGAGGAACCATTCTTGACAGAACAAATATTGCCATAATCCGATTCAGTCGGGAGGAAAAGAGGTGTGGTCAGCCCTGTCCACCATGACGTGCTTGTGTGTGCTTGCTGTTGTCATGCAGAAATACATAAAATATGTATCGCTTTTGTGACGGACCGGAGTGTGCACACAGCATGCACATTGACAGGCTGTCCCATGTGATATGGACCGTTAGATCATGTGGACACGCAGCAGGTGATATGAATGTCACGTCACCCATGTGAGCTATGTTCTATATGATGTGGTGTCTGTCTTGTGGCACACCACTCAAAGGACACGCATGTCCTAACGCTTGTCAAACCTGTGCCATGCACAAGTCCACTAATCAGGCTCCAGCAGGTCTTCTTCATCCCTTACCTGTTCCCCTGCATCCATGGTCACAGATTTTGATTGATTTTGTTACTGATCTGCCGCCTTCAAAAGGCAATACTGTTATTTTGATCATTGTAGATAGGCTGTCTAAAATGATACATTTTGTTGCTCTGCCTAAGCTCTCCTCCGCCAAGGAAATGGGGGAGGTTATGTTGTCACGTCTTCAAGCTGCACAGTTTTCCACAGGATACAGTATCTGATCGGGGTCCTCAATTTGTGTCCAACTTTTGGAGGGAATTCTGCTGTCTACTTGGGGCCACATCCAGTCTCACGTCCGGCTACCACCCTCAGGCCAATGGTCAAACTGAACATTTAAATTAGGAATCGAAAAGGGTCTCCGGATCCTAGCATCACAGCAACCCACCTCTCAGTTGTCATGGTTAGAGCTAGGTCATAACAGCTTACCTACTTCTTCAACAGGGTTCTATCAGTGTCATGTGGTTTATGCTCACCAACCTTCATTGTTCTCTTCTGCTGTCTCACGTTCTTCTGTTCCCACAGTTCTCGATCTCATCCTGCAGTGCTGGCAAACCTGGGAGCGGGCTCGAAGGGCTCTGCTTCACTCCTCCACAACCTACAAAGCCACGGCCGACCTGAAACATTCCCTGGCACCACCCTATGTGACTGGCCATTACATAGAATGCCCAGAAACAGCTCCCAGGTTTGTTGGTCCCTTTCCTGTTTCCAAAATTATTAATCCTGTTTCTGTCCGTCTCCGTCTTCCGAGGTCTTTGCATATCCACCCTACATTCCTCGTCAGCCATGTGAAGCCCGTCCATTCGAGCCCTTTGCAGGACTAATGAGCCTCCCACACATATAATTTTAAAATGCTTTGGGCATCACGCACACACTCATGAGGGATGTGGGACACCGGGGAAAATACCGCCCAGCTCTGCACCAATATGTAGACCTGGTATTGTATTCCCATTCAGGCTACCTGTCAACGACCACTGATGAGAACCATCATCTCCATTGTTCCAGTCCAGCTAATTGTAAATGGGTATTGGCCTTGCTTGGAGAACTAACTTGCGTTGATCTGCTGTCCTTTCCAGGGGATTTGTAGACTCTCATTCACTATATGGGGATAAACCCTTACTTCTTGTAATGCAGTCTTGGTTTGTGAAACCATAACAACACTCTGGGAAAAAAGCTCAGAATCAAAGGTTTGATTGAATGCTTGACTGCACTCATTTCTTCTGACACTGCAAATATCAAATTCCTGGATAGGTTGTTTAAAATTTGTCCTTGGAAATGCTGATGCATTCCTTCTCCTGAAAATATAATGTACAAAAGAAAATTTCCCAAGCAGAAGTACACGAATGTGTTGGTGCATTTGACAAAAAAAACAGTGGTCATAAAACAGTGGGGTGTTTCTTGTTTGTTTGTTTTTTTTCATAAGACTACTTGTCTGTGATTTATTCAGTGTCAACATGACGCTGAAACAGTGAAAGCCAAAGCTTTGCACTGGTTCACCTTCTTGTTGCCAGGGTAACGTGATGCCTGCTGTGAAGAATAAAGGACCATTGACTGCTGAGTGTTACCTTTGCATTGCTCAGGTTGTTTGCTTGGCTTCATACATGCACTTCATTTGTATGCGCTCACTGTGGAGTCAAAATGTCTAACTGGAAACTACTGCTTGGCCAGTGGAAGTTATCACTGATTAAAGCGGACAGACTCGTCCAAATGATGTGCTACCTCATCATAAAGCTGTCTGAATGCCTCCCTCGCTCCTTACCTCTATGATACCTCTCCTCCCACGGGTGTTTCCTCAGTCATTCTTTCCCAAAATATGCAGACAAGGCCACAGTATTCTGCAGGCCAGAAAGTGTCGGTGGTGATCAATATTGATGGTGTTTAATGCCCAGCGACCGTTCTAGGATCCATTTTTAACTCCGTGTGAATATTTCATCTCCACTAAGCATTTACTACCAGGCAGTGTGGGAGTCTCCTGAGTGTAAAACAGACCACGCCGCCAGTGATGAATGTCCTTGCGAGGGAACAAGCTCCTCAAGCGTTTCCTTCCTGACTTCCCTTTGAGTGCTGAGTTTCTTCACTCAGCATTCAATCATCATCAGCTGTGAAGATGTTAAAACGACTCCCACAGATGGCAAATCCACAGAGCTGCATGATGGGAGTAATGCATAATGAGTCACTTAGCTACAGACTGCAGGGGTCAAGGTTAATGTGACCCTCGCCACATCCCCCGGCTTATTTATGCTCGATTAAAGGTGTCGTACTGTACATATGGTGTGAAGATTAACATCAGCCTGCAGGTCAAAGGTTCCCACGTGGAAGCACTCAGTGAGGAGAACATGCATGCTTCTCTTCTCTTACCATAAATAAAACTCACGGTGTGAACATGGGCCAGTCACAACAATAAAAATCATCTGTCATTAAACACACCATCATTTATTTCATCTCAAAGCAATCTGCTCGCTACACGACATCTTTATGATTCCAAAATTAGTTTGAACCTTTTTCCATACCCTATTGCCCCATAATGTAATGGGGGGAACATGTTTTTCATCTGCTCCTAAATATGTTCAGAGTAACTGATTTGGAAATTGGGCTACATATATTTAGTTGTGTGTAGTCACACGGCAGATCAGATGCATACTGTAAGAAATTGAAATTGTAAGAAAACACCTCTGTTGGAAGCCTTAAGGACAAGTTGGAACATTTCCAGCTGTTAAACAATTTCTCATATATTCACTCCACTGAAAGCCATCAAAAGCCGCCTGGATTTTACAAATGGTTATCAACACGGATGTGTTTTTCCTGTGCCGCCGCACCGCGCCGGCTGCGTCCCGACGTGCGGACCCGTCCGCACGTCTTTCATTAAAAAAATCTCCTTTAACAGTGGAATATCGGGATAAAATGCTGAAACCGACTTCTTCTGAAACTTCTCTGTTCTCTCACGACGTTCTGGATCAATAGAGCCTGAAATGTGGAGGTTTTCAGCTTGAAACAGGCTGACGACAGCGCCTGGGAGCGCTGCACGACGTCTCGCTCCGTGGGAAGTCCTTAAAGCGACAGTATCACCTCAAAATCTCTCATCAGCCGTTAAAATTTTCACCGAAAACCAGCTTAATTTTTCGAACCGTGTCAACTTCGATGTGTCTCACAGGTTTAGAAAAAATTTTGATCAAACAAAGCGTCACTCTCTCAGCAACTTCTCAGACAAAGGAATTCCGACGAGGGGCTGGACGACTCCTCCCACAAGGAGTGCTCACAGGCGAATGACGTCACCGACAGGCGTGGAAAAACTAACGCATGCGCACGAGGGTTCAAGCATGTCTGACGTAAAAACATATGAATGAAATCCATATAGTTTTTGAAAAAAATAAAAAGGACCTATACTTTATTGACAGCCCTTGTACGTGGAGACACCACCCACATTCATTAATCCACTGTGGTATTTGGCACAGAGTGGGTGTTCTCAGCACCTTGTCAGCAATCAATGCAGATATTGTGTTCATTAGTGTACTCACTATCAACAGCAACAGCAAAAGGTACCAGCATCTAAACCACATACTGAAAATGAGGTTTGCAGTTTCCACTTGTCAGCATTGTCTTTCATTTGACTAATATCTAATATTTAAGTCAGCCTCCCATTGCTGATATATAACACCCGATTGTGTGCATTTTTGGTGCAAGGAAAAGTCACACACCCAGTTGGGGTCTGAAAACAGGTGTTATCTGTGGGTAAAATTGAGAACAATTGGGAAAATTTTCAAAAGGTTTTAAAATTTTGTGAAGTCGGGACACATGATTCACAAAACTTGCAATTTTTATTTCATTAATATATCTAGAAATAAATACTTTCTGCTTGAATATGGGTTTGGCTGCTCAGACATTATGATGCCAGGTTACACTTTAAGGCAAAATTAAAGCAAAGCGCAGAGTGTTTTCTGTTTTGGAGTGAGCGGTGAGCAATTTCATGGGAGCAGGCTGAAAACTGCTCCAAAAGTAGCCGTGCACGGAGAAAGTGCAGTTCTGTGAGATGAATGGCTCCATGAAGTGCATTACTCTGGCAAAAGCATAGATAGCTTAGCTGTGGATGATATCTATTTGTTAAAAGTACATATTGGTAGACATGCAGACAGAAAATGCATTAGGGCCCCTTCTCACATAATACAAACGACGCAGAAACTGGAAGAAAATCTGCAAACCAAAGACAAAATGGGGAACCACAAACAATCATGTGAATGCACGAATACAGCGCAAGCAGCTGCACCACAATGTGCGGCTGATGTGGAGAAAAATAAAATAAAAACCAGCTGTATAATTAGTGAATGTCACTGGGTTGATATAAACAATTAATAAAAGGGGGCACAATACAGAACCCTGCGGTTCAATAACCCTGGTTAAATAAAAAATAATTGCCACTCTGGGGATTCGAATCTGCAATTTCCAAAAGCTCAGATTACCAGACGGATACTTTGCCAGTGCGCTACAATCACTGTCTTATAACAGGAGCATAAAATGGCTAAAATCAACAAGAAGATAAACATATTTTTTTATAAACAAGAGAAAAAAGCAGAGTAATAACTGAAAAAAAACGGCATTTGTTATGGCATATTTTTGGTGATACATGACTGAAAGTGACGTATTTGTGGCGCTGTTGCTTGTCATATTGTCATAATCTTGTGGCGTGCATGTCTGTCCGGACACACATGACATTCAGATTGCCTGCTGTGTGATCTGATGGTCCGCTTCACATGTAGCAGCCTGCCGACATGCGCTGTGTGGCCGCTGCAGCCCAGCTGTGTGCGCTCAGACAGGACTGTCCGGCCCCCATGTGATCATGTCTGTAAATACATATCAGCATGTCGTGCAAGTGTGCTCTCCCCCTGCATGCCACCTGTCTGTTGCTTTGCAACGCCACACTCGTGGGGGCACTTAGACAAATTTCACTGCTAGCTCCAAAGTGATCGTCTGCTCACTGTTTTTGTGCTGACAGCACAAATGGCACATTTTCTAAGTGCCAAGTAAGCAGTGTTGGATGTTCATGTGTGGCACCTGGAATTTGGCCGACACCTGCTGCGAGAAGGATCGAATGGGGTCTCACAGGGCACTCTCTGTCTTTCACAACTGGCATGCAAGTCCTCTTTTGTGTTCTAGTCTTCATCAATCATGTTGTGTGTGAAGGGGCCCTTCATAGGGGACTGCAGCTCCCTCTCAAGAAGCCTCTTAAATGGTCTTGTTCTTGTAATATAAATTCCATGGAAAGCATGTACATAGCACTTTTCCATCTGCATCAGATGCTCAAAGCACTTTACAATAATGTGCATTCACCCCGATGGCAGGGTACTGTCATACAAGGTGCTCACTAAACACCGGGAGCAACTAGGGGATTAAGGACCTTGCCCAAGGGCCCTTAGTGATTTTCCAGTCAGGCTAGGATTTGAACCAAGGATCCTCTGGTCTCAAGCCCAACGCCTTAACCACTAGACCATCACCTCCTTAGACCATCACCTCCCTTGTTCAACAGAAGATAGTGTTGAGATGGCTTTGTGGAAAAGTGTGTTAACTGCAATAAAGGTTAGTGCATAGGCTGTATGGAATAATTTTGTGTGCATTCCCACAAGCACTTGTGTCATGGTCTACATCCACATTCGGGTGCAGACAGCAGTAATCGACTATCATGAGTATAAAACAATGTGAAACACAAATTGTGACTGCTATTGTAATAAATCAGGCACAATGTCCTCATCACTGGAACTGGGAAACATAAAGGGGCCAAAGATCTGCAATGGGAGGCTGGAGAAATTATACTTTTATTACACTGGTCAACACAATTTTCTTGCACGGAGTTTTTCAATGGATTTTAGGTCATTTGGGGGTGCTGGATCCAAATCTGTTGTTAGTTTTTGAGATATTAAAACATATTTCTCGTATCAAGCATTGAAGTCAAACCTGCAGTCTCGCAAACCTCTTTGGCGTCATAAACAATATTATGGCTCTTGTTCACATTTCGTGAACCTGGTTTAAAAACTGTGCTTTTGAAGCTGCTTTTGTGCATTCTTAGTGGCGTCAAACCCGTGAGTGAATGAGCAACTTTTGCCCAATCCATCAATACAGAACTTGCAGATTGCAAAAAAAACATGGTGTGGTAAAAGAAATCTGAGCTCAGATTTGGATTCAGCACCCCAAAATTACAGATATGTGAACCTTACTATCTGGTTTTAAGATGCCTGGAGAGCTGTACAAAAAGACCTATAATACCAGTCAAAAATTTGGACACACTTGTGCATATTATGACTGACATCTTGAAGAACTAATATCACATATACTGTAGTAAACATATATTTAGTCCCTGGTACATTTAAAAAAAATAGCTCCTTTGAGGAGTGAGAGTGTAATTTTTGAATTCAGTATTGTCACTGTTGAAACGGTGCAGAAAGCCTGTTCTGATCTTTCTGTTTTCCTTTCAGTCCAGCTCACTTAAAGCAGTCTCCACATTGCTTTGTTGTGTAAGTGCCTTTCTGCACAGTTTGAGTCTGAACTCAGAGCTTTGAGCATGCATGCCTTTCTCAAGTCTGCTGCTGCCTTCGGAAAAGTGAAATGAACCAATTAAAGACATGATCCAAATAAAACTACATTTGCTTGCCAGGGTAATGTGATGGTGGACGAGTTAGTGAACACATGTAAAATGCAGGAAAATGGATTTATTTTCATGGAAATGCCTAGTTGCAGCACTAATGTTGCTATCTTGCACCCAGTGCAAAGCAGCACACTGTATAGCAGGTGTCATTAGTACAACCCCTGGCAAAAATTATGGAATCACCGACCTCTGAGGATGTTCATTCAGTTGTTTAATTTTGTAGAAAAAAAGCAGAATACAGACATGACAAAAAACTAAAGTCATTTCAAATGGCAACTTTCTGGCTTTAAGAAACACTATAAGAAATCAGGAAAAAAATTGTGGCAGTCAGTAACGGTTACTTTTTTAGACCAAGCAGAGGGAAAAAAAATATGGAATCACTCAATTAAGAGGAAAAAAATATGGAATCATGAAAAACAAAAGAACGCTCCAACACATCACTAGTATTTTGTTGCACCACCTCTGGCTTTTATAACAGCTTGCAGTCTCTGAGACATGGACTTAATGAGTGACAAACAGTACTCTTCATCAATCTGGCTCCAACTTTCTCTGATTGCTGTTGCCAGATCAGCTTTGCAGGTTGGAGCCTTGTCGTGGACCATTTTCTTCAACTTCCACCAAAGATTTTCAATTGGATTAAGATCCGGACTATTTGCAGGCCATGACATTGACCCTATGTGTCTTTTTGCAAGGAATGTTTTCACAGTTTTTGCTCTATGGCAAGATGCATTATCATCTTGAAAAATGATTTCATCATCCCCAAACATCCTTTTAATTGATGGGATAAGAAAAGTGTCCAAAATATCAACGTAAACTTGTGCATTTATTGATGATGTAATGACAGCCATCTCCCCACTGCCTTTACCTGACATGCAGCCCCATATCATCAATGACTGTGGAAATTTACATGTTCTCTTCAGGCAGTCATCTTTATAAATCTCATTGGAAAGGCACCAAACAAACGTTCCAGCATCATCACCTTGCCCAATGCAGATTCGAGATTCAGCACTGAATATGACTTTCATCCAGTCATCCACAGTCCACGATTGCTTTTCCTTAGCCCATTGTAACCTTGTTTTTTTCTGTTTAGGTGTTAATGATGGCTTTTGTTTAGCTTTTCTGTATGTAAATCCAATTTCCTTTAGGTGGTTTCTTACAGTTCGGTCACAGACGTTGACTCCAGTTTCCTCCCATTCGTTTCTCATTTGTTTTGTTGTGCATTTTCGATTTTTGAGACATATTGCTTTAAGTTTTCTGTCTTGACGCTTTGATGTCTTCCTTGGTCTACCAGTATGTTTGCCTTTAACAACCTTCCCATGTTGTTTGTATTTGGTCCAGAGTTTAGACACAGCTGACTGTGAACAACCAACATCTTTTGCAACATTGCGTGATGATTTACCCTCTTTTAAGAGTTTGATAATCCTCTCCTTTGTTTCAATTGACATCTCTCGTGTTGGAGCCATGATTCATGTCAGTCCACTTGGTGCAACAGCTCTCCAAGGTGTGATCACTCCTTTTTAGATGCAGACTAATGAGCAGATCTGATTTGATGCAGGTGTTAGTTTTGGGGACGAAAATTTACAGGGTGATTCCATAATTTATTCCTCAGAATTGAGTGAGTCCATATTTTTTTCCCTCTGCTTGGTCTAAAAAAGTAACCTATAGTGACTGCCACAATTTGTTTTTACTGATTTCTTATAGTGTTTCTTAAAGCCAGAAAGTTGCCATTTGAAATGACTTTAGTTTTGTGGCATGTCTGTGATCTGCTTTTTTTCTACAAAATTAAACAACTGAATGAACATCCTCCGAGGCCAGTGATTCCATAATTATTGCCAGAGGTTGTAGTTTCCACCTAAAGCAGTTGTCATTTTCACACCAAGTGTCAGTGTCTTCCAGACCAGTGGCTCCCAACCTTTCTTCCATGGAGACCCCACCACAACCCCATTTGTACCTTAAGCCCTCATCAGACGGGATGACTTTTATGTGAGGAGGTGTCGTAATGTAACATTCCCACAGCATGTCTGCAATATTTACGGCTGATACACACAGGATAAGAAAGCTTTATATAAATGACAGATAGGAGTGGCTACTCAATAAAGAGCCCTGACCTACCACCATCTGTCCTAAAAAAAAAAACAACAAAAAAAAATGGAATAGATTTGTCTCTGTAGTCATTTTCTATCATCAGGCTTCATCATTACCTCTTGGATTAATCTTTGTTTGTTTTGTTTTATTTATTTTTTTGTTTTTTTTGGGGGGGGGGGGGGGGGTTGTTTTTGCTTTGTGGAGAGGTGTGCATTCCATGAGAGCGTTGTGCCATGTGCCAAAGCAGGTGATCTGAACACCTCTCATCCAAGCATGACACAAAAGTGTCCCATCCCCTTGATGTTGTACTTATTGTGCCGCTTTATTTAATCTGCTGTGCAAAGGCGCACTTGTTTACAGCACATCTCTGCGGAACAGGTGGTCTGAAGACTTGCAGTGATGGTACATGGAGTTGAAGCACTGACATGAACATGATCACATGATTTCATAATATGCATGAATATTGATACAGATATTGATATTCCACAAAATATGTGTTAATGTCAAATCTCTGTTCATTGCTTGTTTTTCAAATGCTTCTTAATGATGCGTTTACACATAACGACAGCAAGTCATGAATGCCACGAAGTATATATTCTTCAGGTGTCCTCAGGAACTGCTGCAACCTGTTACCACGCATTACAATTAATGGCACGTGTTGCTGGAGAATTATCAGGACCCATTACGCATGGTCAAGGATAATGTTCTGCGCTGTTGCATTGACTCCAGTTTGCTCCTCAAAATCTAGATTAATCCACAGCAGAAGAACTTTGTGATTGCATGCTTAGTTGTGCTCTGTGCCATGGAGTGGCACAGAGGGGAGGTGGAGCCGGAGAGAGGAGCCAGATGTGTGGTTCCACACGGCTCTCGTCTCGCTCGTTTTCCCAAACATCAGGCACAGCAACAGCAGCAGGTGGAGCAGCAGGTGGAGCACCTGCAGGAGTGCGCTGATGAGCATTGGAACGAGACTTTTAGCCGACTTGGCGTCACTGTCCTTCAGCATACTGCAGCAGTGAAACTGAATGCGGTGCAGCAGGGTTAAATTGTGCGCATGTCAGAGAAGAACGCTGTCACTCTCTATTAAGGATCACCACTAATCAAGATGGATCTACTCGCTCAGTTGTGACCTCCACAACATGAGGCAAAATGACGGTGGTGCGTGACATTCATGGAAGATTTTTTGACAGCCAAAAACATGCTCCACGAAAATCATGAACATCAAGCACCAACACGCACTATTAAGAAACCTATTCAGATGCGTTAAGTCACATTAAGAATGTCAGGAATGTGCCAAGAATGATGCAAATATGATATTCGTAACGCGTCCTGCCTATGTACACTCAACAAAAATATAAACGCAACACTTTTGGTTTTGCTCCCATTTTGTATGAGATGAACTCAAAGATCTAAACCTTTTTCCACATACAGAATATCACCATTTCCCTCAAATATTGTTCACAAACCAGTCTAAATCGGTGATAGTGAGCACTTCTCCTTTGCTGAGATAATCCATCCCATCTCACAGGTGTGCCATATCAAGATGCTGATTAGACACCATGATTAGTGCACAGGTGTGCCTTAGACTGTCCACAATAAAAGGCCACTCTGAAAGGTGCAGTTTTGTTTTATTGGGGGGGGATACCAGTCAGTATCTGGTGTGACCACCATTTGCCTCATGCAGTGCAACACATCTCCTTCACGTAGAGTTGATCAGGTTGTAAATTGTGGCCTGTGGAATGTTGGTCCACTCCTCTTCAATGGCTGTGCGAAGTTGCTGGATATTGGCAGGAACTGGTACACGCTGTCGTATACGCCGGTCCAGAGCATCCCAAACATGCTCAATGGGTGACATGTCCGGTGAGTATGCCGGCCATGCAAGAACTGGGACATTTTCAGCTTCCAAGAATTGTGTACAGATCCTTGCAACATGGGGCCGTGCATTATCCTGCTGCAACATGAGGTGATGTTCTTGGATGTATGGCACAACAATGGGCCTCAGGATCTCATCACGGTATCTCTGTGCATTTAAAATGCCATCAATAAAATGAAATGCACCTGTGTTCTTTGTCCATAACAGACGCCTGCCCATACCATAACCCCACCGCCACCATGGGCCACTCGATCCACAACATTGACATCAGAAAACCGCTCACCGACACGACGCCACACACGCTGTCTGCCATCTGCCCTGGACAGTGTGAACCGGGATTCATCCGTGAAGAGAACACCTCTCCAACGTGCCAAACGGCAGCGAATGTGAGCATTTGCCCACTCAAGTCGGTTACGATGACGAACTGGAGTCAGGTCGAGACCCCGATGAGGACGACGAGCATGCAGATGAGCTTCCCTGAGACAGTTTCTGACAGTTTGTGCAGAAATTCTTTGGTTATGCAAACCGATTGTTTCAGCAGCTGTCCGAGTGGCTGGTCTCAGACGATCTTGGAGGTGAACATGCTGGATGTGGAGGTCCTGGGCTGGTGTGGTTACACGTGGTCTGCGGTTGTGAGGCTGGTTGGATGTACTGCCAAATTCTCTGAAACGCCTTTGGAGACGGCTTATGATAGAGAAATGAACATTCAATACACGAGCAACAGCTCTGGTTGACATTCCTGCTGTCAGCATGCCAATTGCACGCTCCCTCAAATCTTGCGACATCTGTGGCATTGTGCTGTGTGATAAAACTGCACCTTTCAGAGTGGCCTTTTATTGTGGGCAGTCTAAGGCACACCTGTGCACTAATCATGGTGTCTAATCAGCATCTTGATATGGCACACCTGTGAGGTGGGATGGATTATCTCAGCAAAGGAGAAGTGCTCACTATCACAGATTTAGACTGGTTTGTGAACAATATTTGAGGGAAATGGTGATATTGTGTATGTGGAAAAAGTTTTAGATCTTTGAGTTCATCTCATACAAAATGGGAGCAAAACCAAAAGTGTTGCATTTATATTTTTGTTGAGTGTATAAATGCAGCATAAAGTGCTTTGATCCTTGAGATAAATGACAGAATCTATAGCAGGCACTCAAAGCAATTTTCAGTAAAGCCTCACATTCACCCATTCACACACACCATTGTGTGGGTGCTGTCATGGAAAGCACACAACTGCACCCTGGGGAAACCCTGTTTGGTCAACTGATTGAACCGTCTGGCCACAATCCACCACCTTGTATCCCCTTACAGTTTGTATGGCAGAAGTTACGGTCAAAGATCAACAAATCTTCTCAGTTTTAAGCTCCCAAAGGTTAGAAATGAACTTGTTAAAATAATTTATTTGTGCAGGTCCCACATTAAGGAACAAACTCCAGGATATTTTAAAACTTAACAAGCTATTACCTTATAACTTACTAACTTTATCATAATTTTAAAACAGGCATTTTCTCATGTGAATCTTTTAATTTGTATTTGTGAGTTTTATTTTCTTATCTTTTATGTCTTTTGTCTTGACATTTTATTGCAGTTTATTGTGATTATATTGGCTTGATGTTTTATTATTGTGCCATGTTGGCCAGGTTTCACTTCCAAATGAGGTTTTGAATCTCAGTGTGATTTTAATCCTGGTTAAATAGAGAAATGGACATTGCCTCTAAATGAGTGGGGTGTTCTATGTTTTTGTGGTGGACACTGGATGCTTTACTGCTCAGATTAATTTGGCATCCACCAATTCCTCAAGCAAACATTTGTCTGTTTTCTTGTAAGGCCCTGGAAAAAAAAAAATATGCTCGAAGGGGGAAGAAGAAAAATAATAAAAGATAAAAAAGATTTCACATTTACAGTTCAGTTTTCACATGCCTATTTGAATCTTTCAGTGTATCAGTATGGTTTTTAAATTAACTATTCAAATTTCAATGATGGAACTTTGCATCTAATGTTTTAATTTCAATTTGATCTCAGCTATAATTAACTTGCATGTTACTCTCTGGTGTAAGAAAGTGGCATAACTATTTTTGTCTGTTCCAGAAGAAATCAATTAATGTGGCTGCAACTGTTTGGTCTCAGAGAGGTCAAATGAAATCCAAAATGACTCAATATCCATTGATTTGTTGCTGGTGCATTTGTAACTAATTGTGGTGATTTCCCAAAGCATTGCGATTTAAACATAACTGAAGAATAGGCCACTTTAACATTTTCCATTCAGACTGCCATTCACTCAAAATTATAAAAACATGAGAACAGAATGTGGGATCTGAACATTGCAGCTGCCATTAGCATTCCAGCACAGTGACGGTGGGATTAGTGTGGCGAATTGTGAGGAGTCAGTGAGCTTCTGCGAACAGGCTGTTGAGTGGTAGTGGAGCGTATGATGAGACTGGGACTGCTGGTGTGGAGATGCACACATACACATCAAATTGAGACAGATTACTGGTGGGGTCCTGGGACTCATTCTCAAGTACACTGAGAGGACTCTCGCTGCTAGAAAATTTATGCAGTCTTCAACAGGAACTGCCACATTCACATGCACAGTGACAAGCATTGCAGACTTTGAGAGCATTTTGATCTATGAAATTGTATCCACATCATCAGGTGCTGTCTGTGCACTCAGTATGTGTCCAGTCACAATGTCACTATTATCACAGCAAGCATTACCAACACCACATGACTGGCCAACACACTGTTGACAGGTATGGAAGTTTGTCAGAGCCCTTGAAGTCAGTGAGGCGAGGTACAAACTGTTCCCCAGTGTGGGTCCAGTGACATTCTCCGAAACTGAATGGCTGCCCTGTGGCCTTGTATCACATGGGGCACAGTTCTTACCAGGTCTGCAACCAGTGATGTTGCTGAATGTATCCCAGGGTGCCCTCAGAGTTTCAAAATTCCATGCAGTATTTTAAGTGTTTGAAAGACTGTACTCTTCTGGACAAAGATCTCAGATGTTGTTCCTGAAGTATGGTTAAGTCACTCTCGAAATTCTGCTACTGGGGGTAATGTTAGAGTTTAGTTCTCTATCACAGTCAGATGAATACCATGAAGATCACAAAGCATCCTGAAAATTTGATGGGTGCAGCGAGGACATGGTAGAGACACTTGAATCTTCGACTGGACTGGTTTGCTTGATGCGAGGACGTTTCGCTTCAAATTGGAGAAGCTTCCTCAACTAAAATTCTTG
Source organism: Thalassophryne amazonica (assembly GCF_902500255.1). Classification (NCBI taxonomy): domain Eukaryota; kingdom Metazoa; phylum Chordata; class Actinopteri; order Batrachoidiformes; family Batrachoididae; genus Thalassophryne; species Thalassophryne amazonica. The sequence continues at coordinate 24,111,537 of NC_047109.1, forward strand.
CTCTGGTTGTCTGACTTCTGTCTCGACTCTTGTAAAGCAGAACGAACAGAAGCCACAAAAGCTGGAGTTTTAAACCTAACCAGCCCCTCCTACCGAGAGGCAGACTGCTATTGGCTAGTGACTAAACAATAACTTTAATTAGCGCCTATTGTGCTCTAGTAAGCACCCTCCTAATGACAGTGTAGCTGTCTCTCCTAACGATGGGGCTGACACCTCTCCTGATGACTCTCCTGATGACGTGAATGACTCATTACCATGAACAATTGAACAACTGAACACAGTTGAAACCCAGCCTTAACTGGGGAGGGGGTCTGAGACACGCTTTGCCCCATGTTTACAATGGGGTACTCAGGTCAAAGCAGTTTCAGTCCTTTGTTCATGGTAATGAGTCCTTCACGTCATCAGGAGACTCATGAGGAGAGGTGTCAGTCCCATCGTTAGGAGGGACAGCTACCCTGTCATTAGGAGGGTGCTTACTAGAGCACAATAGGCGCTAATTAAAGTTATTGTTTAGTCACTAGTCCCATCGTTAGGAGGGACAGCTACCCTGTCATTAGCAGGGTGCTAACTAGAGCACAATAGGTGCTAATTAAAGCTATAGTTTAGTCACTAGCCAATAGCAGTCTGCCTCTCGATAGGAGGAGCTGGTTAGGTTTAAAACTCCAGCTTTTGTGGCTTCTGTTTGTTCTTCTCTACAAGAGTCAAGACAGAAGTCAGACTACCAGCGCAAGAATTTTAGCTGAGGAAGCTTCTGCAATTTGAAGCGAAACGTTTTCGCGTCAAGCAACCCAGTCCAGTCGAAGATTCAAGCTTCTCTACTATGGAAACCACCTGGACAACTGAGAGCCTTCACAGAAACAGAGAGGACATGGTCATACTTGAAAAATGTGTGGCTTTCAAGTCCATTCTTCATCCTGATTATGTCCCTGCTACGTTCTCACAGCATCTAATGCATTCTCACTAATTTCTGACTATGTATATGATCACATACAAACCACATTCTCATTACATTCATCCTGTTCTTATGAATACTATACTACATGCTAAACTTTTTCATTCATTCTGCAAGATTGCTTGTGTCCACATGTACAACTCCTGGCAAAAATTATGGAATCACCGGCCTCGGAGGATGTTCATTCAGTTGTTTAATTTTGTAGAAAAAAACAGATCACAGACATGACACAAAACTAAAGTCATTTCAAATGGCAACTTTCTGGCTTTAAGAAACACTATAAGAAATCAGTAAAAACAAATTGTGGCAGTCACTATAGGTTACTTTTTTAGACCAAGCAGAGGGAAAAAAAATATGGAATCACTCAATTCTGAGGAAAAAATTATGGAATCATGAAAAACAAAAGAACGCTCCAACACATCACTAGTATTTTGTTGCACCACCTGGCTTTTATAACAGCTTGCAGTCTCTGAGGCATGGACTTAATGAGTGACAAACAGTACTCTTCATCAATCTGGCTCCAACTTTCTCTGATTGCCGTTGCCAGATCAGCTTTGCAGGTTGGAGCCTTGTCATGGACCATTTTCTTCAGCTTCCACCAAAGATTTTCAATTGGATTAAGATCCGGACTATTTGCAGGCCATGACATTGACCCTATGTGTCTTTTTGCAAGGAATGTTTTCACAGTTTTTGCTCTATGGCAAGATGCATTATCATCTTAAAAAATGATTTCATCATCCCCAAACATCCTTTCAATTGATGGGATAAGAAAAGTGTCCAAAATATCACCATAAACTTGTGCATTTATTGATGATGTAATGACAGCCATCTCCCCAGTGCCTTTACCTGACATACAGCTCCTTATCATCAATGACTGTGGAAATTTACATGTTCTCTTCAGGCAGTCATCTTTATAAATCTCATTGGAACAGCACCAAACAAAAGTTCCAGCATCATCACCTTGCCCAATGCAGATTCGAGATTCATCACTGAATATGACTTTCATCCAGTCATCCACAGTCCACGATTGCTTTTTCTTAGCCCATTGTAACCTTGTTTTTTTCTGTTTAGGTGTTAATTATGGCTTTCGTTTAGCTTTTCTGTATGTAAATCCCATTTCCTTTAGGTGGTTTCTTACAGTTCGGTCACAGATGTTGACTCCAGTTTCCTCCCATTTGTTCCTCATTTGTTTTGTTGTGCATTTTCAATTTTTGAGACATATTGCTTTAAGTTTTCTGTCTTGATGCTTTGATGTCTTCCTTGGTCTACCAGTATGTTTGCCTTTAACAACCTTCCCATGTTGATTGTATTTGGTCCAGAGTTTAGACACAGCTGACTGTGAACAACCAACATCTTTTGCAACATTGCGTGATGATTTACTTTCTTTTAAGAGTTTGATAATCCTCTCCTTTGTTTCAATTGACATCTCTCGTGTTGGAGCCATGATTCATGTCAGTCCACTTGGTGCAACAGCTCTCCAAGGTGTGATCACTCCTTTTTAGATGCAGACTAATGAGCAGATCTGATTTGATGCAGGTGTTAGTTTTGGGGACGAAAATTTACAGGGTGATTCCATAATTTATTCCTCAGAATTGAGTGAGTCCATATTTTTTTCCTCTGCTTGGTCTAAAAAAGTAACCGTTACTGACTGCCATAATTATTTTTCCTGATTTCTTATAGTGTTTCTTAAAGCCAGGAAGTTGCCATTTGAAATTATTTTAGTTTTGTGTCATGTCTGTGATCTGCTTTTTTTCTACAAAATTAAACAACTGAATGAACATCCTCCGAGGCCGGTGATTCCATAATTATTGCCAGGGGTTGTAGGTTCAACAATAACCTAAAGTCAAAAACAGCTGTCCTGTCAAATGTGCCCGCCTCTAATAAATGCACTCTCAGACATGCTCTCTGCATGTAGGCTCTTGCGTTGAATCAAAACCAGAATTGTACAAGGCGATGGGGAATTTGCTTTGTTTTGTTTTTTGTTTTGCTGCATTTCAGCACCATGGACAGTGACCGCACATTTGTTTTACAAAGCAGTCCACAAACTGTTAGACGAGCCAGTATGTGCTACACAATATGTCAGTGAAGTCCCCACTAGGTTTAATGAAACCACTAACACATTGATGCTGTCACTGCTGCATTCTTAATAACTCCTCACTGTATGTAGAATCCCCGTGACCCTTGCTTGGACTAAGCAGTGTAAGATGAGTGTGTGTGTGTGTGTGTGTGTGTGTGTGTGTGTGTGTGTGTGTGTGTGTGTGTGTGTGTGTGTGTGTGTGTGTGTGTGTGTGTGTGTGTGTGTGTGTGTGTACAGGGTGAAATGAGTGTGATGGTGAATTATACCTTCCACATTTGCTCAGCTTCGTTCTGAAGTTGACTTCCTGTTCCGGAGCACAGCGGTGTTCTGCTGTATCTGTTAGCTGTTTGAACTGAGCTGTTTGAGTTCTTTGAATTAACAGTCTTTTTCAAGACTTTTTTACTTTTTTACTTTTTTTTACTTTTTCACCGTGCTCCAACGCCTAAGGAAGACCTCTAACGGTCGAAGCATCGCGACGGAGCTCTTTTATCAGCTGGCCTTCATCAGCGTTGGCAGGCTAACTAGCTTGCTAACGCTTTCGTTTTTATTTTTGTTTTATTTTTTAGCACTGTTGTCGTGCTGCTCCACAGCTTGCCTAGTGGATTTTTATTTTATTTTTTAGCACTGTTGTCGTGTGTTACCTGTGCTGCTCCACAGCCTGTCCAGTGGATTTTTATTTTATTTTTTAGCACTGTTGTCGTGTGTTACCTGTGCTGCTCCACAGCCTGTTCAGTGGATTTTTATTTTATTTTAGCACTGTTGTCGTGTGTTACCTGTGCTGCTCCACAGCCTGTTCAGTGGATTTTTATTTTATTTTTTAGCACTGTTGTCGTGTGTTACCTGTGCTGCTCCACAGCCTGTCCAGTGGATTTTTATTTTATTTTTTAGCACTGTTGTCGTGTGTTACCTGTGCTGCTCCACAGCCTGTTCAGTGGATTTTTATTTTATTTTAGCACTGTTGTCGTGTGTTACCTGTGCTGCTCCACAGCCTGTCCAGTGGATTTTTATTTTATGTTTTAGCACTGTTGTCGTGTGTTACCTGTGCTGCTCCACAGCCTGTCCAGTGGATTTTTATTTTATGTTTTAGCACTGTTGTCGTGTGTTACCTGTGCTGCTCCACAGCCTGTTCAGTGGATTTTTATTTTATTTTTTAGCACTGTTGTCGTGTGTTACCTGTGCTGCTCCACAGCCTGTTCAGTGGATTTTTATTTTATTTTTTAGCACTGTTGTCGTGTGTTACCTGTGCTGCTCCACAGCCTGTTCAGTGGATTTTTATTTTATTTTTTAGCACTGTTGTCGTGTGTTACCTGTGCTGCTCCACAGCCTGTTCAGTGGATTTTTATTTTATTTTTTAGCACTGTTGTCGTGTGTTACCTGTGCTGCTCCACAGCCTGTTCAGTGGATTTTTATTTTATTTTAGCGCTGTTGTCGTGCGTTGCCTGTGCTGCTCCACAGCCTGTTCAGTGGATTTTTATTTTATTTTTTAGCACTGTTGTCGTGCTGCTCCACAGCTTGCCTAGTGGATTTTTATTTTATTTTTTAGCACTGTTGTCGTGTGTTACCTGTGCTGCTCCACAGCCTGTTCAGTGGATTTTTATTTTATTTTAGCACTGTTGTCGTGTGTTACCTGTGCTGCTCCACAGCCTGTTCAGTGGATTTTTATTTTATTTTTTAGCACTGTTGTCGTGTGTTACCTGTGCTGCTCCACAGCCTGTTCAGTGGATTTTTGTTTTATTTTTTAGCACTGTTGTCGTGCTGCTCCACAGCTTGCCTAGTGGATTTTTATTTTATTTTTTAGCACTGTTGTCGTGTGTTACCTGTGCTGCTCCACAGCCTGTTCAGTGGATTTTTATTTTATTTTAGCACTGTTGTCGTGTGTTACCTGTGCTGCTCCACAGCCTGTTCAGTGGATTTTTATTTTATTTTTTAGCACTGTTGTTGTGTGTTACCTGTGCTGCTCCACAGCCTGTCCAGTGGATTTTTATTTTATTTTTTAGCACTGTTGTCGTGTGTTACCTGTGCTGCTCCACAGCCTGTTCAGTGGATTTTTATTTTATTTTAGCACTGTTGTCGTGTGTTACCTGTGCTGCTCCACAGCCTGTTCAGTGGATTTTTATTTTATTTTAGCACTGTTGTCGTGTGTTACCTGTGCTGCTCCACAGCCTGTCCAGTGGATTTTTATTTTATTTTTTAGCACTGTTGTCGTGTGTTACCTGTGCTGCTCCACAGCCTGTTCAGTGGATTTTTATTTTATTTTTTACCACTGTTGTCGTGTGTTACCTGTGCTGCTCCACAGCCTGTCCAGTGGATTTTTATTTTATTTTTTGGCACTGTTGTCGTGTGTTACCTGCGCTGCTCCACAGCCTGTTCAGTGGATTTTTGTTTTGTTTTTTGGCACTGTTGTCGTGTGTTACCTGTGCTGCTCCACAGCCTGTCCAGTGGATTTTTATTTAGCGCTGTTGTCGTGCGTTACCTGTGCTGCTCCACAGCCTGTCTAGTGGATTTTGATTTTTATTTTATTTTTTTTTTTAGCACTGTTGTCGTGTGTTACCTGTGCTGCTCCACAGCCTGTCTAGTGGATTTTTATTTTATTTTTTACCACTGTTGTCGTGTGTTACCTGTGCTGCTCCACAGCCTGTCCAGTGGATTTTTATTTAGCGCTGTTGTCGTGCGTTACCTGTGCTGCTCCACAGCCTGTCTAGTGGATTTTTATTTTATTTTTTACCACTGTTGTCGTGTGTTACCTGTGCTGCTCCACAGCCTGTCCAGTGGATTTTTATTTAGCGCTGTTGTCGTGCGTTACCTGTGCTGCTCCACAGCCTGTCTAGTGGATTTTTATTTTGTTTTAGCACTGTTGTCGTGCGTTGCCTGTGCTGCTCCACAGCCTGTCCAGTGGATTTTTATTTTTATTTTATTTTATTTTTTAGCACTGTTGTTGTGCGTTACCTGTGCTGCTCCACAGCCTGTCTAGTGGATTTTTATTTTGTTTTAGCACTGTTGTCGTGCGTTACCTGTGCTGCTCCACAGCCTGTCCAGTGGATTTTGATTTAGCACTGTTGTCGTGCGTTACCTGTGCTGCTCCACAGCCTGTCCAGTGGATTTTTATTTTGTTTTAGCACTGTTGTCGTGCGTTGCCTGTGCTGCTCCACAGCCTGTCCAGTGGATTTTTATTTTTATTTTATTTTTTAGCACTGTTGTCGTGCGTTACCTGTGCTGCTCCACAGCCTGTCTAGTGGATTTTTATTTTGTTTTAGCACTGTTGTCGTGCGTTGCCTGTGCTGCTCCACAGCCTGTCCTGTGGATTTTTATTTTTATTTTATTTTATTTTTTAGCACTGTTGTTGTGCGTTACCTGTGCTGCTCCACAGCCTGTCTAGTGGATTTTTATTTTATTTTAGCACTGTTGTCGTGCGTTACCTGTGCTGCTCCACAGCCTGTCTAGTGTCGGATTCCCTGTTTGGGAATCCGCTAGCTTAGCGTAGCTACTAGCTCTTAGCCGTTTTAGCATGGCGGCTTCTCCTGTCTCTCCCGTACTTTTCTGCTCTGGGTGTGAAATGTTTAGTTATTCCTCGGCCTCTTTTAGCAGTAACGGTACTTGTAATAAGTGCAGCTTATTCGTAGCTTTGGAGGCCAGGCTGGGCGAATTGGAGGCTCGGCTCCGCACCGTGGAAAATTCTACAGCTAGCCAGGCCCCTGTAGTCGGTGCGGACCAAGGTAGCTTAGCCGCCGTTAGTTCCCCCCTGGCAGACCCCGTGCAGTCGGGAAGGCAGGCTGACTGGGTGACTGTGAGGAGGAAGCGTAGCCCTAAACAGAAGCCCCGTGTACACCGTCAACCCGTTCACATCTCTAACCGTTTTTCCCCACTCGACGATACACTCGCCGAGGATCAAACTCTGGTTATTGGCGACTCTGTTTTGAGAAATGTGAAGTTAGCGACACCAGCAACCATTGTCAATTGTCTTCCGGGGGCCAGAGCAGGCGACATCGAAGGACATTTGAAATTGCTGGCTAAGGCTAAGCGTAAATTTGGTAAGATTGTAATTCACGTCGGCAGTAATGACACTCGGTTACGCCAATCGGAGGTCACTAAAATTAACATTGAATCGGTGTGTAACTTTGCAAAAACAATGTCGGACTCTGTTGTTTTCTCTGGGCCCCTCCCCAATCAGACCGGGAGTGACATGTTTAGCCGCATGTTCTCCTTGAATTGCTGGCTGTCTGAGTGGTGTCCAAAAAATGAGGTGGGCTTCATTGATAATTGGCAAAGCTTCTGGGGAAAACCTGGTCTTGTTAGGAGAGACGGCATCCATCCCACTTTAGAGGGAGCAGCTCTCATTTCTAGAAATCTGGCCAATTTTTTGGGATCCTCCAAACTGTGACTGTCTAGCGTTGGGACCAGGAGGCAGAGCTGTGGTCTTATACACCTCTCTGCAGCTTCTCTCCCCCTGCCATCCCCCTATTACCCCATCCCCGTAGAGACGGTGCCTGCTCCCAGACCACCAATAACTAGCAAAAATCTATTTAAGCATAAAAATTCAAAAAGAAAAAATAATATAGCACCTTCAATTGCACCACAGACTAAAACAGTTAAATGTGGTCTATTAAACATTAGGTCTCTTTCTTCTAAGTCCCTATTGGTAAATGATATAATAATTGATCAACGTATTGATTTATTCTGCCTTACAGAAACTTGGTTACAGCAGGATGAATATGTTAGTTTAAATGAGTCAACACCCAGGAGTCACACTAACTGTCAGAATGCTCGTAGCACGGGCCGGGGCGGAGGATTAGCAGCAATCTTCCATTCCAGCTTATTAATTAATCAAAAACCTAGACAGAGCTTTAATTCATTTGAAAGCTTGTCTCTTAGTCTTGTCCATCCAAACTGGAAGTCCCAAAAACCAGTTTTATTTGTTATTATCTATCGTCCACCTGGTCGTTACTGTGAGTTTCTCTGTGAATTTTCAGACCTTTTGTCTGACTTAGTGCTTAGCTCAGATAAGATAATTATAGTGGGCGATTTTAACATCCACACAGATGCTGAGAATGACAGCCTCAACACTGCATTTAATCTATTATTAGACTCTATCGGCTTTGCTCAAAAAGTAAATGAGTCCAACCACCACTTTAATCATATTTTAGATCTTGTTCTGACTTATGGTATGGAAATAGAAGACTTAACAGTATTCCCTGAAAACTCCCTTTTGTCTGATCATTTTTTAATAACATTTACATTTACCCTGATGGACTACCCTGCAGTGGGGAATAAGTTTCATTACACTAGAAGTCTTTCAGAAAGCGCTGTAACTAGGTTTAAGGATATGATTCCTTCTTTATGTTCTCTAATGTCATATACCAACACAGAGCAGAGTAGCTACCTAAACTCTGTAAGGGAGTTAGAGTATCTTGTCAATAGTTTTACATCCTCATTGAAGACAACTTTGGATGCTGTAGCTCCTCTGAAAAAGAGAGCTTTAAATCAGAAGTGTCTGACTCCGTGGTATAACTCACAAACTCGTAGCTTAAAGCTGATAACCCGTAAGTTGGAGAGGAAATGGCGTCTCACTAATTTAGAAGATCTTCACTTAGCCTGGAAAAAGAGTTTGTTGCTCTATAAGAAAGCCCTTCGTGAAGCTAGGACATCTTTCTACTCATCACTAATTGAAGAAAATAAGAACAACCCCAGGTTTCTTTTCAGCACTGTAGCCAGGCTGACAAAGAGTCAGAGCTCTATTGAGCTGAGTATTCCATTAACTTTAACTAGTAATGACTTCATGACTTTCTTTGCTAACAAAATTTTGACTATTAGAGAAAAAATTACTCATAACCATCCCAAAGATGTATCGTTATCTTTGGCTGCTTTCAGTGATGCCGGTATTTGGTTAGACTCTTTCTCTCCGATTGTTCTGTCTGAGTTATTTTCATTAGTTACTTCATCCAAACCATCAACATGCTTATTAGACCCCATTCCTGCCAGGCTGCTCAAGGAAGTCCTACCATTATTTAATGCTTCAATCTTAAATATGATCAATCTATCTTTGTTAGTTGGTTATGTACCACAGGCCTTTAAGGTGGCAGTAATTAAACCATTACTTAAAAAGCCATCACTTGACCCAGCTATCTTAGCTAATTATAGGCCAATCTCCAACCTTCCTTTTCTCTCAAAGATTCTTGAGAGGGTAGTTGTAAAACAGCTAACTGATCACCTGCAGAGGAATGGTCTATTTGAAGAGTTTCAGTCAGGTTTTAGAATTCATCATAGTACAGAAACAGCATTAGTGAAGGTTACAAATGATCTTCTTATGGCTTCGGACAGTGGACTTATCTCTGTGCTTGTTCTGTTGGACCTCAGTGCTGCTTTTGATACTGTTGACCATAAAATTTTATTACAGAGATTAGAGCATGTCATAGGTATTAAAGGCATTGCGCTGCAGTGGTTTGAATCATATTTGTCTAATAGATTACAGTTTGTTCATGTAAATGGGGAATCTTCTTCACAGACTAAAGTTAATTATGGAGTTCCACAAGGTTCTGTGCTAGGACCAATTTTATTCACTTTATACATGCTTCCCTTGGGCAGTATTATTAGACGGTATTGCTTAAATTTTCATTGTTACGCAGATGATACCCAGCTTTATCTATCCATGAAGCCAGAGGATACGCACCAATTAGCTAAACTGCAGGATTGTCTTACAGACATAAAGACATGGATGACCTCTAATTTCCTGCTTTTAAACTCAGATAAAACTGAAGTTATTGTACTTGGCCCCACAAATCTTAGAGGCATGGTGTCTAACCAGATCGTTACTCTGGATGGCATTTCCCTGATCTCTAGTAATACTGTGAGAAATCTTGGAGTTATTTTTGATCAGGATATGTCATTCAAAGCGCATATTAAACAAATATGTAGGACTGCCTTTTTGCATTTACGCAATATCTCTAAAATCAGAAAGGTCTTGTCTCAGAGTGATGCTGAAAAACTAATTCATGCATTTATTTCCTCTAGGCTGGACTATTGTAATTCATTATTATCAGGTTGTCCTAAAAGTTCCCTAAAAGCCTTCAGTTGGTTCAGAATGCTGCAGCTAGAGTACTGACGGGGACTAGCAGGACAGAGCATATCTCACCCGTGTTGGCCTCCCTTCATTGGCTTCCTGTTAATGCTAGAATAGAATTTAAAATTATTCTTCTTACTTATAAGGTTTTGAATAATCAGGTCCCATCTTATCTTAGGGACCTCGTAGTACCATATTACCCCATTAGAGCGCTTCGCTCTCAGACTGCGGGCTTACTTGTAGTTCCTAGGGTTTGTAAGAGTAGAATGGGAGGCAGAGCCTTCAGCTTTCAGGCTCCTCTCCTGTGGAACCAGCTCCCAATTCAGATCAGGGAGACAGATACCCTCTCTACTTTTAAGATTAGGCTTAAAACTTTCCTTTTCGCTAAGGCTTATAGTTAGGGCTGGATCGGGTGACCCTGGACCATCCCTTGGTTATGTTGCTTTAGACGTAGACTGTGTTTCGTGGTTATTGTATGGCCTTGCCTTGCAGTGTGGAGCGCCTTGGGGCAACTGTTTGTTGTGATTTGGCGCTATACAAGAAAAAAGTTGATTGATTGATTGATTGATTGATGTTGCCATCATTACTGTTGTCTTCTACTTGTCTATTTTGTTGACCAGCACCTGATTACTGATTATCCCACTGGATTTTAGCTCTGCTGCATAAAGCCACTGAGGGTGGTGTGTCCCATTTGGACTTAGACACATCAATTCCACATTTAACACAGATGTTCCCACTTAGTATGACTGCCCTTTGTTTATGCGTTTCAGTGTATGCTGTCACAGCTTACATCTTGCAAGTGACCACGACTATGTGCTGGTCTGTCAGGAGCATCATTGCACAGTCTGCACTTTGGGTTGTGTTTCTAAACGATGCGACACAGAGTGGTGATCCATGTGCTTCAGTGAGAGGAGCATATATTGCTGTCCTTCAGACAGGCCATTTTTGTCATTGGTGGTAATTTTCAATTGCATGTGGGTTACTCAGGTACATGTCCTATCACTGTGCGCCATTGAGGAGGGCCATCCAGTCATTTTCATGTTCATTACAGGCAATGCAGCTTAGTTTTACCCATGTTGAGGAAGTGGCTGATGGTTACTTAAATGCTGAACTTAATACTCTCTTGTGTGACTATAAGTTGATGTTGGCTTTTCTAGAGACACAACAAATTGGTGATATCACAATGATGTAATGCAATTTCTAAACATTTAATGAAAAAATGTTTACATTTCTACTTTGTTTCTCCCTGCTGCTCACAGATTACAGCTACTATATAAAGATTTGAAGAAATTTCAAAACTGAACTTGTACCAAACTATGATGTTTAAACTGAAGTGTGAACCATGACACCCCTAACTGGAACTGATCCTATCCTTTTCTGTACTGAAGATTAACATGCCCATATTTTCATATTTCAAATGGATTAAATTAAATATTTAGCTCTTGTTTATTTCACAAATGGTGATAATTTCCATTAAGAACATTATTATATATTTACACACCTTTTTGCAAATATCTGCATTCAGTATTATCATATAATCAGCAAAACACATTCAAATTCTTCAAGATCTATTAACCAAGAAATGATAATGACGATCTTCAATATATCATTTTATTATGTTATAGACAAAGCCAGACTGTCTGTATTCAATTTAAATGAGGTAAAACTATTTACTTATTTGTTTTTACATTCGTCATTACATTTACCTTGATCAGTATGTCTGTATTTATATTTGTGTATTTATATTTATATTTTCAAACTTTTTTCTTTCACTTTTGATACTCTGTGTGCTTCTTACCCTGTGTGCTGCTATACAATGCTGCTGGAACCTCAATTTCCATGAGAAAGTCTTCCCAAGGGATCAATAAAGTTACATTTTACTGACATGGGCATGAAAAAAATCTCAGGAAAACATTTTTTTAGATATCTATTGCATTTTTGTGGCATTATTAGCAGAAAATAGTTGGCTTTCGATCCATAACCTTTCTGTTCTAACCCTGTTATACATTTTCTATTTATATAGGCACCCAAAAATTTTGCATGGAACTCACAAACCATATTTGAAATTTCAAAACTCCAGTTTTTAGGTGTCCCATTACAATTTGTCTAAGACAATCATTGCCAAATGACAAACAAGCAAAGTTGAAAATCACAACAAAATTTAGACATTGGAGCCAAATGTGGAACTTCTAATACTTGTCTACTCCAAATTATTCATGGTAAAATTTTGATATTTCACACAAACATTGTGAACATAATATGTTAATACACAAAATAATCAATTTTTATCTATTGGTAAATACAGTGTGCTTATGTCACAAAGTAGACAGCCAGCCATATCAGAAGTTGAATGCGTGAAAAAAAATACCGCCCTGTGTAAAAGAAAATAAAAATCTCAAAAGATTTTTAGTGGAGGTGATGGTCTAGTGGTTAAGGCGTTGGGCTTGAGACCAGAAGATCCTCAGTTCAAATCCCAGCCTGACTGGAAAATCACTAAGGGCCCTTGGGCAAGGTTTTTAATCCTCTATTGCTCCCGGTGTAGTGAGCGCCTTGAATGGCAGCACCCTGACATCGGGGTGAATGTGAGGCATTATTGTAAAGCGCTTTGAGCATCTGATACAGATGGAAAAGCGCTATATAAATGCAGTCCATTTACCATTTATTTTCATAGCGCCTTGTATGACAGCACCCTGACATCGGGGTGAATGTGAGGCATTATTGTAAAGTGCTTTGAGCATCTGATACAGATGGAAAAGCGCTATATAAATGCAGTCCATTTACCATTTATTTTCATCCTAGCTCAATGAAAAACATATCTTTCTATTGCCAAATATATGTCAATTAATGAGATTGTATTTAGATTTCTGCATCTCCTGTATTTTTTGTGTTTATTATTATTATTATTTTTTTTTTTACAAAGACCTTCACCATGGTGCTGTAGAGGTATTTTTTTAAAACATGGTGTATGTCATGAGAGTTTAGATCTGTTTCTGAAACAGATATATCTATCACCAGGAATGATGGTGCCTTTTCACTAAAGAAAAAGCACACTGCTCAGGTCAACCAGTGATACTGTCATTGTGCAGTGGTATGGAAATGGAACCTTCAGCAGGATTAGGTCTTCAAATGTTGATCTCCTAGCTGAGAATAGAGTTGATGCAAGCAGGACTTCTCGCAATGAAAATACATTGCACCTCTACTTATGGCACTCTCTGAGCTGAGACAGGACTAAAATATTAAGAATATTGTAGAATTTCAAGAAAATAAGTTCATATGTTTTGATGAATTTAGTTTAAGCAACCTATGGTGAGGCCGCTGTCTCATAGGCCTGTAAAACTTAGGTCAAGGTTAGATATAGCTTTGGTTAAGTTCACATAATTTTTTTTTTTTTTTGGATAAAGATTTTGTATTAATTCTTTTGAATATATATTGATAAGTATTTTGTTCAGCTAGAAACAGTATTTTTATTGTGTTATAAGAAAGTTTATTTTTGGCTTCTATATGTCAGTAAAATGTAACTCAGTACATGAACCATGTTTTATAGCCTCAAGTCTTCTTGAATATGATGCCACAATCTTGGCGCACATATCTTTGGGCAGTGTTTCCCATTCCTCTTTGCAGCTCCTCTCAAGCGCCATCAGGTTGGTGTACAGCCATTTTCAGATCTCTCCAGAGATGTTCAGTTGGATTCAGGTCAGGGCTCTGGCTGGGCCACTCAAGGACATTCACACAGTTGTCCTGAAGCCACTCCTTTGATATCTTGACTCTGTGCTTAGGGTCATTGTCCTGGTGAAAGATGAACTGTCACCCCATTCTGATGTCAAGAGCGCTCTGGAGCAGGTTTTCATCTAGGATGTTTCTGTATATTTCTGCATTTATCTTTCCCTCAATCCTGACTAGTCTTCCAGTTCCTGTCACTGAAAAACATCCCCACAGCATGATGCTGCCACCACCATGCTTCACTGTCGGGGAGCTATTGGCTATTGGCTAGGTGATGAGCGGTGCCTGGTTTCCTTTAAACATGACGCCTGGCATTCATACCAAATAGTTCAATCTTTGTTTCATCAGGCCACAGAATTTTGTTTCTCATGGTCTGAGAGTCCTTCAAGTGGCTTTTGGCAAACTCCAGGCAGGCTGTCATGTGCCTTTTATTAAGGGCCCCTTCACACATAGTGCAAAGTTTGGACGAAGTGCACACTTAGGGTGCATGATGCAGGAATCGTGTGCAAACCGTGTAATGTCGTCCCTGCCTCCAACGCCTCGTACACCTGTTGCTGCAACTATTTGCACACACAAGCACATGAAAGACAAAGTGTGCGTTGTGGAAACCCATCGCACCCTCTCACGGCAGGTGTCGGCCAAATTCCAGGTGACACGCATGAACATCTAACACCGCTCGTATGGCACTTAGAAAATGTGTGGCCAGTCGCACTCTTCACACAACAACAGACTGCAGACAACCAATGTTGTACTGCTATGAAATATGTCTAAGTTCCCCATGACTGTGACTTTGCAAACACACACTGAGACGTGGGTGTGTGCGCTCCACTCACAGCAGGTGTGGCTTCTGACAGAAGCAGCAGTGGTGATCTGTCATTGTGGACATTCCAGCTGGACAACACCTACTGTGTTTGGACAGTAATGGACTAACAATTGTCCACTGTGATGCTCGTGTGTCTGATTGCTGTATGTGCGTGGACATAAATAAAAACATATATCGCCGTGGTGGCGACAAGCTGCAGCAAGTGAGCGCGCACACAGAGTGGACACTCACAGCACCCCAGGTTGAAATAGATCATCAGATCAGAACACCCTTCGGGCGATTTGACCGTTACATCACACACGTGAGTTCTGTTCCACATGACACGGTGTCTGTGCTGTGGCGCACGGTCCACAAGACAAGCGTGTCTGATATGTGCACGGCCGACTGGACGCACCTGATCAGTAGATGTGGACATGATCAGAGCACACTGCTTCTCATTCATGTCATTTCATGACTGTATGTCTATGACCATGGGTCATCACCAGAGGAACAGATGGATCATATTTGTATTGCTCGCTTGATAAATGTGGTGTTTTATACCGTGTGATATTTAATTTTTTTTGGTAATACTTCCATGTCCTTCCTGATATGAGGCAGCTTCCCACAGCTGGGAATTAGAGGTTTTGAAAGCTGCGAGTTCATATCCCGGGTGGTGTGGTTTTTTTCTTTTTTAAAATTATTCCACATAATAGGCGTGACATGGTTCCACACGTACCAGCTGGTTTTTATTTCTTCCACATAAGCGGTGCCATGTGCTGCACCTGGCACTGTTCCTGCTTGACGGACACTGGCACATGCATGAATTCTGGCACCGGGTTCGTGCATGCCTGCCCATCGGCGCAATGTTTCGTGCGCTAATTTTGAACTGTTTTGCGGTGTTTCCCCATTTTCATCCAAACGCCATCTAAATTTGTGAGACTTGTGAGAGTTGACAAAATTTCATGATATTGTAGATCTTATATAGGTCTCAGTCCAGTGTGAACAGGGCATAAGGGACTTCTTTTACAAAACACCTCCACCCTGTGTTTATTCACAAGCAATTTCCATGCTAAGGAAATAAAACATTTCCAGCAGTCATCTTCCAAAACAATGGCATCTCATTTGGATAACGGACACAACAGGTCAGATAAAAAGGTTCTGTATTACTCAGTGTGCTGCTTTGTAAAGTTCTCACTTCTGCTGCTATATTAATTAGCTCCTTAAACCAGTTATGCACATACTCCACTTCTTCTCCAATTTTTGAGGGAGTGTTACAGTACCATATACAGGCCTGGAATATATATGACTTCATTGTCAGTGGAAACAGTGCCACGTGCCACTTTTTGAAAAAGACAAAGAAAAACATTGCATCCACGGGCAAGGCATTCATTTGAAGTTTTAGATATGTAAAGCTGAAGTTGCAAGAAGTGGCGCCCATTTGTATTTGGAAAAGACAAAATGCAATAGCTTGCTTCTCCCTGATGAGGGGGGGGGGGGGTGTTACTGAGGGGGCTAAATCTCAAAAATACCCCTGGACACCAGATGTTATGGTGTGCAACAGTATGGTGTCATTGACTACATTTACATGCAACCAATAACCCTTTCATAACCGGAATATTAGCAACAACGTGGTTACGCACGGCCATGTAAACATCCACAAAAACCCGAATATGCTCATATTCCGGTTTTTAAAAACTCGAATATGACTGCTGGGTTACTCCTTTTCTAACCTGAATATCAGGTCATATAAACACACATCGGGATATCCCCATAGAAAGGAACATTATTTTGTGTTCTGCGCATGTCCTATCCTCAAGGAATCTTGGTCTTTTGAGTACGGCAACTACTTGTATGCGGCGCGCGCAACCCACCGGACACCACAGAAGCAGAGGTAAACAAGTATGGCAAAATCCAGATGCGGCAGCACAGCATCACACTTTTGGAGCGAGGAGGAAACCGAATACTTAATTAGTATTGTGAAAGACATGAATATAATGTCTTTTATTGATTGTAGAAAGAGGAAGAAGAAACAGAAATGATGCATATCTGCATCATGACGTTCTCCGTGCGTCTGTACGTTGTCCATGCATCGCTGTTTAGATGGGGATATTCCAAATGATACCAGTGACCATGTATACAAGAGTAACTCTGTCTGCTTAAGCATGTAAACGGGTTATTCCTAATGATTCAGAAACCGGAATATTGACCTTATCCCGAATATTAACGGCATGTAAACATGGTCATTGTAGTTGCATTTTCTGTTTCAAAATTCTGCACACATTCTCTGCTGGGGGCAGTTTAGGACTGCAGGCAGGCCAGTCCATTATCTGTACCATCTTCTTCTGCAGTCATGCCTTTGAAATATGTGCAGAATGTGGTTTTGCGTGGTTACAGTTGTGCTCAAAATTTTACATACATTTGTTTGCATACGTTTTATCTAAGAATATCCTTGTCTGTTCTACTCCACAAAGCTTGCACTGTCCACAGTTTTTCCAATCACAGGTACATAAACCTATAACTTCTTCTGGGTTGTCTGGGTGTCTTGGTGGCTTTCCTCAGTCTTCTCCTTCTTGCACATTCAGTTTTTGAGAACTGTCTACTCCATGCAGATTTACCATAGAGTGTCATACTGTTTGTATTTCTACGTAATTGAGGTAAATAAAGTCCAAGACATATTCAGTGGCAGCTTTACCATCAGAGAACCTCGTCCACAACTACCACAAAAGACTGCAAGCTGTCATTGATGCTAAAGGGGGCAATATACACATGAGAACAGGGGTATGTAATCTTTTGATCAGGATCATTTGAGTACTTTATGCTGTCATTATGATTTAAAAAGGGTAAACAAAGTTGTTTGACAATAAACAGCTTCACTCAACCACTAACCATGAGTGAAAAAAAAAGTTTTTGTGTTATCATTCATATTCTCTGAAAAGTGGCCAAAAGTCCAAACATTCTGCCAGGGTATGTAAACTTTTGAGCACAGCTGTATCTTGATGACCCTTGAAAAGATATTTGTAAATCCCTTCCAATTTATCTTTGAGGAGCATTATTTTTAAACATTTCTAGAAAGCTGGAGATCCTGTGCCAAACCTTTGTTCCTCAAAGATAGCCATTAATGGATACTGGAGTTTGTTTGTTTGTTTGTTTGTTTGTCCCATACTCATGGATACAATCATCTTTTGACCACCTGTTTGAAATCAATTTTCTTAAAACCTCATTACTAGTTCAACCAGTGGCGGTTTGTCAATAGGGGGCGCTAGGGCACCGCCCCTTCTAAAATTGAACAGAGGAAAAGCTACATAAACACAGCAAAATTTGTCAGTATATTATATTAAAATATGGAAATTAGCATTTATTTCTACCATAAAATGATAGCCTGTGAACACCTGTCATCATTTATCAAAAGGGATTTCACAATGTATGGATTAATAACTACGATGTTTTGAACACATCATTTATTAAGTGAGGGGTGCCAGTCTAACAGGATTCAATGGCAAGCTGTGAGCTTGTGCCCAGCATGTGTTCTGATGCTTCTCTGTGATTGGCCTGCATCAATTTTGCCTTTTGGGCGCACACAACGGCGCCCCGGCACTCCCATTGTTATTGACAGCAAATTGTATTGTGTTAGTGTTTCTTGTCCTCATGTGATTGGACAATGAGCGCTGTCAATCATACGTTGTCACCACAGCTAACGTCATACTCAACGATTGCACAAGCCTTTTCTCTCTCCTGCCGGTGTGGAAAATGGCTGCTACAAGTGGATCCGCAGAAAACTCAGTTATTTCATTAAAAAATAACCCGTTTTCAAGGTGTTCACTGGAAGAAAAAAAGAGGATAAAAGAGCTCAGACCTGATCAACCCGATTTACAGATAAAGCAGAAGGCAAGTGATTGGGAGCGAGCTTACCCTCAGGTATTCTCCTGCAACTCAAAAATGGTGCAGAATGAGCTGTTGAACTGTATGCTGTCTGTTGTGAAGGAGGAAATCATCAAAGAAGTCCAGAGTAGTGAGTTTTTATCCATTCAGGCAGATGAAACCATGGATATTGCCACTCAATCCCAACGTGTGCTTGTACTGCGCAACATTGATCTCAGAAACAACCTGCAGGAAAGATTTTTTTGAGTTCATCCCCATGCAGTCAGCTACAGCAGAGTCCATCTCCACAGCACTGAAAGAGCATCTTGCTGCCATTCTTCCTGAGATCCAGACAGTCGGACTTGAGTTTGGATATTGGGTCGGGGAATGATTTGCCGTCGTCATCTTTTAAATGGGGTGCGTAATCTGTCGCCTTGCTCTGTTGTTACACAAATCATTGTGTTTTATCCCACCTGTGTGCATTATTCATTGATCCAAGTCACAGGCACATTTGCCTATAAGTCTAATAAACGACACAGAACATGCAGGGAAATGGACCAAGCAATTACTTCATGATTATTTACTAGATACACCAGTCAACTGCCATTCACCAACCAGATCCATGATTAATTTTATTTTATTCTTCACGAATAATTTATTTCACACACTCAGAAATACGAACGTAGTGCACAAGATTTATAGAGGTCTACAAAGCAAAACTGTGATCAGCTGATTCTGTGTTTACAAATAGACACTGCCTGGATCGGCAGTGGGTCGAGTCAGGCAAAACCTGAATTTTCAGTTCGTGTGGAGCATAAGCTTCAGTTTTTCTTCCTTGGACATCAATACCACATTTTTACAAAAAATCTTTCAAGGAATCAACACTCCAATGGGAAAAATAATCAAAATCTCTGTCATTCTCACTGCCCACACAGTCATTCATGATGCCTCGGGACTGCAGTCTACACCTCTTGCCCTTTGACCTCGCACGTCATACTCGGAAGAGAGCGAGAGTGTGACAAGGCTTATAATTGCTGACACACCCATGCGTGGCTCATTATTCATGCCTTATTATTCGGTGGGACCAAGGCTTTAGTTATCATATTACGGGGTAACATGATAACATATGTCACATGCCATAGAGTCCAAGTGGCATTGATCTTGTTTGACCTTTACTTTGGAGACCAAACATTCAACACTGTCAAAACTATTCCATTTATTACTCCTATTAGCTCAACCAATAAGTTGCACCACTTTTTTTACCAAAATTGGAGCAACTTTAACTTTTGACCCCGGTATAAACTGAAATTGACCTTTGTCACCATTCTTGCTGTTTTTACCCCATAACTCCATAACATTCAATCATAGATAGTCCAAACTATGCCATTTTGGAATCTTTGAGATCAGACAAATTATGTGGTATAGTTTTAAATATGATTGGAGCATTTTTAAATGTTGACCCCTGTGTAATTCTTCAATTGACCCCTACCTGGCTGTCTACTGAAAATTCAAGTGGCCAGTCAGTTTTTTCAAAGGAGTAATGTCTAAGGAGTATTTGTATGCTTGTAATTTTTGTATTTTTTTTACTGTAAATCTATAAAAAAAGTAGATGGCATAGTTTTACCTTCAGGTTTAAAGCATCATATTAATTGTAGATAAGATTATACAGTTGTATGCAAAGGTTTGGGCACCCCTGATAATTTTCATGATTTTCTTTTATAAATCATTGCTTGTCTGGATCAGAGATTTCAGTTAAATATATCATATAGCACTTGCTACCTACAGTAAAATTTGGAGGTGGTTCTATCATGCTGTGGGGCTGTGTGGCCAGTGCACGTACTGGGAATCTTGTTAAAGTTGAGGGTCACATGGATTCCAGTCAATAGCAGCAGATTCTTGAGAACATGTTCATGAATCCGAAGCTGGATCTTTCAACAAGACGACAACCCTAAACACTGCTCAAAATCTACTAAGGCATTCATGCAGAGCAACAAGTACAACGTTCTGGTGTGGCCATCTCAGTGCCCAGACCTGAATATTATTGAAAATCTGTGGTGTGATTTAAGTGGGCTGTCCATGCTCACAAACCAACAAACCTGAGATGTTGTGTAAAGAAGAATGGTCCAAAATACCTTCAACCAGAATCCAGACTCTCATTGGAAGTTATAGGAAGCATTTAGAGGCTGTTATTTCTTCAAAAGGAGGATCTACTAAATATTGATGTATTTTTTTTTTCCTGTTGGTGTGCCCAAATTTATACACCTGCCTAATTTTGTTTAAAGAATTGTTGCACACTTTCTGTAAAGCCTATAAACTTCATTTTACTTCTCAAATATCACTGTTTGTCTGCTATATGATATATTTAACTGAAATTGCTGATCCAACCAACCAATGATTTATAAAGGAAAATCATGGAAATCATCAGGGATGCCCAAAGTTTTACATACAGCTGTATTTGTGCTTAGAATCTTGATCCATGAGACATCACGTATAAAAGAGATAATGTTTAGTTGACACAAGAAATTTCTTTAAAATGGTGGAAATGACAAAGTAAAGCTTTATTTTCTTGGAGCAGGTTAAACTTTGGTTGTTTTGGTACTCAGTGTTTTTTTTATTATTATTCTCTCTGTAGGTCTGCAACACCATATTAGGACACATGTGGAAATGATTCTCCTTCACCAACCATCTTATCAGTGCCAATTTGCTGCAGGGAGACAGGTTCACACAGTACCACACCACATTTCCGGAAGATGCCCTCAGCAGCACCTTGAAGGCCTACCTGATGCTCAACGGAAGCAAGCTGAAGACAGAGCTCAGTCTCATCTACATCAAGGAGGACTTCAAGGCCTGCTGTGGTGCTGTGGACCTTTTCCTGCTCTTCATGGAAAATAATCTTGGAGAGATCTTTTCAGAGACTGCTACTCTTCTAAAGATCCTCATCATCACACCCATGACCAATGCAGAAGCTGAGACGTGCTTCTTCACCTTGAAAAGAATCAAAATGTTTCTGAGAAATACCATGAACCAGGACAGGCTGAATGCACTGGACATGCTGTCAATGGAAAAGAAACTGGTGACGGAGATGATGAACTTTTTTTAGGGTCATTGAGAAATTTTCAGAAAGGAGGGCAAATTTTCTGTTCAAATAGTGTCTCTGAATGGTGTTGGACAGCAATAAAGTAGGTTGTGTTGTGACTTTGATTTGTCTTTAGTTTGTTCTTTTGTTGCTCCCATATGAAGTGCTTTTTTTTATACTTTGTTTCCTACAAACGTGTGCCCCCTTAAAATTTTTAGCACCAGCTGCCACTGAGTTCAACTAGTCCTTACCCCATTCCAACTTTTTTTGGAAAGTATGGCAGGCCTGAAATGCAGTAATAGTTAAATATTAACAAATAAAATTAAGATGCTCACTCACTTGGATGAACCCAAAATATGAAGTACCTTGGGTTCATGTACTCTGCAGTGAAACAGAATTAAACATAACAAGGACCTTTGAAACAGCCAGTAGGCTGTCTACAGTTCATTCAAGTGAGTGAGGAGGTGACCTGTCCACTTGGAGATCGATACCTTCTGTTGAGGTCTTCTAGTCACTGGGGATCTTTAACCAAGCAGAATGGCACCAACACCTCAGTGACAGAGAGGCAGATAAGTCCAGCAAATTTACCTACAGCTGGTGGACAAAGCATGTTAGGTGGAGATAGATCATAGCCTGAGTTGTAAGAAAAGACAAGAACCTATGTGAAGTTTTACCTGTCAATGAAATTCAAATATCCCATTTTACTGCATCACGTGTCTGAGCCTAAAGATTACGGTGACTCACGGTCTGCAGTGTGTGCATAACCTCACAGGTTATGTCAGCAGCATTAGGGAGGAATTGATCGGTGTTGATCCCACCACCTCTGTTAATTAAGTTGTAAAGTGGACATAGCTGGGCTACGATGGGGTTAATCGTGCCTTGATTTTCTGTCTTGGTGAAAGGAAATGAGATCGTGGTTGGAACTGCAAACAGCTTCACCTTCTCATTGTGGTCATTTCCACGGGTGACCTGATCCAGGGGGCTGATAGCGCTGATCGCACACACTGAGAGCAACCACACACACAGCCTGGAATCACATCTGGCTGCACGCCTCAAAATGTTGAGGCAGTTTTCATTCATATGGGAATACACATGAGTCATGTTCCCCATTTCCTCTGCTCGTATCCATCACATTGAGCAGAATGAGGGAGCAAAACATTTATTCTCATGGGCTCTCTTTGTGCACCCCACACACACCTCCAGCCCCACCTGCTGGGCTTTTGACTGGGAATGGGCTATAACAGGGGAGGAAGGAAACAAGCTCTTTCTGTGTGCTGTTTCTCCAAAGAGCGGGAAGGAAACAACCAAATCCATAACCATAATGACACTTTTTGAACAGCTCAACTTTATAATGGTGTAAGTGAGGTGGCAGCAGCCTGTGATATGGCTCTCAGAGTCAGCTGTAACAGTGCTGCAACTACCTGAAACACTGCTACTAGAAGGTTTGATGAGGCCATTTAGGGAGAGCAGGCGACTACACAATCAAACATTGGTGTTATAAAAGTGTTGCATGCTGCTGTTCACAGTATGGAGTCTGTACAGTACATACAACCACTCCACAGCAACCAACTAACCCATGTGGAGGAAGGCAACAACTTCATTTCTGCAATCTTGTTTCACATTGACAAGACCTCTGTGAGCCATTTTAGCACAAACCAAAAAATAGGGAACTACCACTGATGCAGTACAATCGCTACATAAGATCGATTCAAACCTGACAATACACACAGGCAGTTTGTGTTGGTTGTGTCTGGTTTCAGTTGTCCATTTTCAAAGCCAGGTTTGACATGACACTCAACCAGTCTGTGTTTAGGACCTCTTCACACATAACACGATTTAAGCCGACTAGTGCACAAAAGAGGAACTGCATGCAATTCATGAGAAATCGGAGCTTCCTCCAACGCCTCTTACACGTGTCACTACAACTATTTGTGCACACCAGCGGCTGAGAGACAGAGTGTGCGCTATGTCGGCCAAATTCCAGGTGACACACATGAACATCTACCGCTCTCCTGACATTGAGAAAATGTGTGGCCATTCGCGCTGTCAGCACGAAAATAGTGAGCAGACGATTGCTTTTGAGCTGGATGTGAAATTTGTCTTAGTTCCACACACAAAAAGCAACACACATGTGGTGCATGTGTCTCACACATGTGCGCGTGTGTCACCCCACCGAAACACGTGGTGTATGAGTATTTTGTGCTCCCCCCACACACATGTGGGATGTGGGTGGCGCACATGTCCATAAAATGCTTATATGTATGTACAGACATGAACACATGCGGGGCGGGATAGCCAGGTCAGAGCGCACACAGCATGGGGAGGCACCTCCCAGCTGCTGACCAGAGACACAAATTACGGCTCAGTGCACAGGACGTGTCATATTGCAAACACAGAGACCACACCTAGGAAAGGTATATTACTAAGTACTACACTACTTACATGCACAATTACATAACAAACTAGGACTGCAAGCAGTCATATACGGGCCCTCGTTCCGCGCGACCGCCTACCCAGGCCACTGGGTGCCATCAGGTGACATCAGGACCTCTTAAAGTAAAAATAGGACATTTCCCGCCACCACCAGGGGCGCTATGGCGCAGGTGGGAACTTAAGATATGTAGACGTTGAGCGCAGAGCCCTCATCATGTACAGCAAGTTTGAAGGATCTATGATTAAGTATGTGGGCATGACAGCCGTTCGAAGTGAAATGGCGTGCTCCGAAAAGCTCGCCAAAGTTTGACGACCTCTAGCAGCCATGCCTTTTGACTTAATTAGAATCTTTTGATAACTTTTGATCACCATTGTGTTGTGATGATTTTGACCAAATTTGAAGATGATCGGATGAAATCCCTAGGACGAGTTGGTTGAAATGTAAGTAATGGAAATGGCCAAAAATGGCAAAAATTTGCTCAAAATCGAAACTTAAAATCAAAATGGCTGACTTCCTCTCGATATTTCACCATGACAGTAAGAGACTTTTTCGTGCGTCCTGGCATGGTAAATATGTGTACAGAATTTCGTGAGGCTACGACGAAAAAAGAGGGGTTTTTGAAAATGTCTAGGGGGCGCTATTTCGCGATTTTTCTGCGACCATGTGTGAGGCCCCCAAAATATCGAATTTCAGATCCGGCCGGATGACTTTGGAAAGTTTGGTGAGTTTGTGAGCATGGGAAGAGGCCGAAATTTCGATTTCAAGAGTGAGAATAATAATAATAATAATAATAATAATAATAATAATAATAATAATAATAATAACTAGGACTGCAAGCAGTCATATACGGGCCCTCGTTCCACGCAACCGCCTACCCAGGCCACTGGGTGCCCTTGTAAGCACATGTGGGCATGTACACGCAGGGGCAACCACTCATCACACAGTTAAAATTTTAAACAAATCACACAATGCATCAAGGAGTTATGACATGTTGATTGTCATCCACTAGGGGGCGCTCAGTGTACAAACAGAGGGGCTGGGTGTGTTCAGGGGCCAACCGACTGCGGTATTGTATCACTTCCTGTTCCGGAGCACAGCGGTGTTTTGCTGTATCTGTTAGCTGTTTGAACTGAGCTGTTTGAGTTCTTTGAATTAACAGTCTTTTTCAAGACTTTTTTACTTTTTTTTACTTTTTCACCGTGCTCCAACGCCTAAAGAAGACCTCTAACGGTCGAAGCATCGCAACGGAGCTCTTTTATCAGCTAACCTTCATCAGCGTTGGCAAGCTAACTAGCTTGCTAACGCTTTCGTTTTTATTTTTATTTTATTTTTTAGCACTGTTGTCGTGCTGCTCCACAGCCTGCCTAGTGGATTTTTATTTTATTTTAGCACTGTTGTCGTGCGTTACCTGTGCTGCTCCACAGCCTGTCCAGTGGATTTTTATTTTATTTTTTAGCACTGTTGTCGTGCGTTACCTGTGCTGCTCCACAGCCTGTCCAGTGGATTTTTATTTTATTTTTTACCACTGTTGTCGTGTGTTACCTGTGCTGCTCCACAGCCTGTCCAGTGGATTTTTATTTTATTTTTAGCACTGTTGTCGTGTGTTACCTGTGCTGCTCCACAGCCTGTTCAGTGGATTTTTATTTTATTGTTTAGCACTGTTGTCGTGCATTACCTGTGCTGTTCCACAGCCTGTCCAGTGGATTTTTATTTTATTTTTTACCACTGTTGTCGTGTGTTACCTGTGCTGCTCCACAGCCTGTTCAGTGGATTTTTATTTTATTGTTTAGCACTGTTGTCGTGCGTTACCTGTGCTGTTCCACAGCCTGTTCAGTGGATTTTTATTTTATTTTTAGCACTGTTGTCGTGCGTTACCTGTGCTGTTCCACAGCCTGTTCAGTGGATTTTTATTTTATTTTTAGCACTGTTGTCGTGTGTTACCTGTGCTGCTCCACAGCCTGTTCAGTGGATTTTTATTTTATTGTTTAGCACTGTTGTCGTGCGTTACCTGTGCTGTTCCACAGCCTGTTCAGTGGATTTTTATTTTATTTTTTACCACTGTTGTCGTGTGTTACCTGTGCTGCTCCACAGCCTGTTCAGTGGATTTTTATTTTATTTTTTACCACTGTTGTCGTGTGTTACCTGTGCTGCTCCACAGCCTGTCTAGTGGATTTTTATTTTATTTTTTACCACTGTTGTCGTGTGTTACCTGTGCTGCTCCGCAGCCTGTCCAGTGGATTTTTATTTTATTATTATTATTATTATTTTTTTATTTTTTTTTTTTTTAGCACTGTTGTCGTGCGTTACCTGTGCTGCTCCACAGCCTGTCCAGTGGATTTTTATTTTATTTTTTACCACTGTTGTCGTGCGTTACCTGTGCTGCTCCACAGCCTGTCCAGTGGATTTTTATTTAGCGCTGTTCTCGTGCGTTACCTGTGCTGCTCCACAGCCTGTCTAGTGGATTTTTATTTTGTTTTAGCACTGTTGTCGTGCGTTGCCTGTGCTGCTCCACAGCCTGTCCAGTGGATTTTTATTTTTATTTTATTTTATTTTTTAGCACTGTTGTTGTGCGTTACCTGTGCTGCTCCACAGCCTGTCCAGTGGATTTTTATTTTGTTTTAGCACTGTTGTTGTGCGTTACCTGTGCTGCTCCACAGCCTGTCTAGTGGATTTTTATTTTGTTTTAGCACTGTTGTCGTGCGTTACCTGTGCTGCTCCACAGCCTGTCTAGTGGATTTTTATTTTGTTTTAGCACTGTTGTCGTGCGTTACCTGTGCTGCTCCACAGCCTGTCTAGTGGATTTTTATTTTGTTTTAGCACTGTTGTTGTGCGTTACCTGTGCTGCTCCACAGCCGGTCTAGTGGATTTCTATTTTGTTTTAGCACTGTTGTCGTGCGTTACCTGTGCTGCTCCACAGCCTGTCTAGTGGATTTTTTTTTGTTTTAGCACTGTTGTCGTGCGTTGCCTGTGCTGCTCCACAGCCTGTCCAGAGAATTTTTATTTTTATTTTATTTTATTTTTTTAGCACTGTTGTTGTGCGTTACCTGTGCTGCTCCACAGCCTGTCCAGTGGATTTTTATTTTTATTTTATTTTATTTTTTAGCACTGTTGTTGTGCGTTACCTGTGCTGCTCCACAGCCTGTCTAGTGGATTTTTATTTTATTTTAGCACTGTTGTCGTGCGTTACCTGTGCTGCTCCACAGCCTGTCTAGTGGATTTTTATTTTGTTTTAGCACTGTTGTCGTGCGTTACCTGTGCTGCTCCACAGCCTGTCCAGTGGATTTTTATTTTATTTTTTACCACTGTTGTCGTGCGTTACCTGTGCTGCTCCACAGCCTGTCCAGTGGATTTTGATTTTTATTTTATTTTTTTGGGCGCTGTTGTCGTGCGTTACCTGTGCTGCTCCACAGCCTGTCCAGTGGATTTTTATTTAGCGCTGTTGTCGTGCGTTACCTGTGCTGCTCCACAGCCTGTCTAGTGTCGGATTCCCTGTTTGGGAATCCGCTAGCTTAGCGTAGCTACTAGCTCTTAGCCGTTTATCATGGCGGCTTCTCCTGTCTCTCCCGTACTTTTCTGCTCTGGGTGTGAAATGTTTAGTTATTCCTCGGCCTCTTTTAGCAGTAACGGTACATGTAATAAGTGCAGCTTATTCGTAGCTTTGGAGGCCAGGCTGGGCGAATTGGAGGCTCGGCTCCGCACCGTGGAAAATTCTACAGCTAGCCAGGCCCCTGTAGTCGGTGCGGACCAAGGTAGCTTAGCCGCCGTTAGTTCCCCCCTGGCAGACCCCGTGCAGTCGGGAAGGCAGGCTGACTGGGTGACTGTGAGGAGGAAGCGTAGCCCTAAACAGAAGCCCCGTGTACACCGTCAACCCGTTCACATCTCTAACCGTTTTTCCCCACTCGACGATACACTCGCCGAGGATCAAACTCTGGTTATTGGCGACTCTGTTTTGAGAAATGTGAAGTTAGCGACACCAGCAACCATTGTCAATTGTCTTCCGGGGGCCAGAGCAGGCGACATCGAAGGACATTTGAAATTGCTGGCTAAGGCTAAGCGTAAATTTGGTAAGATTGTAATTCACGTCGGCAGTAATGACACTCGGTTACGCCAATCGGAGGTCACTAAAATTAACATTGAATCGGTGTGTAACTTTGCAAAAACAATGTCGGACTCTGTTGTTTTCTCTGGGCCCCTCCCCAATCAGACCGGGAGTGACATGTTTAGCCGCATGTTCTCCTTGAGTTGCTGGCTGTCTGAGTGGTGTCCAAAAAATGAGGTGGGCTTCATTGATAATTGGCGGAGCTTCTGGGGAAAACCTGGTCTTGTTAGGAGAGACGGCATCCATCCCACTTTAGAGGGAGCAGCTCTCATTTCTAGAAATCTGGCCAATTTTTTGGGATCCTCCAAACTGTGACTGTCTAGCGTTGGGACCAGGAGGCAGAGCTGTGGTCTTATACACCTCTCTGCAGCTTCTCTCCCCCTGCCATCCCCCTATTACCCCATCCCTGTAGAGATGGTGCCTGCTCCCAGACCACCAATAACTAGCAAAAATCTATTTAAGCATAAAAATTCAAAAAGAAAAAATAATATAGCACCTTCAATTGCACCACAGACTAAAACAGTTAAATGTGGTCTATTAAACATTAGGTCTCTTTCTTCTAAGTCCCTGTTGGTAAATGATATAATAATTGATCAACGTATTGATTTATTCTGCCTAACAGAAACTTGGTTACAGCAGGATGAATATGTTAGTTTAAATGAGTCAACACCCCCGAGTCACACTAACTGTCAGAATGCTCGTAGCACGGGCCGGGGCGGAGGATTAGCAGCAATCTTCCATTCCAGCTTATTAATTAATCAAAAACCTAGACAGAGCTTTAATTCATTTGAAAGCTTGTCTCTTAGTCTTGTCCATCCAAATTGGAAGTCCCAAAAACCAGTTTTATTTGTTATTATCTATCGTCCACCTGGTCGTTACTGTGAGTTTCTCTGTGAATTTTCAGACCTTTTGTCTGACTTAGTGCTTAGCTCAGATAAGATAATTATAGTGGGCGATTTTAACATCCACACAGATGCTGAGAATGACAGCCTCAACACTGCATTTAATCTATTATTAGACTCTATCGGCTTTGCTCAAAAAGTAAATGAGTCCACCCACCACTTTAATCATATTTTAGATCTTGTTCTGACTTATGGTATGGAAATAGAAGACTTAACAGTATTCCCTGAAAACTCCCTTTTGTCTGATCATTTTTTAATAACATTTACATTTACCCTGATGGACTACCCTGCAGTGGGGAATAAGTTTCATTACACTAGAAGTCTTTCAGAAAGCGCTGTAACTAGGTTTAAGGATATGATTCCTTCTTTATGTTCTCTAATGTCATATACCAACACAGAGCAGAGTAGCTACCTAAACTCTGTAAGGGAGTTAGAGTATCTTGTCAATAGTTTTACATCCTCATTGAAGACAACTTTGGATGCTGTAGCTCCTCTGAAAAAGAGAGCTTTAAATCAGAAGTGTCTGACTCCGTGGTATAACTCACAAACTCGTAGCTTAAAGCAGATAACCCGTAAGTTGGAGAGGAAATGGCGTCTCACTAATTTAGAAGATCTTCACTTAGCCTGGAAAAAGAGTTTGTTGCTCTATAAGAAAGCCCTTCGTGAAGCTAGGACATCTTTCTACTCATCACTAATTGAAGAAAATAAGAACAACCCCAGGTTTCTTTTCAGCACTGTAGCCAGGCTGACAAAGAGTCAGAGCTCTATTGAGCTGAGTATTCCATTAACTTTAACTAGTAATGACTTCATGACTTTCTTTGCTAACAAAATTTTGACTATTAGAGAAAAAATTACTCATAACCATCCCAAAGATGTATCGTTATCTTTGGCTGCTTTCAGTGATGCCGGTATTTGGTTAGACTCTTTCTCTCCGATTGTTCTGTCTGAGTTATTTTCATTAGTTACTTCATCCAAACCATCAACATGCTTATTAGACCCCATTCCTGCCAGGCTGCTCAAGGAAGTCCTACCATTATTTAATGCTTCAATCTTAAATATGATCAATCTATCTTTGTTAGTTGGTTATGTACCACAGGCCTTTAAGGTGGCAGTAATTAAACCATTACTTAAAAAGCCATCACTTGACCCAGCTATCTTAGCTAATTATAGGCCAATCTCCAACCTTCCTTTTCTCTCAAAGATTCTTGAGAGGGTAGTTGTAAAACAGCTAACTGATCACCTGCAGAGGAATGGTCTATTTGAAGAGTTTCAGTCAGGTTTTAGAATTCATCATAGTACAGAAACAGCATTAGTGAAGGTTACAAATGATCTTCTTATGGCTTCGGACAGTGGACTTATCTCTGTGCTTGTTCTGTTGGACCTCAGTGCTGCTTTTGATACTGTTGACCATAAAATTTTATTACAGAGATTAGAGCATGTCATAGGTATTAAAGGCATTGCGCTGCGGTGGTTTGAATCATATTTGTCTAATAGATTACAGTTTGTTCATGTAAATGGGGAATCTTCTTCACAGACTAAAGTTAATTATGGAGTTCCACAAGGTTCTGTGCTAGGACCAATTTTATTCACTTTATACATGCTTCCCTTGGGCAGTATTATTAGACGGTATTGCTTAAATTTTCATTGTTACGCAGATGATACCCAGCTTTATCTATCCATGAAGCCAGAGGATACGCACCAATTAGCTAAACTGCAGGATTGTCTTACAGACATAAAGACATGGATGACCTCTAATTTCCTGCTTTTAAACTCAGATAAAACTGAAGTTATTGTACTTGGCCCCACAAATCTTAGAAGCATGGTGTCTAACCAGATCGTTACTCTGGATGGCATTTCCCTGATCTCTAGTAATACTGTGAGAAATCTTGGAGTTATTTTTGATCAGGATATGTCATTCAAAGCGCATATTAAACAAATATGTAGGACTGCCTTTTTGCATTTACGCAATATCTCTAAAATCAGAAAGGTCTTGTCTCAGAGTGATGCTGAAAAACTAATTCATGCATTTGTTTCCTCTAGGCTGGACTATTGTAATTCATTATTATCAGGTTGTCCTAAAAGTTCCCTAAAAAGCCTTCAGTTGGTTCAGAATGCTGCAGCTAGAGTACTGACGGGGACTAGCAGGAGAGAGCATATCTCACCCGTGTTGGCCTCCCTTCATTGGCTTCCTGTTAATGCTAGAATAGAATTTAAAATTCTTCTTCTTACTTATAAGGTTTTGAATAATCAGGTCCCATCTTATCTTAGGGACCTCGTAGTACCATATTACCCAATTAGAGCGCTTCGCTCTCAGACTGCGGGCTTACTTGTAGTTCCTAGGGTTTGTAAGAGTAGAATGGGAGGCAGAGCCTTCAGCTTTCAGGCTCCTCTCCTGTGGAACCAGCTCCCAATTCAGATCAGGGAGACAGATACCCTCTCTACTTTTAAGATTAGGCTTAAAACTTTCCTTTTCGCTAAGGCTTATAGTTAGGGCTGGATCGGGTGACCCTGGACCATCCCTTGGTTATGTTGCTTTAGACGTAGACTGTGTTTCATAATTATTGTATGGCCTTGCCTTGCAATGTGGAGCGCCTTGGGGCAACTGTTTGTTGTGATTTGGCGCTATACAAGAAAAAAGTTGATTGATTGATTGAACCGTCATCATACATGTGAAGTTTCAAGTCAATCAGGCAAAGCATGAAGGAGTTATCATGATTTGATGTTTCATGGCAAAGGGTCAAAATGGCGGCACCATATCGGCCACACCCTTCAACATAGAGAAAAGGTTTCGATAACTTTTGGTCAGTATCATCTTTGGATGTTGTCAAAGAAATTTGAAGTGCATTGGACAAAATCCCTAGGAGGAGTTCGTTCAAATACAACATTTGGAAATCACGCCAAACTGAGAAGAAAATTCAAAATGGCCGACTTCCTGTTTGGAATAGACCGATGGTGCAAGCGACTTTTTGTACGTCTATGCAAGTCACATGTGTACCAATTTTCATCTCCCTACTCCAAAAAAAACCCTATGGGGATGGGTTTTTGAAAGTTTCAAGGGGGTGCTATTGAGGCATTTTGCCCTGCCCACAGGCGACGCCCCTATGAATTGTAAGAGGTTGTCGTGCTCGACCTGTGTTTCAATTTTCATGATGATATGACAAAATTAAAGCCGTCAAAAGGAAGAACGTAATTTCATGGCGAATGGGCAATATTCGGCACGCCGCCACACGGATGCCATTACTCGTAACTTCACGGCGATCACCGCCTACGTTGACCAAGTTGATCTGCATGATTTACAAGCGGAAGGAAGTTGATGGGGTTAAATATGTGACTTCAGTACCTGTTTAAGTACAATGTTTATATGGTGAAGGGTCAAAATGGCAGCACCATAGCGGCCACACCCTTCGACATACAGAAAAGCTTTTGATAGCTTTTGGTCAGTATCATCTCTGGGTGATCTGGAAGAAATTTGAAGTGCATTGGACAAAATCCCTAGGAGGAGTTCGTTCAAATACATGTGGAAATCACACCAAAATGAGAAGAAAATTCAAAATGGCTGACTTCCTGTTTGGAGTAGACCCATGGTGCGAGAGACTTTTTT
This sequence comes from Thalassophryne amazonica, assembly GCF_902500255.1. Lineage (NCBI taxonomy): Eukaryota > Metazoa > Chordata > Actinopteri > Batrachoidiformes > Batrachoididae > Thalassophryne > Thalassophryne amazonica. Next base: position 24,144,112 of record NC_047109.1, read on the forward strand.
GTACATCTATGCAAGTCACATATGTGTACCAATTTTCATCTCCCTACTCCAAAAAAACCCCTACGGGGAGGGGGTTTTGAAAGATTCAAGGGGGCGCTATTGAGGCATTTTGCCCCGCCCATGGGCGACACCCGTATGAATTGTAAGAGGTTGTCGTGCTTGACGTGATGATGTGACAAAATTAAAGCTGTCAAAAGGAAGAACGAAATTTGATGGCTAATGGGCAATATTCAATATGCCGCCACACGGACGCTGTTACTCGTAACTTCACGGCGTTCATCGCCGATGTTCACCAATTTGTTCTGCATGTTGTAAAAGTGGAATGAAGTTGATTGGGTTAAGTATGTGACATCAGGACCTCTTAAAGTAAAAATAGGACATTTCCCGCCACCACCTGGGGGCGCTATGGCGCAGGTGGGAACTTAAGATATGTAGACGTTGAGCGCGGAGCCCTCATCATGTCCAGCACGTTTGAAGGATCTATGATTTAGTATGTGGGCGTGACAGCCGTTCGAAGTGAAATGGCGTGCTCCGAAAACCTCGCCAAAGTTTGACGACCCCTAGCAGCCACACCTTTTGACTTAATTAGAATCGTTTGATAACTTTTGATCACCATTGTGTTGTGATGATTTTGCCCAAATTTGAAGTCGATCGGATGAAATCCCTAGGACGAGTTTGTTCAAATGTAAGTATTGGAAATGGCCAAAAATGGCAAAAATTTGCTCAAAATCGAAACTTAAAATCAAAATGGCTGACTTCCTGTCGATACTTCACCATGACAGTAAGAGACTTTTTTGTGTGTCCTGGCATGGTAAATATGTGTACCGAATTTTGTGAGGCTACGACGAAAAAAGCCCAATGCGGAGGGGTTTTTGAAAATTTCTAGGGGGCGCTATTTCCCGATTTTTCTGCGACCATGTGCAAGGCCCCCAAAATATCGAATTTCGGATCCGGCCGGACGACTTTGGAAAGGTTGGTGAGTTTTTGAGCATGGCAAGAGGCCGAAATTTCGATTTCAAGAGTGAGAATAATAATAATAATAATAATAATAATAATAATAATAATAATAATAATAATAATAATAAACTAGGACTGCAAGCAGTCATATACGGGCCCTCGTTCCACGCAACTGCCTACCCAGGCCACTGGGTGCCCTTGTGACCACATGTGGGCATGTGCATGCAGGGGCAACTACTCATCACACAGTTAAAATTTTAAACAAATCACACAATGCATCAAGGAGTTATGACATGTTGATTGTTCATCCACTAGGGGGCGCTCAGTGTACAAACAGAAGGGCTGGGTGTGTTCAGGGGCCAACCGTCATCATACATGTGAAGTTTCAAGTCAATCAGGCAAAGCATGAAGGAGTTATCATGACTTGATGTTCCATGACAAAGGGTCAAACTGGCGGCACCATAGTGGCCACACCCTTCAACATAGAGAAAAGCTTTCGATAACCTTTGGTCTGTATCATCTTCGGATGCTGTCAAAGAAATTTCAAGTGCATTGGCCAAAAGCCCTAGGAGGAGTTAGTTCAAATACAAAATGTGGAAATCATTGCAAAATGAGAAGAAAATTCAAAATGGCCGACTTCCTGTTTGGAGTAGAGTGATGGTGCAAAGATTTTTTTGTACGTCTATGCAATTCACACGTGTACCAATTTTCATCTGCCTACTCCAAAAAAAAAACCCTATGGGGAGGGTTTTTGATATTTTCAAGGGGGCGCTATTGAGGCACTTTGCCCCGCCCATGGGCGAGGCCCCTATGAATTGTAAGACGTTGTGGTGCTTGACCTGTGTATCAATTTTCATGATGATGTGACAAAATTAAAGCCGTCAAAAGGAAGAACGTAATTTCATGGTGAAGGGGCGATATTCGGTACGCCACCACACAGAAGCCGTTACTCGTAAGTTCACGGCGATCATCGCCTATGTTCACCAAGTTGTTCTGCATGTTTTAGAAGTGGAAGGAAGTTGATGGTGTTAAGTATGTGACATCAGTACCTGTTTAAGTATAATGTTCCATGGCGAAGGGTCAAAATAGCGGCGCCATAGCGGCCACACCCTTCGACATAAAGAAAAGCTTTCGATAAATTTTGGTCAGTATTGTCTGTGGGTGATCTGGAAGAAATTTGAAGTGCATTGGACAAAATCCCTAGGAGGAGTTCGTTCAAATACAACATGTGGAAATCACACCAAAATGAGAAGAAAATTCAAAATGGCTGACTTCCTGTTTGGAGTAGACCCATGGTGCAAGAGACTTTTTTGTACATCTATGCAAGTCACATATGTGTACCAATTTTCATCTCCCTACTCCAAAAAAACCCCTACGGGGAGGGGGTTTTGAAAGATTCAAGGGGGCGCTATTGAGGCATTTTGCCCAGCCCATGGGCGACACCCCTATGAATTGTAAGAGGTTGTCGTGCTCGACGTGATGATGTGACAAAATTAAAGCTGTCAAAAGGAAGAACGAAATTTGATGGCTAATGGGCAATATTCGATACGCCGCCACACGGACGCCGTTACTCGTAACTTCACGGCGTTCATCGCCGATGTTCACCAATTTGTTCTGCATGTTGTAAAAGTGGAATGAAGTTGATTGGGTTAAGTATGTGACATCAGGACCTCTTAAAGTAAAAATAGGACATTTCCCGCCACCACCGGGGGGTGCTATGACGCAGGTGGGAATTTAAGATAGGTAAACATACAGGGCGGAGCCTTCATCATGTCCAGCAAGGTTGAAGGATCTATGATTTAGTATGTGGGCGTGACAGCCGTTCGAAGTGAAATGGCGTGCTCCGAAAAGCTCGCCAAAGTTTGACGACCCCTAGCAGCCACACCTTTTGACTTAATTAGAATCTTTTGATAACTTTTGATCACCATTGTGTTGTGATGATTTTGCCCAAATTTGAAGTCGATCGGATGAAATCCCTAGGACGAGTTCGTTCAAATGTAAGTAGTGGAAATGGCCAAAAATGGCAAAAATTTGCTCAAAATCGAAACTTAAAATCAAAATGGCCAACTTCCTGTCGATACTTCACCATGACAGTAAGAGACTTTTTTGTGCGTCCTGGCATGGTAAATATGTGTACCGAATTTTGTGAGGCTACGACGAAAAAAGCCCAATGCGGAGGGGTTTTTGAAAAATTCTAGGGGGCGCTATTTCCCGATTTTTCTGCGACCATGTGCAAGGCCCCCAAAATATTGAATTTCGGATCCGGCCGGACAACTTTGGAAAGGTTGGTGAGTTTTTGAGCATGGGAAGAGGCCAAAATTTCGATTTCAAGAGTGAGAATAATAATAATAATAATAATAATAATAATAATAATAAACTAGGACTGCAAGCAGTCATATACGGGCCCTCGTTCCACGCAACTGCCTACCCAGGCCACTGGGTGCCCTTGTGACCACATGTGGGCATGTGCATGCAGGGGCAACTACTCATCACACAGTTAAAATTTTAAACAAATCACACAATGCATCAAGGAGTTATGACATGTTGATTGTTCATCCACTAGGGGGCGCTCAGTGTACAAACAGAAGGGCTGGGTGTGTTCAGGGGCCAACCGTCATCATACATGTGAAGTTTCAAGTCAATCAGGCAAAGCATGAAGGAGTTATCATGACTTGATGTTCCATGACAAAGGGTCAAAATGGCGGCACCATAGCGGCCACACCCTTCAACATAGAGAAAAGCTTTCGATAACCTTTGGTCTGTATCATCTTCGGATGCTGTCAAAGAAATTTCAAGTGCATTGGCCAAAAGCCCTAGGAGGAGTTAGTTCAAATACAAAATGTGGAAATCATTGCAAAATGAGAAGAAAATTCAAAATGGCCGACTTCCTGTTTGGAGTAGAGTGATGGTGCAAAGATTTTTTTGTACGTCTATGCAATTCACACGTGTACCAATTTTCATCTGCCTACTCCAAAAAAAAACCCTATGGGGAGGGTTTTTGATATTTTCAAGGGGGCGCTATTGAGGCATTTTGCCCCGCCCATGGGCGAGGCCCCTATGAATTGTAAGACGTTGTGGTGCTTGACCTGTGTATCAATTTTCATGATGATGTGACAAAATTAAAGCCGTCAAAAGGAAGAACGTAATTTCATGGTGAAGGGGCGATATTCGGTACGCCACCACACAGAAGCCGTTACTCGTAAGTTCACGGCGATCATCGCCTATGTTCACCAAGTTGTTCTGCATGTTTTAGAAGTGGAAGGAAGTTGATGGTGTTAAGTATGTGACATCAGTACCTGTTTAAGTATAATGTTCCATGGCGAAGGGTCACAATAGCGGCACCGTAGCGGCCACACCCTTCGACATAAAGAAAAGCTTTCGATAACTTTTGGTCAGTATTGTCTGTGGGTGATGTGGAAGAAATTTGAAGTGCATTGGACAAAATCCCTAGGAGGAGTTCATTCAAATACAACATGTGGAAATCATTGCAAAATGAGAAGAAAATTCAAAATGTCCGACTTCCTGTTTGGAGTAGAGTGATGGTGCAAGAGACTTTTTTGTACGTCTATGCAAGTCACACATGTGTACCAATTTTCATCTCCCTACTCCAAAAAAACCCCTATGTGGAGGAGTTTTTGAAAGATTCAAGGGGGCGATATTGAGGCATTTTGCCCCGCCCATGGGCGACGCCCCTATGAGTTGTAAGAGGGTGTTGTGCTTGACCTGTGTATCAATTTTCATGATGATGTGACAAAATTAAAGCCGTCAAAAGGAAGAACGTATTTTCATGGCGAATGGGCAATATTCGGCACGCCGACACACGGACGCCATTACTCGTAACTTCACGGCGTTCATTGTCTACGTTCAACAATTTGTTCTGCATGTTTTAGAAGTGGAATGAAGTTGATTGGGTTAAGTATGTGACATCAGGACCTCTTAAAGTAAAAATAGGACCTTTCCCGCCACCACCGGGGGCACTATGGCGCAGGTGGGAACTTAAGATATGTAGACGTTCAGGGCAGAGCCCTCATCATGTTCAGCAAGTTTGAAGGATCTACGATGAAGTATGTGGGTGTGACAGCCGTTCGAATTGAAATGGCATGCTCCGAAAAGCTCGCCAAAGTTTGACGACCCCTAGCAGCCACGCCTTTTGACTTAATTAGAATCTTTTGATAACTTTTGATCACCATTGTGTTGTGATGATTTTGACCAAATTTGAAGACGATCGGATGAAATCCCTAGGACGAGTTTGTTCAAATGTAAGTAGTGGAAATGGCCAAAAATGGCAAAAATTTGCTTAAAATCGAAACTTAAGATGAAAATGTCCGACTTCCTGTCGATATTTCACCATGACAGTAAGAGACTTTTTCATGCATCCTGGCATGGTAAATATGTGTACCGAATTTTGTGAGGCTACGACGAAAAAAGCCCAAAGCTGAGGGGTTTTTGAAAAATTCTAGGGGGCGCTATTTCACGATTTTTCTGCGACCATGTGCGACGCCCCCAAAATATCGAATTTTGGATCCAGCTGGACGACTTTGGAAAGTTTGTGAGTTTTTGAGCATGGGAAGAGGCCGAAATTTCGATTTCAAAAGTGGCAAGAATAATAATAATAAATAACTACGACTGCAAGCAGTCATATACGGGCCCTCGTTCCGCGCGACTGCCTACCCAGGCCAGTGGGTGCCATTGTGACCACATGTGGGCATGTGCATGCAGGGGCAACCACTCATCACACAGTTAAAATTTTAAACAAATCACACAATGCATGAAGGAGTTATGACATGTTGATTGTTCATCCACTAGGGGGCGCTCAGTGTACAAACAGAGGGGCCGGGTGTGTTCAGGGGCCAACCGTCGTCATACATGTGAAGTTTCAAGTCAATCAGGCAAAGCATGAAGGCGTTATCATGATTTGATGTTCCATGGCAAAGGATCAAAATGGCGGCACCCTAGCGGCCACACCCTTCAACATAGAGAAAAGCTTTTGATAACTTTTGGTCAGTATCATCTTTGGATGCTGTCAAAGAAATTTGAAGTGCACTGGACAAAATCCGTAGGAGGAGTTCGTTCAAATACAACATGTGGAAATCACGCCAAAATGAGAAGGAAATTCAAAATGGCCGACTTCCTGTTTGGAGCAGATCCATGGTGCAAGAGACTTTTTTGTATGTATATGCAAGTCACACATGTGTACCAATTTTCATCTCCCTACTCCAAAAAAACCCCTATGTGGAGGGGTTTTTGAACGTTTCAAGGGGGCGCTATTGAGGCATTTTGCCCTGCCCATGGGCGACGCCCCTATGAATTGTAAGAGGTTGTCGTGCTCGACCTGTGTTTCAATTTTCATGATGATGTGACAAAATTAAAGCCGTCAAAAGGAAGAACGTAATTTCATGGTGAATGGTCAATATTCGGCACGCTGCCACACGGACACTGTTAGTCGTAACTTCACGGCGTTCATTGCCTATGTTCACCAATTGGTTGTGCATGTTTTAGAAGTGGAATGAAGTTGATTTGGTTAAGTATGTGATATCAGGACCTCTTAAAGTAAAAATAGGACATTTCCCGCCACCACCGGGGGGTGCTATGACGCAGGTGGGAATTTAAGATAGGTAAACATACAGGGCGGAGCCTTCATCATGTCCAGCAAGGTTGAAGGATCTGCGATTAAGTATGTGGGCGTGACAGCCGTTCGAAGTGAAATGGCGTGCTCCGAAAAGCTCGCCAAAGTTTGACGACCCCTAGCAGCCACGCCTTTTGACTTAATTAGAATCTTTTGATAACTTCTGATCACCATTGTGTTGTGATGATTTTGAACAAATTTGAAGTCGATCGGATGAAATCCCTAGGACGAGTTTGTTCAAATGTAAGTAGTGGAAATGGCCAAAAATGGCAAAAATTTGCTCAAAATCGAAACTTAAAATCAAAATGGCTGACTTCCTCTCGATATTTCACCATGACAGTAAGAGAGTTTTTCGTGCGTCCTGGCATGGTAAATATGTGTATCGAATTTTGTGAGGCTACGACGAAAAAAGCCCAAAGCGGAGCGGTTTTTGAAAATTTCTAGGGGGCGCTATTTCCCGATTTTTCTGCGACCATGTGCGAGGCCCCCAAAATATCGAATTTCGGATCCGGCCGGACACTTTGGAAAGTTTGGTGAGTTTTTGAGCATGGGAAGAGGCCGAAATTTCAATTTCAAGAGTGAGAATAATAATAATAATAATAATAATAATAATAATAATAATAAATAATAATAATAATAATAAACAGCGCAATTACAGTAGGGTCCTCGTAGGACGTTGCCTACTCGGGCCCTAATAATAATAAATAATAATAATAATAAACAGCGCAATTACAATAGGGTCCTCGTAGGACGTAGCCTACTCGGGCCCTAATAATAAACAGTGCAATTACAATAGGGTCCTCGTAGGACGTTGCCTACACGGGCCCTAAAAATATTAATAACTAGGACTGCAAGGAGTCATATACGGGCCCTCATTCCGCGCAACCGCCTACCCACGCTACTGGGTGCCCTTGTGACCACATGTGGGCATGTGCATGCAGGGGCAACCACTCATCACACAGTTAAAATTTTAAACAAATCACACAATGCATCAAGGAGTTATGACATGTTGATTGTTCATCCACTAGGGGGTGCTCAGTGTACAAACAGAGGGGCTGGGTGTGTTCAGGGGCCAACCGTCATCATACATGTGAAGTTTCAAGTCAATCTGGCAAAGCATGAAGGAGTTATCATGACTTGATGTTCCATGGCAAAGGGTCAAAATGGCGGAACCATAGCGGCCACACCCTTCAACATAGAGAAAAGCTTTTGATAACTTTTGGTCAGTATCATCTTTGGATGCAGTCAAAGAAATTTGAAGTGCATTGGACAAAATCCCTAGGAGGAGTTCATTCAAATACAACGTGGAAATCATTTCAAAATGAGAAGAAAATGCAAAATGGCTGACTTCCTGTTTGGAGTAGACTCATGGTGCAAGAGACTTTTTTGTACGTCTATGCAAGTCACACATGTGTACCAATTTTCGTCTCCATACTCAAAAAAAAACCCCTATGGGGAGGTGTTTTTGGAAAGTTTCAAGGGGGCGCTATTGAGGCATTTTGCCCCGCCCATGGGCGATGCCCCTATGAATTGTAAGAGGTTGTCGTCCTCAACCTGTGTGTCAATTTTCATGATGATGTGACAAAATTAAAGCCGTCAAAAGGAAGAACGTAATTTCATGGCGAATGGTCAATATTCGGCACGCCGCCACACGGACGCCGTTACTCGTAACTTCACGGCATTCATTGCCTATGTTCATCAATTTGTTGTGCATGTTTTAGAAGTGGAATGAAGTCGACTGGGTTAAGTATGTGACATCAGGACCTCTTAAAGTAAAAATAGGACATTTCCCGCCACTACCGGGGGGTGCTATGGCGTAGGTGGGAACGTAAGATATGTAAACGTTCAGGGCGGAGCCCTGATCATGTCCAGCAAGTTTGAAGGATCTACGATGAAGTATGTGGGCGTGACAGCCGTTCGAAGTGAAATGGCGTGCGCCGAAAAGCTCACCAAAGTTTGACGACCCCTAGCAGCCACGCCTTTTGACTTAATTAGAATCTTTTGATAACTTTTGATTACCATTGTGTTGTGATGATTTTGACCAAATTTGAAGACAATCGGATGAAATCCCTAGGACGGGTTCGTTGAAATGTAAGTAGTGGAAATGGCCAAAAATGGCAAAAATTTGCTCAAAATCGAAACTTAAAATCAAAATGGCTGACTTCCTCTCGATATTTCACCATGACAGTAAGAGACTTTTTTGTGCGTCCTGGCATGGTAAATATGTGTACCGTATTTCGTGAGGCTATGATGAAAAAAGCCCAATGAGGAGGGGTTTTTGAAAATTTCTAGGGGGCACTATTTCGCGATTTTCTGTGACTATGTGCGATGCCCCCAAAATATCGAATTTTGGATCCGGCCGGAAGACTTTGTAAAGTTTGGTGAGTTTTTGAGCATGGGAAGAGGCCGAAATTTTGATTTCAAGAGTGAGAATAATAATAATAATAATAATAATAATAATAAACAGCGCAATTACAATAGGGTCCTCATAGGACGTTGCCTACTCGGGCCCTAATAATAATAAATAATAATAATAATAATAAACAGCGCAATTACAATAGGGTCCCCATAGGACGTTGCCTACTCGGGCCCTAATAATAATAAATAATAATAATAATAATAAACAGCGCAATTACAATAGGGTCCTCATAGGACATTGCCTACTCGGGCCCTAATAATAATAAATAATAATAATAATAATAAACAGCGCAATTACAATAGGGTCCTCGTAGGACGTTGCCTACTCGGGCCCTAAAAATAATAATAACTAGGACTGCAAACAGTCATATACGGGCCCTTGTTCCATGCAACTGCCTACCCAGACTACTGGGTGCCCTTGTGACCACATGTGGGCATGTGCATGCAGGGGCAACCACTCATGACACAGTTAAAATTTTAAACAAATCACACAATGCATCAAGGAGTTATGACATGTTGATTGTTCATCCACTAGGGACTGCAGTATAGGAGGCCTTTGGACTTGGCCTCCTTCAGCTTCATAATGGTAGCTGCAACAATTGTCAGAAGGCTCCCAAGATAGGCTTGATCCTCTCCTTGAATTTTGTCCAATGCCCTGGCAACATTGGACATTACCTGGGCATACTCTTTCAGGAAGCTAACCTCAGAATCAGTGAAGCTCTGTAGCTTCAGCTGCATCATCACCTGGTGGACAGCTCCCCTTTTATTATGCAGCAGGTCATTGAGGACAACAACAGAGTCATAGGTGCAGTTCCATCTGGTACTATTGGGGACTACCAACCTCCTCTTCAACTCATCCAGAATGGTGTCTGCTGACACAGTGCTGCGGCACTGCTGGTTCCACAGCACCTGTGCCTTGGACATGGCTTTCCTGTAGGCAGACCTAAATTTAGCACAGGCAAGCACCTTGTTAGCATCCATGCTGGCTACCAAGTTAAAGGTGTGGGCTGCACACCTCATGTGGACTGGAAGGTTGTGCCCTAGTCCACTGGACTCCTAAAGGGTAGCCTCAGCAGAGATGTACTCCACCTCATCCATGGTTCCAGCCTCGGGATCCCCATCCTCAATGTCCTCCATGTCTGAATCAGCAGCAGGCACAGGAAGGTCTAGCAATAGTTCAGGTTCTGTGCCAAACTGAACAAATGCCTTCACATAGTTGCTGCCATTGTCTGTCGTGGTCCTGGTCACCTTTTCCTGCAGGTGGAACTTGTAGTGGGTGACTCAGTCTGCTCCATTCTGTTACATTTTAACCCCATTTCATGATTTTCACTCTTCAGTCCCCATTTCACCTTTTATCGCTAACAACAGAAGCAAAAAGAGAGCAGAAGAACAAGCAAAACACAAGCATTTAAAGATAATAATGAACTTAAATTTCTTATCATCATCATAACAAAAATAAGTAATAGTGCACATCTCACTTTGTACAGAATTACAATGGATTTTGACATTTTGGATTTAACATAATTTATGTGTGTTTTCAAAATTAATATATCATGAATAACTACAAGAAATTTCGTATATTTTACAATTTCAACTTCATCATCATGTACTAAAGCAAGCTTCTACTTGAATTTTCAAATCAAAATACAAATACACTTTGATTCGCCACAAATACCTTATAAGATGCTCCTCCAGCTGTTTGTGGCTGGTCAAGATCTTCCTCCCCAGGGTGCGGCAGGACATCGACGTTTTGCTGGGGATCAAGGTCTTGACCAAACTGATGAACGTGGGGGACTCCACAACATGCAGCGGCAGCATGTTGCATATAAAGAGGTCCACAATCTTTGTGTTCACCACAGACTGGCAGACGCCAGCGCCAGACTGAGCAAATGCCCCTGAATAGTAGGCTGGGATAGCTGACACTGTTTTTTGCGGGTGGCTGAGCCACTGAAGAAGACTGGCTGCTGCTGCTGCTAAGTGATTATGAACGCCTGTGTTTCCCACGTGAAGAGCTGGCCTGGGTGGTGGTTCCTTTTAAATTAAACAGGCTGGTTGTGTGTCCCTTAATTGTTGTCTCCTTTGGATGACACAGGACACACTGGAAAAAAAGAACTTTAGCATTCCTTTTGTCCACTGACGGTTAGACAAAGAAATCCTCCAGGTGAGGCCATGGGTTCTGGACCTTGTGGAGGCCTGGCCCTCAGCCTGAGCTGTGTCAGGTACCTCCCCACTCGATCCAGGCTCTTCCTGGACGTCATCCTCAGGCCGTGGAACACAAACTATGTTTTCTTCACTCATTTTACAAAAAAACACAGTAAACTCACAAAACACAATAATGCTCGTATGTGTTTTAAAGACTGTTTCTATAAAAAAAACAGTAAATCGCAGTAGTCAAAGGTTATCTCTGTATACCATCACCTGTGTTATGTTCAGTGTGACTGGTAAAATCGACAACTCTGTCGGGCTCTGAGAGAGCTCACATCTGTTATTATGAATTTATGTGGAAATGATTGTTGTAGAAAAACTTCAGATATCTGTTGCTGAGATAGATGATGACTGGAGTGCAGTTTTATGCAGAAACAAGGCAATAATCTATGAATTGTTGCTGAAGCACTGAAACTGAAGTGACGCATGCCCTCCCCCTTCTGAGCTCCTCCAACAGCAGCCTGACTGCTGCAGACAGCCAGGAACGATTTTAGCTGTTTACAAATGTTTTAGACTCTTAAACCTTACTCACTTCAACACCGAAAAAAATGTTATCAGACTGAAAGTTATTGGAACCAAATTTATCAGAAGATAATTGGTCTGATAATGGTTTTAAAACTTATCTGAAAAGCAAATTCGATAATTATCGGTTAGCGGATTATCTGAACTGTGCCCACCGCTGCTTATGATCAAGAAAACTGGCAACAATAGTCAAGAAAAACATATTATTGTTGTACTTTACAGGGAGAATCCTCAATCAGACCAGATTCAAGACCGGAGATGAACCTGGTTCTTCTTTTCTGAACACTGACCTGAGGGATTGTGTCTGGAGTAAACACTTTCATATTTGTGAAGTTACTGCTACACTTTGTAGCTGCAGAAGACAAATTAAGAAAACATAAGCAGACTGAAGAAATCTGAACACACACGTGTGCACTGTTACTAGAAAGTCATGTTAGCAATCTGCAACCCTGCAGATGCACCGCTGTTTATAGATGCTTTAACCAGTAAAATCACCAGTGTTAAATTAACACTGACAGTGTGCATATGGTCCCATTCTGACCAGAGTAGGACCATATGTACACTGGCAGTGTTACTTTAACATGGTTAGTGTTAATTTTACACTGGTGATTTTACTGTGCAGTAAGTGATAGACAGATGTTATTATTGGTGCATGTTCTATTGTGATAATAACTAGTTGAGATGGTGGGTACTTGGACTTAAATCCGTTACTGTTAAGGACTATGTGCTAATATCTGGGGATGTTAAGACTTACAGGTCAACAATATTTTTACACTGTTTGTTCACAAGCTTATTAGTGGCAGATACCAAGGTAATGTCGCTTAATGAATACATTTTTAATCCTCTGGGGTCCGAGGGCATTTTTTGGACAGTTCACTCACCTGGCATAAATGTTTTATTATTGCTGTTAACAGCTCTCCCTGCATCCCACAATCAAGTTTTCTATCTCTTTTTTTTTCAGGACAACCTGTGCTTTCAGAATATATATGTTTTTGTTGTGTTTTATAAGTGTAATAAAGGTTTACAATCAAAAATAGGCAAGGAAAAAATAAAGCAAAAATAATTTTCCACACACATTTATTCAAAACACACAGCAAACTATAATAAACAACTGTTTTGACACTTTATAAAGGTAATTTGAGGTCTTGTGTGAAAGACTGTACAACAAAAAGGTTCAAAGAATAAACACAAATGCACATTTTGAACAATATATACAAAATGGTCTATGCGTTTTGTTGTCCATTGATATGGTAAACAGTGCTTTATGCAGAGAAAGCAACAGAGTTATCCAGTAACATTCACATGCAAACTAGTGGAGCAATCCTGATAGTTACACACTCTTTGTTTGAGCATGTGAGACTGTCATCAGAGGCTCTCCATCTGCTTCACTGATCACTGTGCGTAATGGTGCAGGGTGCATTTGGAGCCCAATAGTATGTACTCATTGGAGCACCCAGGGGCCTATTCAAATGGGCCAACTAATAACATATCACTCCTGAAAACGATCTTTGGCTTTTCACATGAGGTGAATCTGCCCTACGATTGGATTTTGGAAAACCATGTGACAGTGAACCAATTCTGATTGGACACTCACATTGCGCACATCATCACACAGCTTCTATGAGGAGTACAAAGATGGCCAACGGTGGATCGAAAGTCAGCAGAATTAACTTTTCAGCAAAAAAAATAAGTATGTTTCTATCTCATATCATTAAAAAGTTATGTATAATTTAGTAAAGCTTGGTCTTAGGCTTTGTATATGATGGCGTCGGCCCCAGAGGGTTAAGGTAATAAATATTTAAATTTACGGTTACCTTTGGCAACACTGTGCAGTATTTTTTGAGATACAGATAGGCAGGATGATCACAAATTGGCCATCCTATATAGATTCTGTCTTATTGGCAGAGGTACATGATAGACACACACACACACACACACACACACACACACACACACACACACACACACACACACACACACACACACACACACACACACACACACACACACACACACACACCACACACACCACACCACACCACATCACACTCAAATAACATTTCCAGGTGGTGATACATGTGGTCTATAATCCATGGAGGGTCGTCAAGCTTTCAAATGTGATTGGCAGACAGATTGTTAATTCAAGGTCACTTCTGTCAAGTTTGCTTTCAGCTGATGTTGCCTAATCACTGCTGGGAATGGAGCAGGCAGATGACGTGTATTTGGACTTACCAGTGCTATCATCATACACCACGGTGACAGTCTTCCACTTGAAGAAGTGCACTAGGTCCAGGATGGCGCGGCTCAGAGACGAGAAGTCTGGATACAGACTGACGTAGAAGACATCTCTGTTGTCTGACACCTGGTGCTTCCACTTGGTCTGGATGTGTGGCACCCCCAGGGCATTGCAAATGGACTGGACCGCATTGGCTGAGGAACTGTGGGAGGGGCCAAAGATGGCCGCCACCCCCAAGGAAAGTTGGTCACAGGCTAGAAGACAAAAGCATTGACAGTCTCAAAGGCTGTGAAATGTTTTTACACAGTCATCTCTTAGTCTGAACAAATACACACTCTAAATAGTTCTCCCTCAATAGTTGCAGTTCATAGGTGAACTGCACCTGACAAAAGCCACTTTACAACCAAACAAAAACAAAGTGCCCCCATCTAGTGGTGTTAAACAAATTAATATAAAATTTTCATGGCACCTTCTCATGACCAAATCTTTGGATATGTTTCTATTAATATCTCAACAAAGGAATGTTGTCACAGTGTTATTCAAACACTTTCTGAAAAGAAAAAATTCTTAGCTCTCAAACCAATGGTCTTGTGAGATGGTGCATCCCTCACAGCCAATCAAAGAGGCCAGAGAATCTCACATAGTAGTGCCTCATCTGTTGCACTCTGTCCCTGAATGGCCAGTCTTTGTGTCTGTCAGCTTCTGAGCGAAATAGACCAATGATCACTGATAAAACCACTAAGGACCCCTTCACAGATAACACAAATGAGGTAGAATGGTGCACAAAAGAGGATTTGAATGGCACTCGTGGAAAATCGGAGCCAATACTCGAATGCCTCGTACAGCAGTCGCCACATCCATTCGGGCACAGCACGTGCACTCTACATTTGCGTGCTGCTCCGCCGGAAACCCATTCGAACGATGGGCAAGACGAGGTCACATTGCCATCTAATCATGCTCACAACATTTGCAGGGCATGTCCTACACAGGTCGGACATATCGTGCCATGGCCGAGGAGCTGCACAAAATCATCATCCATGTCGAACCCTGGCAGAATGGCATGATCAAGGTAGCATTCACACCAGTGGCTGCATGTTGGCAAATGCCGGATGAATGGCCATTCCATCCACTCTCTGCTTGAGTCAGCAGGAGTCCAGGTGACATCCACGAACATCCAACACCACTCGCAGGGCACTTAGAAAAGGCAGGGCCATTCACAAAGCCAAAACAAGAGTAGAGAGCAGGAAGACCACTTTTGAGCTGGATGTGGGAATGGCACATTTTCTAGGTGCCCCAGAAGTGTGCCGTGTCCCCCTGAGCAAAACAAATGGCGTGTGACTGTGTAGTGTGCCCCCCCCGAGCAACATAGATGGTGTGTGAGCACCCCCCCCCCCCCCCACGCCACACAAATGAAATGGCGTGCAAGTGTGCGGTCTCCCCCAGCAACACAAATGGCATGCCAGTCTGTTCTGTGTCTCCCCACCCAAACCACAATCCAACACTGTGGAGAGGCGGCTGAGGTGGAAAATGCTCCAATGAGTGCAATGCGATTGTTGTCCAGCACAGTGTGCACATCTGGATGGCCTGTCATGTCCATGAGGGACATCACGTAACACATTCCCTCCCATTACACAATATGCGAAATTATGATCATTTCAGCTGTGGTAACAGATGTGCAGGTGCGCGCAGCTGCATGCCCACGTGAGTTGATGCATGTAACAAGCACAGCTGACCGGCATGTCAGAGCTGTGGACCGCCCATCAAGTCATATTTTGCATGTCCCTCTGGAGGCAGGATAACCACACAGCAGTGCACACATGCGGGGATTACAGTTAAAAATTTAAAAAACGCTAAGTCCGCAGCCAGCGCGGCCATTGAACGAACAGCCTCATGACACATGATCACAACGTGGGGCTTTGAGTGATGGACAGCCAGCTGTGAGCCCAAGGGGGTGTGTCACTCAGATCAAGTCAGCACATGCTCACCGATGGTATCAGAGGATAACACACACATTGTCAGGTGAGTGAAAGTGAGGTGTTCAATTAAAAGAAACAGTGGTTAAAAAAATTACAAACAATGATGTCAACAGCATGAGCTCATTCATGTGTGATGGCTTTGCTTCGCTGTGCAGACATGGGGGCAGGACCAACTCAGACTCATTCTCTCAGCTGACACTGACAGGGTGAACACAATGTGTTAAATTAAAACAAAGAACAATAAATAATACTAATTTAACAGTGATTAGCATATCATGAGAGCTCACCCACACAAGTGCTTTGCTGTAGCATGTTGAGTTGATGGCAGATATGTATGTGTTCTGCAGCTATGATTTGCATTGGACAGGTGGGTGTGTTGCAGACAAGCCGCAACAGTTCAGTGCTGTGTCGTCGCTGCTCACAGCTGGAGAATACATATTGTGCCATATAGAACACCACCTCCCAACACGCCACTGCAATGCATGTGTCGGCATGCTTTCCTGAGATCGAAAGAAATAAAAACACATAACACCTTCAGCAGCGCCTCAATGCGCGCTGCAGACGGCATCAGCCAGGCTGCTCCATATAAATACTGTATATGTGTCTGATCATATGATTGCTCAGCTGACAATCCAAATGTCATATACACCATGTGAGTGATAGTACGCATGACACAGTGTTGTTTGGCGCACCGCATGCTGGACAACTGGACACACAGAGCCGGTTGATGTGTTTGTGATCATTCAGTCATGTCAATTCATTCATTCCTTGGTTCATGTACAGAGGAACAAGGAACAGAGGGACATTAATTGCTGTATTGTTTTCTCTTTACACCAGGAATTAAATTTTTTACCAGACAGAATGCAATCCATTTGATGTACGTATCATTTCCAACACAGACTGTGACGTCATCAGGCATCAATTACACATCATAAGAATAAAAAGGGGAACTTTATTAATCTCGAGGGAAATTGTTTTGCCAGAGTGCCGAAACAGTCACAGTAATTTTTTTTCCCTTGTTATTTTTTATTTATTTTATTACAGTGTGAACAGAATAATTTCCAGTAACATGATTGTCTTACATTTAAACAGTAAATTGATTGTTCTCATAATGTTCTGTGCTCTCTTCTTTGTCCTTAGACCTTTTTGTTGAATTATGTACATTTGAACATCTAATTACTGTGGCTGCTGTGTGATTGCGAAGTGGTCTCACACCTCTAATTTGTTCATGCACGTGTACACGAGCGTGCACGAACCATTGCCACGGGATCCTTCACGCCTGTGTCCCTCCTGACAGCAGCTGGAATTTTTTGCAGCTCACAATTCTTTTTTTTTTTTTTTCACCCTTGTTCGGCCAGTTGCTGCTTGTTTCACCCAACTTTATGTTGTGTGTGAAGGGGACCTAAGGATCAATCTACCAACTTGTACACAACTTTTTTCAGTAGCATTTTTTAGTAGTGAGAGATTGCAAAGGTTTTCCTGCTCAGGTGCTTGCCATTGTTTTGGAGAGCAGCAAGGAAGACCACTTGGATCCAGAAGCTGAAGGCTTTGATTCTGCTAATGAATATGATTATTGGCACAGAAGACAGCCTATTTAAGATTGGGAAGAAAAGTAGTTTTGAAGTACTATCAAATATGTAAAAAATCAGAACACCTTGGCTTCTTCTGAGCACACTGTGCACTGTCCAGAACACATCTGCCTTTCAATAGCCATGAACTTTGTTTCATAAAATATACACTGAGAAAAATAAATATTTGAGCACCCAGCGATTTTCCAAGTTCTCCCACTTAGAAATCATGGAGGGGTCTGAATTTTTCATCTTAGGTGCATGTCCACTGTGAGAAACATAATCTAAATTAAAACAAAATCCGGAACTCACAATGTATGATTTTTTAATAATTTATTTGCTTGTCACTGCTGCAAATAAGTATTTGAACACCTGTGAAAATCAATGTTAATATTTGGTACAGTAGCCTTTGTTTGTAATTACAGAGGCCAAATGTTTCCTGTAGTTTTTCACCAGGTTTGCACACACTGCAACTGGGATTTTGGTCCACTCCTCCATACAGATCTTCTCCAAATCTTTCAGGTTTGGAGTTTCAGCTCCCTCCAAAGATTTTCTATTGAGTTCAGGTCTGGAGATGGGCCAGGCCACTCCAGGACCTTGAAATGCTTCTTACGGAGCCCCTCCTTAGTTGTCCTGGCTGTGTGTTTGGGGTCACTGTCATGCTGGAAGACCCAGCCATGACCCATCTTCAATGCTCTTACTGAGGGAAGGAGGTTGTTTGCCAGTATCTCGCAATACATGACCCCATCCATCCTCCCTTCAATACGGTGCTGTCGTCCTGTCCCCTTTGCAGAAGAGCACCCCCAGAGTATGATGTTTCCGCCCCCATGCTTCACGGTTGGGATGGTTTTCTTGGGGTTGTTCTCATCCTCTAAACATGGTAAGTGAAGTTGATTCCAAAAAGCTCTATTCTGACCACATGACCTTCTCCCATGCCTCCTCTGGATCATCCAGATGGTCACTGGTAAACTTCAAACGGGCCTGGACATGTGCTGGCTTGAGCAGGGGGACCTTGCTGCCCTGCAGGATTTTAAACCATGACAGCATCTCTCAAGTTCTATCAGGTTGATGGAGCTTGAGAGGTGCTGCAAAGAGGAATGGGCAACACTGCCCAGACATAGGTACACCAAGCTTATGGCATCATACTCAAGAAGACTTGAGGCTGTAATTGCTGCCAAAGGTGCATCAAGAAAGTACTGTGCAAAGGGTGTGAATACTTACGTACCTGTGATTTCTTAGATTTAATTTTTTAAATTTGCAAGAAATTCAAAAAACCCTTTTTTCATGTTGTAATTATCAGATGTTGTGAGTAGAATTTGGGAGAGAAAAATCATTTTCTGTAAATTGGAATTAAGCTATAAAACGTGAAGTGCTGTGAATATTTTCTGGATGCACTGTATATTACACTACTATCTGAGCCAAAACAGTTCTTCCACAAGAAGAAATGTGTGTTTTCAATAAACATTTGAAGATTTTTTTTTTTGATAAATGCACTTCATTTTCCAGATTTGGTGCCATTTATTTCTCTATGCAGTATTCTAGACAAACATGACATATTTTGAGAGCTGTAGAAATTGAGTTGGATGAAAGGAAGAGAGACAATTTCTACATTTTAACAAGGCATGGCATGTCACTTTACTTACACAAAAGCACACTGAAAAACCTTCCATGCATTCAGACTTATAAAGGGGCTTGGTCCAGCAACTTAAGCCCCGTTTACACATAGACGGTAAACTCTCCCGGAAGCATCCCAGTAGAGATTTTTGCCCCCTCCAGGCTGTTATAGCTATCAAACGCCGTAGTTAACGCCGGCACACGGGGGCGTGGTTTGGTTTCAGCTTCACCGGGAATCGTCGAAAAAATTATTCAACATGTAAAATAATAATAACAAACAAATAATTCCAGGAGCGCTCCCGGAAAAGTGGCCTGAAGACGGAGACAACGCAAACAACGGCGTTTGATACTTTTTAATCGCCGTGTCATCCCGCCCCTTCCTGTAGTGCCGCAGTTTACACCGCCATAATTGGCGGCCGGCGTTGTATCCCTAACCAACGGCGTGTAAAACGGCGATAGAGCCCACATCGGCATCCTCAAAGGCGTTTTAACTGGCGACACAGGCAGACAAAATGGCGGCGCTAGCGGACAGTACGCTGTTCTAAATGCCACCTCCTGGTTAACGGTGTTCCAAACGGCCGATAGGCGGCGGTCAGTATAAAAACGCTAGCGCGCTGCATGCAGGTCTCTCATTGGTGGCCAGCTCCAGATATTTTTGCAGAGAAGCTCCAGTATACCTCCTAAAATAAAATTGGCAGCGGCAAGGACTTACCAAGAGGTCTGGTTCAGGGGTAGCCCTGTGGTGGAAACAAGCAACACATTGAGGAGGGGAAAAAAGAGAGAAAAGAATAGGCTGAGAGGTGAGCTCCCTGTCACTCCCTCCCCCTGCATTGACAGCTGCTTCAGCCTATTATACTCTGGGGGCAGTGCCTATAAGCAAATGTTCCTAACGCAGGATTTGCCTGGATAAATCCAGCAGTACACAGGGCATTATCGGCGGCAGCAGAACACCGCCATTCTCACGCGCGTCTTAACCTGTGATTGTAAAGGATAGAACTAAGTATTAACCTCCGTTGCCTGACGTGTGCCGGATGCTACGGCATTAAAACTCCGCTTTATTCGGCGGATGTAGCAGCGTTTTATCCACGTATTTGCAGCTAGTACGGTGCTCAAAACGCCGGCGAAATGCTCCACCCCTTTCCACCGCGAAAACAGCCGGAACTACCGCAAACTTCGGTCTACGTACTACCCGCGGACAAAACCGTCTATGTGTAACCTGGGCTTTACCCCAAAAGGGGTCTTGACAGTGAAACACAAAGGACCAGGGGTATTATATAAACAACAGGGACAGAAGGCTGTCTGCACTTGGCACAATGCAGTGAGTGATCAGAGTCCGCATACTCATTATCGAGACATCTTTAAGCCCCTTTCACACTGGGCCCACTTTGAGTTGCATCATGCGATGTCATGACGACGCCACGTGGAAGCAACTCAGTGCTGAGACGATGTAGCTCAACGCCACAACAGTGCGAGGGATGCAAAGGACAAAGCGAATCGGACACCAAAAATTAAACATGTTTAAATTTTTCTGCGCCCTGTGCTCCACACAGAAATTAAGTGGTTTCAGCGCAAGTCAAAGCAACGCGATGGCACTCAGCATGACTGGAAGCCACACCCTCAGAATACAACATTACCTGACAGCAGTTTATGATTCCCGCTGTGTTCTATTGTTCCCAAAGTATAAATCAGGCAGGATTGTTTTTATACCTTGTACACAATGCAGTAAAACTACATGCTCAAAGAGCACAGAAAAAAAATGCTGATTCCAGCCTGACTGCCGCTGCAGCTCCTTGCTCTTAAATTCTCTCACAACTGTGTTTAAATAAAGTCCATAAAAGTCCTGCTAACAGACTGACTGCCAGAGACAGGAACATGTCCACATCCAGTAAAAAATCCGGACATCTCCAGTGCACTCACGGACGATTCGTTCCCGCACGCACATGTGAACAGTTAACAGGAAAATAAAGTGGGTGCTGCTGCAGCTCCTCGCTCTCCCCTCAAACTCTTTCATAATTGTGTTAAATAAAGGACAAAAAAGGACATAAGTCCTTCTCACAGACTGAATGCCAGAGACAGGACATGTATAACTCCAGACATCTCCAAATTTACTCACGGACGGTTTGTTTGTGCGTGCAGCTCGCGGTCATGGGAAGAAAGATAAACTATAACAGAACTCAGTGCAGACCTGCAGCTCAGCACAAGAACAAATATAAGCTAGAAGAGAAATCAGAGTGCACAATCTGTCTGCAACCAAACTGTGCACTCTGATTTCTCTGCGCAGAGGACCTGCAGGCTGCGTCCTCACCTCCTCTCTGCCCCCCTGCTGCGCGGACCTGACACAGACATTCCTGTGTCGTCATGACGCCACATGAAGCGACTCGAAGCAGGCCCGGTGTGAAAGGGGCTTTAGAAATCATAAATAGAACATCGCCCTGCAGGGGACCTGCCAGAAAAGCAAATGTGCACCTTGGCTCATTAACATGTCAGGTGGGGAGCACATGTGTAACCCTGAGAGGTGGACATTTACGTGTGAACAGATTTAACATATGCAAGCCTTGCAGCATGTATGAAACAGGGAACATAATGTAATTGTAAGTGGCTGACATTTATGAGTCACCAGGTTTAACCTGTAATCAGCCACCAGTGGTGGTCTGACTTGGTGAATTATGTCTGAACAACACCTTGCATGTGCGTGTATGTTTCCGTATGCTAAACAGCTAAGATTGTTCCGGGCATTTTGATATAGAAAATATGGGCATGATACTAAAACAATGTGCCATAAAAGGGCAATTGCTGAAAGTACTGAAATTTTGAGAATATACCCTTGGATTACACATGTTTAAAATGACCCTGCCAATAAGTCTGTGTTTTATTCAATTAATAAACTGAGACCAGTTTACAGTGATGCATGCTGGGTCATTAATTATGGATAAAGGTGATGTTTTTGTATTCTGAGCCATTATGCAAAACAAAACAATGAAAAAAAGAATGTGTTGTTGAATCACTGTAAATGAGTCAGGGTTGTAGTAAATACCAGATCATAAATAATTTGCTTTCCTTTCTAAATGGTGATGTGGTTTTAAAATTTTATAATCTGCAAATTTGCTTCTTTCAGGATTCCAGAGATAACAAGCCCGTCATCATTTTCCCATGAACTGTATGAGCATGCAACTATTCCAGTGTTATATGCTTAATTGTTATTTCATACACAGAAGAAAGAAGTACTGTTGTGTGTGTATGAAAAGCAGAAGTGGATGTCACAGTACAGAACTGTCTTGCATCCTGTTTGGCAACCACCCATGAAGACTTCTGGGCCATCCCCATGTCCTGATTGTAAGTATTGCCACAACCAGATGATATGCGGACATTCCCTTTGCATTTTCCAGTTGCTGGGGTCATTATAACTGAGTTTCCTGTGCAATGAATCATGCAGTGAACACAGTGTCCCTGTGTTCTCTTGCAACACAAATATTATGCCTCATGCAAGTCTCCTTAAGTAATGTTCATTTGAAACAAATTCATTATGGAGATACTCAAAGGTTCTCTGGAGGAAGTTACTACAAAAAGCATGGAGCCATCGCCTTAGATCTTGAAGGTGTGTAGGTTCCACAATCATGCAATGAGACAGGAAGAACCAAGACCCCAAAGACTTTGATCTTCGTTTTCCAACAAAGGTATTAAGCATCAAAAAGTACTTCTGTGTGCCCCATGACTAGACGTGGGCACAGCTAACCAAAAAATTAGCTTCGATAACTGGTAAATAGATAACTGAAAAGTTATCTTTTAGTATGGGGTCAAAAAAAATTAGCTTTTTTTCTTTTCTATGACCAGTTTTTTTCTTTGCCTGCAGAGCATAGAGCGGTTTAACCTAAAACCTGCTCTTCTGAGACTGCATTAGATTTGATTAGATTAGATTAGACAGAACTTGGGAAGACTCCCTCAGTGAAATGTATTACTTTTTGCAGTAATGCAGTGATGTAATTCACTACTAATACATTTTCAGTGATATACTACTTGCATATTTCAGTAAAGCAACTTACAACACATTTTAACCTGAAATTTAGTGAGATTTTGTTTTGTTTTTATAAAATAAAATCACCAACATCGTGAGAAGCCAACATAAATTGGCTGATGGGGGCTTCATTGACTTTAGGGTTGACATCTTCTTGGTGCTTTTCAGTGTGCTGAAAGAATCAGAGCAGTCATAGGCATTCAGGAAAGGGGTGCCTGTAATTCTCCCTACCACATATAATAATGTGCCACCATGGGGGCACATAATTATTATTTATCTTATTTTGAAAAGATTTACAGTCAGCTGCTTTTCTGGTGAATTGCTGACTAAATTGATGGTAGCTGTGAGTGGGACTGTGAATGTTTGCCTATACTGAAGGTGTGTCTGCCCTGAGATCAACTGGCATCCTGACCAGAGTGCAACACATATGGCCAAAAAACATCTTTACAGAACAAAAGTTGGCCTAAATTTCCACTTTTAACAGAGAACTGGACTACCCAGACAAGGTTAAGGTTAGAATGTGTGACACTGGACTGACTCTGTGTTACCACCCGGCACCAAAAAATAAATAAATAAATAAAAATAAAAATAAAAAAATCTTCCTAACCTCCCTTCTCACAAAGTGACCAGTCTTTTAAACATTTCCTAGCTGAATTCATCACTCCTCAGGAAAACGTCAATAAACAGTCCCTATGAATCAAATATGCTTGTTCCACACTGTTCCAGTCAACATTAGTTCAAACAGAACTTATTAGACAGTTTAATTAAACCTGCTCAATTCAGAGAACAACCAGATACCAACAGGACACTTTCTACTGATAACATCTCGAATAAACATAGAATATCAAACCAGCCAGATGGCCAAAGATCAACGGTCACACAATGACCAAAATTGGGATGGAAGCACAGTTCCCTCTCTCCTGGAAACGCACAGACCCCTGAGTATACTCAGAAATGTACAGTTTAACAAAGGAAAAGGGAAATTTTAATTTCTTGTCCTGTTATGATACTTAACCAAACAAAATTTATATTCCAGTTTAATCTTTTATGCGTTTCTTTGATGTGATGTTATGAGTGTTCCTTATACATAATTTGTTGGTGCATGCTGAAATGTTATTTGTTGATTAGTAATCATTCGTCATGGACTAAAGAGTGATTTTGGTAGTTACTTTCTTTTCCTAGGATGGGTTTATAAGATGATTCTTAGTCAGCTTATATTTGTTAGCCAAAGAAAAAAGGAGGTACATGTCATTCATTGTAACTGATGTGTTTTGCAAATAACATTCTGTTGGAGGTTACCTGATGTCAAGTAGGGGGCGCTTATGACCTTGCATGCAGCATTCTTTAAGAGAACCAAACACAAAGGGACGCTCCCTAAACTCGCCTCATCTCATCAATCTCTTCTCAGGACGCCTCTTCCCTTGACCCGCTATCTTCTTAGTCCTTTGTCTTAGCTCGTGGCTTTTGTTTCATTGTGTCTTTGTTTTAGTTCCATGTTTTTTTGTTAGCTGTAGTCTGGAACATCACAAACTTTTGCCAGTAACTTTAAGGGCTGAGTCAAGTCCTCTGCTTTTTGATGACAACTTCCTAGCTGAGTTTTTCAAATTAAGAGCAAATTTGAGAGTCTCCAAATTCTTCCGATTCCACTCAATGTCAAAAGTGTTTTTGTTAAGTTTAATTTTTCTCCACAAATTTCTTTGCCAAGCTTTGAACTTTTTTCTAAATTTTACAAAGACTGTCCACAGGTTTAGGATGCCACCGAAGCATTATTGACAGCAAACATTGAAACCTTCATCCTGGGTCAGTCAGTGAACCAAACCTCTGTGGAATTGCTGAACCACCACATCCGGTCCCACTGGGAAACCAACCAAGCAGTCCACATTCCTGTAGTGATCTGGGAGACCTACTGGGTTTAGCCTGACACCGTTTGATCAAAGGAGGCCAGCAAATGGCTGATCAGGAAAGCAAAATGGACCGGACCAAACTTCTTCACGCCACCCAATCTAAAGGACTGGAATAAGGGCCCCTTCACACATAACAAGAACAAGGCGGAATGGCACACAAAGGAGGATTCCAATGGCACGCGTGAAAAATTGGAGCCGCACTTGAACGCCTCATACAGCAGTCGCCACATCCATTCGGGCACAACACATGCATTCTACATTCATATGCCGCTCATGCCGGAAACCCATCGAATGGTGGACAAGATGGGTTACACTGCCATCTGACTGTGCGCACAACATTTGCACAGCATGTCCTACACAGGTCGGACATATCGTTCCATGGCCAAGGGGCTGCACAAAATCATCGGCCATGTCGAATCCTGGCCGAATGGATCGAATGAGCCAGCGTTCACACCAGCGGCCAAATGACAGTGAATGGCATGCCCATTCGATCCAATCTTGGCCGGAGATGGCCAGAGTCCAAGTGCCACCCACAAACATCCAACACCACCCACGGGGCACTTAGAAAATATGGAGCCATTCGCACATCCAGCACAAAAGTAGAGAACAGGTAGACCACTTTTGAGCTGGCTGTGAGAATGGCCCCACCTTTTCTAAGTGCCCCGCAAGTGTGCCATTAACAAGCAACACAAATGGCATGTGAGTGTGCCGTCCTTCCCCCACCTGAGTAACATAAATGGTGGTGTAGCAGGAAGAATATGATAATATGTGTTTTAGGATATTTGGAAATTATCACTTGTGGATAATTTTACCTGGAATAATGGGGGCACCACCTATGACTGAATGGCATTATAGCAATGTTATAATATCACTGATTTTAGGCTCAGTCAATAGGAAATATTAAAATCGGTCTCTAATCTTACAGTAGTAAGTTCTACAGGTCAAGTCCGACCCCCTCTGTAAAACCATACAAATCACAGACAACTTCACACGTTTAAAACATTTATTTAACTCAGTCAGCAGTTAAACAACAGTACATATCACGGTAAGAAATTTGATGATGATGAATTTCACTGAGCAATTATATGACATTCAGATAATTTGGTTTAGTTGCGGGAGTTTAAGAATGAATTCCGTCTTAATCATCAGGGAATTTACTTTGGTATTTATTAACATGAGAGATGGTTAGTGACAGTGAATAGAATTAAATAAAGCCACACTGTTTCTATCTGACACCGTACCCCGGTCTTACTTGGAGGCACTGTGCAGATGGTCCCCATGAGGTCAGATGCTGGGAGCTGTCTCGTTTTCAGTTGATGAACCATCCATCTGCGTATCTGTCTCTGGTACCATGACAGAGAGACTCTGCCGGTCACCGCGCCCGGTTTCATTGGTTACCAGTGGCTCTTTCAGTTGTTATGCTGTGACTTACATCGGTAGCTCACTTGCTGCTGCCGGCTCAGATGACCTGGATGTTTTTATCTCTGCAGTGCTTGTCGTCTGGGATCATCAGAATAAAGGCTTGAGTGTCTTTATTTTCTATTCGCCAAAACAAAAATTTGTCTTTCGTCGTTGTCTTTGGAAGCCAGATCAAATCAAAAATTTGATACAAAATGGTTGCCTTAGTAAGAAAAATGTTCATGAGGTGAATTTGGAGTTCAAGAAGAAAAAGGTTTTAATTTGAAAAATCATCAAAGGAAGTTAAATGCACCTGCGGGTTTAACTTGACAAAAGTGGAGAAAAAGTTATTTGTAGAAAAAATGAAAAAGGTCATTTTTTGTTTGGCACGCACAACCAAGAAATAAGTTTAGGCAACACATGGTTGAGACAGACAAAGTGTCATAAAAATTTGGACGGCTGAGGCGGCATCTCGAGACCCAAGAAAAATGCAGGTCAAGAAGAGAAAAGAAGAAACGGGGTGTAAAAAGAAGAGCAAGAGAGTGGAGCGTAAGAGTAAGAGGGTGATTCCCCGGGGGCGCATGCTTTTAAAGGGTTAAAAGCTCCACCCCCAAGAATTCTGGGTACTGTAGTTTTTCTCTGCGTTCCTTTGTCTAGTTTTATAATAAATCAGCATTGGCTATCTTAAATTCAAGCTTAAAAACCAAGCAAGTCCTGTATTGCAAAACTCTAGTAGATAATTTCCTTAGAACTACCACACAACACCATTATATGTGAAAAAGCACACTTGATAAACCTTCTACAATCTATGATCAGAGCAAAAAGGAACAAGACATATACATTCCATGTGTGGGGTTATATGACCACATATTAGTTATTTTTCTTTCCTTTTTCTTTGTTTTCTGGTTACAACAACAACATACAATTTTTTTAAATGTGGTTAAAACTTTATAATACTGTATAAGTTACATGCCCTTCCCTAATTTGTCCACAAGGGGTCAATCTTGCTCCACGGACTTGGGAAGGCAGGTTTTTGGATTTCATCATAAAACATGAAATCCATTAATCTGCAGCCGATTTTGACCAGAGGAACTTCATTGTGATCGCAATATTGACGTTAATACTTCTGTTGTATGGTTGTATAAGAATTGTGCTGTAAAGAAATAGTTCTGGGACTTTTGGGGTCAGATATGTCTTTCTGTGGTCTGTGTTTAGATGAGAAAGGAGTTGGAGCCATCTGGCTTTGGAATCTGATAAGAACTCAACTCCTCAGTAAGGAATGCACTTTGGGGGAGTCTTAAATCCTGGTAGGGGGTAGTTTTATGACACGTGGCCATCCTATGTTAATTTTCTTAACAACAAAAATAACAATAATTAGTGAATGTAAACTTTACTGCTAAATTCTAACAAGGTTTATTCTTATTCATTTCTAAATGTAATGCCTTTTTTTTCCTTTTTCCTTTTGTACCTGTAAATGTGTAAATAAATTTCTAACTATTATGTGAGTTATTTTGTCTTGTGCTTAGTTGAAGACAGATGCTTAAGCAATCATATCCAGAACTTATGATTTTCGGATCAAAGACTGCTTAATATTGATCATAACATTATTTTTCCTGTGCTTGTGAGCAGGTGGTGCCCCTTTCGAGGTACTTAATTAAATTTGAGAATTAATTCAACCCCATGACCCTTAACTGGAATACAGTGAATCCATGATGGACAGTGTGACAGCTGCAGAGCAGCTGCATTAGTGGGATGTTGGCAGACAGTGCACATGTTTTAAGACTGGTTCTATTCTGTTCACATGGAGCAGCAGGCAGTTTACAGAGCTTTGCTCGTGTCAAGAAAGAACTATTTTTGTTTTTGTTTTTTTTGTGTGTTTCTTTTAATAGAGGGGCAGCATTTTGATCAAACCCTGATTTGACTAATCACTCCCATACCCCCCCCCCCCCCCCCCCCCACACACACACACACACACACATACAGCTGACACTGGCAGACTCACTCATGAAAAAATAAGTTGGCAAATTTGCAGTGAATGATGTGCAACCACATGTAAACTGTTGCAGTCTCAAAAATGGTCACAAAATGCAACCATTTGGTGACAGTCTGCAACCCTTTGTCCCAAGCATAGGCAGTCCCTTCTGAAAGCATTGAGACATCATGTCAGGGTTCTGATTTCATTATGTGTTAATGTAATGTTGTCTGTTGTTTTTATCTGCTTAGTTTTTGTTTTCACGGCTTTCTCTTGTCTGTCACTTGGATGCTTGGTCCCTTCTGTTTTCCATGCCCTGTTCTGGATCATTCTTGTGCACCTATCTTCTATTACATGCTCATCACACCTTGTACTTAAGCCTCTCCTTTCTCTCACTTCCCTGACAGTTTGTTGTGGTTAACACATTCACTTCATAGCCCATTGTTCCTATATAATTCTCATTTTCCTTGCTGTCTTTTTTTTTTCGCGCCTGCCTGTTTTTTGGACCATGCCTTCACCTTATGTCTTTGATACTGCTGCCATTTTTGGACTGCCTCCTTGTGTACTGAACCCAGTTTTGTTAACCAATAAAACCCTTTAACTGAATCCCATCTGAGTCTGAGCAAAGCATTTATGTTCAGTCATTTTGTACCAAAGGCTCTGATACATCATGGCTAAACTGTTCTGTTTCTGCCATGCACTAAATACATTTGGCATGTTTTGCTTCCCCTAAAACTGGGTGGTTGGTGAAAAAGGCTCTAGGATCTACACCAACAGGGCATAACATTGTGACCACCTCCCTAATATTATGTAGCTCACCCTTGTTAAACCCCGAAACGTGAATCAGCTGCAACTCATCAATTATCCACAAACCGTTAATTGCAAAACATGAATACTGAAAAATATCTCCCAAAACATGAACACAGGTCTCACAAAACAAGAACACAGATCTCACAAAATGTGAATATTCATGATATATACAGCTGTATGCCAAAGCTTGGGCATCCCTAACAATTTTCATTATTTTCCTTTATAAATCGTTGATTGTCTGGATCAGAAATTTCAGTTAACTATATCATATAGCAGATGAACACACTGATATTTGAGAAATGAAATGAAGTTTCTAGTATTTACAGAAAGTGTGCAGTAATTCTTTAAACAAATTCAAGCAGGTGCATATATTTGGGCACCCCAACAGAAAAAATACATCAATATTTAGTAGATCCTCCTTTTGCAGAAATAACAGCCTCTAAACATTTACTATAGCTTCCAGTGAGAGTCTGGATTCTGGTTGAAGGTATTTGGACCATTCTTCTTTACAAAACATCTCAGGTTTGTTGGTTTCCGATCATGGACAGCCCACTGAAAATCACACCATAGATTTTCAATAATATTCAGCTCTCGGGACTGAGGTCTGGGGACTGAGATGGCCATTCCAGAACATTGTACTTGTTCCTCTGCATGAATCCCTTAGTAAATTTTGAGAAGTGTTTAGAGTAGTTGTCTTGTTGAAAGATCCAGGCCCGGCGCAACTTCAACTTTGTCACTCATTCATGAACATTGTTCTCAAAAATCTGCTGATATTGACTGGAATCCATGTGACCATCAACTTTAACAAAATTCCCAGTACCTGCACTGGCCACACAGCATGATGAAACCACCTCCAAATTTTATTGTAGGTAGCAAGCGTTTCTCTTGGAATGCTGTGGTCTTTTTCAGCCATGCATGCCGCCCCTTGATATGTCCAAATAACTCAATTTTAGTTTCATCAGTCCACAGCACCTTATTATAAATGAAGCTGGCTTGTCCAAATGTACTTTAGTATACCTCAAGTGACTCTGTTTGTGGCATGTACACAGAAAAGGCTTCCTCTGCATTACAGCATCATACAGCATCTCTTTGTGCAAAGTGTGCTGCTGTGTAGTTGAACGATGCACAGAGACACTATCTGCAGCAAAATCATGTTGTAGGTCTTTGGAGTAGGTCTGTGGGTTGACTATGACTGCTCTCACCATCCTTTGCTTCAGTTTATCTGAGATTTTTCTTGGCCTGCCACTTCGGAGCTTAACTACTACTGTGCCTGCGGTCTTCCATTTCCTCACTTTGTTTCTCATAGTGGAAACTGGCAGCTGAAATCTCTGAGATAGCATTTTGTATCCTTCCCCTAAACCATGATGTTGAACAATCTTTGTTTTCAGGTTATTTGAGAGTTGTTTAGATGCTCCCATGTTGCCACTTATTAGAAGAGATGCAAAGAGGGGTAATATTTGCAAATGACCACCTTAAATGCCCTTTCTCATGATTGGATTCACCTGTGTAAGGATGTCAACGGTCAAAGAGCTTTCCAACAACATTTTGTGTTCTAATAAGTTAGTGCTAAATGTATTCAAATCAATAAAATGACAATGGTGCCCAAATTTACTGCACCTGCCTAATATTGTTTAAATATTATTGCTAACCCAGTCTCACGTAAATTTGTGATTCAGCAGCATGAAATATACATTAATCTATTGGTTCATGATATTGTGATGAAAAGTGCCTCATTTTCATTACAGCAGCACAAATTCATCAGCACAATTCACTTTTACTTCACTACATTTCCAACCTTAATTGCATACTTCTACTCCGATACATTTTCTATGCACCATGCCGTTACTCGTTACAAAAAAAACAAACAAAAAAACACACACGAAAAAAGTCGTGTTTTCACCCAGAGACACCACTGATTACTAGTGACTGCAATGAGGTCAGGCCGATTTGTCCATGAGGCATGTCCGGTAGGCTTTTTTGCAGTGCGCACTTGGTGGGGGGGGGCCGTGTTTGTCAGGAAAATGATCATTTCTCTACATTGATTACAGACCTGCAGCGGGTCTGTAATCAACTTTTCTGCAGCACGGCTTTGCTTTGAACCTTGAACCAATCAAAGCAGTAATTCGCAGGTCAAAGCATGGTTCGATCTACGATTCGTGGATTGATGCTATATTTCACTTTATCCTATTTTTCCCTGCTAAACCCTGAAGAGCATATGTCTGTGAGTAATATTTAATATTTTTTTATGTTAAACTGACCTGTTATGGTCTTCTGAAACAGTTTACAGATGTATTTTAAAACTTAAAAACAGGACTGATGCTAACCACGTTAGCATGTCTATGGCGTTTTCATGTTAAAGTTAGCATTAAGCTGTTCACATCAGCACATTTGTGTTGATTTGTTTTTCTGTATAATTAATGGTTCAGTGTTCGCTGTCATAAAAGAGTCAAATTGGAATTTTTTAAATTTATTTTTATTCATACACTAGCTGGGGTACCCGCCGTTGCCCAGGTTAACCTGTTTAAGATATAATCTACAAAATATTCCAAAGTTTATATTTTGTCAAAATTGTAGATATCTTATAAGTATATATGTAGTTCGAATAGGCAAAAGTTTGAACTAAAAACCCAAAATAGGTGGAATCCCCAAACAAAGAGAGAAAAACTGAATTTTGCTGCAGTGCAAGAAACAAACAATGAAGTTCTTCAGACTTTATATTGCAGATCAAGTATGCTCATAATCATTACATCAGAATTGATGTTATGACCTTTATAATTGTTAATACATTGCAAATCTAGTTTATAAAGAATGCGACAAAAATAAATGGCTTTTAAGCAATGATTTAATTAATTTAGATTTGAGATGTTGAATATATATTTAAATGTACTTTTACTGACCAATAGTTCTGAAGAGCCTCTTGGTAGACAATGTTCCTTGTCCTTCTGTCAGGAAAGTGGATATACAGCTGATTGGGGTTACCAACTCTGGAGCATCTGACTAACTAACTGTGGAAGATCGCAGGTTCTGCCATATTCAGGCCAGCCACATTATCAGCAAAAATAGTGGTTTCTTTTTGCACACTTTGAGGCATTCCATCTTTAAATGGTGTAAATGTTGCCTTGCATATTTCTTAAACTTATGCATTCATTGGTATAGTTAGAGAACAAACAATCTTTTCAACTGTAAAAAAGAGGTTTGACCACTAAAAACAGTTTGAGCCATGAAACATCAACATACCAAAACTATTAGATCAACCGCAAAGCTAGTGCACTATTATAATAGGACAGCAGGTTGTGAAGAGTTGATAAATAACAAAATTTAATTTATGATATTTACATCATAATGAGCAGCCTATATACAACGCGACATTGGAGAACACAGGCTCTATGCCCGCTTACTGGCTGATTGAAAGGGTGCTGCCCCATCAGCAGTTAGAACTACATCACTTTTTCAAGTGATCTGCAGAGTGCCATTGTGATACAGAAAACATGCGTTTGCCTGATACATTATGATCAACGTGAGGCAAGTGATACACTTCATGTACACTCTACACCTTTATTTTTAGAAAATGTGCAAATGTTTAGAAATACATGTACAAATTGCAAGAAAAGACAAAGCTTGATATTTTATCCAGTAAACTTTTAAATTTTCATTTACAGCCTTCCAGTAAACTTTTAAAGTTTAATTTACAGCCTGTGGTTGAAAGCTCTCTGCTAAGAGTGAAAACCTTCATTCCAAGAAGGAATAGGCTGTATTCTGATACAGCCTATTCATGACATGATCTCTATGACATGTCATGTCATAGAGATCATGACATGTCATGATCTCTATGACATCACTATGACATGATCTCATGTTACCAGGGGAGGATGAGGAAGGCCAAGGACAGTAATCTCTGATGACAAGCTCCTCTTTAACTGACTATGTGGTCAAC
This sequence comes from Thalassophryne amazonica, assembly GCF_902500255.1. Taxonomy (NCBI): domain Eukaryota; kingdom Metazoa; phylum Chordata; class Actinopteri; order Batrachoidiformes; family Batrachoididae; genus Thalassophryne; species Thalassophryne amazonica. Next base: position 24,177,264 of record NC_047109.1, read on the forward strand.
CATGGTCTAACAATGAGGCAGGCTGGGCAATGAGTACAGCCACATTTGAGCAGGTACAGTGTCACATCCATCATCTGGACTTTCCGAAATGAGAATAGGTAAGAAATCTACTCTCACTAGAAAACTGCAGTACTGCATATCAATACAGTACTCAATGAGTGCAGTAGTACAGTATTGCCTGTGGACTGTTCTGTCGGGCTGTAAATTTTAATTCCTACTTTGTATTCCTACACAGTATTTATGGTACTTTACTATTTGTATTGCAGAACTGAAAGATTACCAACACAAGTTGGTTGGGAACATCATCTGTCTCCTGAACAGGAAACTGAAATCATGAACATGGTCCTAGAAAATAACTAGGTAAAAAATGCACACCAAGCTCCTCTGCTGAGGTGCATATGCAGAAATAGTAACTCAAATATAAAGAAAAAGCATAGCACACTCAAAATATTGATGTCCTGCCGCTGTTTTATTTCATAATAACGTTTTGGCCTAGAAAATACACTCAACAAAAATATAAACGCAACACTTTTGGTTTTGCTCCCATTTTGTATGAGATGAACTCAAAGATCTAAAACTGGTGATATTGTGTATGTGGAAAAAGTTTTAGATCTTTGAGTTCATCTCATACAAAATGGGAGCAAAACCAAAAGTGTTTATATATATAGCACTCTGCAATCCATTCTGCAATCCCATAGGGGAATTTGTTTCTGCCTGGAGATGGAAAGTGTATGACCAAAATCCACAAACACTCCAAGCTATGGAAGATGTATGTGGAGATATAGCAGATGATGCTTTTCATGGCTGGATTGGCCATGCTAGGCGATATTGCCCCACTGCTTGGCCAGGGAAAACACTGCTTGTGATGTGGATGAGGTGCTGAGGCCACACCAAAACAGAAGAGAGGATACAACATAGTTTTTTTTTTTTTTTTTTTTTACTGTAACTGTATACAGTAAATTCTTCCGTTTTGCATGTAGACCACTGCATGGGCAACTTGTGGAAAAAATAAAATATATTTGTTACTCTGTAATTGTGTGTTCTGAATTATAAAAAAAAAACAAACAATATTTAAAATGTTTTACAATGCGAGCCGATTCTGGATAAGCGGATGTAGCAGAGGTGCTCGTAAGTCACCATCAAGTCACTATCAAGTCATGAATCAGCAAGTCCAAAGTCAAGTCTCAAGTCATAAGGACTACCAAGTGTTTGAGAGCTGAATTGAGACTTGACTTGGGACTTGCATATTGATGACTTGAGAATGACTTGACAGTGACTTACTCCCACCTTTGGTCTGTAGTGAGTGTAACATTGAACAAAAAGGCCTAGGTCGTTATGATGAATGGAGAAGTGTTTTCCGCTCATCATAGTGTTTTACATTGAGCACATCAGTGTTCAGCTGGTTCTTATAAATGTCTGTTCATATGATGGTTTGTGTGTTTAATTTGAAAACAAAATACAATTTTGAGAAGAAATAACATTGTTTTGAATGTAACGTTTCATTTTGCAGGAGTATTGAGGGGTTTTGCCCAGTGTGTGTGTGTGTGTGTGTGTGTGTGTGTGTGTGTGTGTGTGTGTGTGTGTGTGTTCGGATTTGTGTGTAGAGTTCTGAGAGTATGAGGCATGCTTTCAGAAAATGTGTCTAAACAATTGAGAAAAAGTTTAATAGATCAAGATGTACAGTGAGGAAAATAAGTATTTGAACACCCTGCGATTTTGCAGTTTCTCCCACTTAGAAATCATGGAGGGGTCTGAAATTTCCATCTTAGGTGCAAGTCCACTGTGAGAGACATAATCTAAATTAAAAAAAAAATCCGGAAATCACAATGTATGATTTTTTTAATAATTTGTATGTTACTGCTGCAAATAAGTATTTCAACACCTGTGAAAATCAATGTTAATATTTGGTACAGTAGCCTTTGTTTGCAATTACAGAGGTCAAACGTTTCCTGTAGTTTTTCACCAGGTTTTCACACACTGCAGCAGGGATTTTGGTCCACTCCTCCATACAGATGTTCTCTAGATCTTTCAGATTTGGAGTTTCAGCTCCCTCCAAAGATTTTCTATTGAGTTCAGGTCTGGAGACTGGCCAGGCCACTCCAGGACCTTGAAATGCTTCTTACGGAGCCCCTCCTTAGTTGCCCTGGCTGTGTGTTTGGGGTCACTGTCGTGCTGGAAGACCCAGCCATGATCCATCTTCAATGCTCTTACTGAGGGAAGGAGGTTGCTTGCCAAAATCTCGCAATACATGACTCCATCCATCCTCCCTTCAATACGGTGCAGTCGTCCTGTCCGCTTTGCAGAAGAGCACCCCCAGAGTATGATGTTTCCACCCCCATGCTTAATGGTTGGGATGGTTTTCTTGGGGTTGTTCTCATCCTCTAAACATGGTCTAAAGTGGCGTTGATTCCAAAAAGCTCTATTCTGGTCTCATCTGACCACATGACCTTCTCCCATGCCTCCTCTGGATCATCCAGATGGTCACTGGTGAATTTCAAATGGGCCTGGACATGTGCGGGCTTGAGCAGGGGGACCTTGCTGCCCTGCAGGATTTTAAACCATGTCAGCATCATGTGTTACTAATGTAATCTTTGTGACTGTGGTCCCAGCTCTCTTCAGGTCATTGACCAGGTCCTCCTGTGTAGTTCTGAGCTTTCTCAGAATCGTCCTTACCCCACAAATTGAGATCTTGCATGGAATCCCAGACCGAGGGAGATTGACATTCATCTTGTATTTCTTCCACTTTCTAATAAATAATCATAACAGTTGTTGTCTTGTTGTCCTGTAGTCCATCTTAGTCTTGTGCAGGTCTACAGTTTTGTCCCTGGTGTCCTTAGACAGCTCTTTGTTCTTGGCTATGGTGGACAAGTTGGCGTGTGATTGATTGAGTCTGTCAACAGGTGTCTTTTATACAGTTAACAAGTTCAAACAGGTGCAATTTATACAGGTAAAGAGTGCAGAATAAGAGGGCTTCTTAAAGAAAAATTAACAGGTCTGTGTGAACCAGAATTCTTGCTGATTGGTAGGTGTTCAAACACTTATTTGCAGCAGTAACATACAAATAAATTATTAAAAAAAATCATATATTGTGATTTCCAGATTTTTTTTTTTTTTTTTTAGATTATGTCTCTCACAGTGGACATGCACCTAAGATGGAAATTTCAGATCCCTCCGTGATTTCTAAGTGGGAGAACTTGCAAAATTGCAGGGTGTTCAAATACTTATTTTCCTAGCAAATAAAAGTTGACACTCTAAACTGTCTCCTCTTTTTCTTATTTTGACCTCAAATCTAAATGCCTTCAGTGTCGAGAAAAAAAGCAATGACATCAATGTTCCAATACTTTTGGAGGCATTGTGTCAAATAAAATAATGTTTCTTCAAGATAAATGCAAACATAAAGTTGCATTTTGATCTGTTACAGCTTGCTTCCAATAAAATGAAATGAATGCAGGTTTGTGTTGGTGTGAGACTGTAGTCTGGAGTTGCCATGTTTGATATAAGGGAGTTCTCTAAATCACTGAGGCAGGATATAATGGCCTGTAATTGATACGAGACTTGAAATGTCACCCTGATGCGCACACAAAACTGATAGATTATAGCACTTTATTGGCTGTCTCTGGGGGCCAAACTGGTCTTTGAAATACTGCCGCTGAGTCATTACCTGGAACCAATCAATTCTCTCTGTTTACGTTTGAAGTGCTCAGCCATTTTCCCTCGCTTGATTATAATTGTCACATTCTGAGCCACTGCAGCTCACAATTCTCTAATGTAGAATACATTTACAACCTAAAACAGCAAAACTACACACACACACACACACACACACACACACACACACACACACGAGACAAACCTTACATCCGCTAACACACAATACCTTTCCTGGAGGCTTCAAAGCTGTCATAGATGTTTATCCTTTGGATGTCGTAGGTCAGCGTGGTGTTTGGCAGTAGGGTTCTGTTCCTGTTGATTGTGTTTAAAGCAAATTTAAAGGCAAGCTCTTCAGCACCAGATGGCCCGCTTTCAATGGACTCGAATATCCCCCCTGTTAAACACAAAGAGACAACAGTTTACTTTGGTTGAATTGTTTTTACTTGAAATTAGACTTACCATGGCCCATGACCATTAGAACACACTATTACCATTCAACACAACCATTGTAGGGTCATGAGTCTGTGTGATTTTTTTTTAATTCATGTTGGATAATTATTTTCTTCTGTGTTCAACTTTCCAATATGAGTACAATGCACCAAAATATGAAATTCATTGTCAGATTGCCAACACAACATTTGAATACACAGTGAGGCCAAAAAGTATTTAGTCTGTCCCTGATTGTGCAAGTTCTCCTACTTAGAACAATGAGAGAGATCTGTAATTTTCATCATAGGTACACTTCAACTATGAGAGACAAAATGAGAAATAAAAATTCCAAGGAAATCACAATGTAGGATTTTTAAAGAATTTATTTGTAAATTATGGTGGAAAATAAGTATTTGGTCAATAACAAAAATTCAGCTCAATACTTTGTAATATAATCTTTCTTGGCAATGACAGAGGTCAAACATTTCCTGTAAGTTTTCACCGGGTTTGCACACACTGTAGCTGGTATTTTGGCCCATTCCTCCATGCAGATCTCCTCTAGAGCAGTGATGTTTTGGGGCTGTTGCTGGGCAACATGGACTTTCAACTCCCTCAACAAATTTTCTATTGGGTTGAGGTCTGGAGACTGGCTTGGCCACTCCAGGACCTTGAAATACTTTTTACGGAGCCACTCCTTTGTTGCCCGAGCGGTGTGTTTGGGATCATTGTCATGCTGGAAGACCCAGCCACATTGCATCTTCAATGCTCTCACTGATGGAAGGAGGTTTTGGCTTAAAATCTCATGATACATGGCCCCGTTCATTCTACCCTTAACACAGATCAGTCGTCTTGTCCCCTTTGCAGAAAAAACAGCCCCAAAGCATGATGTTTCCACCCCCATGCTTCGCAGTAGATATGGTGTTCTTGGGATGCAACTCAGCATTCTTCTTTCTCCAGACACGACGAGTTGAGTTTTTACCAAAATGTTCTATTTTGGTTTCATCTGACCTCATGATATTCTCCCAGTCCTCTTCTGGATCATCCATATGCTCTATGGCAAACTTCAGATGGGCCTGGACATGTACTGGGTTAAGCAGGGGGACACGCCTGGCACTGCAGGATTTGAGTCTCTCTCTGCATAGTGTGTAGCCTTTGTTACTTTGGACACAGCTCTCTGCAGGTCATTCATCAGGTCCCTCCGTGTAGTTCTAGAATTTTTATTCACCGTTCTCATGATCATTTTGAGCCCACGGGATGACATCTTGTGTGGAGCCCCAGATCAAGGGAGATTATCAATGGTCTTGTATGTCTTCCATTTTCTTACAATTGCTCCGACAGTTGATTTATTCACACCAACCTGCTTGACTATTGTAGACTCACTCTTCCCAGCCTGGTGCACATCTACAATTTTCTTCTTGGTGTCCTTCGGCAGCTCTTTGGTCTTGGCCATGGTTGAGTTTGGAGTCTGACTGTTTGAGGTTGAGGATAGGTGGCTTTTATACAGATAACGAGTTCCAACAGGTGCCATTAATACAGGTAACAGGTGGAGGACAGAAGAGCTTCTTAAAGACGTTGTTACAAGTCTGTGAGAGCCAGAAATCTTGCTTGTTTGTGGGTGACCAAATACTTATTTTCCACCACAATTTACAAATAAATTCTTTAAAAATCCTACAATGTGATTTCCTGGATTTTTTTCTCATTTTGTCTCTCACAGTTGAAGTGTACCTATGTTGAAAACTACAGAACTCTCTCATCTTTCTAAGTAGGAGAACTTGCACAATCACGGACTGACTAAATACTTTTTGACCCCACTGTACCACTCAAACATTTTTCCAAGTAGTCTCAAATGTTTTGATTGCAGAAAAAGCCAACAGTAAAAGTGCAAATCAGCAAGAATATTTTCAGAGCACATCGTGAATGAAGTGAACCCAGTGGCATTCAGGACAGTGATAACAATCCATTGTTGCCACACGTGTAATAATTATCAAATCATCGCATTACTTGGATAAACTCTCTCTGTACATTAAACAAATAATAATTCTAAAGGTCCCCCGATTTATAATAATTTTGTGTATTTATTCCATACAAGCACAACCCCTGTTTGTTGCATTTTATTCAGGAATGATCGAGATGATTTCAACCATGTTTATGCCTCATGTTGAAATCATGTTGTCCTGACTTTGTGCTGATGGTTTTCCTTTCTTGTTGTATTTTGGTGTGTCATGTGACTATACAACCTCAAATAAGGCAGTTTGCTTGTTCTGATACATGATACATGGAACAGAAAGGATTGTGTATCTGAAAAATGCTGAATTCTTAAACGCTTAAATAGCCCTGAGATCTATTAAAGCCTGTGCTTTTCCTCTCTTTCCATAGCTCAAAGCAGATGAGAGTCTATGACTCACACTATGTTTGACACTAATTCATTGTGGGACAAGGCTGGTGAAGTGTCTTATCCAGGATACAGACAGGTAATGTAACTGGAAATCAAATCCACATTGTCTTATTGATGTATCTGCTCTCTAATATTGTGCACAAATTAAATCAGATTTTTATAACCACAAATTTCTGTTTTAAATTGAAACCATAACATTTTGGAATAGAACAAGAAAATGGGACAGAGCCTGGGAATGCTAATAATGATAACATCAAATGACTAGAACAAGTTTACAACAGATAATATTTAAAGACTTTGTCTCCTATTTATCTGCTGCAGCCAAATGAAATTTTAGCATCTCTTTTGTCCTTCCCCAGCTACTGCAAGATCATGTCCAGAGGAAGGCACCACATAGTCAAAATGTCAAAGCTGACGTCCCCTTACAGTGCAAGTGATACTCCTCATCTGAGTCTCCATAAGTAACAGCGTGTTTGGCATAAAGTCATTCCAGCAATACTCAAGGAACCTCCTAAGAGACCTAGTACCAAAGTCACTAGTTGGCATCCAAGTCTCACAACCATACAGGAAGATAGGAAACATCAGGACCTTAATAGTGTCAACATTAATTCAACTACAACAATGTTAGAGTTCAGCAAAGACCTCTGTCCAGAGACCTCATGACTCCATGGGCTCTTCCCAGGAGTCCCTCAGTCTCAAAGGCTGAATACGCAGAGACATGAATGTCACTACTGAGATCAGTGAATATCTCCACAGCTTCAACACTTTCACTGCATCCAGATACACATCTGATGACTGAGCCAAGGAAGCCGGAATCTTAGTCTTGATCCAGAACCATCAGAAACCCAGACAACGTGATTGTTCACTCAGCTTCTTGAGTGCTGCGATCAGGGTATCCACTAACTCTGCAAATATCACAGCATCATTATCAAAGTCAAGTTCAATACATACAGTACATACACACATATGTATATATGTATGTACTGTACGTATTGACCTATCCCAACAGTCACAGGGTGTGAAGCAGGGTACACCCTAGACAGGATGCCAGTCTATCACACATTCACACTTAGGATAAATTTAAAGGTTCCAATTCAACTAACATGCATGTTTGTGGATGTAGGAATATGCCACATGACACCGGGAGGAACATGCAAACTTCGCACAGAAAAGGACCAGGCGGGAAGCATCGCAGGACCTTCTTGCTGTGATGCAACAGTTGCTAACCAGAATCAGCCATGCCACCATGGCTAGCTCTCACACCGGTGGGTTAGAAGCAGGTTGAGAGGCCTGGCTACAAACCGCAATGCCATACACAACAGCGGGACACAGTGCCAGAATCTGTGGGGCTAGACTAGTGAGAGAGGTGGGTACAGGCACCAACTGTATCAGATGTTGTGTGGAATCATGGCCTTAAGTATACTAAAAACTGGGCAGACACCTGTACGATATTTTCAATCATTGTACTCAGAAAACAAAACAATTAAAACTTGGTAGCTACTTCCTCACCCAGGCCAAGACAGAGACCCCTGCTAGTTTAAATGAAAAGCTTCATTTAAAGTGAAACACATATTTGCTGCATTTCACCACACAACCAACCACACACACACACACACACAAAACACACACACACACACACACACACCACACACACACACACCACACACACACACACACACACACACACACACACAGGAAGAGACAGCATAATAATGTGAAAGTATGAGCTTAATTATGACATTTGCTGAAATAAGCACACTTCAAAGAATTCAACATAATGCTTTAAAGAAAATGAAGATTTATGGAAAGTGTCCAAATGTTTTGGCATATTATGTTTTGACATGTGGTTCTGTGAAAATCTATAAAAACATAATGGTTCCAGAGTGGTGCACGTCTCCTCAGCAAAAGGGGGAAATGTGCTTAAAAGTGCCGGCGTGCACAGCTACTGCCCTCCAGTGAATACTTCTGACAGCCTGCAGATGAATGGACACAGTGAAGGCTAGAGAGGAGGTTGGCTTCTGAGATCAATGTAGTCTGATTGGCCAGTGAATCAATCAATCAAGCCCTTTGGAATCACTAGAGAGCAACACAGAGATTGAAGTGTTTTGTTTGGGTTAGCCCCATGACCTGCCCCTGCTGGCTTAGTGTCAGTCAGAGGGAGGACCGGCCCCATGCTTTATGTTCTCTGACTGCAACCACTTCAACTCTACTACACGAGTAGCGCACATATCTCCTGTCACGCACTTTTTCTGTAGGGCAGATTGATTGTGATCACAACAACCTTACAATGATACCAAAAGCTCTTTAGAAATAAATTTCTGGAGCTGGCTTTATTTTCATTGCATTTGGAAACTATTCACAGCACCTCACTTTTTTTTTTTTTTTTTTTTTTTTTTTTACATTTTGTTATGTAACAGCTTTCCAAAATAGATGAAATTAATTTTTTCCTCAAAATACTACACACAATACCCCATAATGACAATGTGAAAAGGGTTTTTCTGAGATTTTTGCAAATTTATTAAAAATGAAAAACTAAGAAATGAGCTCAGATGCATCCGATTTCCACTGATCATCCTTAAGATGTTTCTGCAGCTTAAATGGAGTCCACCTGGGGTGAATTCAGTTGATTGGACATGATTTAGAAAGGCAAACCTGTCTACATATAAGGTCCAGAGTTGACAGTGCATGTCAGAGCACAAACCATGCATGAAGATTTGTGACACAAATCTGGGGAGGGTACTGAAACATTTCTGCTGCTTTGAAGGTCCCAATGAGCACAGTGACCTCCATCATCCATAAATGGAAGATATCCAAATCCACTAGGACTCTTACTAGAGCTGGCTGCCTGTTGAAACTGAGCGATCAGCGAAGAAGGACCTTAGAGAGATGATCAAGAACCCAATGGTCACTTTGTTAAAGCTCCACCATTTCTCTGTGGAAAGAGGACAACTTTCCAGAGGGACAACTATCTCTGCAGCAATTCACCAATCAGGCCTGTATGGTAGAGTGGCCAGATGGAAGCCACGCCTTAGTAAAAGGCACATGGCAGCCCACCTGGAGTTTGCCAAAAGGCCTTGAAGGACTCTTCAAGAAACAAAATTCTCTGGTCTGATGAGACAAATACTGAGCTCTTTGACATGAATGCCAGGCACCATGTTTGGGGGAAACCAGGCACCATCCCTACAGTGAAGCATGGTGGTGGCAGCATCATGCTGTGGGGATGTTTATCAGCAGCAGGAACTGAGAGACTAGTCAGGATAGAGACAGAGATGAATGCAGCAATGTACAGAGATATCCAAGATAAAACCCGGATTTACACTCTGACAGGGTGACAGGCCCACTGGTGAAATGATGGATGGACGCCTGCGCTGCACCCAAGGGAGCTGGACAACCCCCTGCCAGTGACTGCATGCTCATCTGAATAATTCACTTTGTTTTAAAGCTATTCTGGTTTTTCTGTTTCCTTTGTAAAAACCTTGTAACTGTTAGAATGGCCTAAGAAGAGGGTCACCCCTCTGAGTCTGGTCTGCTTGAGGTTTCTTCCTCAACATCATCAGAGGGAGTTTTTCCTTACCACTGTCGCTTGTGTGCTTGCTCTAGGGGTTGGTAAGCTTAGGCCTTACTTGTGTGAAGCGCCTTGAGGCAGCTTTGTTGTGATTTGGCCACTATATAAATGAAATAAATTGAAATTGAATTGAATATATTACAGATATTTGTAATGAAATACTCACATTAGGAAAAAGGACCCGCCATCTCAACAAGAAAAATTGATTAAACAATTTGCATAGATTTTTTTCAGTTATTTCAACTTAGTTATTTAAATTTTCAACTGAGCTAATGCCACAATACTTCTCTGGTTAAGTTGAAATAACTTAAAAATCTATGAAAATTGTTTGCATTACTTTTTCTCATTGAGACAGCGGTTCGTTTTTTTATTGTGCACTGTCACCTGTGTGCCTGCTCTTGAGGTTGGTAAGGTTAGACCTTAGTCATGTGCCTTGAGTTCCTTGAGGCAGCTTTGTTGTGATTTGGCAGTATATAAATGAAATAATTGAACTGAAATTGCATTAAATAAATTATATTGAAAACCTGCTCCAGAGTGCTCTTGACCTCAGACTGTGGCGATGGTTCATTTTTCAGCAGGACAATGATCCTAAGCACACAGCCAAGATATCAAAGGAGTGGCTTCAGGACAACTCAGCCAAGCCCAGACCTGAATCCAATAAATATTTCTGGAGAGATCTGAAAGTGGCTGTGCACCGCCAATCCCCATCCAACGTGATGGAGCTTGAGAGGTGCTGCAAAGAGGAATGGGCAAAACTGCCCAAAGATAGGTGCACCAAGCTTGTGGCATCATATTCAAGAAGACTTGAGGCTATATTTGCTGCCAAAGGTGCATCAACAAAGTACTGAACAAAGGCCCTTTGCTAAATACTTAAAAAAAAAAACTTCATAATACTTCAAAGCACAGTTTCAAAAAAAAAAATTATGTTCTCATTATGGGGTGTTGTGAGTAGAATTTTGAGAGAAAAAATGAATTTACTCCATTTTGGAATAAGGATGTAACATAAATTGTGGAAAAAGTGAAGTGTTGTGAATCCTGTCTGGATGCACTGTAGGGGAAGTCGGGGGACAGTGGATCAGAAATGTTGTTTTGTGGCAGCATAAACACATTATGCATAGGTTTAGCTCATTGTTTTGTGGATTTAACACAGCAAGTTATTGTTTATGTTTATGTTATTTTTATATTTATGTTATTTATGTCTCCCCAAGTGTAATTTACAGGTGTTTAAAATCAATTTTAAAAATTTTGATTCACTGTGCCCCGGACACTAATTCACGAGGCACAGTGAATCAGTGTCTGGGGCACAGTGAATCAACTTAGAATATAATGAAAAAACACACATTTACAAAGATTTCTTCAAAATTATTATATTTATGCTGATGCATATACAACCTATAATCCAGGAAATCAGCTATGTAATGTGTGAGTGACTTATATAGTGATATAAGTCCTCTAGAAACTATTACAAGTATAAATACAAATGTCATAATTTCTGTTCAAACGTGAAAACTGTTTTTTATATACACAAATTATAGAAATAATTCGTGGAAAAATAAATGTATAAGCTTCAACAAATAATATTTGTCATTGACTTGATACTGGGGCTTACTAAATCACTTTTTAGACTGAGTCACGGTGCCCCAATTCACTGTGCCCCGGGTGCATGTGACACACGACTCATGTTATCAAATAGCTGATAGTCTGGAGAAGACATAACACATGCTCATCAGTTGGACGGGAAGCTTCTAACTAATAACATTTTTTTTGGGCCACCTTTCCTCTGTTGTGAGAAATAAATACAAAGACACTGACATCTACAAAATTTACTTTTGATAGGAAAAACTGACTTCACTTGCCACTTAGTTTTAGCCTTAATGTATCCAAAACAAAACACTAATTTATAAGGGGGATGTCTTTATGCATAAAACTAATGCATAACTGCTGCAAATATATATGTAGTTTTGCAGATATAGCTACTGATTCACCGTGCCCTGGTTTCCCCTAGAATAATGAGCCTCTGCCAAAACTATTGGATAAAAATGTTCAAGGTCAAAGTCCTGTTAGAATTGTTGTAGTCAGTTTTTTTTTTCCAACTTTTCAACTTTTTTAGTTTCTTAATTCTTTTTCAGATAATTTTCAGAGAACATTGGTTATCTCTGCTATGCACAATTTGTCATTGCTTTCTGCATAGGTGTCAACATGACTCTAGAAAGGGCAAAGAGGATGCATGTTTATTTGAAACCACCAACACCACCAGGTGATTTCACTGATTAACAACAGGCAGGACTAGGTCATGAATGAATTCATCTGGTGGAGTTGGTGGTTACAAAGAACCATGTACCATCTTTGCCCTTTCTGATGTCAGGTTGACACCTATGTTTTTGGCACTTGGTTTCTGACTGATAACTAGAAGATAGACAGGCAAAAAGTCTAAACCTCCATCCAATATTGGTGGTGTATGTAAATCCATAACAGGAAAATGATAGTGATTCAGGCACTTTTGATTGAGATATAATGTAAAATGCACACCATTGGCATTTCAATATTAAATTCAAAAGTCCACAAAATCCACAATCTGGAGCCAATGCAGATCATACTTCGTCAGGTGATAGTGAGTGCCAGTCTGCACCTCACATTCAAATATGGCAGTGATCGAAGGATGTTTGATGAAGATATAATGTAAAAAATACATTAAATGGGTTTTCAATGTTACATTTAAATGGCCACAAAATCTGTAATCTGGATCAGATCTGGATCAAACTTTGTCCGTCGATAAAGGATACCATCCTACATAGTGCTCTTAAATATGAAAGAAATTTTTTGACAGTCATGAATTTTAGAAAATTTGTTTAATATTAAAGATAGGTGTTTTTCCAGTTTTCCAATTCCAGATTTTTCCTGACTTTGACCTTTCACCTTGAAAATTGAATCAGTTCTTACCTATCAGGATATGAATCTTCAGTTAAAAAAAAAAAAATCATAACGATATGTGAAAAAACAGTGGCAAAAACATAATGACCACTGGCAGCAGCTGTAGCTGCTCTATTGAGATGTTTCTTCTTGCATTAATATTCGTCTCATGGGATAATTCTGTTTTGCATGCCATAATGACTTTGAAGGAATTAATAGGCATCAGTTAAGCGGGATGTACTGTAATTGGAAAGCATTTGGAATGGGTGTGTTCACACACAGGAAGCATCAGCTCCTGCTGAGTATCTCTGGTTCTGGTGAAGTAAATGTGTCACTTTTAATTGCATAAAGGTGAATCACTTATTGGAAAGTGACTGACTAGGTATGAGTTTGAATAAGAATATTTATGGGAGTTATTGAGAAATGTTCTCATGTGTGCATAGGTAGAAATATATAGACAAAAAATTGTCCAAAAATTATAAAACCCTCCACAGTGAGTCTTGTTTGGTGATTTTGGGGTAAGTTGTAAACTGTGAAATTACTTGATGGTTTTTATTGATGATTATACTGTACTGATACTGATACTATATTGATTATAATTCTTGATGATTAAAGCAACAGCTGAAAAGACATTGAACTGTCACAATTTTAGAACCATTTAATTTCTTCCAGTCTGTTTGATATTTCCAGAAAAGCTGTCGTGCTTTGTTGCATCCACGACACCATGGAACCAAACAACCAGTGCATCCCCACCTCTCAAAAGTAACCATTTATTTGCAACAGCCAGGTGAAGCATGGCTATCCTCTTGGCCTTCTCTACAGCCAGTGGGGTACTCAACACTCAGGTAACCTACGGTGCATCAGGAAAGTATTTACAGCACTTGACTTTTTAAACATTTTATTAGTTTACAGCCATATCCCTAAGCAGAAGAAAATTTTTTTCCTCATAATCTATACCCCATACTCCATAATGTGAAAAAAGTTGTATTTGAGAATTTTGCAAATTTATGAAAGCTAAAAAACCTAAGAATTACATGTATGTACATAAGTATTCAGTCTTTGGCAGTCTCCAGCCCGTTGCAAAGACGATATATGTTTTTATGTATTTCCACGGATGAAGGAGAGCAAGCACAACCCGCCCCTCACGGAGCAGAGTTGTAATGTCATCTCCTTCAAAACATGATATGGTGTTCTCCAGCTGTGACTTGCAGACCCAGAGATCTCAACAGCCTGCTGCAGACACACCCTCCTGTACTTCAGCCCACAGAACAAAGTGTCATTTCTCGTTTCTGTGTTTATTTATTTTTCTTATTTGTTATGGAATTGTGTGTGTAATTATTGTAGCAATTATTTATATACTTGTTCTGGCTGTGTTCTCTGTGTTTTTAATGTAACACGTCATGTGCACAGAGCCATCATTTCCAGCTCAGTGAGTGGCTGGCCGGTGATCAGCTGAGAGGTGCCTTTCGGGGGGGGGATGTGATACACATGCCACATGTGTTGAGGGGGGAGCTGAGACACTGGCAAGCTACATCTGTGGGGGAGGGGAGGTTGGCACAGTCACACCCATGTGTGTTGCTTGGCAACGCCACATACGTGGGGCACAGACAATTTTCACAGACAGCTCAAATGTGGTCATCTGCACTCTACTCTCATGCCGGGAACACAAATAGCCCCGCCTTTATAAGTTTCCAGCCTGTGGTGTTGGATGTTCCTGTACGGCACCTGGAATTTGGCCGACGCCTGCCGAAAGGGGGATCAAATGGGCACTCGCAGGGCACTTGCTGTCTTTTGGGCACTGGTGTGTGCGAATGGTTGTGGCGACAGGTGTACGAGGTGTTTAAGTTAGCTCCGATTTGTCATGAGTGGCATGCAATTCCTCCTTTGTCTGCTATTCTCCCTCAATCGTGTTATGTGAGAAGGGGAGTGTCCAGTAGGTGTGGAGGAATTGAAGGAAATTTGTGAATTTAAGAATATTTGGTTCTTTTATGAGACACACTGCATGGGTGCACATACCCTAAACTGAAATTCACATTACAATTCATACTGTGGATCATAAACAACCAAGATAGGGCCCAAAATGAAAAAAAAAAGTTGGGGGGGGGGGGGGGGGGAGACATGTTAAAGGATGGAATAATACACATTGCCTCATAGACAAACTGCATCTATATGGCTGTGGCATAGAATCATTTTCTTGTTCAGTCTGGGATAATTTATAATACAGTTTTCCCTTGTGGCATGAAATGAGAGAAGTCAAAGAATAAAATTAGTCTTAAAGTTGAAGGCAAGTCATGAATACAAAAATATGTACATTCACTTCCAGGTCAAGACAGTTCCCAAAATATCATCATTAATTTGAGGTTCTGAATCCTACCTCACAAACATCCCTGAAAATTAATTCAAATAAAGTGAATCGTAATCTCTGTTACTTTAATGCAGACTTTCTTCTTTTGCTGACAAGTTATCTAGCAGTTATTAACTTGTACGTCTTCTTCAATCTTCTTCATCAATCATCCACCTCCTTTACAATCCTCAGCTGCAAGGTCAGCTGACTCACAGCATCCAGTCATATTCATCCAGGTGCACAGGGCACTCAGACATAAGGTTTCTCTCACCGTTGCACTGCCAGTGCTGTCATCCAGCAGAGCTTCCTGCTGACGCTCCATCCATCATCTCAACCTCCTCCTTAAAGGACAATTTCACTTTTCACAACCTTAATCACATTAAAACATTGTCTGAATGCTGTACTCACCTTCTAACAGCAGTATCATAGAAAATAAACCCAATTTAAAAAAAAATAGCAGAAAAAGATGTTCACTGGGGCACCCAGCTGCCAAAGTCAAAACCACAATTTCAAAACCTTAAAATTGTGTAGTGTAATTAATACATTCATGCATTTTATGATGACTTGCGATATAGAGTGCTGGGGATATTCCATTTCTACAGCATCTATTTACTGTGCATCACATCAGAGAAAGACACTGACCAGAGCTAAAAATTGTCAGACCAACACGGCGTTATCAATCACTTCATGAGAAGAACACACAGACATGGCCAATTTTCTTCATATTTTGCATGACTAACATGCTGATGAATTCAAATGTAGGCTGTTTTGTGTGTGTGTGTGTGTGTGTGTGTGTGTGTGTGTGTGTGTGTGTGTGTGTGTGTGTGTGTGTGTGTGTGTGTGTGTGTGGTGTGTGTGTGTGTGTGTGTGTGTGTATGGAGGGTTGTTAATGAGACAGATGATGTCAAAGGTTCTAAAAAGATAAACAGATCCTTTTGAATTTAAGTTTTCTTCAGCATTGGAATGGTCACGCTTGGGGTATGAGACTAAAGGCCCTGTCCCACTGGGGAGAGGATTAATTGCGCATGACTTGAGTATACAAAGTATGGGCGTTCATTGTCGTCTGCAACAAAAAATGGCCAAAAATGACAAATGTCCAGTATGAATTATGAATATATTAATATATATAGCGAATATATGATGAACAATCACGGTGTATAACGCATGTAGTGAGGAAACGGATCAGACGCATTGAGATTATCACGGCAGTATTACGGGTGTATTATGATGCATCGCGCACGTGTTGTGCGTGCATGGCATCTGCATTGTGGTCATGAATGAAGCGGACTCGGCCCGTCGGCATCACTATTCACACCAACAATACAACCTCTGGAGCATTTGCTGGACTTGGACAAGTTGGTTGAAGTAAAGAAGCAGTGAACAGGGCGAGTGGTGACGTCAGCGGATCACATCAGAGCGCAGCTCGTCTGAACGATTATAACAAGAAGCTAAATCTGTTATAAACACAGGAATACATACTGTAACAACTGCAGACAAGAAGGAAAAAAACACGCAACTGTTTTATCAAGCCTTGACAATGTAAACAAGTCAAATAATTACCTTTTTAGACAGTTCAAAATGCTTTCTGCAGCTGGGCCCAGCTGCAGCTTCCTCTGTGATTCAGGAGGTAATTAGAGCCATTTTCAACAGGCAATTTGCAGAATAAAATGATTAATCCGCCACAAAATAATTATTTTATATAGGCAGCATCCAGCGCAGAGCGCGTGGCAGCCAGTAGAACAAAGAACGGCGTCCAGCTATGAACACAACGCATCTGATTTGCATCCGCCGCAAATCAGATGCAAAGCAGACATAATAAAAATGCTTTATTCGTGGCCAATCTGTATGCAGTTGCTACAGCTTATTTTAGTTCGTGATGTGGACATGATGGGCACGCAAAATATCCATTTTACACACTGTCCCAGTCCGCTGCCAAGCCGCAAATCACTGTCAGTTGCGGATATCAGCGGCTAACAGCGGATATATAGCACATAGATTATGTGTTGTGTATGTATTGAGTATGCATGGAGTATGTAAGGCTGATGTCATCCGCAGCCAAAATTTTGTGCAGCTCAAAAATCCTGGTAATGGAGAAACGTGCCTCTGTGGATAATTGCGGGCGTGTGGGGTGTCGGCCGACTCATACAAGCATGTTTCACGCATATTGTGGATGTAGAGTGAATATGAGCCAATTTTGTGCGCAATCCATATGCAAATCTGCCTCAAAGCCAGTGGGACAGGGCCCTAAGATGAGGAATGTCACTTGCAGTGTGAAAGAACATCAGCCATAACATTTTGTCCATGCTGTGCTCTGGTCATGATCCAGCACTCAGGTGCTTCTCTTGAAGACCCCAGCTGCTGGAAAAGTGTAAGAACAGGTCTATGTTTCACCTGTACATGCCCGATACCATACATTCAGAAAGTAGCCACAGCACTTCACTTTTTCCACATATTACAGCCTTGTTGCAAAATGGAGAATTTTTCCCCCTAAAATCTTTCCTCACAACACCCCATAATGACAACATGAAAAAAGTTTTTTTGAAAATTTTTGCAAAGTAATTAAAAATGAAAAAAAAAAACCTAACAAATCACATGGATATAAATATTCACACCTGTTGCTCAATACTTTGTTGCTGCACCTTTGGCAGAACTTAAAGCTTCAAGTCATCTTAAATATGCTGCCACAAGCTTGACGCACATATCTATGGGCAGCTTTGCCCATTCCTCTTTGGAGCACCTCTCAAGCTCTACCAGATCTTCCAGAAATGTTTAATCAGATTCAGGTTGGCTGGGCCACTCAAGGACATTCACAGAGTTGTCCTGAAGCCACTCCTTTGATATCTTGGCTGTGTGCTTAGGGTCACTGTCCTGCTGAAAGATGGACCATTGCCCCAGTCTGAGGTCAAGAACGCTCTGGAGCAGGTTTTCATCCAGGATTCCTCTGTACATTGCTGCATTCATCTTACCCTCAATCCTGCCTAGTCTCCCACTTCCTGTGGCTGAAAAATATCCCCACAGCATGATGCTGCCACCACCATGCTTCAATGTAGGGATGGTGCCTGGTTTCCTCCAATCATGACACCTGGCACCTGATGAGACAAAGACTTCAATCTTTGTCTCATCAGACCCGAGAATTTTGTTTCTCATGGTGTGACAGTCCTTCAGGTGCCTTCAGGCAAACTCCAGGTGGGCTGCCATGTGCCTTTTAGTAAGGAGTGGTTTCTGTCTGGTCACTCTACCATACAGGCGAGATTGGTGGTTTGCTGCAGAGATGACTGCCCTTCTGGAAGGTTCTCCTCTCTCCACAGAGGAATGCTGGCGCACTGACAGAGTGACCATCGGGTTCTTTGTCACTTTCCTGACTAAGGTCCTTCTCCCCTGATCACTTAGTTTAGATCAGTGCCCAGCTCTTGGAAGAGTCCTGGTGGGTCCAAACACAGGCCACTGTGCTCATTGGGACTTTCAAAACAGCAGAAATGTTTCTGTTTCCTTCCCTAGATTTGTGCCTCAGAGTTCTACAGACAATTTCTTTGACTTCATGCATGGTTTGTGCTCTGACATGCACTGTCAACTCTGGGACCTTATATGTAGACAGGCGTGTGTCTTTCCAAATCATGTCCAATCAACTGAATCGACCCCAGGTGGACTCCAATTAAGCTGCAGAAACATCTCAAGGATGATCAGTGGAAACAGGATGCACCTGAGATCAATTTTGAGTTTCATGACAAAGGCTGTCAATACTTATGTACATGTGAAGCCTTAGTTAGTTTTTTTTTTTTTTTTTTTTCGGGGGGGTGTTTAGTTTATGTTGTTAATAAATTTATAGAAATCTCAAAAAAACATTTTTCAGATTTTCATTATGGGGTTTTGTGTGTAGTGGTGTGAAGGAAAACAATGAATTTCATCCATTTTGGAATAAGGGTGTAACATCAAAATATGTGAAGAAAATGTGAAGCGCTGTGAATACTTTCCGGATGCACCGCCGATGGCTACTTTAACGAGGTGGGGTCTTTCTTGAGTGGTTGCCATTCAGGCAGGACAACACACAGCACCAGTGCACGTTACCAGACACGACCTTACATGTACCTCAAAGAGACATTCCCACTATGTGCAACTTGCAAAACCATTTGCTAAAAACAGTTAATTTCTCAGAATACATAAAAAATAATTCTGAAATCTGTGTAAAACATCCAGTAAAACATCCAGTATCCTTTCGTATGATTACACCGAACTTGATATCAAATGAGTTCCCTTCTGTAGTTGGGTTGCAGGAATCTGGAATGAGAACAGGCTAAAGCACGCACAGTCAATACAGAATTTGACGCAAAGCCTCGTTTCTCCAAAAATATTAGTCCTGCAGAGGCCTCAAGAATAGGGTGCCAGCAGGAATGCAGGTGGAGATTCTTGGTTTGCAGAGGAGCTAAACAGCTACTTTAACTGTTTTGGCTCCTCCACACCTGCCCCCCTGCCTGCTCCTGGCTCTCCACACATCTCCAACAGCCAGCCCTCCAGTCCCATGGACCCCCCACCTTCTTACCCCTGGCCACCTCCACTGCACCATGGAACTTGTCCCTCCTCTCCCCGGACTGTATTCAGCACCAGCCCACCTCAGCTCCCCCCTCCCTCCCCCTCACTGTGACTCTGACTGATGTGAGAGGTCAGCTCCTGCGGCTGAAGCAGAGGAAAGGGGCAGGACCTGATGGGATCTCCCTGAGGCTGCTGAGGACCACTGTGCAGATGAGCTCTGTGAGGTCCTCAGCCACATCTTAACAACAGCCTCAGCCTGGGGGTGGTCCCCACCCTATGGAAGACCTCCTGTGTGCTCCTGGTTCCCAAAACACCGCACGCCAAGGAACCAGCCCACTACAGACCAGTTGCCCTGACCTTCCACCTCATGAAGACCATAGAGCAGCTCGTCCTGTCCCACCTCCGCACCATGGTGAGTGACATCCTGGACCCGCTGCAGTTCGCCTACAGGTCCAACATTTGGGTAGATGATGCTGTCATCTACCTGCTGCAGCGGGCGCTCACCCACCTGGAGACCGGCTGGAATGCTGTGAGAGTCATGTTCTTTGATTTCTCCAGCACTTTCAACACCATCAGACCGGCGCTGTTGCGGGGGAAGCTGGAGGATGCAGGAGTGGATGGACATCTCACCGCCTGGACCATCACTGTCCGCCCACAGTACGTGCAGCTGCGCGGCTGTCAGTCTGAGGTGGTAAGGTGCAGCACCGGGGCCTCCCAGGGCACCGTCCTGTCACCTTTCTTCTTCACCCTGTACACCCCGGACTTACACCCTTTACAACACGGACAGCTGCCATCTCCAGAGGTTCTCTGATGACTCCGCCATTGTGGGTCATGTGTCTGAGGAGAAGGAGCTGGAGTACCGGTCGGTCATCACAGACTTTGTGGACTGGTGTGAGTGCAACCACTTGTGTCTCAATACCAGTAAGATGAAGGAGATGGTGATCCACTTCAGGAGGAAACCACCACCTCACTCACCGGTGAACATCCAGGGGGAGGACATAAAGACTGTAGACAGTATCAAATACCTGGGTGTTCACCTCAACAAGAAACTGGACTGGACTCACAACACTGACGCCCTGTACAAGAAAGGCCAGAGTTGCCTCCACCTCCTGAGGTGACTGAGATCCTTTGGAGTGAGCAGGCCTCTGCTTAAGACTTTCTATGACTCTGTTGTAGCCTCTGCTATCCTCTGTGCTGTCGTCTGTTGGGCCCTGGGCAGCACAGAGCGGGAGAGAAAGAGACTGAACAAGCTGGTCAGGAAGTCTAGCTCTGTCCTGGGCTGTCCTCTGGAGTCTTTGGAGGAGGTGGCTGAGAGGAGGGTGTTAACCAAGTTCACATCCATCATAAACAACTCCTCTCACTCTCTGCACCGGACTGTAGTGGAGCTGAGGAGCTTCTTCAGTGACAGACTGACGCACCCTCAGTGCAAGAAGGAACGATACCGCAGGTCATTCCTCCCTGCTGCGGTCAGGCTGTACAGTAAGTAACACTGTGAAATAACCACATGCAATGATATGTCCACAAATCATGTGCAATATTAATCTGTCTACAAAGCATGTGCAATAACAACTTGTTTATAAATTTCAGCACCTTATCACATCTAAACTTTACTTTACATATTGTAAATAATATGTTCTTATTTTTTTAATTCCAATCATATATATATATATATATATATATATATATATATATATATATTCTACTTCATTTTCTTATTTTATTGTATTGTTACAAGTATTATTATTGCTTTATCATTGCACATGCTGTTTGATGCACATTTTTTTTCTACTCGCACTCATCTTGTGTGTTTATTAAGAGCTGATGTAACATGTGCATTTCTCCATTGTAAGATCAATAAGGTCTTATCTTATCTTAGCTTATCAACTTATGGTTTTGTGGCATCCATCCTTGACCCAAAATACATAAGCATACCAAACAGTAAATGTCAGCTCTCCCCAGTTTCTCTGTGATTGAAGCTATACACACGCATGCACGCATACAGAGGCCACTTGGCTATTAAGAATCAATCAATCAATCAATCTATCTATCTATCTATCTATCTATCTATCTATCTATCTATCTATCTATCTATCTATCTATCTATCTATCTATCTATCTATCTACATACACACACACACACACACACATATATATATATATATATATATATATATATATATATATATATATATATATATATATATATATATCACTTAATCACAGAGTCAAGTCATCTTATATATCAGAGTCAATCACTTTCTCAAACCTTTGTTGTCTATTTTGACAGCACATAAGTCTGCATAAAAGTTATGGCCCCATCACACATAACACGAAGTTGGGCAAAAGAAACCAGCTGAAAAAGGCCAAAATAAACCAAATTCATGAATCGTGAAAAATTCTAGCAGCTGTCGGCAGAGATAGCTGGTCAGACAAGCGTGCATGATCCCGTAGCGCTGGTTTCATGCATGCTCGTGTGCACGATGATGAACACAGTGCAAGCACATGAGAGATTTGATACTACATCGCTCTCACACAGCAGCAGCAGCAATTAAATGTTGGAAAAATATACATAAATCAATGAAAATGTGTAAGGACAAAACAATGAAAGAGCACAGATCATTCTAAGAACAATGACTGTACTGTTTAAATGTAAGACAAGCATGTAATTGGTAATGATGTGTAATTGATGCGTGATGACTTGATGGTCTGTGTTGGCAGTGGCTGAACAAATGGATTTTGTTTTGCCTGTTAAAATATTTAATTCCTGTTATAAAGAGCAGACAATACAAGAATTATCCTCCTTCTGTTTCTTTATGTTCACGAACCATGGCCATCCTTTTATACCCAATCATGCCACTCACAATTAGTGTCCTCAGTTCCCAAATGCTTATTGAGTGTTGTTAGAAGGAAAGGTGATGTAACATAGTGGTAAACATACTACTGTCCCAGCTTTTTTGAAATGTGTTGCAGTCATCCATTTCAAAATGAGCAAATATTTGCACAAAAACAATAAAATTTATCAGTTTGAACATTAAATATCTTGTCTTTGTGGTGTATTCAGTTGAATATAGGATGAAGTGGATTTGCAAATCATTGCATTCTGTTTTATTTACATTTTACACAATGTCCTAACTTCATTGGAATTGGGGTTGTATCATGAACACATCAGGTGGCTCCGTGTGACCAGCTGTCCAGCGCGTGGCATACCGTAGGACACCGTGTCATGTGGACTATCACTCATATGGTGGATATTACACTTGGCTCGCCGGCTGTTCACATAATCAGATGGATATTTTCACCTGGGGCAGCCTGACTGATGGTGTCCAGTGCACACTGAGGCACCGGTGAATGCATTGCAAAGGTGATATGTGTTTTTATTTATTACCGTGTGAAGCGAGCCCGCCGATACATGTGCATCGGAGTGGCGTGTTGAGAGGTGATGTTCTGCATGGCACAATATGTGTTCAGCAGCTGTGTTTAGCGATGCCACAGTGGTCAGGTGCAGCTTTGACTGCATGCTCATCGTAGTGCATACTGAGAAATGATCCAAAGGTGATCTAGTTTTTTTTTTCCCATGTGACCATCCTTTGCAGACACATGTGCCTTACACATGGGTGATTGGAGCACATGTGACAATATGTGTTTCTCAGCCTTGCATTGCGCTGATGTGGTGGCTGTGATGTGGAGTGGTGCAAGCTGCAGGAACACAGCCCTGGACGTGGGCTGTGGTCAACTCCCTCCCTATTTGATTTCAAATGACATCCAATCCATGACGTGATTTTATGTCAACCACAGTCCCCTGGCAAAAGCATAACTGTAGTGGGTATGTGCACGTGTGGTCATGTCAACATGGACATCACATCATCACAAGCAACACACCCACCACTCTGGAGCAGCAACGTGGTCACATAAATGGGCTCACAGCTCCAGGGTGTGGGGCAATTGAGCTGGCCACACTGATCTTTCTGTGAGGCTGTCAGTCACGCTGTCACATGACGTGCCATGTGATGTGCCTGTCTGGTCGAATGGCGCGCTGGTGGTGTCACACGCAGCCAGGCTGGGTTTTTATTTTTATCTCTGTTGTGGTGGTGTGGGATTGCTGCTGACCGGTGAATCCATCTCCAGTGGATACATGCTGGATATGCTGTGGTGTTTCAAAGCTATTAGCTGTTCTATCATGGACATGACAGCCATGCAGCTGTGTGCGCTGTGCTTACAGCCGTCACATTGCACTGCTGCCGTTCGGGCCTTTGCAACCTCAGCCACACCTCGACTATAGGCTCGTGGAGTGTGTGGGGGGGAGGATGACACACTCAAATGCCATCTGTGCTGCGGGGGTGCACACACCAGACACTTGCACGCCATTTGTGTTGGGGGAGGAGACACACCGCACATTCGCATGCCATTTGTGGTGTTGGGGGGGAACGGCACACACACACCATTTGTGTTGCTCGGTAATGGCACACTTAGAAATTGTGAGGCCATTTGCACAGCCAGCTCAAAAGTGGTGGCCTGCACTCTACTTTCGTCCTGGCTGTGCGGATGGCCCTGCATTTTCTAAGTGCCCTGTAACTGGTGTTGGAGGTTCATGGGTGGCACCTAGATCTGGTCGACTCCAGCCGAGAATGGGTCGACTGGGCACTTACATGCCATTCGCCGTCATTCGGCCACTGGTGTGAAGGCTTTGACATGGCCTATGATTTTGTGCAGCCCCTCGGGCGCAGCACGATATGTCCAACCTGCATTCAATATGCCATGCGAATGTTCCGAGCATGATCAGATGGCAGTGCGACCTCATCTTCTCCACCGTTCAAATGGGTTTCCGGTGCGAGCGGCATGTGAATGTACAGTGCATGTACTGTGCCTGAATGGATGTAGCGACTGCTGTACGAATAGTTCGAGTGTGGCTTCTATTTTCACGAGTGCCATTTGAATCCTCCTTCATGTGCCATTCTGCCTCATTCGTACTTTGCGTAAGGGGGCCCTTAATGTTGTCACTGAACATTACATTTACAATAAGACATCAATTTGAGAGAGTAGTACTACAGTGATCTAGGTAAAAATATGGGGAGGCTTTTATAGCTGTAAAATCACCTGAATGTGGGAGCAATGCTGCCCATTAAACATTTATGTCAAACAAAAAAAGATTCCTGTATCAAGGGAACTCTGTGATTGACAGGTGCCTTGAGCCACATAATGTTCAGTCTCAGGTGGCACAAAACACACAGAACCCTGTAGAGACTAATCCATTAAATCCCTGCCCTGTCTGCAAGGAAACATGTCCTGTTAGCAGACAGCTATGGTTTAATCAGGCCATGCATCTCTTTCCGTAACCATGTGCCCCAATCAATGGAGTCCCTCAGATCTTATAAATGATTAATTTCCTGCTGTAGTAACAATGACTGTTCAGCACCATCATTACTTCCCTAAAGAACAGTCAACGTTGACAGAGAGATATTGGCATGAGCAGAGTGTTGTAATTCAGTTTTAGCATTTTATATTGTTCAGTATAAACAGTTACTCAGTGTTAAGTAAAGTGGGAATGATTCACTGAAGGCTTTGCCAAATACCAGAACCTCATCTACTGTCTAAATCTGATTGATCCATCTGTTATTTCCATAGAAAATCATCTGCTGACAATAAGGCACTGTGGGAAAGTTCAGTGAAAGGTTTTTGTTTTGTTCTTTCTGCCAACAGTCAAACTATTAATGGTGGAAGTTTCGTGAAGATATTCACAACTTCACACTGTTGGGTGCACTCAAAATTACTGTCAAGACAGATCTCTCTGAAATGTACTCTGTGTATTCACTGATACACTCTTCAAACTTTAGTGTGACAAGCTCAATGAAAAGCAAACACAAAAGAGTCATGAGAGAGACTGACATCGTAACATAGAGTTGTCACAAATGAAAAGCCTGGACAAAATGCAAACTTTTCAATGATTGTGACACTTGGAGCAGATGAGAGAAGTCTAAACATTAACATATCAATGACCTGACTTGTCATGTCAAATATCATGTCATATTGCATGAGTGCCATGCACACGCGCGCACACATAGCTGCTCATTCAGCCATTGTGAACACACACACACACACCCAGCGATCACAACATCAGTCCAGCACCTCTGCACACGCACTTCACAGTAGCACTGTAAAGTGGAGGACGAGTGCAGATGTGATTGCATGGCTGAGTGAGTGACTGCACCATGCCGGCTTTGATGACATGACTCCGGTCCATACGCTGGTTCTACTCCAGTGTTCAGTACCAGCAGGGACTGTGCAAAGGGAGGAACACTCCGGTCCCGTGTTTCCCATCCAGATGTTTTGACATCGGGCAGTCTTCAGCGTCTTTTATGGCCATCTAATAGCAGTCTGTGTCATCTTAACTGTTGCGTAGATGTGCTTTGGATGCCATCATGCAGGTGTGGACGAAGTAATGTGGATGCATTCTGATACTTCTGACCACACCTCTTTTCCTCCCCACTGCGTCAGATTATGGCAATATTTGCCGTGTCAGGTAGAGGTGGATGATGCTGGGAATTTTGGTATTGATCCGATACCAAGTAAATACAGGCCCAGTATTGCCGATATCGATACAGATACTGATACTTTTTTTCATATTTAAGCTTCATAGCTCCAAAGGATCCAAAAGACCCAGGATAGAATTTTGCCAAACATTGTACGTGACAACGAAATACTTTATCACAATCAACATTTTTGTTTAAAAAATATCAGTCAACATAACTTAAAACAAAATATCCTGAGGTAGAGGGCTGACAAACCACAATACAAGGGTGCGCTGCTCTGTGTTGTGTGACACAGTGTAGCGCTGCTCTTACAGACAGAGAGTAGACTTTGATGAATCTGTGTGCGCAGCAGTCAGTGCATGCGGGAGAGAAAAAAAAGCTTGAGTATCGATCTTTTTACACGAGGATCGTTCAATATCAATACCAGCGCTGGTATCAATAATATCAATATTAGGCTCGATCTGCCCACCTCTAGTGTTGGGCTGGTTCCTGCACTTTCTTGCTATGTGTGATGGTGGCTTAAGAGTGGTGATGCAATTTGTAAAAATTTGCACTGAGCACAATTTCTCCATTCACAGCTACATAAACCTGTAACTTCTTCTGGGTTGTCTGGGTGTCTTGGTGGCTTTCCTCACTTTTCTCCTTCTTACACAGCCACTCAGTTTTTGAGAACTGTCGACTCTGACAGATTTGCCATAGAGTGCTATACTATTTGTATTTCTTCATAATTGATGTAACTAAAGTCCAAGACATATTCAGTGGCAGCTTCACCATCAGAGAGCCTTGACCAAAACTACCACAAAAGACTCCAAGCTGTCACTGATGTTGAAGGGGGCAATGCCCGGCATTAAGAATAGGGGTATGTAAACTTTTGATCAGGGTAATTTGGGTAGTTTCTGTTGTCATTATGATTTCACAATAAATGGCTTCACACAACCACTAACCATGAGTGAAAAATAAAAACCTTTTTGTGTTGTCATTCATATTCTCTGAAAAATGCCCCCCCCCCCCAAAAAAAAAATAAATTCTGCCAGAGTATCCAAACTGATGAGCACAACTAGGAATCTATGTGTATATGTGGCAAAGGGTATTACTGGTTGTGGGGAAGAAGGGGTAGGGATAAATAAGCTGATGCTTCACCCTACCCCTTTTCGGACATGTTGGGTACACAGTAGGAACTTTTTTGTTGTTGTCTTTACTGATCTATCTTGTAATTGTTGTTGTATCAAATGTTCGAAATAAACAGTTTTCATTCATTCATTCATTCATTCATTTTCATTCATTCAACTGCACCAAGGTCACCAAAACGTTTACAGCCTAAATGCCGTATTACATTATTTAATAAACCAACAACTCTGCGGTTGGATTTGGAGGGCACTATATGGCATTCTCAATTGCAAATGCTGCAGTTCTGCTGATTCTCCAGAACTGGCTGACAAGGAATGTGACTGATCTCTTTAGCTACACCATGAGCACTATAGTACAATGTACAGAAGTGCAGCTCAGGATGCCGGAGCTGGATTCCAGTAACTTGTAGGCCAGCCAATTTGCAAAGTCACAGAACAGTGAGCCACTTTCATTATAGCTGATTAATGGCAACCAATGCAGTACTCAGAGCAGCTCTGTCAGTGCCAGTGGTCACAGTGAAATTTCCCATAACCAGACAAGTATCATCACTCGGCAGCCTTCAATCATAAAATGAAGCTGTGAATGCCTGAGCTTTCACTGGTCATAGTTGGAGAGAACACTGAGAGAACAGAGAGCTGCCTGAGCCTCATAATGCTCTCGCTGATAGGCGTAACATCTGACACCATTGGTAGGAGCTGAGCCACCAAAGCAGCATTCACTTGCTTGGTAAGCACCCACATCAATATATGGTTTGATGCAGGCCTGCAAACCTCAGACAGGGCTGCCACTGCTACACAAAAATTTGAATTCATCCGATAGAAGACATTCCACATGCCCACCACCTCCATGAGCCATTTCAGGTTAGGACCTGGCAATTGGTGTGCAAAGATTGACACCTTAGCACTATAGCAGTTGCCTCTTTCAAAAGAGTTTACGCTTGGTGGTCTTCAGTGGTTTTATCTGTTCCAAGGAAGGGGATTCTAATAGCTTTCTTCCATCCCCTTTATAACTCTGGTCAACACAATTTTTCTTGCATGGAGTTTTTAATGGATTCTGGGTAATTTGGGGGTGCTGAATCCGAATCTGGTGTTAGTTTTTGCCAATCGCATCACATTTTTGAGATATGAAAACATATTTCTCATAATAAGCATTGCAGCAAAAGCTGCAGTCGTACACACCTCTTCAGTGCCATAAACAATATTACAGCTTTTGTTCACTTTTTGTGAACCTGGTTTAAAAACGATGCTTTTGAAGCTGCTTTTTGTGCATGATTAGTGGCGTCAAACCAATTTTGCATAACCCATCAATACGGAACATGTAGATTGCAAAAAAAATGTGATGTGACAGAAGAAATCTGACCTGAGATTTGGATTCAGCACCACATAATTGCCCTAAATCAGTTCTCAAAGTCCATGCAAGAATTTTATTTAATTTTTTACCAGTATATTGTGTGTTATCATCTGATGAAAGGCAACAGGTAACAAGTTAACAGGTTACTTTATTGGTACCTATAGGTACATTTGCATGCAGCCAGCGTGATAAGCATTCAACATCCAATCCACATACAGGAAACACACTGTTAAAAAGTTACACATATTTGACATAAAATTGTGTCTACAGACAAAATAACATTAAAAATAATTAAAAGGAACTAAATAAAAATAAAAGTGCTCAAGGTTCCATCAGGTCCAGGACATTTAAAAAACACAAATCAGTAAAAGGCAGTAAAAATGCATGTGCTTCTACTGCTTATTCAGTTCAATGGTAGCAGAAGGAACAAAACTAGGCAAAAAGGAGGTGTTATGTCTACAGACGGCCAAAACAGAGCTTCATTTTGAGGTTCAAGGTGTCCTGTGCAATTTTTTTTTTCTCCCAAAAGGGAGCTACAGTATCTAAAGACATGAGTAAGACTGCTACCTCCAATCATTACCACTGTGTCAAAGATGACCAGTGAAAAGAGGTGGTCCTGGTTGGGTCCTAAGCATATTTCTGCTAAGGGGCCCATCTACTTGTCTCATGGTACATATCATTTGCCATTGACACTAGAGTGTGGTTAGAGCTTCATATTTCTGTCCCAACCCAACTCGCGTCCAACAGCGTAGTGACCGAGCCCCACCCAAAGCAGACAAGCATTTTCTGTCCTAACCCGACCCGCGTGCAATAGATGAGTGACCAAACCCCACCCAAAACAGACAAGCATTTTAATGTTTCCGTCCGAGCCCGACCTGCGTCCGACAGAGTAGTGACCGAGCCCCAACTGAAACGGACAAGCATTTTAATATTTTCGTCCGAACCCGACCCGCGTCCGACAGAGCAGTGACTGAGCCCCAACTGAAACGGACAAGCATTTTAATGTTTTCGTCCGAACCCGACCCGCGTCCGACAGAGCAGTGACTGAGCCCCAACTGAAACGGACAAGCATTTTAATGTTTCTGTCTGAACCCAACGCTATTAATGTCTCTGTTATTTCCGTCCTAAACAAATCACCACAAAAAGAAATAAAGCTGTTACATCTTGTACTTTTATTATTTTTTTTAATTTGTAAATATGAATGTTTGCGGTAATGTTATATTTGATGACATCAAACATGGAGAGGAGAGAACATGTTTATCTGGTCTGTGTTCTGAAAACTCTCTCTCATGAAGGCTTTTAGTCTTTTTTTTTCTTGTGGTCAAAAAAACTTGTCACCATCATGATATGAGGGGAAATTAAGGATGCTAACTTGTAATAATTTGCAGCATCTGTCTTGATTGTGGCCCCAAAAGAAACAACCAGTTACCCAAAATATTAGAGTCACTAACAACCATATGCTGTTTCTTTTCTTCACAGCAAAGACAGACCTTAATTTCTCAGTTCAGATCGTCTAAAAGCAGTTGATACACTCACCACATTCTTGAAAGTAATGTGTTTGTACTGCTGAAGAAGTGTGTTGCCTGTTTGATGAATGAGCTCTGTAAACCAGTCAATGAGGTCACATTAAAGCTGTTTGGTTTGCTAAAATAGCTCTGTTTGTCTCTGGAACGGCACAGTCCATGCATAAAGGTCATGTTAGCTGAAAAAAACTGGAAAGCTTCAGAGTTCAAAGACATAGTTCCACAAAATGTGGCTTTAAGTCTCATGGTGTTCCAGATTCAAATTGATTTTATCACAAGAGCAAGAGTGGACTTTCATAGCTTAGCAAATCTGCCTATGAATGATAAGAATTGTGTTTCTGCTTGAATACTGCAGTTGCCCACACTGAACCACTGCTGGCACAGAGATCAATATTTAGGATGTCACACTAAATTGCAAACAAATGTCTGACTGAATCCAAAGAGACAGAAAAGGGCACAGGGGTGCCTTATGTTTGCTGTGACTGCACACTCTCATACAAAAGATGTTGTTTGTTGTCCTCAGATTCTTTGAGCGGGTTCATGAGGAACATGCCATCCTAATCCTTCCACATGAAGTGAATCAAGGCCCTGTCTAATCCCACCTCACCGGGCTCGGACTTAACTCAGGGTTAGCGAGGCTATAGGTTGGCCTTTCTCACAGTCTCCGGCAGGCCCAAACAAATGCCAGGCATCATCCATCTCAATTGTCTGACTCTCAAAAAAGCAGACATTAATAGTAAATCCTGTTTCAGCTCATCGTTTCTGTTGAGGGAAAATTATTTATGAGGAAAAATAAGGCAGCCTCCTCTGCACTTCCCCGTCCTCAGCCTTCAGTCCCTGTCTATTGTTGACAGCTTGATGGCGATCAGTGTCAGAATATCAGTGCTGCAGAACGGGAAGTGTAGCATGACAAGCTCCGAGAGCATGTTCCATCTTTATCACAGCTCAGGCTCTGCTGCAGTGCACAGGAACGGGTGAAAGAGTGGGAGCGCTGAGGGGCAGGAAGAGCCTACAAGGTAACAAACGTGCAAACTAGACGAGGGTTCATAAAATTGAATAACACTGTGGGGGACACAAAACTTTAAGAGGCAGTGATACTGAGTAAAAGGAAAACTTGTGGTTTGAAGCATGAACAAATATAAATGAAGGTATGAAGTGGATAAATAAATAAAAATGTGTCTTTATTCACCGTAGGACTCAGACTGAACTTGCACAGGACATTTAAGGGACATGCACAGTTAGGCCTTTAAACATTTGGACAGCGACAGTTTCATAATGTTGCCTCCTTACAGCACCACAGTGGAGCTGAATTGAAACAGTCAAGATGTGCTTGTTTTGGAGACTTTCAGCTTTAACCCTCTGGGGCCAACACCGACGTATACGACGGCTGGGACCAAGCTTTACTAAATTATAAATAACTTTTTAATGATATAAGATAGAAACTTCCTTTTTTTTTTTGCTGAAAAGTTAACTCCCTGGACTTTCAATCCATCGTTGGCCATCTTTGTACAGCTCATACAACCCCTGGCAATAATTATGGAATCACCGGCCTCGGAGGATGTTCATTCAGTTGTTTAATTTTGTAGAAAAAAAGCAGATCACAGACATGACACAAAACTAAAGTCATTTCAAATGGCAACTTTCTGGCTTAAGAAACACTATAATAAATCAGGAAAAAAAAAATTGTGGCAGAGGGAAAAAAATATGGAATCACTCAATTCTGAGGAAAAAATTATGGAATCAGGAAAAACAAAAGAACGCTCCAACAGATCACTAGTATTTTGTTGCACCACCTCTGGCTTTTATAACAGCTTGCAGTCTCTGAGGCATGGACTTAATGAGTGACAAACAGTACTCTTCATCAATCTGGTTCCAGCTTTCTCTGATTGCTGTTGCCAGATCAGCTTTGCAGGTTGGAGCCTTGTCATGGACCATTTTCTTCAACTTCCACCAAAGATTTTCAATTGGATTAAGATCCGGACTATTTGCAGGCCATGACATTGACCCTATGTGTCTTTTTGCAAGGAATGTTTTCACAGTTTTTGCTCTATGGCAAGATGGATTATCATCTTGAAAATGATTTCATCATCCCCAAACATCCTTTCAATTGATGGGATAAGAAAAGTGTCCAAAATATCAACGTAAACTTGTGCATTTATTGATGATGTAATGACAGCCATCTCCCCAGTGCCTTTATCTGACATGCAGCCCATATCATCAATGACTGTGGAAATTTACATTTTCTCTTTAGGCAGTCATCTTTATGAATCTCATTGGAACGGCACCAAACAAAGGTTCCAGCATCATCACCTTGCCCAATGCAGATTTGAGATTCATCACTGAATGTGACTTTCATCCAGTCATCCAGTCATCCACAGTCCACGATTGCTTTTCCTTAGCCCATTGTATCCTTGTTTTTTTCTGTTTAGGTGTTAATGATGGCTTTCATTTAGCTTTTCTGTATGTAAATCCCATTTCCTTTAGGTGGTTTCTTACAGTTCGGTCACAGACATTGACTCCAGTTTCCTCCCATTCGTTCCTCATTTGTTTTGTTGTGCATTTTCGATTTTTGAGACATATTGCTTTAAGTTTTCTGTCTTGACGCTTTGATGTCTTCCTTGGTCTACCAGTATGTTTGCCTTTAACAACCTTCCCATGTTGTTTGTATTTGGTCCAGAGTTTAGACACAGCTGACTGTGAACAACCAACATCTTTTGCAACACTGCATGATGATTTACCCTCTTTTAAGAGTTTGATAATCCTCTCCTTTATTTTAATTGACATCTCTTGTGTTGGAGCCATGATTCATGTCAGTCCACTTGGTGCAACAGCTCTCCAAGGTGTGATCACTCCTTTTTAGATACAGACTAACGAGCAGATCTGATTTGATGCAGGTGTTAGTTTTGGGGATGAAAATTTACAGGGTGATTCCATAATTTATTCCTCAGAATTGAGTGAGTCCATATTTTTTTCCCTCTGCTTGGTCTAAAAAAGTAACCGTTACTGACTGCCACAATTCTTTTCCTGATTTCTTATAGTGTAACTTAAAGCCAGAAAGTTGCCATTTGAAATGACTTTAGTTTTGTGTCATGTCTGTGATCTGCTTTTTTTCTACAAAATTAAACAACTGAATGAACATCCTCCGAGGCCGGTGATTACATAATTATTGCCAGGGGTTGTAGAAGCTGTGTGATGATGTGCGCAATGTGAGTGTCCAATCCAAATTGGTTCCCCGTCACATGGATTTCCAAAATCCAATCGCAGGGCAGATTTACCTCGCGTGATAAACCAAAGATCATTTTCAGGAGTGATATCTTACTAGTTAGTCCGTTTGAATAGCCCCCTCACTCCTCCAATGCGCCCTGTGCCATTACGCACAGCGAAAGTGAAAGCAGACAGAACAGACAGAGAGCCTCACATGACAATCTCACATGCTCAAACAAAGAGTGTGTAACTATCATGATTGCTCCACTAGTTTGCATTTGAATATTACTGGATTACTCTGTGGCTCTCTCTCTCTGGCGTAAAGCACTGTTTACCATATCAATGAGGTGAGGGAGAGGGGCCGCTCCTCAGACTGTAAAGAACCCAAGTGTGAAATGAAAGCTGCTTGCAGAGTCAGACAGAAGACTCCAAAACACAGTAGAAATAGAAACTTGTGATGTGACCTTTGTGTAATAGCAGACAGAAATTGCTTTGAGTTGAAGACAAACAAAACGCATAGACCATTTTGTATATATTGTTCAAAATGTGCATTTGTGTTTATTGTTTGAACTTTTTTGTTGTACAGTCTTTCACACAAGACCTCAAATTACCTTTCTAAAGTGTCAAAACAGTTGTTTATTATAGTTTGCTGTGTGTTTTGAATAAATGTGTGTGGAAAATAATTTCCGCTTTATTTTTTCCTTTGTTATTTCTGATTGTAAACCTTTATTACACTTATAAAACACAACAAAAGCATATATATTATGAAATAACAGGTTGTCCTGAAAAAAAAAAGACATAAAACTTGATTGTGGGATGCAGGTAGAGCTGTTAACAGCAACATTTATGCCAGGCGAGTGAACTGTCCAAAAAATGCCCTCGGACCCCAGAGGGTTAATTTAAGGGATTCAACAACAATATTGTATGCCACACACTAAAGCAAGTAGCATACAATAGTCAAAAGTCAAAGATGACTCTATTATTGAAACAAAGGCACAAAAAGGCAAGACTTCCGTGTGCAAAAATGTTCATAGTTATTCAAAGATAACTTTCTCTGGGCAGACTGAACCAAATTACAAAACTTTCCAAATGCAGGGCATCAATTTATATATAGGGTACAAAATAAAGACCACATGAACACGCTAGTGCTGGTGGTTCTATAATGTTGGGCTGCTTTGCTGACTCTGGTAGTGGATGCACTCACTTTATCAAAGGACTCATGTAGTTTTGGGTCTTTTAGCAGGACAACCAAAAGCACACATCCAACAGTACAAGAGAATGAATGAAAAGGAAATGATGGAATATTAAGAACTTGTCAGCAGTGGGTCCTCATCTTACTCAGACAGAAAACATTTGGAGAAAGTTTAAATCTAACATTGCACTGGATCTAGGTAAGATGAAAAATAGTTGAGTGGAGGAGCAGAAGTTACAAAATGATGGGTGCAAGAAGCTTCGACAAGAAATAAAGAGAATCTTTCAGTGATACAAAAGGTTCTGTGGCCAAATATTAATGAACAGTGCAAATAACTGTTTCTGATGTACATTTTATTTTTGTATGACTTTACGATTCTATGAGGTTTTTCTCTTTTGTTTGGTAATCACAGTCGTGGATTTACAACAGTCCTGGATCTTGACAAAAATCAGTGCTTTCAAGGAATTCCTAATTTAAGCCAAGTGTGCCTGCTGAAAGTGTTGCACTTGGAACACTGACTTATGTTAATAGCAGCATTCAAGGGGAAGGGGAGGACGAGCACAGATGTGATTGCATGTGTGAGTGAGTGACTGTACCGATGCCGGCTTTGACTCATATGGCGTGAGTCCAGTCCATACATTGGCTGTACTCCGATGTCCTGGATACAGCAATGCCTCCCACTTCAATGATGCCCAGTGCCAGTGCATGTTCAAGACTAGTCCTCCACTTGGACAC
Source organism: Thalassophryne amazonica (assembly GCF_902500255.1). Lineage (NCBI taxonomy): Eukaryota > Metazoa > Chordata > Actinopteri > Batrachoidiformes > Batrachoididae > Thalassophryne > Thalassophryne amazonica. Next base: position 24,212,744 of record NC_047109.1, read on the forward strand.
TTTAAAATGTTCCAGAAACGCATGGAATTTCTTTGACAAGCTTTTAATAGTAAAGTAAGTCCCTTCAGCTGCTCCCTTGTTTGCACTCGGGGTCACCACAGCAAATCCAAGGTGGATCTGCATGTTGAATTGGCACAGGTTTTACACCGGATGCCCTTCCTGACACAACTCCACATTACATGGAGAAATGTGGCAGGGGTGGGGTTTGAACCCGGAACCTTCTGAACTGAAACCAAGTGCATTAACCACTTGGCCACCACCCCTACAAGCTTTTAATAATAATTGTAATGGAAATGGGATTCAGTGTATTCAAGTGTAGAAATATTTTAATTAAAAACGTACTAGGGTACTCTACGAACACCATGTTCCAGCATAAGGATGCTCATAAGTGTGCATGGTACCAGAGCACCGTAGGCTGAAGATCGATGATCAATTTTGTGATCGTATCATCTGATTTGAGGCCACATGTTCTGGACACCTGGGTGAGGAGAGGAGCAGAGCTGTCAACTGATCACCATCTGGTGGTGAGTTGGATCGGAGAGTGGGGGAGGACTTTGGACAGACCTGGTAAGCCAAACAGATAATGCAGGTGAACTGGGAATCTCTGGAAGACCCCACTGTCTGCCAGATCTTCAACTCACACCTCTGGCAGAGGTTTTCTAGGATCCCTGTGGAGGTTGAGGGCATTGAACCAGAATGGGCAATGTTCAAAGCTACCATTGCTGAAGCTGCAGTGGGGAGCTGTGGCCTGAAGGTCTTCAGTGCCTCAAGGGGCAGCAACCCTCGAACACCGTGGTGGACACTGGTGGTCCGGGAAGCCATCCGACTGAAGAAGGAGTCCTTCTGGGATATGTTACCTCTGAGGAATCCGGAGGCAGTTGCAAAGTACTGACAGGCCTGAAGGATGGCAGCTTCTGCTGTGGGGGAGGCAACGCAGCAGGTGTGGGAGGAGTTAAGAGCAACCATTGAGAAGGACATTTGGTCGGCACCAAGATGCTTCTGGCAGACTGTGAGGCACCTCAGGAGGGGAAAACAGGGAACCATTCAAGCTGTCTACAGTAAGGATGGGACTCTGTTGACCTCAACGGAGGATGTAAACCGCCGCTGGAAGGAACACTTTGAGGAACTCCTGCATCAGACCTGAGCGCCCTCTATAGTAAGGGCAGAGCTGGAAGCTAATGGAGGATTATCATAAATTTCCATGATGGAAGTCACTGAGGTAGTCAAACAACTCTGCACTGGCAAGGCCCTGTGGGTTGATGAGTCCATCCAGAAATACTGAAGGCTTTGGGTGTGGAGGGACTGTCTTGGATGAGATATCTGTTCCACATTGCGTCGAGGTCTGGGGCAGTGCCTAAAGGGGTAGTGGTCCCCATATTTAAAAAAGGGGGACCAGAGAGTGTGTGCCAATTACAGGGGGATCACACTACTCAGCCTCCCTGGTAAAGTCTACTCCAGGGTGCTGGAAAGGAGGGTTCGGCCGATAGTCGAACCTCTGATTGAAGAGGAACAATGCAGGTTCTATCCTGGTCATGGAACAACCAATGAGCTCTTCACTCTCACCTCTCACAAGGATCCTGGAGGGTGCCTGGGAGTATGCCCATTAAGTCTACATGCGAATTTTGGACTTAGAGATGGCATATGATCAGGTACCCTAGGAGATATTGTGGGAGGTGCTGCATGTGGAGTGAAATTGTACTGTACTCACAAAGTGAGATCTGTGTTCAGGTGCTTGGCAGTAAGTCGGACTCATTTCCGGTAGGGTGTGGCCTCTCCCAGGGCTGCTGTTTGTGATATTCATCAACAGGATATCGAGGCGTAGTCGGGGGAAGGAGGGTTTCCAGTTTGGTGGGCTCAGGATCTCATTGCTGCTATTTGCAAAAGATTTGGTCCTGCTGGCTTTATGGGCCTGTGTCCTCCAACTCTCACTGGATCAGTTCACAGGCAAGTGTAAAGCGGCTGGGATGAGGATGAGCACCTCTAAATCAGGCCATGGTGCTCAGCAGGAAACTGATGGATTGTCTACTCCGGGTAGGGAATTCGGTCTTGCCCCAAGTGAAGGAGTTCAAGTACCTTGAGGTCTTGTTCACGAGCTAGGGGACAATGGAGTGTGAGATTGGCTGGAGAATCGCACAGCAGGGGCGGTATCACATTCGCTCTACTGTACTGTTGTGACAAAAAGGTAGCTGAGCCAAAAGGGGAAGCTCTCGATAGAACCAGAATCCCTTACAATAACTGTACAATTACTGGGATACTTAAGAGTTAATTGGGAATATTTGGCTGTATTTAAGGGCTTCTTCAGGGCTTCGGCGGGTTGTAGAGGTTATGAGGTTAAACCAGTGCTTTATTGCATTTAAGGGTAAGGCTACAGGAATCTTAAAGATAAATTCACTTTATCCAGAGCAAAAAATTTCCTCCCGAGGAGCTGTCTCCATAAGATTTGTGGAACCACAAGCAACTGTGCAAAAATGTATTAATCTCTAAAACATATATGCTTTATGTCACTGAGGAAGGACAGCCAAATTAATATGAAGGAAATAATGAACTTATGGTGAAATAGTTCAAAAGAACTTCAAGATCAAACAAAACTAAAGAACTAATGAAGGAACTGGAGGCATCACATAAAAATATGACATGATCCACCTTTCATGTTTCAGTGTGTAGGACGTAGTGGTGCTTGTTAGCAGAAATGCAACATAGTATATTCATGATCATCTATTCCTTAGTAAACAAGTACATCCAACAATGAGTCGATGTATAAGTTTAGAATGAGCCCTTCATATCTACATGGGAGAGGGACATCCTGATGCATGCTGCCATGTTGCAGTGACATGTTGATACAGTAGCCTAGAAGGGACATATTTTCCAGAGTATACGTTGCAGTTATTTTATTTATTTATTTATTTTCTCATTTGGAAGGTCCTGCAATTTATACTCCACTGTAATTTATAATCCAGAAAATACAATACTGTTTCTTTCAGATTTTGCTACATTAAGAAAAAAAAAACAAAATAAAAGAAGAGGAATTACTCTTTGTTGTCTGATAAACTGTTGAGGGACTGTTAATGAAAGCTAACATGTTTGAGAACAAATCGTGTTTATCACAAAAGGAGGTGCAAATGTCTGTGTCTCTCGCACACAAAAAAAGTAAAAACACAGCACATCAAAATCATCACTGGCAATAGCAATCTTATCAATTACACAATCTGCAACCTCACCATTAGATAACACTAAATTCTACATACTGTAGCTTTAAGACAGCACTCCATCACCATGAACCGAAAGCCTGAAAGAAACCATTCACTGAAAATTTTAAGGTATTGGCCTTTGTACTGGTGAACAATTATAAACTTTTGTCAAGCTTTCTTATTTTGATTTCAGCTTTCTCATTGGTGATATGGACTAAGATCTATTATGTTATTATTTTATAAGAAAGAGTACTGCTAGAAGGATATACAGTGATGTGAAGGTTGAACTTTCTCTGACTGATGTAAAAAGAAAAGCAAAGGTTGAACAAATTTTCCACATATTATTCATGTGGAAAGTATGAATATGGCATATGGAATATCTCTTTTGAACATTAATAGAAATGCAGAAGTTATTATTATTATTGTTATTAATAATAATAATAATAATAATAATAATAATAATAATAATAATAATAATATTATCATCAGAGTTATATATGAAGAATCCTGGGGCCTCATGTACAAAGTGTGCGTACGCACAAAACGTGGCATACATCCGTCTTCACGCTCATGTTCAGATGTATGAAAAGTGAAATGACCGTGGCAATGTGTGGTGCATCATGCAAAAATGCTGGCTGGCATACTCACATTTATACAGCTATTGTACCACTGCCAACACATAGAGGTGATGCTGGGAACCCTTAATAGTGTGAAAAGATGAAGTCATCAGAGTGATGTGCACATCAAAGACACACATGAGCAATTAACACACCCACGTGTTTGCAATTATATGGGTGGACATAAAAGCATGCGCACAGTTATGCATGAAATGGTATTAACAATGGCTGTGTTAGTGTTGTTAGAGGACTTTGCAAATGGTGCAATTTGATGTGAGCTTATATTCAGGGAACGCAAGGATTTACTTGCAAAACACGATAACCGGCTCATAAGCCGATTTTGTTTACTAAGGCCACTGGTACTGGGGTTGCGGCACTGAAGGTAGCCCAGAGCACAGTACAGTGAGGAGCCAAGGGTTGTCGGTGCCCACACAGGTGCTGATCGTGCAGGGGCCCCTGGCAACAGGGGCATTCCATCGGGAGCTGGCTGATCATCAGGAGTGTGCCTGTCAACCTTGCACTGAGCCATGCCGGCTGTGTGGAACGCAATCATCCCAATGTCATCCAGGTACATCGCATTCATGTTGGAAAGTACATTCCAATATGAAAGCGCAATTTGCAGCAAGAGCCGGTTTCCTTAGTGTAATCGGAGCTATTGATGGTACACATTTTGCTATAACGCCACCATCACATGAAGAATTTCTCCCTCACTCATCTTCAGCCACTTACTCCAATTAAAGGTCATGAGTGGCTGGAAGCTATTCCAGCAGTCATAGAGCGCAATGCAGGGTACACCCTGGACAGAACGCCAGTCTGTCACAGGGCCACAGATAGACAAACAAACACATTTACTCCAGCATGCACACCTACAGACAATTTAAAGTTTCCAATCCACCAATTTATTTCATTTATATAGCACCAAATCACAACAAAGCTGCCTCAAGTTGCTTCACACAAGTAAGGTCTAAGGGCCCTGTCCCACTGGCGTTTAGGAGGATTTGCGCATGAAATGAGGAGACAAAAGCTGAGCGTCCGCAACAAAGGTGGGCGTAAATGACAAATGTCCCGGGGTGGATCAGCGAATACATGAGGAAGAAAAGTGGATATAACAGGGAACAGAAGCGAACGTGACCGCGGAGGCGCCCCCATGAAGAGCACAGCGGCCGTGATGCACTCGCTCCATCCGTGCCCACTCTATCTGCATGTGCGACATACCATTTGCGACTGTGATGTGGCCGTGCTGGGCACGTGTCATATCTGTTTTGCATGCTGTCCCGGTCCGCCGCCAAGCCGCGCCAACCCGTCGTTGTGGATATCAGCGGATGACAGGGGATATGTGGCGCGTTGGTTGTGTATGTCCTGCGTATGTCTTCAGTATGTGTTCAGGCAGTGATGTGGATCTCATCCGCAGCAGGCTGCGGACATGCGTACCTCTGCGGATGATCACGGATGTTTTCGGATGGTGGCTGACTCATACAGGAATGTTACACGGTTATTGCGGTTGTTTGGCGGATGTGGGCCACTTTTGTGCACATTCCATCCGCAAATCCTCCTAAACGCCAATGGGACAGGGCCGTAACCTTACCAACCCCTAGAGCAAGCACACAGACGACAGTGGTAAAGAAAAACTCCATCTGATGAGCTGAGGAAGAAATCTCAAGCAGACCAGACTCAAAGGGATGAATCTCTGCTTGAGCCTGCTACCAACACAGTTGGCAATACAAATATAGAAGAAATCTTTGGGAGTCCATGCTGGTGCACAGGATGGGAGGCTTGCAGAAGAAGATGCCCAGTCCCATTTCTGGACAGATACACACCTCATACAAAGAGAAAAAAAAAAAAAACAGAATCAGGCGTCAGAAAGACAATAAATAAAGTATAATTTGCCAGCATTATCCAAGAAGAAAAACTGAAGAAATACTAAGGTGATCGTTGGCCACTAGCCCTAAGCTTCACTAAAAGCCCCAGACTTTAGATAGAGCTGAGGCCCCAGCCCACTCTCTTTACTAATAAAATAAATTTAAAAGGGTAGAATGCATAGTGAAATACTAAGCCAGTATGCTAGCCATACTCAAGGGAAAACAAGTGCGTCAAGTCTGGATTCGAAGGTCTCTACAGAATCTGACTGTTTTATTGACACAAGAGCATCATTCCACAAAGCAGGTGCACGATAAGAGAAAGCTCTGTTTCCCACAGACTTTTTATTCACCCCAGTGACACAAAGTAGTCCTGCGCCCTGAGAACGCAGAGCCCGGGGTGGTACGTAGGGCTTAATTAGGACAGCTAATTAGGGAAGTGCTAGTCTGTGAACATTTTTATAGGTTAATAGCAGAACCTTAAGATTTTATCTCACAGGGACAGGAAGCCAGTGAAGAGATGCCAAAATCTGTGTAATGTGGTCAAACTTTCTGCTTCCTGGCAAACGTCTGGCAGCAGCATTTTGAACCAATTGGAGACCCCTACTGGACAGCGGTAAACCTGAAAATAGAACATTGCAGTAGTCCAATCTAGAAGAAACAAATGCATGAATCAGCATCAGCCATAGACGGGATGGGAGGAATCTTCTTTATAGTTCACAGGTGTAAGAAAGCTGTCCTCATAATATCCCTAATGTGGAGGTCAATGGACAGCGTGGGATCAAAAATCACCCCAGGGTTCCTCACTTTGTCAATGTGATGTATGACACACAAGCCTAGACTAAGTTTTAGCTGGTCAAATTGATGCTGATATCTCACTGGACCAAAAGTCATCATTTTAGTCTGATCAGAGTTTAAATTAGAAAAATGCTGGACATCCAGCTTTTCACTGACGCAAGGCAATCCTCTAAGGATTTTATGTGGATGAGAGTACCAGCAGTTACCGGCATGTATAACTGAGTATCATCAGCATAGCAATGAAAAGGTAGTGTTGTTGAACAAAACAGTGAAAACGACTAGTCAGGTATGATGTCAATCATGCAAGGCCATTCCCAGTAATCCCAAAATGATTCTCCAGCCTATCGAGCAGAATATGGTGATCCACGGTATCAAGCGCAGCTGAATCCATTGCAAGCAAGAGATCATTCACCACTTTAGTGATAGCTGTCTCTGTGGAATGATATTTTCTAAAAGCAGACTGCATGTGGGGTGGGGGTTTACACACACAGAAAACTACTACACTGAGAGAGCCGCCTTCACTGCAGACACACGTATAGAGGCACAGACCTGCACATAAAACACACATTTATGCAGTGTAACTGGAAAGTATTCACAGCACTACACTTTTTCCACATTCTCTTTTGTTACATTCTTATTAAAAATGGAATAAATTCATTTTTCCCTCAAAATTCTACACACAACACCCCATAATGACAACATGAAAAAAAAAATTATTTGCATTTAAAAAACAAAACAAAAAAAAAACTAAGGAATCACATATACACAAGTATTCGCACCATACTTTGTTGGTGCACCTTTGGCAATCGGATTTAGGTCTGGGCTCTGGCTAGGCTACTCAAGAACTTTCACAGCATTGACCTGAAGTGACTCCTTTGATATCTTGGCTGTGTGCTTGGGACCACTGTCCTACTGAAAGATCAACCATCGCCCCCAGTCTAAGGTCTGAGGTTTCCTCCAAATATGACACCTGGCATTTATGCCAAAGAGTTCAATCTTTGTCTCATCAAACTGGAGAAATTTGTCCCTCATGGTTTGAGAGTCCTTTGTTTGCCTTTTGTCAAACTACAGGTGGCCTGTCAAAAAAACAAAAAAAAACAAAACTTTTTTTCACATTGTCATTATGGGGTTGTGTGAGGAATTTTGATGAAAAATTTTATTTCATTCATTTTGGAATAAGGCTGTAACACAACAGAATAAGGAAAAAGCAAATCACTGAATATGTTCCAGATGCACTGTTTTGGATTGTTATTATATGATGAATTAAATTAATGTTTGTTTTATTGTGTGTGTGTGTGTGTGTGTGTGTGTGTGTGTGTGTGTGTGTGTGTGTGTGTGTGTGTGTGTGTGTGTGTGTGTGTGTGTGTGTGTGTGTGTGGCGGGGGAGTACTGTATCCAGATACTGTCCTGAAAATTTTCAGGTGTATTTCTATTGATTTCTTCCCACTATCCTGTTCTTGCAGTCATCCAGTATCTCTGTGAGTCTGTACAGATCTGCTGTGCCTGTTTGTGAATTCGTTTCCTACCACGACATCATTATTATTCAGTGGTCTATTTGTGCAGAACAGTTTGTACCTTTTTCATGCAGGATCAACAGCAGAAGGCTTTCTATACTTTCGGGAGCTGTCTGCAGCAGTTTAGAAAGAAGACTGAAGCTGCTTTCACACAGTGTGCCACTTGAGAATTGCAACTCGGTTGTTGCATTTATTCTATCATCTATCCTTTTTCAGTGCTCTCTCTCGAACACACACTCGCTGTCTCTGTACTTCCGTTATCGTCTTCCTGTACTTAGTTTTTCCTCCTCTTTGTACCAACCTCTTTGTTTCCTTTCAATCTGACACCCAGGATCGCAGATTGCTGTAACAGATACAGCTGTGCAATGTGTAATTTTCCTCTCTTTCCCATAATAGAAAAATCTTCCGAGTGCGCTTCTCAACACTTTCACAAATGTCACTGCCTCTCAGCCATTGTCAAGCACTCCCAGAGACACAAAATGTCAGCCCCTCTCTTCAGTCACAACCTTTGTGAACTGCTCACATCTGGAAATGTCAGTGAGCAAACCACAATGGAAGGAAGAGATTCTTGGAAGTAAGAAAGCACAGCACATCCCAATAGGACGGAAAAGTCTGTTGTCGAGTGTCAGTTAACCAACAGAACATGCGCACCATGATGCTTCTCACGTGTGACCACCAGAAATATCATGCATGGAAGAGTAGACTGGTCAGAACATGAATTTCAAGGAAAGCACCACACAGAGGGCCCTATCTTGCAGCATCGCCAAAGTGGCAAACAGCAGAGTGCTAGTGTCATTGCTACTGTCCACCCGCTCAGTGCACATGTTCTTTAAATAGGAAATACACTTGTCTTCACATGTGCATGTTGGTTTTAACACACACAAGGCCAAGGACTGGTATATGACCAATCTACCTCTAAGGCCCACAGGAGAGTCAAATGACCCCAAGATCCCCTGTGGAGAGCTACTTCTGTTATGTAAACAAGGAAGTCTGAGAACACCTCAGGGGAGGGGCTGACTTGGCTAGCCACATTCTTGTGTTTGCATTTTTGCGCTCTGTGTGCCTGCTTAGCTGAAAGGGCTGCTGAAATGTACCAAAAAAAACACACCAAAAGAAAACTTTGTTTTCTGGATTTTATTGAAATGTACCAAAATGTACCAAAAAACACACCACAAACCAAATATATACAATAGGTACAGGTTACAGTCACTCACAATGACTAACAGTCCCCACACTGCCATGGAAGGTCTTTTCTGCATTTGCCACAAGTATACCTGTCGCATTTCAATACAATTCAGAAAACAAAATTTCATCTCTTCCCCAGGGTAAAGTTATTTATCCACCTAAGCACAAATCAGCAGCCCTTTCAGCTAAGCAGGCACACAGACAGCAAATATGCAAACACAAGAATGTGGCTAGCCAAGTCTGGGCGTCTGAGTGAGGTGTTCTGAGATTTCCTTGTTTACATAACAGAAGTACAGAATAGTACATAACAGAAGTAGGTCTCCATGGGGGATCTTGGGGTCATTTGACTCTCCGTGGGCTTTACAGGTAGAAGAGAAAAGCTTGGACCTCCCAGTGTTAAAACAGAGGCATGGTCAGACCTGGAGTGTGCCCATGCTGTCAGTCACCAGGAAGCAACTTCTCCGTAGAATAGTAAAGACCAGGGAACAGACAAAATTTAGCGTATGTGGAAATGCAAAAAAGTTTGCAGGAGGAGAGGACAGTCACCAGCAGTGACAATAATATTGATGTACAGTAGTGTTCAGAATAATAGTAGTGCTATGTGACTAAAAAGATTAATCCAGGTTTTGAGTATATTTCTTATTGTTACATGGGAAACAAGGTACCAGTAGATTCAGTAGATTCATATAAATACAAGACCAAGCATTCATGATATATACACACTCTTAAGGCTATGAAATTGGGCTATTAGTAAAAAAAAAAGTAGAAAAGGGGGTGTTCACAATAATATGAGGTCTGTTAGAAAAGTATTGTACCTTTTTATTTTTTGCAAAAACCATATGGATTTGAATCACGTGTGATTGCATCAGCCAAGCTTGAACCTTCGTGCGCATGCGTGCGTTTTTTCACGCCTGTCGGTTGCATCATTTGTCTGTGAGCACGCTTTGAGTGAGGAGTGGTCCACCCCTCTTGTCGGATTTTTATTGCGAGTAAAGTGTCTGAACGATTTGAAGCTTTGCTGCATCAATTTTTTCCAGAAACTGTGAGAGACCTCCAGGTGGACACCATTTGGAAAATTCAGATGGCTTTCAGAGACGATTTTATGGGGATCACACAGATTAAGGAGTGTTACAGCCGGTTTAAAGACCGCCCACAGCGGCTGAGAGCGCGCCACGCTCTGAGTGGCGATCGACAAGCTGAAACGACCAGATCATTTCCAAAGTGAAGGCTGTGTTGATCCGGGACATTGTCTGACTACCACAGAAATGGCAGAAGATGTGGACATCAGCACTTTTTCGGCACATTCCACTGTTACAGGAGTTTTTGTCATGGAAAGAGGAGCGGAGGAATGCGCCACAGAGCCGCAAATCGCGCGGGACAAAAGCACCTCCGTGCTGGATGGCACAAAGCAACGCTGTGATGAAGCCTCACAGGACATGTTCTGGCATGTCCAGCTCATCCACAATTTCTTGGATAGTACTCGCAATAAAATCCGACAAGGGGGGTGGACCACTCCTCACTCAAAGCGTGCTCACAGACAAATGATGCAACCGACAGGCGTGAAAAAACTCACGCATGCGCACGAAGGTTCAAGCTTGGCTGATGCAATAACACGTGATTCAAATCCATATGGTTTTTGCAAAAAATAAAAAGGTACGATACTTTTCTAACAGACCTCGTAGTGTGGCATTCAGTCAGTGAGTTTGTCAGTTTTGTGTAACAAACAGGTGTGAATCAGGTGTCTCCTATGTAAGGATGAAGCCAGCACCTGATGAACATGCTTTTCTCTTTGAAAACCTGAGGAAAATGGAACGTTCAAGATATTGTTCAGAAGAACAGCGTAGTTTGATTAAAAAGTTGATTGGAGAGGGAAAAACTTAAAAAAAATTATAGGCTGTTCATTTACAATGATCTCCAATGCTTTAAAATGGACAAAAAAAAAAAAAAAAAAAACAGAGACGCGTGGAAGAAAATGGAAAACAACCATCAAAATGGATAGAAGAATAACCAGAATGGCAAAGGCTCACCCACTGATCAGCTCCAGGATGATCAAAGACAGTCTGGAGTTACCTGTAAGTGCTGTGACAGTTAGAAGACGCCTGTGTGCAGCTAATTTATTTGCAAGAATCCCCCGCAAAGTCCCTCTGTTAAATAAAAGACGTGCAGAAGAGGTTACAATTTGCCAAAGAACACATCAACTGGCCTAAAGAGAAATGGAGGAATAATTTGTGGACTGATGTGGGTAAAATTGTTCTTTTTGTGTCCAAGGGCCGCAGACAGTTTGTGAGACGACCCCCAAACTCTGAATTCAAGCCACAGTTCATAGTGAAGACAATGAAGCATGGTGGTGCAAGCATCATGATATGGGCATGTTTCTCCTACTATGGTGTTGGGCCTATATATCACATACCAGGTATCATGGATCAGTTTGGATATGTCAGAATACTTGAAAAGGTCATGTTGCCTTATGCTGAAGAGGACATGCCCTTGAAATGGCTGTTTCAACAAGACAATGACCCCAAGCACACTAGTAAACGAGCAAAATCTTGGTTCCAAACCAACAAAATGAATGCCTCGCAGATGTGAAGAAATCATGAAAAACTGTGGTTATACAACTAAATACTAGTTTAGTGATTCACAGGATTGCTAAAAAAGCAGTTTGAACATAATAGTTTTGAGTTTGTAGCATTAATAGCAGATGTTACTATTACTGTGAACACCCCCTTTTCTACTTTTTTTACTAATAGCCCAATTTCATAGCCTTAAGAGTGTGCATATCATGAATGCTTGGTCTTGTTGGATTTGTGAGAATCTACTGAATCTACTGGTACCTTGTTTCCCATGTAACAATAGGAAATATACTCAAAACCTGGATTAATCTTTTTAGTCACATAGCACTACTATTATTCTGAACACTACTGTATATTGGATTTATACTGTCTGTCGTCAAACACAACTCAAAGTAAATGTAAGGATCACTGTGGGTGTGGGCCACGGGGGGATTTTCCATACTTCCCTTCTTTCTCTGGGGTTGCCTGCTTTGAACACTGAACAAAAATATTAACACACTTGTTTTTGTTCCCATTTTTCATGAGCTGAACTCAAAAATCTAAAACATTTTCTGTATACACAAAAGTCCAATTTCTCTGACATATTGCTCATAAATCTGTCAAAATCTGTGTTCGTGAGCACTTTTCCTTTGCTGAGATAATCTATCGCAGCTCACAGGTGTGGCATATCAAGATGCTGATTAGACAGCATGATTATTGCACAGGTGCGCTTTAGGCTGGCAATAATCATGCTGTCTAATCAGCATCTTGATATGCCACACCTGTGAGGTGCGATAGATTATCTTGGCAAAGTAGAAGTGCTCATGAACACAGATTTAGATGGATTTACGAACAATATTTCAGAGAAATTGGACTTTTTGTATATACAAAAAACAAACAAAAAAAAAAACCCTGCACACTTACTCCTTTGTTACTTCCTTTAATGTGACAACTTTTTGGTATATGAAAAATGGGAGTAAAAACAAAAGCGTTCAAATTTTTGCTCTGTATATTTTAGTATATGAAAAATTCTGCACGATAATAGAATATTGAATTGTAATTACATTTTCAGCTGTAATTTAATTTGCGACTAAAATATATATATGCTAATATTGATCTGCATTTTTGATATATTACAGGAATGTAACTGCACCAGCACCCAGCTCCACAGTGGATCCTGCTGGAATGAAATGGGGTAATCATTCAAGTCTTTCAACCAAAGAAGTGGCCATCCCTCTCTCACGAAGTGAATAATTAAAACATTGCATATATCTTGTTTCACTTAGTCTTTATTCAGTGATAGACACAAACAATGTGAAAATAAAGCTTCCAGCTCATTGTCATCAGGAGTGCAGAAATGGGGGAAATACCCGTAGATACAAATTTAAACAGTATGCATTCTAAAACCATGAAAATACTGAGGTTGGTCATCTTGGCGTGCAGCTGTACTCATGCAGCTTTCCCATTGCATGGACTAGAACACTGACTTCCAGGGGCCAGTGCAACATATGCACAAAAATAGGATGAAAGTGTTGGTAGAAAGTTGAAAGTGACAGTAAAATATGGAGCAACTTTAACTTTTGACCCCTGTACAAATTGAAATTGACCTTTGTCACTGTTCTTGCTGTTTTTACCCCATAACTCCGGAACATTCATTCACAGATAGTCCAAACTATACCTTTTTGGAATCTTTATGATCAGACAAATAATATGGAATACCTTTCAATATGATTGGAGCATTTTTAAATTTTGACCCCTGTGTAAAATTTCAATTGATCCCTTCTTGGCCGCCTATTGAAAGTTCACGTGGGTACCCGGCATTTTTAAAAGAGTAATGTCTAAGGAGTATGTGTGCCAAATTTGGTGCTTGCATCACCATTTGAAGGATCCCTCAGTAAATATTCACTTATCTGCTGCACTATCATGGGCAAATCCAAAATTTTAGAACAGTCTCTGACGTCATGTAAACACAGCATCACAATTTTAATAACTAATCTAATATTTTAATGAATACATTTATGTCCTACTTTTATCCACTGCTTTTGTCTGATTCAATTTCTGGATGTATGATTGCAGAGGCCTGGGGCCTCATGTCCAATTTGTGTGGCTTTCCTACTGAAACATGGCGTATGCCAAAACCCAGGAACTGTCCTATGCACAGAAATATTCAAATGTATCAAAGTGTGCGTATGCATGGATCCAAGCACGTTCCTTTTGTACATTAGATTAGATTAGATTAGATTAGATTAGTGCAGGGGTGGTGGCCAAGTGGTTAATACACTTGGTTTCAGTGTGGAAGGTTCCCATCCCACCCCTGCCACATTTCTCCATTTAATGTGGTGTTGCGTCAGGAAGGGCATCCGGCGTAAAATTTGTGCCAATTCAACATGCAGCTCCACCTTGGATTTGCTGTGGTGACCCCGAGTGCAAACAAGGGAGCAGCAAGGCCTTTAATCCCCTATTACTCCCGGCGTGTAGTGAGCGCCTTGTATGGCAGCACCCTGACATCAGGGTGAATATGAGGCATAATTATAAAGCACTTTGTGCTTCTGATGCAGATGGAAAAGCGCTATATAAATGCAGTCAATTTACCATTTATTTTATTTACTACAAGATTAGATTAGATTATATAGAACTTTACTGATCCCTTGGGAAGACTCCCTCAGAGGAATTGTGGTTCCAGCAGCATTGTGTAGCAGCACACAGGGTAAGAAGCACACAGAGTATCAAATGTGAAAGTAAAAAGAAAAACAGTTTATAAATACAAATAAACAATGTAAATACCAGACATAGTGATCAATACTGGCATACTGGCTACTACTGTTCCTCTCATTCTCATTCCCAACCTCTGTCTTCCTGTTACTCCTCCTCCCCCTGAGTGAGGAGTTGTACAGTCTGATGGCCTGAGGGACAAAGGAGTTTTTCAGTCTGTTGGTCCTGCACGTGGAAAGGAGCAGTCTGTGGCTGAAGAGGCTCCTCTGGTTGCTGACGACGGTGTGCAGAGGGTGACTAGCATCCCAATCAACATGGAATTGAGCGCAGATACAGAAGTACCAAACTCCTCCCTGCCCAATCCTCCATCTGAATATGTAAATTAATTTAAATAGTTTGGTTGTGTCATGTTGATGTTACCATAGGGGTGAAGTCTGCTGTGTGTGATGATGTCCACCATTGTCGTTGTGTTGTTGTGTGTAAAAATTAAAGCAGATTCTAGAAAAGACGAAAGCTGTGGCTCGGTGTTCATTTTCCCACACAGTTCGCTACAATGTGAAACGAAAAAAAAAAGATTGCCTGTGTGTGTGAGGCTATATAAATTCTGAGACTCAGAGCAGCACACACACACTGTAATAAAAAAAATATGGTCAGAAGGAGGGTTTCAAAGGAGGGGACAGAGTGGAGGAATTCACGCCCTTTGACAAAAAAGTGGCTGCGATAGTGACCACACTCTGGTGAGTACACAGCACTCACCAGAGTGGTGGAAGCCCATGAAGGTGACACAAATCATCCCATGCTGAACTAATTATTATTATTTTTTTTTTTGCCAGCTTGCACTCGGCCGAGACGGACGCACTTTTCTCTTCTCCCTCCCTCCTTATCTTTCCTGCTTCTGTGGCGTGTTGTCTGTGAGGCTGCAGCTTTGCTCTTCTGGAAAACGACAAAAATGGATCTGTTAAAGTGGTCTCTGAACGCAATTGACACTACTTTTTCGACAAGACATTCGGGGGCGGAGGACCCGACCTGTCCTGCCGAGACGCATGTGATGGGTTACGTGATGGACTCGTGGAGGAGATGGCAGGTCATGTGCCTTTACATGCTTTCTGTGGAGGACGTCGAAGATGTGTACATATTCAGCTTGGTGGTGACCTGCTTTCTGATGTGTGGAGCGGGCACAGCGCTGGTTTACCGGAAAATCAAGGAAGTGGAAGCAGCTTTGATTGGTCCTTCCAGGCTGCCCTACATGATTGATTCGATTGGGAAGGCAGTGGCTGCGCAGTCGGCGGGGGTTAACCGCGCATTGGAAAACATCTCGAGCAGAATTGCAGCCCTGGAAACCTGCTCTGACTGTCTGTGAAGACCACATTCTACATTCAGATGCATTGAGAGCCACTCTGTTCTCAGAACTGTGGAATCTTTCAGGCGTCTGCTAATCTGGCTATTCATTTGGCTTCCCCAAATACAGCTGCACTTCAAGGTCGCTGTGATAAAACCTCCTCAGAAGATCAACACTTAAGCCTCGCTCCCTGGTCTTCCCCCCTCCCCTCAGCTTCTCCAGCTCTGACGTTGACTGTGTTCAGCTCAGGACTGCTCAGGACTGCGCAGGGCTGCCCCTTCCCCCTCCAGGATTGTCGGACAAGGCTGTTGACGGCACCAAACAGGCTGCCTCCGGAGTGTTCTGATAAACTGGACCTTTTCAAATCTCGGTTGTCGTCCTGTGTCCTTGTTTTTGTCTGTGTGATTATTGTTTTATGTGCTGATGGGGATTTTTTCCTCATTGCCGCTGTGTAATGCAGCAGCTATGAGGGTTTTTTTTTTCTCCTTTTCCCTCGTGTTTTGCTTTCATATATATGTTTTATGTACCAGGCCTGCCTATGTGTTGTGTGTTGTGTGTGTGTTGTTTGTTATGGGTCGGTGTTGGTTTGCTCAGCCCTGCTGTTGACCAAGGCAGGGATGTACATCTGGAGCTGGTCCAAGGGCGCCTAATGGTGACTTCTGCTCCTACTGGCAATTAGGATGGGTTAAATGCAGTAGACACATTTCATTGTGCAGGGAACATGTTCTTCCGTGCATATGACAATAAAATTTCTTTGAATCCTTTTGAATCCTTGAATGTCATTATACTGGTCATATAATAGACTGCTCACAATACCCATAGCTGTAAAGTTTCACCTGCGGTCAAGTTTCACCAGCTTGCCGCAGCATTTCAATGCCAGCTGCTGACGTCTGCCAACTGGCCATGTCCTGATTGCCCCCTGTCTGATTGGGGGAATGGAGTTCATTGTATTGCCTCTCTTGGTCGATGTTGGGGTTCATTCTGTAGCTCTAGTTTCACCAGCAAAACACAAAATAAAATTAAAAATAAAAAGAATGAATGTGTACATGCCCAAATGCAACACCAATAAACTATTTCCTCACCAAGCAGCCACCCATCACGCACCATGAGAGACTCGAGCCTGTTCCCAACCCATTACATTTGCGCATCACTCATGATTTGAGCATTGATGGAATGAAAATGTCCCCTATTAACAAAAAGAAATTCATCATGTGATGGCACCTTTATAGCTAAATGTGCACAGTCAATAGCTCTGATTACATTAGGGAAACCTGCTCTCACTGCAAATTGTGCTTTAATATTGGAATGTGATGTACCTGGATGACATTCAGATGATTGCGTTCCACACAGCTGGCACGACCTGGCTCAAAGGTTGACATGCACACTCCTGACCGATTGGCCAACTCTGGCTGGAATGCCCCTGATGCCAGGAAGCCCAGCGTGGTCAGCATTTGGGTCTTCGCCAGTAACACTGGCCTTGGTAATCGAAATTGGCTTATGAGCCAATTATCATTAGTTGCAAGTAAATCCTCACATTCCCTGAATACACACTCACCTCAGATTGCACCATTTGCAAGGTCTTCTAACAGTACAAACACAGCCATTGTTAGTGCCATTTTACGCATCACTTGTCCATTATATGTCTACCCTTAGGGCACCTTCACACATAGTGCGAAGTTTAGACGAAGTGTACACTTAGTGCGCATGACGCAGGTATTGTGTGCAAATCATATAATGTCATCCCTTCCACTTTGCATCTGTCGATTTCAAATGAACTCGGCCCAGAGAAGGCGGCGGTGTTTCTGGATGTTGTTGATGTATGGATTTCACTTTGCATGGTAGAGTTTTAACTTGCACTTGTAGATGTAGCGATGAACTGTGCTAACTGACAATGGTGTTCTGAAGTGTTCCTGAGCCCATGCAGTAAGATCCTTTACACAATGATGTCAGTTTTTAATGCAGAGCCGCCTGATGGATCGAAGATCATGGGCATTCAATGTTGGTTTTCGGCCTTGCCGCTTATGTGTCGGAAGTTCTTCAGATTCTCTGAATCTTCTGATCATATTATGGACTGTAGATGATGAAATCCCTAAATTCCTTGCAGTTGAACATTGAGAAACATTGTGAACGGCTGAGACTTTTGGGGATGCTCCTTTTATACCCAATCATGACACTCACCAGTTTTCCAATTAGGTGTTCTTTGAGCATTCATCAACTTTCCCAGTCTTTTGTTCCACTGTCCCAACTTTTTTGAAATGTGTTGGAGGCATCCATTTCAAATGAGCAAATATTTGCACAAAAACAAAAAAGTCTATCAATCTGAACATTAAATATCTTGTCTTTGTGGTGTATTCAGTTGAATATAGGTTGAAGAGGATTTGCAAAGCATTGTATTCTGTTTTATTTACATTTTACATAACCTCCCAACTTCATTGGAATTGGGGTTGTACTTACATTGAACTTATTAATAAACTCACGCACCCATACACTCTTTTAATATGAAGCTAATTGGCATGTAAATGAGATATGTTCAAACATCTTTGAGCTGTGTAACAATTCATTTTGCTGCTCGGAGGCGCTCTTATTTTTTCAGATAAAACAACACAGGAACGGCATCGAACACGTTCCACTTTTCACTTATGGTGACAACATGGTGACACTTAACTCATTAAACCAACTGAGCTACAAAAACACAATAAATCAACAACACATTTTTAAACATGGAGGTCTGATATCACCATACAGACCAAGCAAGCAAGGATAATGGTTTGTTTATTATATGGTTATTATATATATAAACACACAAATTACGATATTGCCTGAATATGAAAGCTGCTGATGGCTCATAGTCAGAAGAGTTCGCTTCGAATCCATGAAGAACTTGCTAGCAGATGGTCTGGTCGTTAGCTGGTAAGCTTTCAATATGTGTGTTTTTCAGATGGTGTTTAGATATTTATGGAGTATGTTTATGCCCAACTTGTTTTTCTTAATCGAGTTTTTTGCTTCCTGGTTTGTGACGAAAATACACGTTGCGGACAAATTGCCATGGTAACCGGTTAGTATATGGGAAAATAGCTGACCAGTAATCAGCCAATCAGAGCGCACATAGCATTGCAGCCATATAGTAATAATTTTACTGAATAATCCAGAGTAGTAAAATATGGGAAAATCAAAAAGAAAGTTATATTTCAGGAAAAAATTGAACAATGATATGAATATTTTTGGTGGTTACTGTGGTTAGTCAGTACTTTGTGATGATGCCATTACATGATGCAAGGAACTTCTTGTTTTGCATGAACTTAAAGGCTTCATGTGACTTAAAGCTGTACAGCCTCTGGGCTTTTTAAGGTTAAGAAGATTTAAGTCCTAAAAATAATTTTCTTTGGTCCTACTATAATTTTGTGGGACCAAAGAACTGGCAGCACGGTGGCTTAGTGGTTAGCACTGTTGCCTCACAGCAAGAAGGTCATGGGATTAATTCCCACCTGTGGGCTTCCTATGTGTGGGTTTCCTCCCACATGTAATGACATGCAGGTTAGGTGAATTGGAAACGTTAGAATTGCCTTGCAAAAGAGATCTTGATCTCATTGGGACGAACCTGAATAAATTAATAATAATAAATTAAAACTTTTATTCCTTAGCATTTAAATAAGGGATTCATAATATGATATTTCTAACTTGACCAAAATTTGTACCGTCTGGAAACAATGTAGAATTCCCCCCCCCCCGAAGGGGAGAATTCCATGCGCTCAAACGCCATGTCCTACATTTGGTAGAGATTAAATAGATCACGTGGGTGCTTGCTCTGTTCTATGTGAGAGATGCTGAAAGGACACTGGGCCTCATGTATCAATGTTGCGCACTTGTGGCGTAAATTTACGGCGTAAACTTGAAATACACCAAAGTCGCCGTGACATGTATCAAGCAGTGCGCACCTGCCCATTTCTGGCGTACGCCTGACGTGATCTTGATAAATGCGGCGGGTGGAAACGATCGTAATTATAATAAACACACCCATAAATATTCAGACTCCGCTTCAGATACACCCTCATTTTATGACATGGAAGCCGGGAAGACGGCAATGAAAAAGAACTCCACCAATCACGACGCGTGCCAATAGAGCATCAAAAGCGGCTGTCGTATCAATTGTTTTGTAGTATATAATCAATAAAGTGTTACAGTGGTCCCTCGTTAATCGCTGGAGTTACATTCTAAAAAATAACCCATAATACGCGAAACCGCGACGTAGTCAGCGTTATTTTTTACAATTATTATAGACGTTTCAAAGCTGTAAAACCCCTCACTACACAGTTTATACACTTTCTCAATCAGGCATGAACATTTTCTCACTTTTCTCTCGTGTGTAAACACTCTCAAAGTTCAAACCTTAGTAGGAAAATAAGACCAAACTGTTGTCAGGCCCAAACATTTGTTTGAGAAATATAAATAGAATGTTTTCCTATAAATAATTATGATGGCATTTAGAACTAACGAATTAATTTTAACGATCAACGAACGAGGTTGGACACATAAGAAATTATTAATAGTGACTGACCAGTATTTCACAGATCGGGCCTCTGCGTCCTGGCGCTGCGCCTTGTCCCACTCACATCTCGCTGCAGCAGGTGTTTGTTTCCGTGTGACAAACACAGTTATGAGTAGTTGTTGGCGCTCTTTTCTCTTCTGGGCAACAAGATTCTTAACAGATACGCAGAACACAGAACACTGTAAAAAAAAAGGCATGCAAAATTGGACTAAATACTCCACGAGACTCTGAGGACACGACAGGTGAACGGAGTTATAGCGAGGGACCACTGTATTCTCTTTTCACATGTCAATAATTCTTGACATGTGGATATTTGCTCACTCAATTAATAAGACACACCTAATCTGTCAGATTTCTTTATTTTTTAAATGTATTTCTGTATTTATTTTATTGTGACAACCGAATGGAGACGACAAAACCTGGTTGCAGCACGGGCGAATTAAGGGAATGACGAAACTACAGTTGTTATTATCAATTTCATAGTCTAAAACGATCGCACCACATGAAGTTAAGCTCAGTGCTGCTCTGGCTCCAGGCTCGAAGTCTGGAGAAAAAGGTGAGCAGCGCTTTCCTTCCTGTCAGCGCTGTAGCCACAGATCGTGCCCCATAACAATCCCGCAACAGCGGGATTTGTATTGATTATTATGTAGTATAATCAGGAAAGTGTTATTTATGTAACATATGCATTGATTTGTATAATGGCACTGTTTATCATGTTGATCAGTTTCATTTTTATGTGGATTCCAGCGCTGGTTCATTTTGGTGTATAATTTACGCCACCTCTCGACCTGGTGTATATTTTCAGCGCAGCGTACACCAACGACCACATTGATAAATGCCAAGTAGCACAGCCGTTTTGGCGTACACTCCATATACGCTCAAATATCGCCGTACGCAACATTGATACATGAGGCCTATTGTAACTGCCAGGCGAATGACGTCACCGACAGGCGTGGAAAACTCACGCATGTGCACGAGGGTTCAAGCATGTCTGATGTAAAAACATACACTCAACAAAAATATAAACGCAACACTTTTGGTTTTGCTCCCATTTTGTATGCAATGAACTCAAAGATCTAAAACTTTTTCCACATATACAATATCACCATTTCCTTCAAATATTGTTCACAAACCAGTCTAAAACTGTGATAGTGAGCACTTCTCCTTTGCTGAGATAATCCATCCCACCTCACAGGTGTGCCATGTCAAGATGCTGATTAGACACCATGATTAGTGCACAGGTGTGCCTTAGACTGCCCACAATAAAAGGCCACTCTGAAAGGTGCAGTTTTGTTTTATTGGGGGGGGGGGATACCAGTCAGTATCTGGTGTGACCACCATTTGCCTCATGCAGTGCAACACATCTCCTTCGCATAGAGTTGATCAGGTTGTCAATTGTGGCCTGTGGAATGTTGGTCCACTCCTCTTCAATGGCTGTGCAAAGTTGCTGGATATTGGCAGGAACTGGTACATGCTGCCGTATACGCCAGTCCAGAGCATCCCAAACATGCTCAGTGGGTGACATGTCCGGTGAGTATGCTGGCCATGCAAGAACTGGAACATTTTCAGCTTCCAAGAATTGTGTACAGATCCTTGCAACATGGGGCCGTGCATTATCCTGCTGCAACATGAGGTGATGTTCTTGGATGTATGGCACAACAATGGGCCTCAGGATCTCGTCACGGTATCTCTGTGCATTCAAAATGCCATCAATAAAATGCACCTGTGTTCTTCATCCATAACAGACGCCTGCCCATACCATAACCCCACCACCACCATGGGCCACTCGATCCACAGCACTGACATCAGAAAACCGCTCACCCACACGACGCCACACATGCTGTCTGCCATCTGCCCTGAACAGTGTGAACCGGGATTCATCTGTGAAGAGAACACCTCTCCAACGTGCCAAACGCCAGCGAATGTGAGCATTTGCCCACTCAAGTCGGTTACGACGACGAACTGGAGTCAGGTCGAAACCCCGATGAGGACGACGAGCATGCAGATGAGCTTCCCTGAGACGGTTTCTGACAGTTTGTGCAGAAATTCTTTGGTTATGCAAACCGATTATTTCAGCAGCTGTCCGAGTGGCTGGTCTCAGACGATCTTGGAGGTGAACATGCTGGATGTGGAGGTCCTGGGCTGGTGTGGTTACACGTGGTCTGCGGTTGTGAGGCTGCT
Organism: Thalassophryne amazonica; assembly: GCF_902500255.1. Classification (NCBI taxonomy): domain Eukaryota; kingdom Metazoa; phylum Chordata; class Actinopteri; order Batrachoidiformes; family Batrachoididae; genus Thalassophryne; species Thalassophryne amazonica. The sequence goes on from NC_047109.1 coordinate 24,235,229, forward strand.
TGGATGTACTGCCAAATTCTCTGAAACGCCTTTGGAGACGGCTTATGGTAGAGAAATGAACATTCAATACACGAGCAACAGCTCTGGTTGACATTCCTGCTGTCAGCATGCCAATTGCATGCTACCTCAAATCTTGCGACATCTGTGGCATTGTGCTGTGTGATAAAACTGCACCTTTCAGAGTGGCCTTTTATTGTGGGCAGTCTAAGGCACACCTGTGCACTAATCATGGTGTCTAATCAGCATCTTGATATGTCACACCTGTGAGGTGGGATGGATTATCTCAGCAAAGGAGAAGTGCTCACTATCACAGATTTAGACTGGTTTGTGAACAATATTTGAGGGAAATGGTGATATTGTGTATGTGGAAAAAGTTTTAGATCTTTGAGTTAATCTCATACAAAATGGGAGCAAAACCAAAAGTGTTGCGTTTATATTTTTGTTGAGTGTATATATATATATATATATATATATATATATATATATATATTATGAAAGAACAGGTTGTCCTGAAAAAGAGACATAAAACTTGATTGTGGGATGCACGGAGAGCTGTTAACAGCCATAATAAAACATTTATGCCAGGCGAGTGAACTGTCCAAAAAATGCCCTCAGACCCCAGAGGGTTAAGACATTTTAAGACAAAGTTCTGGAAATTTAGGGGCGTGGCTGCTTTGAGTGACAGTGGTTGAGTCGAGCATCTCCGCCTCTTGCACCAATCAGACTGTACCATCAGTCCACTCCATGGGGCTGGTAGCACTTGTGGAGGATGTGTCTATTTTGTTTTTGGTATTTCCAAAGACCTGGAATAAAATGGCTTGTTGCATGGAGAAACGTCTTAACAGATCATCTAAAACTTCTCCGCTGCAATATTTAGACAGAGTGAAATTAGCAGGTTTAGCAGCTGTCAGTAACTTGGTCCATTATGTCCTGTTAAAGCCCAATTACTGAGAAAATAAGCAGCTCATAACTTTTAATGTCCACACTAAAGTAAATCAGTAGGAGAACCACCACGCAGTCCCCAACAATATGTTTTAATAAACACACAAAATGAGGTTAGCCTGTTAGGTGGTCAGACACAAAGAGAGGGGCCTGTTCAGACTCCTCTCATCACACCAAGAGCCACCCATACTCTACCCCTTTCTGCAGTGATAAGTTCATTGTGCTGCTGCCATCGATAGTGCAATGCCCAGGCCATGGCCCAGACATGAGCTTAAAACTGGATGTAGAAAACCATAGAAAACCCAGGGGTGACTTCATGCAGGCTACACGGCTTGGGCTATCAGCAGGTCGGATGAGAACACGTCAGATGACAGGAGGTCACAGGTGAGCTAGCTCTACCTTTGTCTGAACTGAAAGCCAGTTCAGCTGTCCCAGTGTTTGGCACACACTTAAGTCATAGGATTAGTGTGGTACAGTAAACATACCCCCCCCCCCCCCCCAAGCTAGCCCATTAGCTAGTTGGCTGGCTAGTCTGTGACAATTGTGAAAAAAGTATTTGAAGAGCAAAATTTTCACATTTTGCACATTCATATGCAACACCATCTCTGGTAAAAAATGACTTCACGCCACCCCCCCCCCCCATATACAGGCTGGCCCATCCGAATAAAATGATGCAATAAGGGATTTAGCAGTCAGTTGTACTGCATGCATGACAAAATTTTTATGAAGCCAGCATTTAAGGTTCTGCTACTAACCTATAAAATTGTTCATGGACTGGCACCTCCCTACCTAGCTGATCTAATTAAACCTTACGTACCGGCCCGGGCTTTACGTTCTCAGGGTGCAGGACTACTTTGTGTCCCGAGGGTGAATAAGACATCTGCGTGTCACAGAACTTTCTCTTATCATGCCCCTGTTCTGTGGATTGATCTCCCTGCGTCAATAAAACAGATTCTGTGGAGATTTTCAAGTCCAGACTTAAGACGCACTTATTTTCCCTTTCGTATGGCTAGCATACTGGTACAGTTTTGTTTTACGCTTTTTACTCTTTTAATTTATTTTACTAGTAAACGGAGCATGTCGCAACCTCAACTTTACCTAAATTCTAGGTCTTTTAGTGAAGCTTAGGGGTAGCGGCTGGCGATCACCTTAGTATTTCTTCTGTTTTTCTTGTTGTTTAATGCTGGCAAATTATACAGTATTTTTTTGTCTTTCTGATGCCTGATTCTGTTTTTTCTCTCTGTTTAAGGTGCAGCTCCATCCAGAGATGGGAGATGTATTTGTGTTGGCGACCCTCCTGTCCTGTGCACCAACAGCATTTCTTATATATTCGTGCATGAATTGTTCTGTGAATTGTTCTCTAATTTATGTCTGTAGCATGACCCAAACAGAGGGTCACCCCTTTGAGTCTGGTCTGCTTGAGGTTTCTTCCTCAGAGGGAGTTTTTCCTTAGCACTGTTGCTCTGGGGGTTGGTAAGGTTAGACCTTACCTGTGTGAAGCGCCTTGAGGCAACTCTGTTATGATTTGGCGCTATACGAGGTCTGTCCGAAAAGTAACGGACCTTTTTATTTTTTTCAAAAACTATATGTATTTGAATCACATGCGCTTGCATCAGCCAAGCTTGAACCTTCGTGCGCATGCGTGAGTTTTTTCACGCCTGTCGGTTGTGTCATTCGCCTGTGGGCAGGCTTTGAGTGAGCACTGGTCCAGCCCCCTCGTCGGATTTTCATTGTCAGGGAAATGGCTGAGAGACTGCCGCTTTGCTCCATGAATTTTTTTTCAGAAACTGTGTGAGACAGCCAGTTGGAAACCATTCGAAAGATTCAAATGGCTTTCGGTGAAGATTCTGTCGGCGTCACATGGATTAAGGAGTGTTAAAACCTTTTTAAAGACGGCCCACAGCGGCGGAGGGCGCGGCGCACCAAGCGGCCATCGACAGACTGGAACGACCAGATCATTTCCAAAGTGAACGCTGTGTTCATCCGGGACATCGTGTGACTACCACAGAACTGGCAAGAGAGCTGGACATAGCACTTTTGTGGCACATTCCACTGTTACAGGAGATTTTGTAATGAAAGACGTGCGGAGGAATTCACGCGTCGGCACGGAGCCGCTCATGGCGCGCAACAAAAAGAACACCTCCGTGTTGGAAACCATTCAGAAGATTCAGACGGCTTTCGATGGCTTTTCACTCAAGTGAGTATCCGAGAAATTGTGTAACAGCTGGACATGTCACAACATGTCCAGCACGTCCTCCGCACGTCTTTCATTACAAAATTTCCTGTAACAGTGGAATGTGCCACAAAAGTGCTATGTCCAGCTCTCTTGTCATTTCTGTGGTAGTCACACGATGTCCCAGATCAACACAGCTTTCAGTTTAGAAATGATCTGGTCGTTTCAGCCTGTCGATGGCTGCTCGGTGCGCTGCGCGCCCTCCGCCGCTGTGGGCCATCTTTTAAAAGGTTTTAACACTCCTTAATCTGTGTGACGCCGACAGAATCTTCACCGAAAGCCATCTGAATTTTTCGAATGGTTTCCAACTGGCTGTCTCTAGCAGTTTCTGAAAAAAATTTCATGGAGCAAAACGGCAGTCTCTCTACCATTTCCCCGACAATAAAAATCCGATGAGGGGGTGGACCAGTGCTCACTCAAAGCCTGCCCACAGGCGAATGACGCAACCGACAGGTGTGAAAAAACTCACGCATGCACACGAAGGTTCAAGCTTGGCTGATGCAATCACACATGATTCAAATCCATATAGTTTTTGAAAAAATAAAAAGGTCCATTACTTTTGGGACAGACCTCGTATAAATGAAAATAAATTGAAAGTAAACTGAAACTGAGCAGATGAAGAGGACAAATTTTGTGACTTTGATAGCTGACGATTCACCAGTAAGGTCATAATCCAACAACAGTTTTAACCCAAATGTTACTGAATGATTTGCAGACTGAATTGCCCACGTAGTGATAATGAAATTAGTCATAAATCTTAACCCCTTAATGCCTGAATTTATATAGCTGTATATAAAAAAATGTTTTGTGTGTGTTTTTGCCTTTAAGTAGATGGTAAATAATGTTGAGATTATTAATTTCACTTTTGCACAAAAAATAAATAGTAATTTTGGTATTTCGGTAATGACTTTATGTTATAATGTTAGAATAATAATAATGGTATGTTGCAAATTTGCGACAACAGGCATACTGGTCAATTTGGTATGTTGCATATTTGAGTCAAATATTGTAGCATATATGTGACAATAGGCGTTAAGGGGTTAAACTGACCAGTCACGGTGCACATTTGAGTTTGGTGCTCCCATGCTGTTAGTGTTCATGCTACCTACATACCGGTGTTGCCGACCGAACGGTGAAAATTGGTCCGCCCTACCTTCACTGTGCATACATCATGTCGGAGCATCAGCAGTGTCATTTCTGAGCATCAGCAGCAATTCATCAATCACCTTGTTTCTGCTTAAAACTGCTCTCCAGTCATCATCTGTCTCAGCGACAGATATCTGAAGCTTTTGTACAACAATCATTTCCACATAAATTCAGCATTATTTCATAATAAAAGATGAGGGGCCGATCAGAGTGCCACAGCAGCACATCTGAGTCTGATGTGTGCTGCGCCTACGTAATTTCGGAGCGTCAGCCAAGATTCACTGGTTATCACCTTGTTTCTGCTTAAAATTGACTTTAGATTGATTTATGAGGTTTTAATTTGTCATCTGATGGTTAATAATCACATTATTTCCTTTGATCACTTTGGGTGTAGAGAGTCAGACTCAGTCTCAGACGCATGCGCAGTGAAGGCACAGTGAAGGCAGGGTGGACCAATTTTTAGAGGGGACCGTTCGGTTGGCAACATTCCAATCCTCATCTGCATCATGACACCTGGGCAACAGATCAGGTAGGTGAGTGCCTGTTGGGATGAAATATGGTAGGGACCTTGTGTGGCCTGCGTCCACTACTGTAACCATGAAAACTCAAAGGGAACCTTGAACAGTTGACAGCTAACAGGGCTCTAGTGAAACAAGAAGCCCTCAATGGTGCATCAGGCAGAGAAGGTTTTTGCTTGTAACCCAGTGGCTGTGAAGGAACATCAAGGCTGCAGCAGGTCCTCGGAAACCAACGGACCAGGCTAAGGATCTGTCAAGGGTCATGTGTTTGTCTGTGTGCAATGACATTCCCACATTTAACAAACCAAAGCACAGGCATCTCTCGATCGATCCTGGATGTACCCTCAGGGAAACGATCGAGAGATGATCTTCCTCACCACCGAGGGTTTGCCACGACATGTATTCCGCACCTGAGTTCAGCTGGACCATGTCTCAAATCCCCTCTGCAAGCTGGCCCAGTAAAGGAAATATGCACCATGCCTAAGTACAGCATGGAGCGTTCACAATAGTCAAAGGAACTTTGGACTTTGCATGCTGAATGTGCTTGGGCACAACTGTGAGTGTCTAGTGTGACTAAACCCTAACATCCAGGCTTTCAATGACTTTTTGCACTCAGCCATCAGATGTGTCATGTGAAAGAGTCAAACTTGCAGAGAGATTCATGTCCAAGTCTCCAGGTCCTAAGCCATTAGGTGTAGAGACACCTGGGACAAGCTTATGGAGGCTGTGCTTCTTGTTGTTACATCAGGGCGAGTCCGCGTGTGCACCCACACCAGAGGGCATAAAACTCCATATCTGCGTGACTCACACAAAGAGATGTATAGAAAATGCAGGTGAATATTTCATCAAATTACCCACATCTTGAATATATTAGCAGCAGATGGGAATAGATACAGTGGACAAACTGACTGGGTAGTCTGTTTTTAGTGCAACAGAACCTGTGGGAAGGCTGTTTCTAGTGGCAAACAGCAATATTTAGAATTACCTTGTGAACACGCCATGACTTTTCACTGCTGGGTCTATGAAAGAATACATCTCTCTGGATGACTACTTCTTCATCTCAGCTCATGTGCATGAAGTGTTCTATTCTGATCACATGCTTTGACAATTGTGCTCTCCTAGAAGATCACAGGCAAGAAACAGTGGCACAAAACTGCACATGCAAAGAGGGGTAAGCTTAAACTCTCCTAATTAGCAAACAATTTTTTATTCATTTGATTTATTTATTCTTCAAACAAAATAAGAATGTCAATTCATTTCTGTCCTGTTTGGCTCCATGTGCGAGAATTATGTGGAAGCAGAGCAATAAATTTTCATGCATCTGCTGTCACATTTCTGTTTTGGGGGGAGGGGGGTGTCATATATTTGGCAGGCTCCCACAATTTTCACTCTTTTCATCATCTGGATCCATCTCTGACTCCGCTCTTTGTCTGATGGAAAATGGTGAAATTTCACACCTGACCCCATTTTCCTCCTGTAGCTACATCCTATGGCACTACACGTGAATGATTGTTGTACATGAAGAACTGGGATTATTTTCAATCTCCAACTCACAGCAAATTTCAACAACATGTTCGTAGTAAACAAGAACTCAACAAGGGCACCAGCAGTTTTTTGCCCTCTAGGCCCATTGCGTGGTAGCATGTTCAGCGGGCTTGACATCATGCATCATTTCATGAGGTCCCTGGGTGTCTGATGATGCTGAAACTTATAAAGGAGAAGGAAGGTTCCAGTCTTGAGGGCCGTGGTGCTTTCCTGTCTTGTTGTATGCTTGTTAGAGTTGGACACCAACCAGTCACCTGAGGCAATGACTGGATATCTTTGGTACTGGGTCTCTCCAAGGAACACTTGGGTACTGCTGGAATGATTCTGTGGCAAATGGTTTTTTGGGGAGACTTAAGCCCCTTTCACACTGACGGGGCCAACATAGAGTTGCATATTATGGCGTACTGACTACTCCGAGCTATGCAGCTCTACGCCAAATTTAAGTAGCTCTACGCCAAGTTTTTCCTCCCCTACGCAGCAGTATGCTGACGGTGACATGAAGTGGATGCAACTGATCGCAGAAAGTATGCAGTTTTTAAGTAAGTCTACACACCACTATACTACTGTATGTAAATCTACACAACACTGCGCTACTGAACACCAAGCCTCTGCAATTCTACACAACCATACCCAGGTCGAAAATCCTGGATTGACAGATTTTATTCATCCCGCTGGATTTTGCTGGCAGTGAATCTTCAAAACCACGGAAGAAGAAGAGACGGGCCAAGCTTTCACGTTCAGAGGACATGTCCACGTCCACTCCTCATGGACAGATCATCAGCGAGAGGACATGTCCACTGCCACCATTCACTTCTCAGGGACGGATCAAGCATGCAACCGCCAGAAGCAGCACTGCTTTGTTTTCACCTCCTTCAGTTCTCTCAAGATTGTGGGAAGTTAAATAAAGTCCATTAAAACTTGCTCACGGACCGATTGCCAGCGAGAGGGCCTATCCAAAGCTGCGCAATTTTCCAGTGTACTACATATGCATCACAACGCAACTGTATGCAAGCCTGGTGTGAAAGGGGCTTTAGATGAGGAATATCACCTGCATTTTGAGGGAACACCAGCTACAACATTTTGTGTGTGTTTTTTTTCTGACCATATGTAATCCATCACACAGGTGTTTCAGTGTTGAGGACCCCAGTGGCTGGAAATGACCAAAGGGATGCGCATAAGTCAACCACTGTGGTGCACTGCACTGCACTACTGCATAACCTTTTAAATCAAATATAAGCCTTCTAGACCTATTGTATTAGGCCTGCAGAAGCTGAGGGTCAGTTGTTGTTCTTATTCCCCAAAGTGCAGCACAATCATTGCCCTACCTTCAAAGAACAGCTTTATTTTCCTTCATAGTTCAGCCTCCATCACATCAACATCTAAGTAACTCCCTGTGCGCTGAGGTCGGCACACACTCGCGCTGAGAGGGTGGCACCTCCCTGCCAGTCGAGGAGAAGATTCACATAGAGTAAATCTTATTATTTTTCTCTTTTCTGTCTCTCCCTCTGTGGATCTATTTGCTTAACAATGATAATCCCTGCAGTTTATCTTACTGGGTTGGACCAAATACTCAGAAGAGTGCGTTCACTCCCTTTCTTTTTAATGAGTACCTTTCATTTTGAACTGAGCTGAAGTGTATTGATTTTCTGCACTCAGGCAAGTGTGTGATATTATCTTGAGGAAAGGGGAAAAATGAGGGAGATGAGGGCATTTCTCTTGAGGCAGTTTTCTCACTGTGCACCAGCATGATGCCCCCTGACCTCACCATTGTGATGTAATTCCAGCCCGTTTAAGAGATTAACACATGTTCCGCTGAGTGTCTCAGCAAACTCATCGATTTAACAAACATCAGGCGTCGCTCGTCCACATACACAAAGTAAACCTTGTCTTAAGATGAAATAAGGAATGTAGATGCCTTGGACACAAAGCTGTCTATAAATTCATCCAGCTGGTATGAGATCAGCAGTGGATCTTTAATTCCCTGAGTCGATGTTCCTCAGGTCAGAAGGACTCGACTTCTTGCATGGCCTCTGTTCCCTACATCATCTATCCATTCTCTGTCCTTGCTGTCTATGCCACACCTTTTCCTTTGGTGCACTAAGAAGCATCAAATTGAATAGATGTTAAAGTTATGATGCCTGGAGCTAGATTTTATGTCAATATTCAGTTTGTAGGCCAACAAATAATTTGTGTTTATTTTAACTGAATGTGCATCCTCATCTCAGTCTGGCACGATAACAAGAAAAATGAGTACAAAATAACGGACAAGCAAAACTTAAACTATTTCTTAGGGATGGTCACACAGAAACCTACACCACATAATAAGCAGGTGATACAGAAACCTACACCAAGCAGCGTAGTAGTCTTCATACAGAAACAATGCCATAAAACAAAATGTTCATTCAGAAACCTACACCAAATGACAAAGTGGATGTACAAAAACATCCACCACCCAACAAAGTGGATGCACAGAAATCTACACCATACGAGGTCTATCAATAAAGTAACGGTCCTTTTTATTTTTTTCAAAAACTATATGGATTTCATTCATATGTTTTTACGTCAGACATGCTTGAACCCTCGTGCGAATGCGTGAGTTTTTCCACGCCTGTCGGTTACGTCATTCGCCTGTGAGCACGCCTTGGGAAGGACTGGTCCCGCCCCCTCGTGGACATGTCCAGCTCTCCACAATTTCACTGATACTTACTGGACTGGTAAGCATTGAAAGCCGAGATAGACATGTCCAAACTTGTCCTCTGACACGCCGAAATGGAGGTGTTCCTTTGTCTCGCTTCCAAAGCGAATCGGTCTTTACGCGCGAAGCCTCCGCGCGGCTTTCCATGACAAAATCTTTTGTTAAAAGTGAAATCTGCCAGAAAATGGCTGATGTCCAGCTCTTGTGATAACCAGAGATGAGCACACGACAGTCTCGTATCCACAGAGCCATCCATTTAGAAATGGTCCGGTGGCTTGTGCCACGTCATCACAGCTACGAGTGCGGCACGCCAAGCGTCCTTAAAGGGGTCCTTAAAGCTGTATTAACAGTCATTATTCTCTGTGAAGCCCGTAAAATTTTCACAGAAAGCCAAATAAATTTTCGAATGGTTTCCAGGTGCCAGTCTCTAACAGCTTCTGAAAAAATTCTGATGGAAAAAAAAGTCCTTTTCATTCCGCCATTTCCAGACAATGAAAATCCGACGAGAGGGCGGGACCACTCCTTCCCAAGATGTGCTCACAGGCGAATGACGTCACCGACAGGCGTGGAAAACTCACGCATGTGCACGAGGGTTCAAGCATGTCTGATGTAAAAACATACACTCAACAAAAATATAAACGCAACACTTTTGGTTTTGCTCCCATTTTGTATGCAATGAACTCAAAGATCTAAAACTTTTTCCACATATACAATATCACCATTTCCTTCAAATATTGTTCACAAACCAGTCTAAAACTGTGATAGTGAGCACTTCTCCTTTGCTGAGATAATCCATCCCACCTCACAGGTGTGCCATGTCAAGATGCTGATTAGACACCATGATTAGTGCACAGGTGTGCCTTAGACTGCCCACAATAAAAGGCCACTCTGAAAGGTGCAGTTTTGTTTTATTGGGGGGGGGGGGGATACCAGTCAGTATCTGGTGTGACCACCATTTGCCTCATGCAGTGCAACACATCTCCTTCGCATAGAGTTGATCAGGTTGTCAATTGTGGCCTGTGGAATGTTGGTCCACTCCTCTTCAATGGCTGTGCAAAGTTGCTGGATATTGGCAGGAACTGGTACATGCTGCCGTATACGCCAGTCCAGAGCATCCCAAACATGCTCAGTGGGTGACATGTCCGGTGAGTATGCTGGCCATGCAAGAACTGGAACATTTTCAGCTTCCAAGAATTGTGTACAGATCCTTGCAACATGGGGCCGTGCATTATCCTGCTGCAACATGAGGTGATGTTCTTGGATGTATGGCACAACAATGGGCCTCAGGATCTCGTCACGGTATCTCTGTGCATTCAAAATGCCATCAATAAAATGCACCTGTGTTCTTCGTCCATAACAGACGCCTGCCCATACCATAACCCCACCGCCACCATGGGCCACTTGATCCACAACATTGACATCAGAAAACCGCTCACCCACACGACGCCACACACGCTGTCTGCCATCTGCCCTGAACAGTGTGAACCGGGATTCATCCGTGAAGAGAACACGTCTCCAACGTGCCAAATGCCACTCAAGTCGGTTACGATGATGAACTGGAGTCAGGTCGAGACCCCGATGAGGACGACGAGCATGCAGATGAGCTTCCCTGAGACGGTTTCTGACAGTTTGTGCAGAAATTCTTTGGTTATGCAAACCGATTGTTTCAGCAGCTGTCCGAGTGGCTGGTCTCAGACGATCTTGGAGGTGAACATGCTGGATGTGGAGGTCCTGGGCTGGTGTGGTTACACGTGGTCTGCGGTTGTGAGGCTGCTTGGATGTACTGCCAAATTCTCTGAAACGCCTTTGGAGACGGCTTATGGTAGAGAAATGAACATTCAATACACGAGCAACAGCTCTGGTTGACATTCCTGCTGTCAGCATGCCAATTGCACGCTCCCTCAAATCTTGCGACATCTGTGGCATTGTGCTGTGTGATAAAACTGCACCTTTCAGAGTGGCCTTTTATTGTGGACAGTCTAAGGCACACCTGTGCACTAATCATGGTGTCTAATCAGCATCTTGATATGGCACACCTGTGAGGTGGGATGGATTATCTCAGCAAAGGAGACGTGCTCACTATCACAGATTTAGACTGGTTTGTGAACAATATTTGAAGGAAATAGTGATATTGTGTATATGGAAAAGGTTTTAGATCTTTGAGTTCATCTCATACAAAATGGGAGCAAAACCAAAAGTGTTGAATTTATATTTTTGTTGAGTGTATGAATGAAATCCATATACTTTTTGAAAAAAATAAAAAGGACCGTTACTTTATTGACAGACCTCGTATCACAACTTTACCACACAAAACATTCTACACACAACAATCCATAATGACAATAAAAGTGATAAAAGGGTTGTTGTTTTTTTTTTTTTTTGCCAATTTACAAAGTGAATAATAAATTAAAAAGTAAATAAAATATAACAAACTAAGAAATCACATGTACATAAGTATTCACAGCCTTTGCCATGAAGCTCAAAATTGAGCTCAGTTGCATCCTGTTTCCACTGATCATCCTTGAGATGTTTCTACAGCTTAATTGGAGTCCACCTGGGGTGAATTTAGTTGACTGCGCATGATTTGGAAAGGCACACACCTGTCTACATATAAGGTCCCACAGTTGACAGTGCATGTCAAAGCACAAACCAAGTATGAAGTCAAAGGAACTGCATGTAGACCTCTGAGACAGGATTCTCTGCAGGCACAAATCTGGGGAAGGGTACAGAAACATTTCTGCTGCTTTGAAGGTCCCAATGAGCACAGTGACCTTCAATATCCTTAAATGGAAAAAAAAAGGTTTGGAGGCACCAGAACTCTTACGAGAGCTGGCAACCTGTCTCAACTTAGCAATCAGGGAAGTGCCTTAGTCAGGGAGAGGTGACCAAGAACCTGATGGTCACTCTGTCAGAGCTTCAGCATGTGGAGAGAGGAGAACCTTCCGGAAGGACAACCATCTCTGCAGCAATCCACCAATCAGGCCTGTATGGTAGAGTGGCCAGACAGAAGCCACCCCTTAGTAAAAGGCACATGGCAGCCCACCTGTAGTTTGCTAAAAGGCACCTGAAAGACTCTCAGACCATAAGGAACATTTTTTTTTGGATTGATGACACAAAGATTAAACAATTTGGCATGAATGCCAGGCATCATGTTTGGAGGAACCCAAGCATCATCCCTACAGTAAAGCATGGTGGTGCACAGCTCCAACATATCAATCATCAATCCAGCATCAATTAAGCATCCATCAGGTGACAGACGTGCCTGTGGGATGTAACACAGGCAAAACAAGCTTCCTCTCTCTAACACTAACCCTAACTGGATGAACAAGGGTTTGTCCACTTTACCTGAAGCAGACGGTGGCCTGCAGGTAACCCTAGATGGGTTGCAAGTCCATTTCAAGATACTTCCCCAGTTAAAGCTGGGAACCAAATTATAATGTATATTTGTCTTATCATACTGAGATTACCATGATAAACCAGAAATATGTTCGCTATTGTACACTTTATAAAATAAACTGCTAATGTATTGTGAGTTAGACCTGACTGATAAATGTTTTAAACAGGGAAAAAGACATTGAACTATCACCACATAACCCACGCAGCCACTCATCTGTGTTGTAGATAACGTTGGACCAGCAGGACGCCTCCCTGTCCAAGCACTTGTTACCCAGCTTCTGTAAACCATTGGCTAAAGGGGCTACTTCACTGAGCTTCAAAATGAGAACACTCAAACCCAAATGCAGGACTAAAAATAGAAATACTCAGCTCATCAAACATAAAATAATGAAAAAAGACCAGCTCTTTGAACTGCATAAAATATTTTACTCAGCAGTAACTGTTGTATGGCTGGGGGGCCTGGCTGCCTTTTTGTTTCTGTCTTTTGTTTTTCCTTCCAGGTGGCTTGCATTTGGAACTGAGTGGCTGTGTTGCTGAGTTTATCAGGACCTCACCCTGATCACCTGAGGCTGATCACCTGCGGCTCATCAGGACTCACAGCTGTGGTGCATCTGCATGGATTGGAACATGGTGGCATTTAAGACTGGAGTGCACAGTGTGTATTTGCCAGAGACTCGACCTTGTGACCAGACGGGTGAGATCGTCGTCTCGGGAGCCATCTCATCATCAGTGGATGCAGAGAACGTCCAGGTTTGATGCACGGTCTGTGAAAGAGGAGGGGGTGAGGTCTCACGCTCGTCAGCACACTTCCTGAGGTACGTTAGATTTTGTGACTAACATTTATACAGTCAGTAAATGTGGTGTCCCTCACACCTTATTATATTGAGCTGTACGTTAGTCATGTATCGGCTTCCACTGCAGTGGAGTTTTGTGAACTGGATGTTCCATGCCTGCAGGTTGGGAAGCTGATTAGTAATCAAGCCAGGAAGTGTTTGCTGTTTGTACACCTTTAAGTGTTCTCTCTGTGTGTAGAGTGTGGACTCACATAATGGTTCCTTCTTTCACAGACTCGGTTTGTTGCGGCCACCTGGGGGGTGTCGGCGGGGTCCTTGGGTCCGAACAGCTTCTGGCTCCGGACCGTTAGCGCTGCTGGGAGCGCACCACGCCAGACCGCACTTTGTTTTTTATGTATCACTGTTATGTATTAAATTCAGTTAGCCTTTGTACCGTGCTCTGCTTATTTCATACTGGGTCCTTCAAACGCTGGTCGGTTCTCCGAGCTGCGTCCGACACATAACAGTAGTCTCTGGCCAAACATCACGGACCCAGCGGTAGCAGAGACGGTAACGCGCCGGGAAGGCGGCAGCAGACGTTCAGTAGTTATCCGGATCAGTTGCGGGTGCTCTCCGCCCGGATGGTGCGTGTTTGAGCCCCATTACTGAATACTGATTTGTGCTCTCTTGCAGCCGTGTTCCTGTGTTTGTGCCTTATCCGTGGGTCGTGGTGGAGTGTGACTGGCGACAGCTTCGCATCACGCTCCGACCGGATAAGAGGTTTAAACGGGAGCTGCAAGAGTGAGTCTGTAATGGGTGAACGCGCACGGCGGAGCTCTGTGGCACGGGTCGCTGAGCTTCCTGTGTTACAGTTGTAGCCCCGTTTCCCCGGATAAAGATAACTACTGCGTCTGTTGTATCAGCTCCGGCGTTATTTAGTTGAGCACATTTTGGTTGTGTTGCACACAGCTGCACACGAAGATGCAGCTCGTTTGTTTTTTGTCACCAAAGGGGGTTTTTCATTTTTAGCACTTTGGCTCCCTCTTTTGGTGACTGAGTCACATTACCGTCAAGCTCTTAAGTTGGAACAGGTGTGTTCCATTTGTTGGAGCTTGACGGTATAAATCACTTGTTTTGTGTTAGTTCATTTTGTGTGGGTGTTTTTTGAGTTGGTTTTTGTGTGGGATTTTATTTTTTGTTTTTCACTTTTTAGTGTCTGGGGTCGTGACCCTGCAGTTCTGCCAAAAAACAAACAAACAAAAAAAAAACAAAAAAAAAAAGGACCCGAGCAACTGTATGTTAGTCTGGTTAGTCTTTCTTTTATTTCGTTCAGTTTCACCTCCCAGGGTTTGATGGGACGGTCCCCTGGGGGGTCATGGGGGGGTAATTGGGTTTTTTTTTTCTCTTGTTTTTTTGTTTTGTTTTTTGTTGTGCTCTCTCTTCTCCTCTGACTCCAGCTGGGTGAGCCGTAGTGTAGGCGTTGCTGGAGTGGTGCAGTTTGGTTATGCTGGGCGTTTCCCAGGTAACCTCTGCACCTGGGGGGGGGGGGGGGGGGGGGGGGTTCTCCTTTTGTTCCCCCCCCCCAGTTTCCGCCCTCAGGGTTTGACTGAGGTGTCCTCTGGGGGGGAAAGGGCTGTGGGTCCATCTAGCCATAGTCGGCCGGGCTGGGTCCGTTGGTCATGAGGGGAGGTGTCTCCTGGGGTTGACGAGTGGTCCTCTGGGAGGCGCTGGGAGTCCCCGTGGGTGACGTTGGATCCCAGAGGGACCTCGGCTGTGGTTATTACTCCTGGAGCTGGCGGGATGTCCTCTGGGGGGTGTTGGTCCCTACATGTCGTTGGGGGGGGGGGGTGTTAGCATTTTTATTTGTTAGCTTAAGTTTGGGTTGTTTTTCTTTTCTCCCCTTCCCGGGGTTTGATGGAATGGGCCTCTGGGGAGGGGGGGGGGGGTGTTTTGGTTGTTTGTTTGTCTTTTTGGGTTTATGACTAACCAGACTGTGAACATGGTTGGACAAAGGCTGACCGCACAGGTTTAAGAACTCCTGGCCACACCTGTGCTAAGTGACTGACGGAAACAAAGGCAAAGATGCAGCTAGAGGAGAAGACATCAACCGTTCTGTTTGATGAGGATTCTGCTGGAAGATGAATGCGGATACGGTTTCCAGCCATGGTCCCTGGAGGGGGGTGTTTCTCCTGGGCCAGGTTTGTGTGGTCGCCGGGAGGCTTCCCGTGAGGGTGGGGTACTGTTGTATGGCTGGGGGGCCTGGCTGCCTTTTTGTTTCTGTCTTTTGTTTTTCCTTCCAGGTGGCTTGCATTTGGAACTGAGTGGCTGTGTTGCTGAGTTTATCAGGACCTCACCCTGATCACCTGAGGCTGATCACCTGCGGCTCATCAGGACTCACAGCTGTGGTGCATCTGCATGGATTGGAACATGGTGGCATTTAAGACTGGAGTGCACAGTGTGTATTTGCCAGAGACTCGACCTTGTGACCAGACGGGTGAGATCGTCGTCTTGGGAGCCATCTCATCATCAGTGGATGCAGAGAACGTCCAGGTTTGATGCACGGTCTGTGAAGAGGAGGGGGTGAGGTCTCACGCTCGTCAGCACACTTCCTGAGGTACGTTAGATTTTGTGACTAACATTTATACAGTCAGTAAATGTGGTGTCCCTCACACCTTATTATATTGAGCTGTACGTTAGTCATGTATCGGCTTCCACTGCAGTGGAGTTTTGTGAACTGGATGTTCCATGCCTGCAGGTTGGGAAGCTGATTAGTAATCAAGCCAGGAAGTGTTTGCTGTTTGTACACTTTTAAGTGTTCTCTCTGTGTGTAGAGTGTGGACTCACATAATGGTTCCTTCTTTCACAGACTCGGTTTGTTGCGGCCACCTGGGGGGTGTCGGCGGGGTCCTTGGGTCCGAACAGCTTCTGGCTCCGGACCGTTAGCGCTGCTGGGAGCGCACCACGCCAGACCGCACTTTGTTTTTTATGTATCACTGTTATGTATTAAATTCAGTTAGCCTTTGTACCGTGCTCTGCTTATTTCATACTGGGTCCTTCAAACGCTGGTCGGTTCTCCGAGCTGCGTCCGACACATAACAGTAACCGCATTCATAAAATTGGAGCCTGATTCTTGCACCTTCTAAGAGATTTTCATTGACTTGTAATTTGTAGTGTGCCTCCGTAAAGTCCTCTGAGACATTTGTGCAGAGTTGGACTGCTGCCTTACTGTGTGCAGGCACCATTCCTCGTGCTGTCTAGCAGCATGTTCACTGATAGCACTGCTTTCTTTACTGCCGATGGAAACACCTGTTTGCAAAAGTCTTTGTAGCTTTTTGTAAATTCACAGGTCAACTTTGACTATGATGCTTGGTCAGACTAATCATAATACAAAACGTCTGTGAATTCACTCCTGAGGAACCTCTCCCAAGACCATTTTGAGACCCATCACACTCAATAGATCTTATTCCCATGGAGCTTTCTTGCTCAACGTTGGACTTTACCATTATCTGCCTCACACTGTTGTGACCCCAATGTTCACATGCGTGCTACCTTGTACCCAAACAAATGGACATGCTGCATGACATAGGCATGACATTGTCCAGTTATGAGGCATGTCAAAATAACTGCCTGTCCAATGGACAGGTAGGAGACAATTTCCAACTGTCCAACACATCATTTTACCTCTCCAACACAGTCTACACATGTTAAGCCCTACTACACTAAGACTACAGTATTCAAATACACTATGTGAGCTACGTAATGTGATTCATTTAGATATCTGCATGTGATGACCATCACTGTCTATAAAGATTGTCTACTCTGGGTCCTCAAAAGCTTTAGCAACCTGGCCTGCAGCCTCTGTGAGGCAAACTAGCTACTGTCCAGATCCTAGTCATAAAATCTGTACTGCCACATCTGTTATACTAAAATAGAAAAATGTGAACATGGATTGTTCTTTTGTTGCTCATACGTACCATCTGCACTTTAAATCCCTTTGCTGCACAGCGAAGATGTGAATGGTGCATTAGAGGAATAAGAAAAGAGAGAAAAAAAACAACAACCAAGAACTATTAATTATTGGAACTATTTTGAGTTGTGGGAAGAAGCAAAATTGAACCTGTGCACATTTGTATGAAAATATGCAGGGTGATTTTCATTTCCTGCTTCTTTTATTATAGGGGTAGAAATGGGTGTTGAGGTGCAGCACATACTTTACAGATAATGAGAAAACAAAAAGGGAAGCAATCTAATGTACAGAAATTCTATTTTCTAGTGGCAGAAAACAGTGCTGTCAAGTGAGGCCTGAATTATAATGTCAAGAAAATCTATTTCTGATGGCGGGAGAGCCTGAACCGCTGCAGTGAGGCACTCTCTGTCATGCCCAGCCTGGGTCTAGGCCTTACTCCTTATTATGCCTCTCCCTTTGGCTCATCTCCTGCCCCAGCTTTGATGTATTAGTTATTTTTTTCATCATGTGGTTATTTTCTGTTCTAGTTTTGCTGTGTTACTTTCTTTTGTTACTTTTCATTCTTGAGCCATTGTCCAGTTCCATTCTAGTTTTGTTCTGCCGGTTTGTGATTGCATTATTGAACATTGTTTATCACTTGTTTGTTTTGCTTTCTGTTTTCATGTAGTTTGTTTTTCTTATAGCTTGTTTACCACCTTGTTTCCTAGTTTAGTTTTGCCTAAGTATTTATGTTCCATTTTCAGTTCTCATGTTCATGCCCTGCTCTTGGTTATGTTATTCTGCCCTCAGTTTTTATTTTACTTTTGTTCATAGTTCTGTTTCCCTCGTGCCCAGTTAATTATGTTCACTCCATGCCCTGCACCTGCCATTATTTTTTTCCCTCACTTTGATTGTCAGTTTTGTTCCCATTCACTCACACTCTTGCACCAGCTCACGTATCTTTGTCTATTACATCACTTCACTTTGCGCACTCCCTTCCTCACTATCTTGCCCCATACATACTCTTTGTTCACTAGCCATGCCCCCTTTCTACTCAACAAAAATATAAACGCAACACTTTTGGTTTTGCTCCTATTTTGTATGAGATGAACGCAAAGATCTAAAACTTTTTCCACATACACAATATCACCATTTCCCTCAAATATTGTTCACAAACCAGTCTAAATCTGTGACAGTGAGCACTTCTCCTTTGCTGAGATAATCCATCCCACCTCACAGGTGTGCCATACCAAGATACTGATTAGACACCATGATTAGTGCACAGGTGTGCCTTAGACTGTCCACAATAAAAGGCCACTCTGAAAGGTGCAGTTTTGTTTTATTGGGGGGGGGATACCAGTCAGTATCTGGTGTGACAACCATTTGCCTCATGCAGTGCAACACATCTCCTTCGCATAGAGTTGATCAGGTTGTCAATTGTGGCCTGTGGAATGTTGGTCCACTCCTCTTCAATGGCTGTGCGAAGTTGCTGGATATTGGCAGGAACTGGTACACGCCGGTCCAGAGCATCCCAAACATGCTCAGTGGGTGACATGTCCGGTGAGTATGCTGGCCATGCAAGAACTGGGACATTTTCAGCTTCCAAGACTTGTGTACAGATCCTTGCAACATGGGGCTGTGCATTATCCTGCTGCAACATGAGGTGATGTTCTTGGATGTATGGCACAACAATGGGCCTCAGGATCTCGTCACGGTATCTCTGTGCATTCAAAATGCAATCAATAAAATGCACCTGTGTTCTTCGTCCATAACAGATGCCTGCCCATACCATAACCCCACCGCCACCATGGGCCACTCGATCCACAACATTGACATCAGAAAACCGCTCACCCACACGACGCCACACACGCTGTCTGCCATCTGCCCTGGACAGTGTGAACCGGGATTCATCCGTGAAGAGAACACCTCTCCAACGTGCCAAACGCCAGCGAATGTGAGCATTTGCCCACTCAAGTCGGTTACGACAACGAACTAGAGTCAGGTCAAGACCCCGATGAGGACGACAAGCATGCAGATGAGCTTCCCTGAGACGGTTTCTGACAGTTTGTGCAGAAATTCTTTGGTTATGCAAACCGACTGTTTCAGCAGCTGTCCGAGTGGCTGGTCTCAGACGATCTTGGAGGTGAACATGCTGGATGTGGAGGTCCTGGGCTGGTGTGGTTACACATGGTCTGCGGTTGTGAGGCTGGTTGGATGTACTGCCAAATTCTCTGAAACACCTTTGGAGATGGCTTATGGTAGACAAATGAACATTCAATACACGAGCAACAGCTCTGGTTGACATTCCTGCTGTCAGCATGCCAATTGCACGCTCCCTCAAATCTTGCGACATCTGTGGCATTGTGCTGTGTGATAAAACTGCACCTTTCAGAGTGGCCTTTTATTGTGGGCAGTCTAAGGCACACCTGTGCACTAATCATGGTGTCTAATCAGCATCTTGATATGGCACACCTGTGAGGTGGGATGGATTATCTCAGGAAAGGAGAAGTGCTCACTATCACAGATTTAGACTGGTTTGTGAACAATATTTGAGGGAAATGGTGATATTGTGTATGTGGAAAAAGTTTTAGATCTTTGAGTTCATCTCATACAAAATGGGAGCAAAACAAAAAGTGTTGCGTTTATATTTTTGTTGAGTGTAGATCCTTCTTCTCACTTGCACCTTGTTAATGCCTGCCTATTTAACTCATTGAGTGCCAGCCAATTTTCAAAGTTCAGAACATCCCAGTGCCAGGCTTTTTTCAGCATTTGAGTGTTTTTTTAAGACCCATAGAAAATTGAGTTCTATGTCCATGTCAACAACAAACATACCAAAATAAACTTCAGACTTTCCTTTATCATCAGAAAAAAACCGCTTGTTTGTACCTCTTTCCATTCTTTAATAATTGTCTGGGGAACATGGGTGGTATCACTAAAAATGCTGATTTCTGACAAAAAACTGAGAAAACTGGCTTTTTGTGACAAGCAACATTTCAAGCAGAAAATGTCTTTGATTATAATTGTTTTTTGCTTCAGTGACATCTCAAACATTATGAAAAGTGATCCTATTGTATAATGCACCAAAAATCGTCCGATGAGTCAGGGTCAGGCTCGCTGAAATCAGAACCATCAGGGAGGGACTCCATCTGTCTCTTTCTCTCGGCGGCACGTCTTTTCCCTCTGGCTCACGCGTAGTTGTCGGTGATTTGGGTGCTAGTGGGTGGCACACTGCCCAAACCTCTGGACATACTCTGCTTCTGATCTGTGTGCGCATGCGTGAATTTTTTCACGCCTGTCGATTGCGTCATTTGCTTGTAAGCAGCCTTTGTGTGAGGTGTGTGTCATGTGCTCGGCGTTTTTTCATTCCAAGGAAAAAGACGAAACAACTGGAGCAGCGCAACTGCATCAAATTTTGCAAAAACTGAAACTGAAACTGGGCGACAGCCAGGTGGAAACCATTCGGATTAGGAGCGGTACAACCGGTTTAAAGACATCCGCACAATGGTGGAGCATGAGCCGCGCTCTGGTCGGCCATCAACATGCTGAAATGACCAGATCATTTCCAAAGTGAATGCTATGGTGATGTGGGACCATCGTGTGACTATCCAAGAAATTGCAGAAGAGGTGGTCATCAGCACTTTTTTGGCACACTCCACTGTGAAAGAAGATTTGGCCATGAAAAGGAGTGGCGGCGAAATTCTTTCCTGAAGCTTCTGATGGCGGAGCAAAAGCGCCTTTGTGTTGAAGCCTCACAGGACATCTTCTGACATGCCCAGCTCTTCCACAATTTCTCAGATAGTCACACGACTGAAAAGCCACCGAAAGCCGTCTGAATAATCCGAATGGTTTCCAATTCAATTCAATTCAATTTAATAGACAGATTGCTCATAACCAAATCCATGGTATGGAGCACAAACAAAAACAAATTCATACTTTGACAAAAGGAAAACACTAGAAATCAAAATTCAGTACAAATCCAGAACCCCTTTCAAATAGGCACGAAGTTTACAAATAATTTTCCTGTTTTCAGATTGAAACAGTAACACGAACTATTGTTTAGACGGACACTCTCTATAAAAAACAGGGATATATTTTTCTCTTAGTATCTTGACCTCATGATGTGTACAAACAAACAAAACATGGAATTCATCTCCCGCAGAACCACTATTACAAAGGTTACAAGTCCTCAGTGATCTGTCCAGGCCTTTGTATCTGCCAGTGACCTTGGGGATCCTGGTGTTATTAGTTGTCAGGTTGCAAATGGCCTGCCTGTATTTGAGGTTTTCACACAATAGATACTTTTCTAGTTTGAATTCTTTTTTTGTTCAATGTAAACATCACACGATGTCATTTCCCGTAATTGGCTTTTCCAATTTTGTACATACTTGTCCTTTAAAATCCGTTCCACAGTTAACTTAAGCCACTGAACACTACTGAAAGACTGTAAGGACCACACGTAGGACAGACCACATTCATCCAGGGTGTTCTTGACCTCCTGCAGCCACGGGGACATGAAAACACCCTCACAGAACTGTTGATACAAATATTGATACATATGTTGTACTAGTTTGTTGTCATTATTTACTATCAATCTCCCCCAATACCCAATGATTCTCTTTTTTACAGCTATGTGGATGGGGAATCTGCCAAGCTCACCATAAACCAAGTTGTTACATGTAGATACTCTAACTTTCAAAATATATTTAAGAAATCGAATGTGCATTTTTTCTAAAATATCAAATTTTCCATAACCCCAAACTTCACATGCATATAATATAACTGGCATTATTAACTTGTCAAATAAATCAAGGGTGACATCTAGTGGCAATTTGATGTTGCCCATTTGAGGTTTCCACCTGGCTGTTGCCCAGTTTCTGGCAAAATCTGATGCAGTCGCACTGCTCTAGTTGTTCCGTCTTTTTCCTTGGAATGAAAAACGCAGAGCACACGACACACACCTCACACAAAGGCTACTTACAAGCAAATGACGCAATCGACAGGCGTGAAAAAATTCACGCATGCGCACGAAGGTTCAAGGTTGGCTCATGCAAGCACACGTGATTCAAATCCATCAGGTTTTTGAAAAAAATAAAAAGGTCAGATACTTTTCTAACAGACCGTAGACTTAATTTCTTCTCTGAGACAAGGTTAGATGATCACATATCCACACTCACACTGCTACCACCCACAGAATGGGTTCCCTTGTGATTACAACTCTAATCTTTTTGCACAAGCTAGATCAGCTGATTACCCCCCCCCATAAAAAAATGTAATTGGCTCGATGACGTGTCTTTGGCGCGGAGTGTTATTATCAGAAAAGATGCGTTTAAGAGCCAATGGCATCGAGTGAGTTAATCTCCTCCCGGCCACCACACTTTTGCCAGTTTGTTGTCGCGTCGTGCACACATGCCAGCCTTTGTATTCAGTTGTGATTTCTTGCCTTTCCGTGTACCATGTTTTGCTCTGTATTCCTCGACCACACCTTTTGCTTCATCCCTGACAAATGTGTTTGCTCGTGCCTCTGACCCCTGCTGTACCATAACTGCGTTCATGCCTGATCCTGTTTGTACCTCCACTCTGCTGCTTGATTGCCTGTGCACCGAACCCGAGCCTAGAATAAAGACAAAGATTTCTTTTACACCAAAGCCGTCTTTGGGAGTGTGCATTGCGGGTCCAGTCGCTATGGTTGTCGGGCAGCCACCCGCCTTGACACTCTCAAGACTTCAACAAATTTAACAACAGCTTCATCTGGTGGCTCTTGCCCAGAATCACACTTCAAGTGTACTCAATGTGTATACAGTTAGAAATAAGGCTTTTAATACCATTTATTATTATGGCCAAATTCTGCTGAGCGCTGGCATCAGAAAAATAGGCAGCACTGTTGCGTTTGTTGAAGCACGGAGCTTATCAGGTATCAGGCGGGCTTGTATAAACCCTGACACCTCATTGTGTGTGTTGTGTACATACTGAGTGCACATATTGTGTTGTTTAGCTCCCTACTGGCGAGCACATCTTCACCAAGTACCGCCAGAATGAAATCATCACGTCTCAGTGCACTTCCCATATAGGAAGAAGCTCTCTGTGCTCTTCAGCCACTCCGCGTTGTCTCACCTTCCCTTGTAATGAAATCACACACCAGCCCCAAAGTCACAGCCGGGTCAGCTTTATCAAACTGTCCAGTTGTTTATCAGAGGGAGAGGTCAGGCTGATTGGCTCCTCGGCTGCATTTCCAGCAGCTTGACTGGGAATCTGTGAGACAGAACTAAAGGCTGATGGATGGATGATGGATGCAGTGGAACGAGCTGCCCCGTCTCTGTAATTAACTTGTTCCATTTGAGGCACAGCAGGCAGGCAGCAGGATTAACCCTTTCATCACCACAAATGCTTGCAGCCTGCACTCTGATCACAGCCCAGGGATCAAATCAATAAAACACCAGCTTTAACATATTAACAAGCAGCCGGCTCATGGCTCATATTTCTTACATGTAACACAACATGACTACTCCCAGTGTCCTCTTCCTTCAAACAGTAAATACAAGCTGTAATATTTAAACACTGATGCCTGAAGGAACCATTTGGAATAAGGCTTTTCACACAGTTTATCACACTGAAAACACTGGAGCACACTGACACTTGTTAAAGGTTTTTTTCTTCGTACAATTTTATTTTATTTCAAGATGTAACACCATGAAGCATAACACTGAATATTAAAATCCATAATTAAGTGTTGCATTACCGAGAACTAAACAAAAGAGCTTCACCAGTGATGTTAAAAGCATTTGTTGCTGCCTTCCTTCTGTAGTGTTGGCCTCAGTTCATTCTGTTATGCTATTAAATTTGACTTACTGTGATTTGAAGCAGTCTTCAGAGGTGTAATCCATCAGAGGGAGTTAGTCATATGGTGTGTTTTATTTCCAAGTCATTTAACTGGATACTCTTGGTGCTGTTAAAAGTGTGAAATGATTTGAAAGTAATCTGAAAATGTTCCAGGTGTTGTGATCTATATATTGTTTTTAATTAGCTGGTGTTGGAGATTTTTTTTCCCACTATATCCAAAAATAACTGCAAAGCACTGACTTCTCTGCTATGATGTTTGTCTATCTCAAAACTGCTTAAAGATAATGGCAAAAAAATAAGGTTTTCCAACTTCTCTTTTTGCAGTTTATTTTGGATGATGGCGACATGAAACATAATGTGTATAATGTGTTACCTGAGGCCATCAAATATGGCCATTGGTATTGCAAAGGCTTTGCGTCCGTCTGTCTGTCCGTCTGTCCCTCCATCTGTCCATCAGTCTGTGCTCGGCATAAGTCCAGTTCTATTACTGCCAGTATTTAATTTTACTGAAAAGATTCTTGGGGCACAGACACAGAAGTGCGCAATCCGATCCACTGTGGAGATCTGTGCGCACGGCGGTGGATCCACCTGCTCTGGTTGCTGGTCCAATTCAAAAAATAACTGAAGTGCTTGTTCAACATTCATAAGACGCCTCATTTTTACAAAACAAACCAAAAAAAAAAGAAAAAAAATACCACCACACTACCCACACATGCTAAATACGCCACCAAAATAATACACATTACAAACATACCAAATATTTCTCAAATCTCTTGAATACCAAAACTCTAATCGCTGTCTGCTTTTCTCTCTCCTCACTGTGTCACCCACAATATTCCTTCCCACAACAACCAAATTATGTGGCTTGGGGATCATTGTTATTGGCTTATGTAGTTTATTTTCCACCAGTGATAAAGACAAATTCATGTTTTGTTTTTAACTTGTGTTGCTTCAGGCAGAGGGGGGACAAGGAAGAAAAGAAACTCTGCTTGCACGCGTCATGCGCGAAGTGCGCACCGACAGCAATCCCACATGGGGCCGGTGGGCTGTGATCAAACATATGTGGGGTTAGTGACTTCTGGTTGGTTAGCCTGTGCGTTTTTTACTAGGGATGAGCGAGTACACCAGTATCTGTATCTGTATCTGTTCAACCATCTAAATTATCTGTATCTGTATCTGTACTTGGAGTGGGTGGGGTCTAAATCGGAAGTGGACATGGGTTAACCAGAAATGGGTGGGGCTTACATCTGTACATTATTTTTTGATATGGATTGATCAGAAGTTGCTATATTTATTGTTTATTTGAAAAACATATTTACAGAACAGCCTCAAAATTGAGATTCAAATCAATGATTTTGATCACAAAATTACGAGAACTATTTACGAACAATTTTTTTTATGAACTCAGAACATGAATGTTCTAAAGTGTAAGAATTAATGTTTACAGAGCAGCCTCAGAATTGACATTCAGTATTTTTGATCACAATAGTAAAGGAACTATTTACAGAACAACTTTTTTTATAAACTCAGGACATGAATATTTGTAAGTGTATGAATGAATATTTACAGAACAGCCTCAGAATTGAAATTCAAATCAATGATTTTGATCACAAAAGTAAGAGAACTATTTACAGAACAAGTTTTTATAAACTCAGAACATGAATATTCGTAAGTGTATGAATGAATATTTACAGAACAGCCGCAAAATTGAGATTCATATCAATGATTTTGATCACAAAAGTAAGAGAACTATTTACAGAACAAGTTTTTTATGAACTCAGAACATGAATATTCTTAAGGGTATGAATGAGTAAAAGAGCAGCCTCAGAATTGACATTCAATGTAGTAGGAAATTATGAACTAAGTATGCATGAACAAGAGTTGTCATACTCAACACAACTTTCTTTTTTATTATTATTTTTAATTTATGATGAAACTGATTTTTTTCAATTATTTCTTTATATTTACGACCTAACATTCTTGGCATTTTGATTAAGGTGTCTGTGTGTGTGTGTCTGTGTGCATGTGTGTGACTGAGGTTGTTCTAAGACTGTTATTTTTTAATGGCCTGTGTGAACTTGGTGATTCATGCAAACATCCAGTGATGGCAAACAAGGAAATAATATGTCAGCCTTGCAGGAGCAACGTTTTCCAACTGACTTTATATCAGCAGCCAGCAAACAAGCTGTTAAAAAATAAAATGGTGGGGGCAATGAGCGACACAACACGAGCCGCTTTCAGCTCTGTCTTGTGAAATGCACTGCGTACGTTATGAAACAAGTTCACCAAGTAAGATTAAATACCATACAAACCAAAATAGAGGTTAATTGAAGAAAAATTAAGGAGCACAGCAACGTGACCTAGAGTCTAGCCAAACACAGAGAGAGAGATCCTGTGTGTGTCTATGTGTGCACGAGAAGCTGCAGAGAGACTTGTCTGTGTAGAGAGGGCTGGGCGCTGTGTGTGACTGGCCAATCACAGAGTGTGAAGACAGTCAGCCAGTCAGGATTTTCCTTCAGTACGAGCACAGATATTGATGAGTTTTACTCGTATCATGCTCGTGCTCGTCAAAAATGCTTTATCAATACCCTATTTAACCCTATTTTTCACCATTGAAAAAGGAGTCATGGTTCTTCCCACCGCTGTCGCTGCCACAGTAGAGAAGGAATTGATCCTTTTTCTGCATGTGCATACATAAACATGCAGCAAAAATGACAAAAATATTCATGAAAATGCAATAATACTCATAAGTAAAGTTATACTAGGTCTATTAACAAAATTTAAAAAGTGGTGTAAAGGTTGAAGACTGCACATTTTAACACACATTCAAAGGGAGACTCAGTGCAGTGAGTGGATTGTGTGCTACGTACACTTAATTAGGTTATGTGACTTTTGACGGGGGACATGTCATTCGACTCCAGAGGGTTAAACAATGGCAAATTATAAAGGGCATAATGCTCATACAGCTGAGGATATTTTAGCATTGTGTTATATTTTATATTTTACATATATTATACAGCCCCAATTAAAATGAAGTTGGGACGTTGTGTAAAATGTAAATAAAACAGAATACAATGATTTGCAAATCTGAGGATACTAATTGTTGAAGCTTTGTAGGTGGAATTCTTTCCCATTCTTGCTTGATGTACAACTTCAGTTGTTCAACAGTCCGAGGTTCTCCGTTGTTGTATTTTCATAATGCACCACACATTTTCAATGGGCGACAGGTCTGGATTGCAGGCAGGCCAGTCTAGTACCCACACTCTTTTAATATGAAGCCACACTGTTGTAACATGTGCAGAATGTGGCTTGGCATTGTCTTGCTGAAATAAGCAGGGACGTCCCTGAAAAAGACGTTGCTTGGATGGCAGCGTATGTTGCTCCAAAACCTGGATGTACCTTTCAGCATTGATGCTGCCATCACAGATGTGTAAGCTGACCATGTCATGGGCACTAACACACCCTCATGCCATCACAGATGCTGGTTTTTGAACCTTGCGCTGGTAACAATCTGGATGGTCTTTTTCCTCTTTTGTTCGGAGGACACAATGTCCATAATTTCCAAAAACAATTTGAAATGTGGACTCATCAGACCACAGCACACTTTTCCACTTTGCGTCTGTCCATTTCAAATGAGCTCAAGCTCAGAGAAGGTGGCAGTGCTTCTGGATGTTGTTGATGCATGGCTTTCGCTTTGCATGGTAGAGTTTTAACTTGCACTTGTAGATGTAGCGACGAGCTGTGTCAACAGACAATGGTTTTCTGAAGTGTTCCTGAGCCCACGTGGTAAGATCCTTTACACAGTGATGTTGGTTTTTAATGCAGTGCTGCCTGAGGGATCAAAGGTCACGGGCATTCCGTTGGTTTTGGGCCTTGGCGCTTACATGTAGAAAGTTCTCCAGATTCTCTGAATCTTCTGATTATATTATGGACTGTAGATGATGAAATCCCTAAATTCCTTGCAATTGAACATTGAGAAACATTGTTCTTAAACTGTTGTACTATTTCTTCATGCAGTTGTTCACAAAGTGGTGATCCTCACCCCATCTTTGCTTGTGAACGGCTGAGCCTTTTCGGGATGCTCCTTTTATACTCAGTCATGACACTCACAATTAGTGTCCTCAGTTCCCAAACACTTATTGAGTGTTGTTACAAGGAAGGTGATGTAACACAATGGTAAACATACCACTGTCCCAGCTTTTTTGAAACTTGTTGCAGGCATCTATTTCAAAATGAGCAAATATTTGCACAAAAACAATAAAGTTTATCAGTTTGAACATTAAATATCTTGTCTTTGTGTTGTATTCAATTGAATATAGGTTGAAGATGATTTGCAAATCATCGTATTCTGTTTTATTTACATTTTACACAACGTCCCAGCTTCATTGGAATTGGGGTTGTACATCATTTACTTGTTTTAATCTTTGTGTGAAGGTTGGGCCAAAATTGAAATGCATTTTATTTAATTATGAGGAAGAACCAGGCAAATTTACAAGATTAAGAGTTCATGAATTCACAAAGCACTGCCAAACTACCATGATATAAACAAACCACAAAGCGTGAAAATCTGAAGCTAAGTATGAAATAGATATCGTGATTTTTTTTTTTTTTTTTTTTGATGAGGTCCTATCAGAAGTAAAGAAAGGAGACGTTTGTAGGTCCTGTGAAGGGGATAAGAGTTTCTGACTCCCCCAGTACAGATCGCCAGCTTTGGTACCCATCTACAACTGGGTGAAATGCAGTTCAAATATCTTGTTCAAGGATACAGAAAGTTAGTATGAAAATGCCAAACCCACATCTACATATAGGACACCCTGTTTGATATCACGGGATTTGACCACTTACGGGGACCTCCGTTCTATTGTGCAATATATACACAGCATAAGTTCACACGTAAAAATGATGTACTGTTTTGTTTTCGACTGTAATCACTGAAGCAGTCACAAAAAGGTTTTTTTTTTTTCTTTTTCAGTTCCCAGTGGAGAAGAGAGGATGAAGTGAGTGGGAGACATCATGTCGGTGTTAGCCTACACAAGTAACCAGAGCAGCTCTGTTGTCTCGCCTGCAAAACTGCCTCGACACATTTGTGCTCTGGTTATAAACAAATTGCAACACATGTCCACTTTTTCTTTGCATTTTCACTTTGTCTGCATGTAATTTGCCCAAAAGCCCATTGAAAATGCTGTGTTTTTTTCCAACGGGAGTACAAAAATTACATCATATGCGTCATAATTTACCCCTTTCGCGCCCGTCCTCAAACGAGACTGCAGGGTCCAATTGGTAGCCAAACTCCTTGTCCCACTGAGCTACCTGTTCTGAGTGGACAAAAAGAGGTCAGCCAGGAATTTTTGAGCTCCTCAAAAAGACAACAAGTAATTTCATTGCACTTGCTGAAAAGTTCAGCCTTTAGTCAGGAAAGACTTGATTAGGTTTTGAGCCAGATGCAGATCCAAGATCATATTTTTACTTTGTCTCCCATTTGTTTCCATGCTCTTTCTTTTTTTGTTTTTTTGGGGGGTTTTTTGGACATGAAAAAACCACACCCTCAGCTGTATATCAGCTTGGTTCGCTACAGATAGTACAACACTGTGTTGGTTTTGGGGGAATTGCTTGCTAAGTTATTTCTTTCAGCATTTAAAAAATAGATGGAATAATACTGTTTTATGATGTCACAGTCTAATCAGCATAGCTGCCAAAGAGGGCTGCTGTCTCAGTGATGTTGTCCATGCAGTGATAACCAAAACACCATCAGCACTCTTCCTTTATTGAGTTTCTCCTGATTGAAGAGCTTGCGTTGAGGCCTTCACACCTCAGGGCGATGTGAACAGCTCCTCTGTGGCTGCACATAATACAATCATCTCCAGGTGATCTGTTTCAGTCCTCCGGTCACACCATTATTCTCAGTTACTGCCATGATCGCTCCCCTCTCTCTATCAGTCGGCCATTCCTTTTTTTCTCTTGCTACTCCTTCAGGGATTGGCGGTTGGCGCCAAGGTGTTTGTGGAGATAAAAGACAGGCATGTCTGCAGGTGTGAGCCACGGGATCCATTACGGATGACTAACACGTTAACAGATGTTTCAAAGTGAACGACAGCAGCTGGGTAGGCTCAGAAGTCGTTTATGAAAAGCAACCTAAACCTCAGCATTCCCTGACCGAGTCGGGAGTCTCCTCAAGTCACACAGATGTTCCCATTCTTCCATCTTCCACCCTTCATCGATCCTTCAAAATACTATGAAAAGGAAAGGAGACGTGGATGATAAAAAAGTTGGGGATGCATGGCTGATAGGCATGGATGGGGGTAAGAGAAAGAACAAGGATAAAATAGAGTGAGAGCACCTGAGGCAGAAATGTTGAGATAATGGTTTCATTTGGAGAGATCATGATGAGGCTCTTGAAGGCAAAATCCCCTCAGATGGGCGAATGAGTTACCACTCTCTTTTCATCTCTCTGCCACTGGATCACGTCATCCATAAAGCTGAGGGAACATTGGACCCTCTGCCTTTAACTAACCCTGACAATCACAGCTACAGGGTGAGAAATAATGTCCAAAACAGCTGTATGCCTGCAGGCTGCTTCAACATGAAAGACACACACAGTCAGCCGGGTGCCGAATGTGACACAAAAGGCACAAAAAAAGACATGAAAAATGAAATTTCAACAAGCAAATAAAGCTAGTATTTCTGTGTAAACTAAAAGCAATAATGGCACTCATTTCCAAGTCTGTTTCATGTTGACACAGTGAGAGAGAACACGGCCAAGTCTATTATGGGATATCCAAAAAGCCCAGCAAATTAAAAGTGGCAGAAATAGTTTATAAATATTCATAAAGGCTCATAAAAGTGGGTAATCATTTTTCCTTTTATGCATAGTGTAGCTTATTTATTTCAAACATTTGGAGACACATTTGGAGAAAGGTTCCTTTGCTGCTGTCGCAGTCCTCTCCGTTCTGCCGCTGAAGTGTTTGTCTGTGTGTATGTGTGTGTAATTGTGATGGTGTTGATGCGTAAGATTTTGATGATTATGATAAAGAAAACCTGGATGATGATGATGATGGTAGAGATGATGATTATAATAGTAATGGTGGTGATTCCGGTGATAATGTAATAGTGATATTACGATAGGAATAAAAACTAACAGGAATAATACAACTAATTGTCGTGGCTGTCCCCCAACCGCGGAAAAACACAGGTGCAAACCCAGCTGGCGGCAGTTCCTGCACACTTGAGTCAGTGTTGCATTGCGGAATCGATGTCAGCAGTTCATGACTCATGGCTGCCCAGGTATGGAAAGTGGGTCACATTCTTCAGGACCCATTAATGCCATTTCACAGCAGGAAGCTTCAGACTGACCATGTTGGGTGCAGGCTGATACAAGATCTGCCTCCACCCAACACGGTCAATCAGTTGACATGCAGACCAAGCTATGTAGGCTTTGTCAATAGTTTCAAGGATTTTCTGAAGACCTTCTTTCATAAAAAATGACATGCTGCTGTAATTGGCATACTGAAAGGCCAGGAATGATGTTTCTTCCTGGCACCTTGTCCTTGATCAAGTGGAGAACTGATGCTTCTAAGATGATGAAGAGATGTGTTGATGCAGCCCTGCTTTACTCCTGATTGAACATAGGCTTCAGTTTTTGTCCCATTTACCAAAATATTGGTGGACATGTCATCATGGAGAAGCCTCAGGGTCTTGATGAATTTCTTTGAACAGCCCATGTTGCTCAGAATCTGCCACAGAGGTGGGCATGATGCACTATCAAACGCCTTTGTCAGGTTAATGAATGTGCCAATCAATGGTTGGTGCTGTTCACAACACTATTCTTGCAACAGTGACGATGATGTTTGTTATCCCTCTTGATGGCGGAAAGCCACTCTGGGTTTCAGGAAGGATGTTTTCTGCTTGTGGTCTAAGAAGGCAATCTGTGCAAGAACCTTTCCTGCAGTACACAATGTAATGAAGTTGACTTCAAACTAATATTCATAGAATCAAAAATACATTAATGTCTTCCTTTTCCAAAGAACTATCTTTCCAAACCTCCCAAAGGTGGAATGTTTTAAACTAAAGGATTGTTATTATCTGATCTGATCTTACTACTCCATCGTGATTCAGCAGCACGAAATATACATTAATCTATTGGTTCATGATATTGTGACGAAAAGCGCCTCATTTTCGTCACAGCAGCACAAATTCAATCTCAGTCATTCCGTGATGGCTGCAAAAAATTATAAGTGAAGTGGGGGGTTGGGGTGATTATGGTTAGGGTGGGGGGAAGGAGAAGGATTAGGTTATGGTTAAGGTTAGGATTGGGGGTTGGAGTAAGGTAAGTAATAGTGAGTTAAAAAAGACCCTGTCACAAAAATTTGACTCATTTCGTGACGGGAGCACAAAAAAAATGTGAGACTGGGTTGGCTGAATCACGACTTGCCATGAGACTGGGTTGTAGAGGACCTGGTCATTCTCTTCAAACCAGGCCTGGTGCTTCCTGTTCTGGTTTGTGGGTGTTTCTTGGCAGGCTGTTGTTTTGGCTGTCTTGAGCTCCTCCCAATGTTGGGATGGAGTACTTTATGGGGAGTACTTTCATCATCGCTGTTGAAACCCTGCTTCTGGTTCTGGGTTTTCAAGCTTGGCAATGCAAAAACAAAAGTGTTGCATATATATTTTTGATCAGTGTATATTCTAGACTTGGTAGATATAACCTAAAATATTTAATACAGATTTTTTTATTTTAATTTTTCCAGCTTCAGAAAACAGAAAAAATATCTAAATATTAGAATATTTCATTTCAAGTTTGAGTATGTCACTATTTGCATAGTATAAATTCCATGAATATCTCAGACTTGTACAGTCCACAAGGGGAAGACTGCTGACTTGACAGTTCAGACAACACTCATTGACAACCTCCACAAGGAGGGTAAACCACAGAAAGTCATTGCTGAAAGGGCTGACTGTTCACAGAGTGCGGGATCAAAGTATATTCGGGGAAAGTTTACTGGAAGGGAAACGTGTGGTAGGAAAAGAGGCACAAGCAACAGGGATGGCTGCAAGTCTTGAAAAGATTGTCCAGAAGAGCTGTAAAACCTCACCTGTTGATGTTGTTTTACAGATCACATACAGACGACCCTCCACAGTTCACAATACGTGAGCTGCAGATTAGCTGCAAACTATACATGAGTGTGATTTTGTGTTATAATGACTCATTTTTAAAATGTTAACTGTGAGAAGAGGGGCTGCTGCTATGCATGCACGTTGATCAGTCATGAATGCAGCCTATTAAAACCAGGCCAAAACAGCAGCTGTGAAAAATCTTCAGTTGGAATCTCACTGAATTGGAACTTATGACATGTTAACACCAGCCCAGTCTCATGCTTTATTCAATCATGAAATGACACACTTTTGTGACGTTATTTTATTTTACTATTTCTGTTATTAGTTCTAAACTGAAGCAACACGCACGACACCCTACAACTCACATGAGAGGATGGCCAACGTCCCGCACGTGTGCAAATGAAGCAATTTCCTGTGTGAATGCTGTTCGCAAGCTTTCGCAGCTCAGTGAGATACTGGCAGTTAAAAAAAATAAAAAATCCAAACAGTTTGACTGCTGTCCAAGTCCCATCTCTGGGATGTTTTTCACTCATGCGAGAAATCCCAGCGATGCATTGTTTGCTGACAGACCGGAATACTGTTGGATGAAAATGACAGAATGATGGAAAATATGGATTGTGTAGCCAGTAAAAATACATTTGTGTATAAACACCTGGGGCCTCACATACAAAGACTAATGTGGACTTTCTACTAAAAGTTGGCGTACGCCAAAACCCTGAATCTGGCGTAAGCACAAATGTATTCAGATGTATGAAAGTGTGGGTAGGCATGAATCCATGCATGTTCTGTTTGTACATCCCACTGATCGTGGAACTG
Source organism: Thalassophryne amazonica (assembly GCF_902500255.1). NCBI lineage: Eukaryota > Metazoa > Chordata > Actinopteri > Batrachoidiformes > Batrachoididae > Thalassophryne > Thalassophryne amazonica. The sequence goes on from NC_047109.1 coordinate 24,269,184, forward strand.
GGCATGGAACCCAACTCCTCCCTGGCCACGCCCCATTTAAATATGCAATTTCATGTAAATAGGCCCTTGGAGCAGGAATTCCTCACGACGTCACATCAGACAACATGAACACAGAAAATAAATTATACTATAGATTAACGGACATTACATGGAGACACACAGGGACAGTTTATTTGGTACGCTGTTAAACGGATTAATCATGAAACTGGAAAAATGTTCATGGGAGCTATGAAGCACATGTGTGTGAGGCTGCACACACACGCACAGAACAGCGCGCACACACTGATGTTAAAAAGGTGAGGTGCACCTCTGCTGACCATTTATAATTTACACACGAGTTTATTCACCATCAAGCAAAAATAAAAAAGACATTAATATTAATATTAATGTCATTAATATTAAAATATTATTTGAATGTGCACATCCCCAAATGTGCCCGCTCTGGTTTTCATTTGGAACAATTACCCAAATAAACTATTTAAACACAACATAGAACACACACATATATATATATATATATATATATATATATATATATATATATATATATATATATATATATATATATATATATATATATATATATATATGAGGTCTGTCAATAAAGTATAGGTCCTTTTATTTTTTCAAAAACTATATGGATTTCATTCATATGTTTTTACATGCTTGAACCTCGTGCGCATGCGTGAGTTTTTCCACGCCTGTCGGTGACGTCATTCGCCTTTGAGCACTCCTTGTGGGAGGAGTCGTCCAGCCCCTCGTCGGAATTCCATTGTCTGAGAAGTTGCTGAGAGACTGGCGCTTTGTTTGATCAAAATTTTTTCTAAACCTGTGAGACACATTGAAGTGGACATGGTTCGAAAAATGAAGCTGGTTTTCGGTGAAAGTTTTAACAGCTGATGAGAGATTTTGAGGTGATACTGTCGCTTTAAGGACTTCCCACGGTGCGAGACGTCGCGCAGCACTCCCAGGCGCCGTCGTCAGCCTGTTTCAAGCTGAAAACCTCCACATTTCAGGCTCTATTGATCCAGGACATCGTGAGAGAACAGAGAAGTTTCAGAAGAAGTCAGTTTCAGCATTTTATCCGGATATTCCACTGTTAAAGGAGATTTTTTTAAATGAAAGACGTGCGGACGGATTGCAGCGTCGGCTCGCAGCCGCTGCGATGCTCTGCCACAGGAAAAACACCTCCGTTGGAAGCCTTAAGGACAAGTTGGAACATGTCCAGCTGTTAAACAATTTCTCAGATACTCACTCCACTGAAAGCCATCAAAAGCCGCCTGGATTTTACAAATGTTATCAACACGGAGGTGTTTTTCCTGTGCCACCGCACCGCGCCGGCTGAGTCCCGACGCGCGGACCCGTCCGCACGTCTTTCATTAAAAAAATCTCCTTTAACAGTGGAATATCCGGATAAAATGCTGAAAACGACTTTTTCTGAAACTTCTCTGTTCTCTCACGACGTCCTGGATCAATAGAGCCTGAAATGTGGAGGTTTTCAGCTTGAAACAGGCTGACGACGGCGCCTGGGACCGCTGCACGACGTCTCGCTCCGTGGCAAGTCCTTAAAGCGCCAGTCTCTCAGCAACTTCTCAGACAAAGGAATTCCGACGAGGGGCTGGACGACTCCTCCCACAAGGAGTGCTCACAGGCGAATGACGTCACCGACAGGCGTGGAAAAACTCACGCATGCGCACGAGGGTTCAAGCATGTCTGACATAAAAACATATGAATGAAATCCATATAGTTTTTGAAAAAAATAAAAAGGACCTATACTTTATTGACAGCCCTCGTATATATATATATATAAACTCAACAAAAATATAAACGCAACACTTTTGGTTTTGCTCCATTTTGTATGAGATGAACTCAAAGATCTAAAACTTTTTCCACATACACAATATCACCATTTCCCTCAAATATTGTTCACAAACCAGTCTAAATCTGTGATAGTGAGCACATCTCCTTTGCTGAGATAATCCATCCCATCTCACAGGTGTGCCATACCAAGATGCTGATTAGACACCATGATTAGTGCACAGGTGTGCCTTAGACTGTCCACAATAAAAGGCCACTCTGAAAGGTGCAGTTTTGTTTTATTGGGGGGGGATACCAGTCAGTATCTGGTGTGACCACCATTTGCCTCATGCAGTGCAACACATCTCCTTCGGATAGAGTTGAAGAGAACACCTCTCCAACATGCCAAACGCCAGCGAATGTGAGCATTTGCCCACACAGGTCGGTTACGACGACGAACTGGAGTCAGGTCGAGACCCCCATGAGGACGACGGGCATGCAGATGAGCTTCCCTGAGACGGTTTCTGACAGTTTGTGCAGAAATTCTTTGGTTATGCAAACCAGTTGTTTCAGCAGCTGTCCGAGTGGCTGCTCTCAGACGATCTTGGAGGTGAATATGCTGGATGTGGAGGTCCTGGGCTGGTGTGGTTACACGTGGTCTGCGGTTGTGAGGCTGGTTGGATGTACTGCCAAATTCTCTGAAACGCCTTTGGAGACGGCTTATGGTAGAGAAATGAACATTCAATACACGAGCAACAGCTCTGGTTGACATTCCTGCTGTCAGCATGCCGATTGCACGCTCCCTCAAATCTATATATATATATATATATATATATATATATATATATATATATATATATATATATATATATATATATATATATATATATATTGGCTAGCTCCCCACCCATAGAAAATGAATGAATGAAAAGAAACAGGCCTCATAACAAAGGCGTGACAGATAGGTGACGTAAATTATTCTTGATAATCCGGTTAATATGGAGCTTGTCTAGTATAATTTTTTTCTTGCATGTTTTAGATATGTTAGACTTGTGTAGACTGTAGCATAACTTTTCATTTTTTGAAAAAAATATCAACTTTTTACATGTTTATAGAAGAAGAATACCCCCAAAAAGTATATTACATGTACTAAGTGTTATTGTGTTCCTTTTTTGCTGTTATGGCAAACACCCAAAGCAAAAATAATAATCATCATCACGCTTTCCATGCTTTTCTTGTCTGTAGGAAAATAAATTGTCTCCATGCATGTTGTCCATCTGTACCTGCCCTGCCAGCTTCCATTACTCCTTACAAAGTCATCTTCCAAAAGGGACTTTAAATGGATTACGATGAGAACATTAATGATTAGCTGGAGCTCACCAATGCAACTGAATCACCTCAAAAAGATTGTAACCATGTCCTCTTATGCTATGGAAGAACAGTAATTTGCTTTGAATTTAGTAAAACCTGCAAACGGAAAAAGGACAGCTTTCAATGTCAGAATCCTTGGAAAAATACAGAGATGTCATAATGTTGAGAAAATGATGGACGCAAAATTCATGTACTAGCATACAAACATTAACAACTTATCAAGCCAATTTTGTTGCAGTTGAAAAGTTTTCTTGCCATGATTTGCAGAAGTTAGAAATAAAAGCTTGCAGAGCATTTTGATTTTACACATAAGCTTCAAACATATTTCATGTTAATAAGGTAACAGGCTCAGTGTAGGCACTGGGCCTAACACCTGTCAAGACAAACTTAGGGAACACATGTAATTCATGAATTATAACAAATATCCACGTGGTTATCGACTTGAAAATTCAGTAAGGTATATCTTATATACTATATTCTAGTTCTAAGGTGGAACTATGCTAGTACACTAAGGTATATCTAAAAAGGAAGAGTGAAACAGAAGAGTAGAAAAGAGTAGAGTACAATGCAATACGTGTAAAAATCAGAGCTGCCTCCAATACCTTGTACACCTGTTGCTACAACTACAGTATTTGCACACACCAGTGGCTGAAAGACAAAGCGTGCACTGTGTGAGCCCATTCAATCCCTCTCGCTTTGCAGGTGTCGGCCAAATTCCAGGTGACACACACGAACATCTAACATCGCTCACTTGGCACTTAGAAAATGTGTGTCCACGTATCAACTATACTTAGAAATATACTGAAATGAAAATGTACTGAAACTACACACAGATTAAAATGTGTGGTTCAAGCGATTACCACGACAACAGTCAGCAGACGATCACTTTCGAGGTGGCGGTGAAATTTGTCTAAGTGTCCCCACTACTGTGGAGTTGGTGAGTACACATGTGGCATGCCAGAGTGTTGGTTCCCATCACAACACGTGTGTGTGTTTCGCGAGCCCCCCCCAACACATGCGTGCATGTGGTTTGCGCCCCCCTCCCACACACACACGCAGGTGAGGTGCCTCTCATTTGATCACAGAGTGACATCTTGGTCTGTGCGCTGAATGGATAGGGGGCGTGGCTGGCTGCCAACAGCAGGAGCTGTAGACAACTCTGGTCCTGGATGTCACAGCTGCAGAACACATACCGTGTTTTGATGGACATGTGTGCGTTCTTGCTGTCCTCACGTGGAAATACATAAAAACATATATTCATTCATGTGGACACGCAGCAGGCGATCTGAATGTCACGTCTGTCTGACAGGACATGCATGTCCTGTGAGCGGTGCACTGCAGAACTATATGACAAACCAACAGTGCGACAAATACGCCACTTTCAGTTATGTATCAGCAGAAACACGCTTTAACAAATGGCATTTGGTCAGTTATCTTTTTCTCTTTTAAAATAATATGTTCATGTCCTTGTTGATTTGCAGGACAGCGATGGTAGCACAGTGGTAGACTTTCTGGCTGGGAATCAGAGATTTTGTAAATTGCAGGTTTGAATCCTGTGGGTGACATGAATTTTTTTTTCACGGCAGCTGTGCCATGTGGTTACACATGCTCCAGCTGCTCAATTTCAGTTTCCATTTATTTTCATTTTTATTGCGCCGAATCACAACAAAGTTGCGTCAAGGTGCTTCATACAAGTAAGGTCTAACCTTACAAACCCCTTATCAACGACACCATCACGTGCACAAAACTATCGCAGCGGGATCGTTCATGCCTGCTCATCGGCTTGATGTTTTCGTGGTCCACTCATACGAGCTGTTTCACCCTGATTTGTAGTTATTTGTACTGTGTGTGAAGGGGCCCTTAAGAAGTGTGGTTATTTGGCTGGTGGTTCATTCAGTAGAGCAGCATCTTGATCTTTGGCTCTTTTCAGCCTGAGGAGTGAGGTGGATCACATTTAATTGCTGGGTACAAATGTATTTAATTAAAAACATACTAAATGTACATGTATGTGTGTTCTGTGCTCTGTACAGTGACCACAAGCATCTATGTACATGTAAAGGAAGAACCCTTTAAACAGGTAACAGGGCCTAACAAGTACTCTTTGAACAACTAGCCCTAAATATTGCAAAATATTCTCCTAATATACCTTGGTGATCAAATTTATGTTGGTGAATCGAAGATAACATGTTGGATGAAATCATACTCAGGGTGCTCCGCAGGAACATCATGAAAGGACTTCCCTCCATTTCGCCTGGACTGACAGCAATCGACAACTTAATCCACCTTGCTGCTGACATTGGGGTGGACTTGTCATTATTTAAGGATTCAAGGTGGAAAAAGCATTTAATTATTGCTATATTGTCACTCGCAGCCGGGGACACTGCTAGGGATGTGAAAGCTGATCATGTGGGTTCCGCTTCTCATTGAAAAAATTAGAAACATTATTTTTTTCTTGTGTTTATATCTTGCTGCTATGTAGATGTTTTGAGTTGAACTCTGTGAAATGCACTTTTGTACACTGCTAAGAAAATTATTGCATAAAGAACATTTAGGCCGACGTTACTGAAACCAAATGCAAAGAACGATTTTTCATCCGATCGCCTACAGGTATTTCTTGACTAATTGTGTATGTTCTCTGGGGGCCTTAATTGGAATAAGTGGGTGTACAAAATGAATGAATGAATAATTGTGTTTGAAACTGAAAGAGTGACACATGAACAAGATAAAATGACTGAAACCTACCTATACCTTCGATTTTTTTTCAGAAGAAATGTCAATGTTTTTTTTCTGGCCGTGAGGTCAGCCTTTACATGTTCAGTGTCAGTGGCAGATATTCCCCTGATGTATGTTGTCCACTTGATGAGCTTTTTGCATTGGTAGAAGGTAAACAGGAAATTTTTCTGCTTGCTCTTCAATCCCTCCCAATGGGAATTGCAGAATGTTCCCTCCGCAGGCCGAAACAGCACAATCCTGCATAAGAAGGATTTTGAAGGCCTTAAATCCCATAAAAGTAAGCTAAAAGATAAAGTAAGCTCTACATTTTTTCACTCACATTGTCAGGCCAGAACTACTGTGTGTGCAGGGCATTATGGGAGGCTGTGAAATAACTAGCTTGTGGAAATTGTGATAGCTGAAAGAAGGAGGAACAATTTCCCATTTTGACAACACATCAGTGTGTCACTTTATTGCTCCTTTTCACACAATTCACAGACCTTTATAACAACTTGGCCCCACCCATTAACCTCACAGGAGTTCTGACAGAAAAAAAAAACACCACAGGGGGTCGAGACAGCTTTTTGTATGGACAGCAGGAATACACATTGCCAATTACCCATGCAGGGGCTGAGACAGGAAACATTAATATCTGAGACAGTGTGTTATATGCATAGCAGGAATACACATTGGCAATTACTCCACAGGGGCAGAGACAGGAAATATCAATATCAGAGACAGCATGTTATATGCATAGCAGGAATACACATTGGCAATTACCCCACAGGGGCAGAGACAGGAAACATCAATATCACACCTATGCGTGTTGACACCTGCAGAACAGAAGAAACACTCTAACCACTGGTGGCAACACTTGGACATGTGCTTCACACATCTCAGCGTGTTACCACATATCAAACAGGAAACACAGTCAGTATGGTGAATTATGTCCATTCCGGGTTGAATGTACACCAGAATCTCAAATTTTGACATCAACCAAGACATTATGTATTTCTGTCCATTTGAAGGCAAAATATTTAAAAAACAATGCTGCAAAAGGACAGTTTGTGGAGAAAGAATGAGAGAGACACACAGTCGTGTCTCTTAGTATTAGTGATGGTGAAGAGAGTCATGTTTGTTTTATCCAGTCATCTTTTTTCATTCAGTCCATAATGGTGTAAATGACACCATTTGCATGCACCTGCTTAATAAGAGGTGAACACTAAAACTACTGTCCCATTTAAAGGCCTGGTCATCCCACACAGAAACGTTTATCAGCATGACACAAGGTCAAAGTGAAGACCAGCACTTCCTCCCACAGCAGCCAGCAGCAGCATCACCTGCTGAGGTCCAGTGCAGCTTTCCCACGCACGCTCCACACTTAACGCTACTGCTGCTCCCATTACACCCCACGCAAGCCCACCACACTCCAGCCTGCCTCCACACTCATCGGTGTGTGTGTGTGTGTGTGTGTGTGGAGAAACACCACTTTAAGCCTCTTTAATCACCAAATTAACACTTTCAATGCATCTCCACACCTTCCCAAAAAAGAGACGTAGCAACACATCACAAGGTGTAAATGCGCACTGCGAGAGGTGAGAATATGTGGGAATACGTCTCACTTCCTCTGTGCAGCACTGAGTGTCAGGGGAATGTGGGCGCCAGTATCCACAGGTAGAGTCGTCAGAGGCACTGAAGGCTGCAGGCAGGCAGTGCGGCCGGGCCACATGGCAACAGGTGCAGGCAGGGGGATTACCAGGTGAGGAGAAGCCACTCCAACAAAGGAGAGATAGGAGCACAGGGACAGAGCTCCCGGCTGAATGGAGGCCTCACACAAAGAACGCAGCCAGCAGCCACGCGCCTCCCTAATCCACTGTCACCACACACCTCCAACATAACTCAGAGGATTTTCTCCCTGTAGCAACCGCCACAGGCAAAGTCACGTTCAGGCCGTCTCGCCGTCAATTCGTCACCTTCAACGAACATCAAACACCAGTGACAGCTCACAGCAGCACGAACAGTCAAGACGAAAAGAGTCAGAACCAATACTGTGTGCCAATTGTAATTATGTTTCAAATTCAGCCACATGGAGACACGAAACCTGTAGCCCAACACTGAAGAAATTAAGAGGACTGAGACCACTGAAACATTAGTCTTAATAAACCATTTTTTTTTTACAGTGAAAGCACAAACATTACATTAAAAAAATCAAGGAAATTGATTGCTGTGAATTATTTGGTTACACTGGAGATCATTTTTAATTAATGAATTAATGAAATATATCTTAATATGTCTTAGATTGCAATTTAGATCATTCAAACAGAAAATAACTTCATGCAACTCTATGGTAGAATACAGTCGCCATAAACTGAGTGACTGTACAAGAAGTAGTTGCCTGGTGTCTTGAAATCCACCAAGACACCCAGATAATTCTGAAGAAAGTATAGGCTTCTGTAGTGGTGATTGGAGAAACTGACTACAAATAATGCTGCATGGACTGTGCAACTTTAGTGGAAGTATGAAGTTATACAGCTTCATAAAAGGATTTCTTCAAAAAAAAGAAGATATAACATTTCAGGTACATTTTATCAGAAACCACGTGGGAGACTCATACGTAGATTTGGGCATATCTAGAGAAGGTTTTGTGTGAAAATGTGCACATTGCACTTGCAAATGCAATACGTAGACACAACTGCAATGCTGAGTTAATAACCATGTGTAACATGACAGTGTCTGTCAATGCACAGATAGTGCAGGGCATGAGCCTTCATGAATATCCAATTTGGATGTCCACCTTAAGGCACCTTGACATTTGCATGGATTAACCCCCACAATGTAGCACAATTCGTTGTGCCAGTGTGACCCGCTGTGTGCCGCTGGACGCTGTGTTGTAGAAAATAGTTATTTTGTAGTGGATTATCATTTGCTCTGAGAATTTGGCTGATGAAACCACCTCTAATCACTCCAGAGACTGCAGCTTCTCTCTCTTCTCTCTCTCGCTGTCCCCTCTCTCTCCTCTCTCCTCTTTCTCGCTCTCATGTGCTTCATGACGTGGACAACACATTTGGAATAATCTCAAAGTTAATTATTGTAATATTTGTATTGTAATGGTAAAATAGTTGAACTTTCATTCCATCTATGAGTATCTGTAAAATTATGTTTATGTCGATTAACGTTCCATCATAATCATTCAGACTGTGCTGCGCTGTGGTGCGTAGTGCAGTCGCACTGACTCGCAGTGACATTTTTAAATGGTTTGCGCAATGTTCACATGTAGTTCACAAAATTAATGATGCCAGAGATTTGAACCTTTCAAAAATTTTCTTTGCGCACTTGCAGCCACGCACAGTTTACAATGATTGCAATGAGTTTATTAGTTTATAACGAGTTCACTCTCTGGCACAGCATATTGCGTACCAGTGCACAGATCAAATTCGTGCAAGTGTCAAAGCACCTTTAGTGTGCAAAACAGTGGGAGGGAACAAAGGAAATTGTATACAGTTCTCCGTGTGCTCCACTGGCAGAAGGCAGGACAATTATTTACCCATTTGATTAAAAAAAAACATGGATGGAAGAATACTTAAATGTCTGTAATGGGAAATTGTTTTCCTTTATTCTTTTTTTAATTGCCGGCACATGAACATGCTGTTATGTTGCAGAGTTTGTGTTTACTGAAGGTGCATATCTGCAAGTCACTCATTTATTTATTTATTTGTTTGTGCTTATAACATTAACATTGGGGAGGTGATGGTTTAGTGGTGAAGCAGTTGGCTTGAGACCAGAGGGTTGTCGGTTCAAACTCCTGACAAGCCAAAAAATCACTTAGGGCCTTTGGGCAAGGTCTTTAATCCCCTAGTTGCTCCCAGGATGTAGTGAATGCCTTGCATGGTAGCACTCTGACATTGGTATGTCCGTGTGTGTGTGTGTGTGTGTGTGTGTATGTGTGTGCGCGTATGTGAATGGGTGAATGTAATGCATCATTGTAAAGCACGGTGAGCTTCTGATACAGATGGAAAAGTGCTATATAAGTCCATTTACCATTTAACACATTTAAAAATCCTCATTAACATGCTGCTGTCTACATCACATTATCCACTGTCAATTACACATTTACTCCACAAGCTCTGCAGTTGCAACAGAATGTACAGCAACACAGCAAATATGCAACAATCTGTTTTTGATGTCAGAGCTGAATTGCGACTGAATGACCAACCGCATCATCAGTAATCTCATTATCATGTCCTTGTTGTGTGGGCCGCTAGAAGAGGAGGTACTGCTGGCCCACCACCAGAGGGCGCCCTGCCTGAAGTGCGGGCTTCAGGCACGAGAGGGCGCTGCCGCCACGGACACAGCCGGGGGTGACAGCACTCTTCTCCCTTTTATCACACACAAGACACTACCTGTAACCCTGGTAGTGTCTGGGAATCACCGGGAGGAGATTGAGTTTTTTGTAACTCCTTCTACCTCCCGCGTGATTTTGGGCTTCCCATGGATGATTAAACACAATCCCCGGATTGATTGGCAGTCTGGGGTTGTGACTCAGTGGAGCGAAACCTGCCACCGGAATTGTTTAGGTTCCTCGGTTCCTCCCGGTGTAAATGCTAATGAGGAGGTTAAAGTCCCTCCCAATCTGACGGCGGTGCCGGTTGAGTACCACGACCTTCCTGACATCTTCAGCAAGGATCTGGCGCTCACCCTTCCCCCGCACCATCCGTACGATTGTGCCATTGATTTGGTCCCGGGCGCTGAGTACCCGTCCAGCAGGCTGTACAACCTCTCATGTCCTGAGCGCGAATCAATGGAGACCTACATCCGAGACTCATTAGCTGCCGGGCTGATCCGGAATTCCACCTCCCCGATGGGTGCAGGTTTCTTTTTTGTGGGCAAGAAAGACGGTTCCAGTTCTGGTGCAGCCTGACCCTAGCTGCCAGTTTGTGGTTGAAGTGGACGCCTCTGACTCAGGGATAGCAGCCGTGCTATCCCAGAGCGGGGAGACCGATAAGGTTCTTCACCCGTGTGCCTACTTTTCTCGCAGGTTGACCCCCGCTGAACGGAACTATGATGTCGGCAATCGAGAACTCCTTGCGGTGAAAGAGGCTCTTGAGGAGTGGAGACACCTGTTGGAGGGAGCGTCTGTGCCATTCACGGTTTTCACTGACCATCGGAACCTGGAGTATATCAGGACCGCCAAGCGGCTGAACCCCAGGCAAGCCCGCTGGTCACTGTTCTTCGGACATTTTGACTTCCGGATCACCTATCGCCCTGGGACCAAGAACCAGAGATCGGATGCCTTGTCCCGGGTACACGAAGACGAAGTCAAAACTGTGTTGTCGGATCCACCGGACACCATTATTCCGGAGTCCACTATCGTGGCCACCCTCACCTGGGACGTGGAGAAGACCGTCCGGGAGGCCCTGGCACGGAGCCCAGACCCTGGAACTGGTCCGAAGAATCGTATGTACGTCCCACCAGAAGCCAGAGCTGCAGTCTTGGATTTCTGTCACGGTTCCAAGCTCTCCTGTCATCCAGGGGTGCGAAGGACCGTGGCAGTTGTCCGGCAGCGCTTCTGGTGGGCGTCTATGGAGGCCGACGTCCGGAAGTATATCCAGGCCTGCACCACCTGTGCCAGGGGCAAGGCAGACCACAAAAGGTCCCAAGGACTTCTTCAGCCGCTTCCTGTGCCTCATCGCCCCTGGTCCCATATCGGCCTGGATTTCGTCACGGGCCTCCCGCCGTCCCAGGGCAACACCACCATCCTCACGATAGTGGACCGATTCTCCAAGGTGGCCCACTTTGTGGCCCTCCCAAAGCTCCCAACGGCCCAGGAGACAGCAGACCTCCTGGTCCACCACGTCGTCCGTCTGCATGGGATACCAATTGACGTAGTCTCGGATCGTGGTCCCCAGTTTTCCTCTCAAGTCTGGAGGAGTTTCTGCAGAGAACTGGGGGCCACCGTGAGCCTCTCATCCGGGTACCACCCACAGACGAACAGACAGGCAGAACGGGCCAACCAAGAGTTGGAACAGACCCTCCGCTGTGTGACATCCGCGCACCTGACGGCCTGGAGTAACCATGTGGCCTGGATCGAGTATGCACATACAGCCAGGTGTCTTCTGCCACCGGCCCTCTCCCCATTTGAGGTGTGTCTGGGGTATCAGCCCCCATTGTTTCCCGTGGTGGAGGGAGAGGTCAGTGTGCCCTCGTTCCAGGCCCACCTGCGAAGGTGCCGTCGGGTGTGGCGCACCGCCCGTTCTGCCTTGTTAAAGGCCCGGACGAGGGCTAAGGCCCATGCAGACCGCCGGCGGTCCCCGGCCCTGCATACCAGCCCGGGCAGGAGGTGTGGTTATCAACCAAGGACATTCCCCTGCAGGTGGACTCCCCCAAACTGATGGACAGTTCATTGGACCATTCAAGATCGTCAAAATCCTCAGTCCTGCTGCAGTGAAGCTCCAGCTCCCGGCTTCACTGCGGATCCACCCTGTTTTCATGTCCTCCCGGATTAAACCACACCTCACCTCACCCCTCTGTGCTCCCGGTCCTGCGCCGCCTCCTGCCCGATCATTGACGGGGAAGCCGCTTGGACAGTGCGCCGGCTCCTGGACCATCTGTCGAATGGGCCGGGGGTTCCAGTATTTGGTGGACTGGGAGGGGTATGGACCCGAAGAATGCTCCTGGGTGAAGAGGACTTCATCCTGACCCGGCCCTCCCTGTCCGATTTCTACCGCCGACACCCCGGATAAACCTGGTCGAGCGCCAGGAGGCTCGCCGTTGGAGGGGGGGGGTCCTGTTGTGTGGGGCCGCCAGAAGAGGAGGGTACTAGCTGGCCCACCACCAGAGTGCGCCCTCGCCGAAGTGCGGGCTTCAGGTCACGATAGGTGGCGGCCGCCACGGACACAGCCGGGGGTGACAGCTGTCACTCAGTATCTCATGACAGCTGTCACCCATCTATGCTTCATCATACTACTCCATAAAACCCCGGATATCATCTCCCACTCATTGCCGAGATATCATCTACCTGTGAAGTAAGTTCTCTGCTAAAACTGAAAACACTGACTAATATCTGAACTTCTTTGCAGCTGTTTTCCTGTAGTGTTTCCTTATCTTTGGGATGGGCGTTTGGTGTGATCAGCGACGGCTTCGCTTCACACTCCAACCAGATAAGTGGTTAACACGAGCTGCACGAGTGTGTGATTAGAGGTGGAGGTGACTTTCCACCTTCTGACTGTTTTTGTTACTGGGTGTGCACACACCCACATCTCACTGTTTGTGCTCCTCACCAGCAGTACCAGATCCGACAGTCGGGGACGGTGATCACCTGGGAATTCGGGACTTGGCGGCTCCAGTATTCACCAGGTTCGGTGGCGGCGGAAATCGTGTGGTTCCGGCTCTTCTCAGGACAGACGTCTTCTATCCTCGAGTCTGCCCACACGTCACCTTTGTGTATTGACTGCTATCATATTCTGAGATTGTCTGTATAGTCGTTGTGCACATTCACAACATTAAATTGTTACCTTTTGGCTCATCTATTGACCGTTCATTTGCGCCCCCTGTTGTGGGTCCATGTCACTACACTTTCCCCAACAGTCCTGTCATCATAAATATACTATGTCTTATCTCTGTGTTACCCAGGCTTTAAGACAACTGGCTGTAAAGTGATCATTTTTCAAGGGTTTCATTAAGGAACTAAGTAGAAGTTGGAATGAAAAAAATATAATAGCTTGTTTTCCAGAATGCAGGCCTGTAAGTGTTTTTACGTTTTTACTTACAACCCTGAGTCCAATGAAGTTGGGATGTTGTGTAAAAGGTAAATATAAAATGGAATACAATGATTGCAAATTCTCTTCAACCTATATTCAATTGAATACACCACAAAGACAAGATATTTAATGTTCAAACTTATAAACGTTATTGTTTTTGTGCAAATATTTGCTCATTTTGAAATGGATGCCTGCAACACATCCCACAAAGCTGGGACAGTGGTATGTTTACCACTGTGTTAATCACCTTTCCTTCTAACAACACTCAATAAGTGTTTGGAAACTGAGGACACTAACTGTTGAAGCTTTGTAGGTCGAATTCTTTCCCATTCTTGCTTGATGCAAGTGTTCCTGAGCCCACGCGGTAAGATCCTTTACACAATGATGTTTTTTAAATGCATTGCTGACTGAGGGATCGAAGGTCGCGGGCATTCAATGTTGGTTTTCGGCCTCGCACGCATACTTGTAGAAAATTCTCCAGATTCTCTGAATCTTCTGATTATATTATGGACTGTAGATGATGGAATCCCTAAATTCCTTGCAATTGAATGTTGAGAAACATTGTTCTTAAACTGCTTGACTACTTTTTCATGCAGTTGTTCATAAACTGGTGATCCTCGCCCCATCTTTGCTTGGGAATGGCTGAGACTTTTGGGGATGCTCCTTTTATACCCAATCATTAGTGTCCTCAGTTCCCAAACACTTATTGAGTGTTGTTAGAAGGAAAGGTGATGTAACACAATGGTAAACATACCACTGTCCAAACTTTTTTGAAACATGTTACAGGCATCCATTTCAAAATGAGCAAATATTTGCACATAAACAATAAAGTTTATCGGTTTGAACAGTAAATATCTTGTCTTTGTGGTGTATTCAATTCAAAATAGGTTTAATAGGTGTTGTATGGCTGGGGGTGCCTGGCTGCCTTTTGTTTCTGTCTTCTGTTTTCTGTCTGTTGTTTTTCCTTCCAGGTGGTTTGCGTTCAGGACTGAGTGGCTGTGTGGCTGAGCTATCAGGACCTCACCCTGATTACCTGAGGCTGGTCATGTGCAGCTCGTCAGGACTCACAGCTGTGGTGCATCTACATGGATTGGGGCATGGGTGGCATTTAAGTCTGGAGTACACAGTGTGTATTTGCCAGAGACTCGACCTTGTGACCAGACGGTGAGATCGTCGTCTCGAGAGCCATCTCATCATCATGGATGCAGAGACCGTACCAGGTTTGATGCATGGTCTGTGAAAGAGGAGGGGGTGAGGTCTCACACTCGTCAGCACACTTCCTGAGGTACGTTAGCTTTTGTGACTAACATTAGTACAGTCAGTAAATGTGGTGTCCCTCACACCTTATTATATTGAGCTGTTATGTTAGTCGTTTAATGATGATTAACGATTGGAGCAGATTGGAGCAGATTGGTGAAAGGACATCATCAGCAATACAGTCCAAAAAACTAATTTTCTCTCCATAACAAAGATAATGTAAAGCTGACATCAATCAGTAAATGACTTCCCAACAAACACTGGTACACTGGTATTATGTTGTAAAGGCGTCACTGGCTTTCATTTGTTTATAAATGATTTATAAATAAACACTATTGTCATGGGAATGACTGAACATGAAGTTTACATCAGCTGGCATCACTTGCCATGACTGCAGTGGAGCAGCAGGTGTGGGTTAGATGTTTCTGTTAGCAGGCTGATGGATCCTGAGACCAGATTCCTTGTGAAACAGAGGTTCCTTGAGGATTGCCTCCTTGTCTACCCTTAAGGCCGTCACAGCCCACTTCAGAGTGTCCTCAAAAATGACAACACTGCTTGTGTTGGGATTGGCAGCTTTTCAGGGTATGGTCTGGTCTGGTCCACATTCCATTTGAGCAGTTTTTGTCCACGTTTGCAAGTCCTCCACCCAGACTGAATACAGGGTCCAGAGAATTGGTCCGATTTTTAATTCCAGTCAGATTCAGCGACACTGAGCAGACAGTGGTGTGCAGGACTTCAACCGAAGCCTCCGGGAAGTGAAGTTTGTGTGTCAAATGTAATTAATCAAATGGGCTTTGCTGGTTTTCAATTTGTCACATTAAAGACAGAGACTTTTTAAAACGTCTTTTGTTTCTGCTTTCTTTGACCTAATCACAAGAGTGACAGAAAGAGAGCAAGCATACTTTTAGTTGACAAAGATCTCCCAGAAACTGTCGAAGACATACTGTATGTAGGACAGACGAACGATTATAAATAGAAGAGGTAAAAATAATCCATGTAAGAGTTTGTGATACAACTAGACACGACGCCAGCTCTTTGTTCTCGTGCGGTTAACAGTCCCTTTGACAGAGGAACGGCATGTCTTTTTCTCTCTGACAGACAGAAGGCGAACAAATGAAAGACCATGTGGTGGTGGTGTGGGGGGGGGGTGGGGGGGGGGGGGGAGCGGCTGGAGTGATGATCTAATTGTCTTCAATACTTAATTCACCAAGAAAATGTGTCTTGTCTAAGTAATTTTCACCAGCGTGGTTTGAGGAAGCGGGGGGGCGTTCAGCCTCATGCACGCCGGTATCAGCTGTGTGAATCAGATATGACTTACACACACAGAATCGGAAAAGATCACAAGAGACGACAATTGGACATGGTTTCCCTTTGAAATGTTTTTTTTTTTTTAAACACACCTTGGATCTACAGTACTCTTTCGATAAGTTTACAGTAGAGAATAAGAAAGAGGCTCCATAAGCGCCCAAGCAGGGGAAATCTAAGCTGACGATGTTTGTGTAAAATAATTTGTGGGATTGTTGGACACATCCTGCTTCCTGCAAGTGATCGCTACCAGTGTGAAGAAATAAATGGCATTTTGGAGCTGTCATATGATTTGATTTTTTTTCTGGTTTTCTCCTGTAGCTTCACAGTGCAAAATGTTACATGTTGTATTGTCAAACAGATGAGGTTTGGAAACATGCACTGATCAGAACCCCGACCAAACTACAGGAATGCATTGGGTCTAGCATAGCAACCTCCCAGGCGGACAACTGATCCTTCCCCAGCTCTCAAAAGATATCATGGATATGGCCATGCCATGGGTGTGTTCTTGCCCTTCTGCAGCTGCTGGGATCCTGAACCCATGCTCTTCCCTTACCATGCAAGTGATGTTCATTGTAGTCTCCCAAAGTAACACAATTTATCATGATGTATTATTACACCCATAAGTTCACCTTCATTAGAGTGAGCATTGTGACAAGCTCCATATTGCCCTGAAAAATTTGTAGTTGGCTGATTTAGCTGTTGTGATGATTTAATTGATCCTTGTGGGCATTTGTCCTGTGCACTGCCCACAAGACAGCACAGAAGACCCTTTCTTCTCTCCATGGAGGAGACACCATGTTGTTTCTTTGTGCTGAGGCAAACCACGCCCCATGGATGTAAACCCGGCCACCAGGAGCTCGCCTACCTGAGATTCCTCCTTCTGCTATGTGGGGTAAAACTCAAGTACAAGTAGGGGAGCTACAGCCACTGCTTCTTTATATCAAAAGAAGCCAGCTGAGGTGGTTTGGGCATATTGTGAGGATGCCCCCAATCATCTCCCAGGCACATTCAACTGAGACAAGATCCAGAGGAAGACCCAGGACATGCTGGATGATTATATTTCCCAGATGGTTTGTGAACAGCCTGGAATCCTGATGAAGAGTTAAAGGACTTGAGCAGAGGTTAGGGGAAGTGTGGGTTTGAGCTGCTGGTCTACTGCCATTGATACGTGGATCCAGAAAAGCAGCAGAAAATGAAGGAATGAATGAGTATATATAATGAGTATTGTTTTAAGGTGATAGAGGACTTTCATGTTCTAATTTTTAAAATTGTAATGCTACTGTTTCACAAGTATTTTTGAGCCAGTAATCTAATTTGGACTAAAATGCATTTGCCATAATGCCTTTGTGACATCCAGTCTGCTCCAGTTCAGGAGGAGAAGGCGGGTTGCACCTCCACAGGAGCCGAGGAGCACAGCAAGCATGAAAAGGCGACACTGCCTGTTTTGGACTACGCTTGAAGATAGCTGATGAAAGACACGTATCAAGCTAGTGACAGTCACCTTCCACATCTGATTTCAGTTTTTATTCCAATATCTTAGTTACTTGTCATCTCTGCTTTAAATGCTCATCGTCTCCAAACTCCTTAAGCACACTGAAAGCTCAGGTGCATTCCAACGTCCACAACAGGAAGTACACACACACACACACAAGCTAAGAGCAGGTGTCATGTATGATTCTTTCTGCCGTTTAACTGTCAGCACATAAGGAGTGCAACAAGTTTGGTCACTAACAGACACGTGTTCCCAACCGTGTGTGCATTGTGATGAGGTGCACAGAAAGGTTTTAGCTTGCTGGAGTTAAAATAGTCTAAACCTAAGGGCTCCTTCACACATAACACAAGTGAAGCCAACTGGCGCACAAAGGAGGAATTGCATGACATTTGTGAAAAATCAGAGCCACCTCAAATGCCTCGTACAGCTGTCGCCACAACCATTCATGCTCACCAGCGGCCGAAGGACAATGAATGCCCTGCGAGTGCCCATTCCACCCCCTCTCAGCAAGTGCCACACATGAACATCCAACACCACTCGCTGGACACTTAGAAAAGGCGGGGCAATTTGCGCTCTCGGCATGAGAGTAGACTGGCAGATGACCACATTCAAGCTGTGAAAATTGGTCTAAGTGCCTCAAGAGTGTGCTGTTTCCCAGCAACATGTATGTCACACAAGTGTCCCCCCCAACATGTGGCATGCGTGTGTATCATGCCCCCCCACCCCCCAACATATGAGGCCTGTGTGTGTGTGTGCCCCCCCCACAACACGTGGCATGTGGGGGAGCACACTTGCATGACATACTATTAATTATGTACAGACAAGATCACATTGGACCAGGCAGCCACGTCTGAGTGCACACAGCAGAGCAAGGTGCCTCTCAGCTGATCACGGCCAGCCACTCACAGCTGGAAATGGCGGCTCAGTGCACACATGTTAAATGAAAACACAGCGAACACAGCCCGGACAAGTATATAAATAATACAGCAATAAACTACAGACTAATAACATAACAAATAGATAAATAAAATATCACAGAACAAAGGAACAGAAGTGTCAATTCATTCTGTGCACTGATTGAAAAAGGGTGGGGGGGGGTCCACAAACAGCCTCTGCTGTTGAGATTTATGGCCCACAAGTCCAGCTGGAGAACACATACTGTGTTATAAGGACATGACCTTAACAGACTCTACACTGTGAGGCGCGTGAGTAGGACAACTGTCCCTCACGTGGAAATACATAAAAACATATATTGCCTTTGCAACGGACTGGAGTGACCATGTCAGCATGCACATCACCAGGCTGTGGCAGGTGAAAAGGACCGTCTGATCATGTGTACACTCAACTGGTAATCTGAATGTGACGTCACCCATGTCAGCTCTGGTCCTCATGACATGCTGTCCTTCGATGCGCCGCTCAGTGGACACGCGCGCAGGGCCAGCAGATGTGATCATGATGAGAGCACACTGCTTCATTCATGTAATTTCATGACTGTATGTCTATGACCATGGGTCACATGCAGAGGAGCAGAAGGGATCATACTTGATAAGAGGGGATTAAATATTTTTGTTTTGGTGTGTGTTTTATCCCCCCAACACACACACACACACCCAGCAGTGAGATGTGGTGCGACACGTTCCAGATGCTCGCACTGTGTTTGTGCACGAGCACGAGTATGCACAAAACTGTCGTTGCGGTATTGTGCGTGTCTGTCCGACCATGTGTTCCTCCTGACAACAGGTGGAATGCTGTGCGGTTCCCCATTAGATTTTTTTGTTTGCGGATTTCCTTCCATTTTCTGCTACTTTCTAGACAGTCAACCTACATGAGTCCATTGTTACCAACCAGATCTCACACCACAGATGACATCACGAAAAGTGATTTAATGTATGAGTTGTGATACAATCACGATATAAGAATTCCTTTGTAGAATCATGAAATTTAGGTTGACATGGGGTGGGGGGGGGGGTAGGGTTAGGGTTACAGTTGGGGTTAAAATTAGTGAACATGACTGTCCCCTAGAATGTGTCAGCCTCACTCATTCATTCTTTGATTCATAGCTCTGCATCAGCCTTTTTAATCCATTCTTCCATTCTCTACCAGAGCTAATTGGATGCATCACACGTCATCCTCTGAAAGGCTTGGAAACACCAACAGATCTCATCAGACTGAATAATCAGGATTGGGTAAAGTACAGGGAGAAGGAACATCACACACAATGCCAACTGCAGAAAACAGGAAATTAAAAAGTTTCAGCCACCAAATTGGCAAAACTGTGTTGTATGTTGGATGCTGCCATTTGTCTTGAAGAACTCAGGTCAAATCCATTGTTAATTTATTAAAAAGCAGTGGCTGAGTCATCTCCAAATGTACATTATAAACCACAAATGATGAGCAGTCCTAGAATTTTTCTGTGGGTCAACACCATTGTTGGGTATTTAGAGCTTTATTTCCAACAACACAACAGTTTTTTGAACTTTGGATGACGATTTGAGAATGTGTGAATTCTGCCACGGCCAGATGCTTACAAAGTGCTGTAAATTATGTTGGAGTCACATGGTCACCAGAAGGAGGTGTTTCATATGTCAGCACAATATTATCCAGAGTAGTTGTAGTGCATGGCTTGATGGAAATTTCAGTGTGTACATGGAGCTAAGCTAATTAACTTAATTTATTTAATCCAATTAATTTATTTCATCTACACTCAACAAAAATATAAACGCAACACTTTTGGTTTTGCTCCCATTTGTATGAGATGAACTCAAAGATCTAAAACTTTTTCCACATACACAATATCACCATTTCTCTCAAATATTGTTCACAAACCAGTCTAAATCTGTGATAGTGAGCACTTCTCTTTATTGTGGGCAGTCTAAGGCACACCTGTGCACTAATCATGGTGTCTAATCAGCATCTTGATATGGCACACCTGTGAGGTGGGATGGATTATCTCAGCAAAGGAGAAGTGCTCACTATCACAGATTTAGACTGGTTTGTGAACAATATTTGAGGGAAAATGGTGATATTGTGTATGTGGAAAAAGTTTTTAGATCTTGAGTTCATCTCATACAAAATGGGAGCAAAACCAAAAGTGTTGTGTTTATATTTTTGTTGAGTGTATATAGCGCCAAATCACAACAAAGTTGCCTCAAGGTGCTTCACACAACTAAGGTCAAACCTTACCAACCCCCAGAGCAAGCACACAGGTGACAGTGATAAGGAAAAACTCCCGTCATCAGTAAACAGAGGAGCCTCTTCAGCCACAAACTGCTCCTTCCCAAGTGCAGGACCAACAGACTGAAAAACTCCTTTGTCCCTCAGGCCATCAGACTGTACAACTCCTCACTCAGGGGGAGGAGGAGTAACAGGAAGACAGAGGACAGGAATGAGAGGAACAGTAGTAGCCAGTAAACCAGTATTGATTAGTATGTCTGGTATTTATATTGTGTATTTATATATTAGCAAACTCTTTTTCTTTTTCACTTTTGATACTCCTGTGTGCTTCTTGAACTGTGTGCTGCTATACAATGCTGCTGGAACCTCAATTTCCCTGAGGGAGTCTTCCCAAGGGATCAAGTTGCTATGTAATCTAATCTAGTCTATATTACAGTGCAGGTAGGAAGCAGCATTTTATTAAAAAACACTGGCCTTGAATAAAGGCCTGCTTGTTAGGCACCAGGTCTGAGCATCGTTTGAAAAAATAACTTTTTCAAAAGCTTTAATCAAGGAAACATAGTAGTATCAAGAAGTGGGATAAGGTAGTCCCATAGCCTGATGGTCTCAGTGAAGACTCAGCGTTGAAACACTGACCATTATGTTGGCCTTCATATTGTAAAATGAAAACACTACTAAGACTTTAATGTGGTCTCTTTATTGTAGCAGACAAAGTGGGTATAAATTGCTGGAGCACTGTTTTGGTGCAGCACTTATAAGCATTTCCAGAGAAAGTCAATACCCCAAAGAAATAATTTCATAAATTATGCCAAATGCTTTGTGAATGCTGTAGATTTATGTTTGATCAATACTTCCTTATTTAACCATCATGTGTACTTTTGATAATGTTGTTTCATGGCTTCAGTGGTTTCTCCTCTCAGCCTGAGGAGGGTTCTGGGACCCAGCACTATCAACAATATTAGGTAGTTATAATAATTCAGCAATTACAGGCTCATTTTATTACCCATCAAGCCTCTTCACTGTTCAGCAGCCAGGCAGCACCATGCATGGAAACAAAACATTAACAAGGCAAGCATGTAAATAAATCTGCACTTCTGGGGCTTCATAAAAACGGCTGACAGTGGGTTTGTGTGTATGTCATCACTGTTCGAGCCTCCACAGCAGCCTCTGTGGATTATCCTGTAAGGATTCTGTGGACAGTCTGACAGAATATTCGATATCGTGTCACTGAGACGGTGCGTAGTGACTTCATCCTCTCGACCGCATTTAAACACAACAATGGTTCATGCAGAATAGACCTCAAAACATTCATGATAGAAAGAAAGGAAAATATATTCAGATTCAGTCATACTCCAGATAATTCTCACTTCTGGTTACTGGTTATGGGTACAACAACCCACAGCAGCAGAGAAAGTTTAGGGCCCCTTCACACATAGTGCGACGATTGGCTGATTACGGCGAAACAATGCAAACAGTTCAAAATTAGTGCACCACAAAACATTGCGCCGATGGGCAGACGTGCACGATCCCGGTGCGAGAGTTCGTGCACACGACCGGTGTCTTTCGAGCAGGAACACAGTACCAGGTGCAGGACATCGCACCACATATGTGGAATAAATAGAAAAAAAATTAAAAACAGCTGATACCTGTGGGACTACATGCGCAGCCCAACACTTTACCAAGTGAGTTACCATCACTGTCCGTAAAAGGTGCTGAAAAACTGCCTGACATCAGGAAGCACACGGATGTATTTAAAAAAATAAAACGATGCACCATATAAAAACATCGAATTGTATTAATCCCTCTTATCAAGAGGGCAATACAAGTATGATCCATCTGTTCCTCTGTAGATGACGCATGGTCACTGACACACAGTCATGAAATGACATGAATGAGAAGCAGTTTGCTCATCTCATGCATGTCCACATCTTCTGGCATGTCTCCAGCTGGCCGTGCGTGTCTTGTGGATGGCGTGCCGCAGGACAATGCGTCATGTGGAACAGAGCTCACATGAGTGACGTGAGAGTGAGATCGCCTGCTGCGTGTTATAATCTGATGGTCCGTTTCAACCTGGGGCAGCCTGTCCATGTGTGCTCCGTGTGCGTGTGCTCGCTTGCTGCAGCCCCTCACCACAGTGATATATGTTTTATTTATGTCCACTTGATGACAGATAACAAACACACGCACATCACAGTGGTCAGTTGTGAGTCCATGTTTGTCCAAACACAGTAATGTGTAGCTTGGATGTTTCCGAATGACAGATCTCCACAGCTGCTTCTGTCATAGCCACACCTCCTGTCAGTTTTTGAAGCACACACTTTCAGGGTAGAGCCAGCTTCTCACAGTGTCTAATCGATGTGCTGTGCTCCCCGACACACAACTAAACCCACCAAAGACATCAGACTCAGGAGACTATACCAGTCACTGGGTGAGAGGCAGGATTCAGCCTGGACAGGTCTCCATTCTAACACAGGGCCGACACATATAGACCGAGAAACTCATTTACACCTACAGTCAATTAAAGCTGACCACCTATCCTGCATGTCTTTGGGCTGTGGGGGGAAGCCGGAGCACCTGGAGGGACCCCACACAAACACAAGGGAGAATACTGCAAATTCCACACACAAAGGACCAGGTCAGAACCAAACCTGAGACCTTCTCTTGTCAGCAATGAGATACTTTGCAATACTGAACTACTGAGTACCTGGGCAGTGGAACATTTATTTAGTTAATAATATACAGTTTTTATTATTTCTTGCAATTAATCAAAAGGTTTTGAGTATATTTGGGCTATTTTGTCCAGACAGGTCTGAATGTGAAACTTTAATTATAGCCTAAATTAAAATAGGGGATTCAGGAGTTTACAGCTTAATCCACTCAGAAAGGAACACATAAAATAAATCTGACATCAGCACACTTTATTTAGTTGATCTTGACTTGACTGAGTGAATCTGATCCCGTCAGTGGTTTTGAATATGAAATCTTCATTGTGGAAATCTTTTCTATAACTATATGATTTTATTTTTTGAATCGATCAAAAATCCACTATCAGAAACACAGAAGTGTGTCAAGACTGGTAGTTATCGGTCACATACCTTTGACGATTCATAAAATGGATAATTTGTTATTGTTGATAATTAGATGACATTATTTTCAAAGCACACTGTGCCCCAGGAGTCATTCTGATTAGCTTTAGCTGTGTGCCATTTATCCATCCATCCATCCATCCATCCATCCATCCATCCATCCATCCATCTATCTATCTATTTATCTATCTATCTAGTCCCTGTGTATTACAGGCTATATGCTGAGACTTTTCCAAAGCCAAAAAATACTGCTATTTTATTTGTTGGAGCATTGCCAACATGTTGAGTTAGCCCTCTTTGACTCATGTTGATATAATTTCCAAACAAACCTGTGAAAATTAGAATGACCAGATTTTGCTTTTTAGCACATCCATATCGAATCACATGTAACTACACAGACATGGCTTTCATTTTATCTCATCCAAAATCCAGAACTGGATGGATAGATGGATGGATGGATGGATGGATGGATGGATGGATGGATGGATGGATGGATGGATGGATGGATGGATGGATGGATGGATGGATGGATGGATGGATGGATGGGCAGAACCTTTGCTCATCCTTTCCTGTTGCCTGGTTACGGAGCCCTGGAAGTGTCATCGCAAAATGTTTTGCATGTGGAGAGAATGTGTGCATGTTTTATTATATTGTGCGCCGTTTTATGATATTGTGCGCTCGTTTTATGATATTGTGCACACGTTTTATTGTATTGTGCGCTCGTTTTATGATATTGTGTGTTCGTTTTATTATATTGTGCGCACTTTTTATTATATTGTGCGCACTTTTTATAATATTGTGCGCAAAACAAGGGCACGATCTACTGAAATGTGGCCACAATTTGTAAAACGTGCACTCATATTGTCTTGACACAATAAATGTTGGGTATTAGTCAACAAACCAGCAGACAGTGTAATACATTTCCTCATTAGAAATGGATCTGGTCAGGGTATATCATGGTTTGGGCACATAAGGACATATAGAGAACTCCAACTACCCAGCATGGCATCAACTGGAGTAAAGCACATTAAAAAGGATGCTGAGGGCGAAGTGTCTCCCCATCGTAAGGACCTATCATTTGACGAAAGGAAAATGTACGCACGTTTTATTAATTCAAGGGCTCAATTAAAGGAAAACGTCTGCACAAATTATCACGGCGCCAGAAAAAATATCACTTTAAGTGACCTCTCCCGGGTTCCATACCTGTAGTAGATGTTGTGTTACATGCCAGTACAGGAGCCATGTCTGGCTGGTCGAAGATATCAGAGAGAAAAAAACTGTGCTGTCGCTCCAGTTTGTGTGCTGTAAATCTGAAGGGTAATGAAAGTGCATTACTGTCTGCTACATTGTGTAGTTGCAGGCAGCTCATGCCCTTTAACCTCTGCCTTCCTATCACGGCCTCATGCATGGAACAGGCTGCAGGTTATGAGTCTCAGCATCTAAATAAGGGCCTGAACATGCGCTCCAATTAACTCCACTTTCTCAACTCATCCTCATACAATGTGCTGCTTTCACCCGAGAGAGTGTCCCCCTAATAATGGCTCATCGTCCAAGTAGACTCTTTCTGCCACAACATTTAAAGCACCCCCCCCACCCCCCCCTATCAACTTTAGAAAAATGGTTGAATTGGTGTCTGAACACTGAAACAGGGAAGAATTGTTGTCGACCTGGCGGTGACCAGGAAGGACACACTGTGAGCTCAGACAATGAGATTAAACGTAATGTGCTAACTGAGTGCATGACTTTGCCAAGTAAGCGCTACAGAGATGACGTCTAATAGTTTTAGAATGTGGATTCATCAGAGGAGCAGCTGGTTCAGACGAGACAGAAGCAAAATAAAAGATGAGCTGCTGGTATTTTACATTTAACTGTGCTGCTTGGAGTGCATGACATTTTATCACATCCAGAATGCTCTATTCTAATTGGCTGAAAGGTAAGATTGATTTTCACGTCATCTATGGCCTCAGACTAAATGTCTGTAAAGTCACAAACAGAACTATAAAGTCATTCTGACTTTAAGGCTGACCGTAGCAGCAATAAATATTACAGCTAAAGTGAAAATCCAACTGTGTTTTTATTTTATTTCTAATAACAGCTTGATGGAAGTTACATTAGAATGAGTAACTATAACTTATGCTGCATTTACACATAGCAGGACACGTTACAAATGTCATATATGCGTCATTGCTTGGCACATTCCTGACATTCTTAACTTGACAACGCATCTGAATAGCTTTCTTATAGTGCGTGTTGTGCGTGATATTCGTGATTTTCGTGGAGCATGTTTTTGGCTGTCAAAAAAATCTTCCACGAATGTCACGCACCACCCTCATTTCACCTCATGGCATAGAGGTCGCAACTGAGGCGAGTAGATCTGTCTTGATTAGTGGTGATCCTTAATAGAGCGTGACAGCATTCTTCTCTGACATGCGCACATTAAACACTGCTGCACTGCATTCAGTTTCATTGCTGCAGTATGCTGAAGAAGGACAGTGACGCCAAGTCGGTTAAAAGCCTTGTTCCAGTGCTCCTCAGCATGCTCCTGCAGGTGTTCCACCTGCTGCTGCTGTGCCTGATGTTTGGGAAAATGAGTGAGACGAGAAGCTGCGTGGAGCCACACATCTGGCTCTCTCCATCTCTTCCTCCTCTCTGTGCCACTCACCACGGCACAGAACCCAACTAAGCATGCAGTCTCAAAGTTCTTCTGCTGTGGATTTTTGAGGAGCAAACTGGAGCGATCTGAATTGTTCAGCACTGATTGATGAATATAGGAGTGTGTTGGAGACAATTTGCCTCATGCACAACATGACAGAATGTACGATGCGCTGTTATGCACAATAGCAATAGCGGAACAGCGTGCAACAGCGCACAACATTATTCTTGACGTACGTAAGGCTTCCTGATAATTCTCCAGCAACACATGCCATTAATCATAACACATGGTAAGAGGTTGCAACAGTTCCTGAGGACACCTGATGCTTCTGCCCCGAATCAATCACATTCGTGATCAGCAGCCAGAATGTATACTTTGTGGCATTCATGATTTGTCATCGTTAATGTGTAACACAGCATAATCTAGCCCTGATTGCAAGAGCTGAGGCAAAAAATAATATACAAATAATGAATGCTTGTGAGTTCAATGGTACGAATAGTTCATGGGTGAAAGCTGGAACATACCATTCAATGAGGGCGAGACCCGAGGTTGATGGTATGTTCCAGCTTTCACCAAATTAAATATTCGTACCTTGAAAGAATGTAAAAACATTCATTATTTGTTTTATACGAGGTCCTGTAATAAAGTATCCGACCCTTTTTATTTTATACAAAAAATATATGGATTTGATCCATATGTTTTTACATCAGCCAAGCTTGAACCTTCAGTGGCACATGCGTGAGGTTTTCCCACGCCTGTCCATTGCGTCATTCGCCTGTGGGCAGGCTTTGAGTGAGGCACTGTCCACCCCTCTCATCGTTGTTTCATTGCCAGGAAATGACGGAATGATTTGGGCTTTTTTCCATCAGAATGTTTTCAGAAACTGTTAGAGACAGGCAGCTGGAAACCATTCTAAAAAATTTATCTGGCTTTCGTTGAAAATTTTACGGGCTTCACAGAGAATAAGGAGTGTTACTACAGCTTTAAGGACTGCCCCACAATGCGCAAACGGTGGGCACCGGGCGCTCCGAGCCTCCAGTCGTAGAGCAGAAACCACCACAATCATTTCTAAACGGAATGCTTGTGTGGAGCCGGGACCATCGTGTGCAATTTCTCTGGTTATCACAAGAGCTGGACATCACCATTTTCCGGCAGATTTCACTTTTAACAAGAGATTTTGTCATGGAAGCCGCGCGGAGGCTTCGCGCATCACGACCGATTCACTGATGAAGCGAGACAAAGGAAACACCCTCCGTTCGGGAGTGGTTAAAGGACAAGTTGGGACATGCCTATCTCGACTTTCAGTTGCTTACCAGTCGAGTGAGTAAAAGAGAAATTGTGGAGAGCTGGGCTTGTTAAAAGTTAAAGTTGTTTAAAAGTTGTTAACAAGTGAAATCTGCCGAAGTGTCGTATACTTTTGTCACAGACCTCGTATAACGGCTAAAATAGATACTTGTCATTTGATATTTTATAATTTATAAACAACAGAAAGGGACTTACATTTTCGTGTTCCACTGTGACGTGTAGTCCAGTGATGCTGTGCACTGACTTCAGACTTACATGTAAAAAAAAAGAGTTTGTGTAGTTTTTCAGTCCACCAAAAATCACATCAGCAGTTTATCAGTCTTCATGCATCTAGAAGCTTACAGTGGAGTGGATTTGTGTGTGGTGTGTGTGTTGGTGTGTGTGTGTTGTGTGTGTGTGTGTGGTGTGTGTGTGTGGTGTGTGTGTGTGTGTGTGTGTGTGTGGTGTGTGTGTGTAGCAGCCGTCATTAACTCATCAAATCATCATGTCGCACACGCAACCGGCTCAGTCGAGCTGTGTCCGTCCTCAGTGCAGCGAAAAAAAAAATCCACGTCAGAAATGAGTCCAGCTTTCTTTCTCTTCCTGCTAACAGAACAGCACAGTGGATTTTTTTGTGTGTGGGTGCGTGCTGCACGAGGGTGCGTGGCACGCACGTACTCGTGCGCAAAGCATGCGTGTGCATGACGTGCGCATGCAGGAGTATGCGCATGAACGAGCATGTGTGCGTGCACGCTTGCGTGTGCATGTGACAGTGCATGGTACAAAACGTATGGAACCAAATTTGCACTCTAAATTGAACCAAAGCCACACTCTGAATGCAATGCAACACAAATGGGATGAATTATCCATGTCATTGTGACATACAAGCACCATCAACGACAAAATCCACTCAGAGTTCAGGCCGTATAATAAAATAAAAATATTAGCAGACCACAATGATTCCCAGTTAATATAACAATTGTGGATTGAAATGTAGTGTGTATTTATTTAATGAACATGTTTTGTAAAATAATGAAATAATAATGAACAATGATTAAATATGATTAATTTAATTTGTATATATTATGCACTTTAATTTCCTGCAGCCATCATGGAATGAATTAGAATGAAATTGTGCTGCTGTGACAAAAATGAGGCGCTTTTCGTCACACTATCCGAACCAATAGATTATGTATTTCGTGCTGCTGAATCACGACTTGCCGTGAGACAAGTTGGTATTTTAGTTTAGACATTTCTATCACATTGATTTTAGAATTTTGTACACAAACTCAACTAATTCTCCTGACCCAAAGACTTTGGTAAAGTCATTTCTAACATTAAACAATCTGTCCACTTGAATAAAGGGTGTATATTCATTCACTATTTGAAGAATTTCTGAAAATGCATTTCAGATTTTAAGCTTTGAAGCCAAATTACATTTTACACAATTTGCCAATATATATGTGTCATGTTCAAAAATATGAGATTATTCTTGAACTTTTGATATACACACATAGCTATCATACGTATGCAAGTATCTCTAACGGGGAATTATTAAAGGTATGTTAAAATTGTGAAAACACAATGAGGCCCACAAGGGTGGGCCAGTTGGTGAATTAGGCCATTGCTCTCTCAAGAGCTGTGTGTGTGTTGTGTGTGTGTGTGTGTGTTTGTGTGTGGTGTGTGTGTGTGTGTGTGTGTGTGTGTGTGTGTTGTGTGTGTGTGTGTGTGTGTGTGTGTTTGGGGGGGGGGGGGTATTTTTTCAAAAGGGTGCCCATACCAATAATTGATTAGTTTTGCTTAAATAAAAATACATTTGATTTTAGTTGATATGTTTTGAAGTACTCTGCATCAGGTCCCATAAATCTTTCACATGAAACCCCCTCCCCTTCCCCTCTGCCTGTGAGAGAATTTTGCAGCTTGTTCCCATCTCCATCTGTGTGTGTTCTGTCTCATTATTGTGATCGAATTGTGTTGAGAGCCACTGGTGGAACACTGAACCAGTCTTTCTTCATTCTTAACCATACGGTCGATCAGCTGTTGACACTAAATCCCGAATGTCACTTGTTTTTTCATTTTTTCACTGAACTGATACAGCAGATGAAGATGGACACTTGAGACCCTTTTAAACATTTCACACGTGCTCACAAGTGTCACCCACTCAGCGATAGACCAGTCACTCATGAGTCCCTTGGCGCTCCTGTGTCTGCTTGGAGGCAGAGCACAGCTAACAGTTTTGCACACAGTGAGAGAGAAAGAGCTGAGTCCATCCTCTGCAACGCGCATCCTGGACCAGTGGAACCCTCATCGTTAAACATGTCAAATACAGTCAAACATATCTCCAGCATTTTCACATAAATTATAGTCATTCAGGTAATAGCTACCCATAAATAATCTCTGAAAGTGCATCATCAGTACTGATATACAGTGACGTAGTCGTAATCAGATGTGTGCGCGCCATGTGATCGGTGTGGGCGTAAGTGCAGGTGACTCCCCATTACGGTTTGCTTGCACCATGAAAGGCAGTGCCTGTGAGCTGTGAGTTATAATAATTATAAATCTGGAGTAATGGTTATGATGCCAGGTGCCACCAGCATGCTCCCAGCACTGCTAAATAAAAAGCTAGCAGGGAAGATGCAAGCTCATGTTCTTTTAGTAACACAAAGGCCAATGTGATGTAATGCATACACTGGCTTTTCTCCAAGTCTTCTTTAGAAAATTAACATTTGTGAGATGAAGATCCACTGTAAAAGCAGCTGCAGACTCTCACACTGTGGAGAGGGTCAAAGCATGATCGACACCAGAACAACAACAATTTGACAATCAGTGGACTCATACATTCAATACTTTAGTCGTCCATTCCAAGAATTGTGTAAATAACCTCCGAGTCTTACTTGTATATAAATCAGGAAATGTTCACAAAGAACAGTAAATTACCTTAAATAACTCTCCAAAATGACCACATTTGCTTTGCACTCGTCACAGGATCCAACCAGCAATGAGATTTTCAGAAGAGGAACATTCAATCAGATCAGATCTGATCAATGCAGAAAAGTCTCTGATTGTTAGCAGTAGAAAAAAAGTGGAATTAAGGGACCTGCTGAAGCCACTGAATGGGAAAAAAATGGTGGGTCCTTCGGCTGCTCCTTTGTTTTGCACTCAGGGTCGCCACAGGCAAATCTGCATGTTGACTGGCACAAGTTTTATGTCGATGCCCTTCGTGACACAACTCCACGTTACCTGGAGAAATGCAGCAGGGGTGGCATTTGAACTGGGAACCTTCTGCACTGAAACCAAGTGCTTAACCACTTATTCCTGAGGGAAAAAATAATGAGCTGCTTTAATTCCACTGAATTTCACTTAAGATGGTTGGTCACTGAAAAAAAGGAAGTTAAGTAATTTGGCTCTGCAGAAGTTACCTCTTGTGAATTTTCTGTGTACTAAAAGTAGGCTTTACAGGTTTCTATGTAAACAACATTTTAAATTGTCACTGGATCCCTGATCTCTGGACATAAATAAAAATAATAAATATGTAGTTTGTGTCAAAAGCATTTCCTTTCAGACATTTTGGCTTGAATGTCTCTCCATCCTCTGAGCTGAGCTCAGGCCAGCTGCTGCACGTCAGTGCGAAAAATGTTTTGATCGATTGCAGTTTGTTTGCATTACAACATTTGGAAGAGGTGTCATTTAATTAAATGGTGTTTCAGCTTTGAATTTATTGGACTCTATCGTTCTAACTTGACTCGGCAGAGAGCCGCGCAGCGTTTGGAGCTGTGTGAACAGAAGGGGGATGATTCTCGTTTCTTTCTTGCAACAAGACAGGAGTCCCAGTTAGTGACTTTAATCTGCACAAAAGTGACTCACGATTGACATATTCAGGGATGAAAGTGGTAAAAAAACAAAAAAAACGTTTAAACCAAAATTACCCCGAACACCACCCGCATGAAAAATGTTTGAATTCTAGAAGCTCTGAAATGCAATCTGGGACTATTCCAGACAATAAACTGCAGTGAGTGCAGCATCCATTTTGGTGAGAAAAAACTCAACTTTCCTTATTCAAATTCATTCCAGTAGTATTCTGCTCTTACTAGGATGCAGCAGTTTTGTAGCTTGGCAGATACCTCTGGAGCAAATCACTGAAGAAATTAACACATTGAAAATATGGTTTGACCGAAACAAACTGTCATTAAACTTCAGTAAAACAGGAATGAAGTGGAGGTGTAAGAGTCACTAGGTGTTCACAGGAAACACTTATTTATTCCTATATCTATTTATTTTCATTGTTAGTTGGTTTTATCTTTTCTGTTGTTTTGTTTCATCAGGTTCTTTTGGTCTCTTTCTCTAAAATTGTATTGTAACATTATTAGTTATCATGAGTTATTACTATTATGTTGTTGCTATTATTACTAATATATGAATAAAAATACAATTTGACTCTTTTATGAAACGAACGCTGAGCTATTAATTATTATACAGAAAACCAATGCACACAAATGTGCTGAGATGCGAACAACTTAATGCTAACTTTAACATTGAAAACACCATAGACATGCTAACGCTTTAGCATCAGTCCCATTTTTAAGTTATAAATACATCTATCAACTGTTTCAGAAGATCATAACAGGTCGGTTTTAACATAAAAAGTAAATATTAGTCACAGACATATGCTCTTTAGGGTTTTAGTGGGAAAAAAATAAGATAAAACAAAATAAAACAATGACCAACAAAGCAGCAGATCGAAGCACTGCTTCGACTGGTTCAAGGTTCAAAGCAAAGCTGCACTGCAGAAACATTTGATTACAGACCCGCTGCAGGGTCTGTAATCAATGTAGAGAAATGATCATTTTCCTGACAAACACCCCCCAAAAACAATGGCCACTCTGAAGGACCGATAAGGGAATCATTAAGCACAAAGGTTCTTGATGTTGATGGATCAAATCATTCCTTAATGATACCCTAAAGGAACTGGTTCCCAATACCCATCCCTAGTCACAACAATGAACAAAAGTTCTGTTGGGGTATCAGATATCATATTCATTTGTTGTCAAGACTGGTGGGGAAGCTTGAGGGATTTGCCAGAGCATTGCCTTAGGTCACTTGTGCACATGTATCATAACCATACAATTATGGCAGGTAGCACTAGGACCCTAAAGACTTGGACTGTCATTCTCATGACATCTGCTTCACCAAACATTTCCCCTCAGTCTCAAAGGTTAAGAAAATGATGAGATGCGAATGTCACTGTCAACTAAAGACCATGCTACATTAACAAGTCGGTTGGACTGCTATAATGGGTTTTCTACCACTAACGTGAACGCAGCATAAGACAAGATTACTGCAGTGAGTTTGTGATTCTTGCATTTCCCATTGTGAGACTAAGAAAGAAATATCTTAATTTTATAAGTCTATATGAATTACTGTACAAGTCAATTACAATTGAAACTGTTTCTTTAAAAATAGTAAATAAACTAAGACATATTAAATTATGTTGGATTTTCAAACTACAATATATTTAGAGAATAGGTTGCATGTCTTTATTTATTTTTTGGTAGTTGGGAGGTCCTGTGATTTATACCCCAGTGTGACCTACATCCGAAAAGTCACACATTTTAATGAATAATAACAATTATAATAGCTATTTATATAAGCCTTCCACACCAATCAAAGCACTAAACAAAATACACTGATAATAATGATCAGAATAAAAGAATATGTAATGTCAATATTAAAAAAGTACAATGCAGCAATGCACAAAAATCCTAAATTAAATTGCTGAAATACAGAAAAAAAGTGCAAAGTTATACTCTGATGTGACCACTCTGGACGATACTGTGCGTTTTTTTCTGAATGAAAAATGAATTTGTTCATATTAATGGTTCTTGTCACTGTCAGGATCAATTTGAATACAACTTAATAGAGTTGATTTACCTCAGTTATTTCATAAACAGTTCTGCAGCTCAGATGGACAAAACCTAAAATTAACAGGTGCAGCAGATATTGTGTGTGAAATTTCATAGTTACCGATGTAGCTGTGTGCATTTTGAGGATGACAATGATTCAGTGCATTTCTGTTTATTTCCATACAGTTGACAAATAGTCCTCTTATAATGCAAAAAAAAAAAAAAAAAAATGTCTGATAACCATTAGGATCACAGCTAATCCAAATCATGAACCAGATGGTAATGTACAGCCCAGTCTCACGTTTTTTTCTTCGTGCTCACATCACAAAATGAGTCAAATTTTCATGACAGTTTTTTTTTTTACTCACTATTACTAACCCTACTCCTTCCCCCAACCTTAACCATTACCACCCCCCCCCCCCCCCCCCCCTTCACTTTTAATTCCGTGCAGCCATCACGGAATGAATTAGAATGAATTTGTGCTGCCGTAACGAAAATGAGGCGCTTTTCGTCACAATTTCACAAACCAATAGATTAATGTATATTTCGTGCTGCTGAATCACGACTTGCCGTGAGACCGGCTTGTAATGTAAACTGTGTTTGGCAAAGCCCAGATGGTCTCCACTCACTGAGCATCAGCGCTGTGAAAACAGGTGATTCAGCCAGGTGCTGCACTAATCTGAATAAGTGCCACTTAATGCTGAATAGTGTGATTATGGAAAGCTTCAAACATCAGCCTCTTCCAGCCCACAGAACATTTCTGGGGCGGCTCTAAATACTGAAAGCACACAATCAAAATCTCTGTATCGTGTCCACAGCCAGCAGCAGTGGTGCCATTTCTGTCACATGTTATTGATTCTTATTAAGCTAATAACTGCACCAGCATTGATGAACTCTTGGCTGATCATCTGATTGCTCCTGGTATAAGTTAGTGCTTTTGCTGTGACTGTATGGGTCTGTGTGCTTGAACTATACCAACCCTGCTAAATGGTAAATGGACTGCAATTATATAGTGCTTTTCCATCTGCATCAGACGCACAAAGCGCTTGAAATATAACATAAAAATGAACATTGTTTGAATTATGAGTTCCAGCGGTCCGAGGGCATTTTTTGGACAGTTCACTCGCCTGGCATAAATGTTTTGTTATTGCTGTTAACAGCTCTCCCTGCAGCCCACAATCAAGTTTTATGTCTTTTTTTTACGGACAACCTGTGCTTTCATAATATATATGCTTTTGTTGTGTTTTATACGTGTAATAAAGGTTTAAAATCAAAAATAAGGAAGGAAAAAGTAAAGCGGAAAATAATTTTCCACACACATTTATTCAAAACACACAGCAAACTACAATAAACAACTGTTTTGACACTTTCTAAAGGCAATTTGAGGTCTTGTGTGAAAGACAAAAAGTACAAACAATAACAAGTACAAAACAATAAACACAAATGCACATTTTGAACAATATATACAAAATGCTCTATGTGTTTTGATTCAACTCAAGCAATTTCTGTCTGCTATTACACAAAGGTCACATCACAAATTTCTATTTCTACTGTGTTTTGGAGTCTTCCGTCTGACTCTGCAAACAGCTTTCATTTCACACTTTGGTTCCTTAGGGGGCTTTCACAGTGGCGTATGCGTAGCGCTGCTCATTACAGCGTAGATGATACGCTGTAATGAGCAGCGCTACGCATACGCCACTGTGAAAGCCCCCTTACAGTCTGAGGAGCGGCCCCTCTCCCTCACCTCATTGATATGGTAACCAGTGCTTTACACCAGAGGGAGAGAGCCACAGAGTAATCCAGTAACATTCAAATGCAAACTAGTGGAGCAATCCTGATAGTTACACACTCTTTGTTTGAGCACTTGATATTGTCATGCAAGGCTCTCTGTCTGCTCCGTCTGCTTTCACTTTCGCTATGTGTAATGGCACAGGGCGCATTGGAGGAGTTAGGGAGCTATTCAAACAGGCCAACTAGTAACACATCACTCCTGAAAACGATCTTTGGTTTATCACGTGAGGTGTATCTGCCCTACGATTGGATTTTGGAAAACCATGTGACGGTGAACCAATTCCGATTGGACACTCACATTCCGCACGTCATCACACAGCTTCTATGAGGAGTACAAAGATGGCCGACAATGGATCGAAAGTCCGGGGAGTTAACTTTTCAGAAAAAGAAAGTAAGTTTCTATCTCATATCATTAAAACGTTATTTATAATTTAGTAAAGCTTGGTCCCAGCTGTGATATACGACGGCGTCTGCCCCAGAGGGTTAATAAAATCTATCTTATATCGGTCAGGTTTGAAACTCTATCCTAGTTATACTGCCTTCAAAACCTCACTCAGCTGCTTTCAGACCCAAGTGATGACCACTATGGCAAAAGGAAAACTGTGAGGTTCATGAAGGATTTTTCCTCAGAAACGCTTGTGACTGGTGGAGGTAGGTGACAGCCCCCGCAGACATCTTGTTGTTGTCACCATGGCTGCCAGCATCCAGCACTACACAGTATGACAAGATCTGTCCTCCCATTGCAGAGCTTGGCCTCCAACTTGCATCCTGATTCCAAAAATGAGGAAATTATTATTATTCCAGTAGCAGTCAAAATTCTTGTTTCACACAACTAATAGTAGCCAGTTACTGCTGACTACTACAAAATATTGACACAGCCCATGAAGTGCAGGTGGGCATGCACACAAAAAGCTACTCCATACAGCTTATGAGCTAACCTCCACTGTGGCTATTGCCACACCTTTCCACAAAACTAAATCTTAATATGTCAAAATTGTCTTCTGTTGAAGCATGCAAGAAGCATTTCATGAGCTTTATGTTGCAGAGGAAATCAGAACAAGGCTTCTGTTCACACAGCTGTAGGTTCCTATAACTGCATACTCTACCTGCTCTGTCTACGCTCATCTCCTTTTACCACATATATACCATATACAACCCCAATTCCAATGAAGTTGGGACGTTGTGTAAAATGTAAATAAAAACAGAATACAATGATTTGCAAATCCTCTTCAACCTATATTCAATTGAATACACCACAAAAACAAGATATTTAATGTTCAAACTGATAAACTTGATTGTTTTTGTGCAAATATTTGTTCATTTTGAAATACCATACCATCACAGATGCTGGCTTTTGAACTTTGTGGTGGTAAAAATCTGGATAGTCTTTTTCCTCTTTTGTCCGGAGGACACAGCATCCATGATTTCCAAAAACAATTTGAAATGTGGACTCATCAGACCACAGCACACTTTTCCACTTTGCGTCTGTCCATTTCAAATGAGCTCAGGCCCAGAGAAGGCGGCGCGGTTTCTGGATGTGTTGATGTATGGTTTTCGCTTTGCATGGTAGAGTTTTAACTTGCACTTGTAGATGTAGCGACGAACTGTGTTAACTGTCAATGGTTTTCTGAAGTGTTCCTGAGTCCATGCGGTAAGATCCTTTACACAATGATGTTGGTTTTTAATGCAGTGTCACCGAGGGATTGAAGGTCACGGGCATTCAGTGTTGGGTTGTTGGCATTACTGCTTACATGTAGAAAGTTCTTCAGATTCTCTGAATCTTCTGATTATCTTATGGACTGTAAATGATGGAATCTCTAAATTCCTTGCAATTAAACATCGAGAAACATTGTTCTTAACTCTATTATTATTATTATTATTTCTACTATTTTTTCACACAGTTGGTTCACAAAGTTGTGATCCCTCGCCCTATCTTTGCTTGTGAATGGCTGAGCCTTTTGGGGATGCTTCTTTGATACCCAATCATGAGACTCACCAGTTTCAAATTAGGTATTCTTTGAGCATTCATCAACTTCCCAGTCTTTTGGTGCCCTGTTCCAACTTTTTTGAAATGTGTTGCAGGCATCCATTTCAAAATGAGCAAATATTTGCACAAAAACAATAAAGTTTATCAGTTTGAACATGACATATCTTGTCTTGGTGTGTATTCAATTGAATATAAGTTGAAGAGGATTTTC
This sequence comes from Thalassophryne amazonica, assembly GCF_902500255.1. Lineage (NCBI taxonomy): Eukaryota > Metazoa > Chordata > Actinopteri > Batrachoidiformes > Batrachoididae > Thalassophryne > Thalassophryne amazonica. The sequence goes on from NC_047109.1 coordinate 24,306,964, forward strand.
AAATTGTATTCTGTTTTTATTTACATTTTACACAATGTGCCAACTTCATTGGAATAGGGGTTGTAGATACAAACGTGTGCGATGTGAGTGTATTGATTCATTCAGTGTGCATCGATTCAACTGACGTGTTAAAATCGTGCTTGCATCGATTTTTTCTGAGGCACATTGAAAGCACCATCCTTGCTTCGTGTTTTGTTTTGAACACGGATGGAAGCCAGAAAGCACATTTCTACCACAACAACAAGGATGTCTGCGAGTGGTTGGAGATTTTTGATGTACCTAAGACATTCAGGCATTTGGAGATATCTTGGCTGTTTTAAAAACAAGATGCAGGTCTTTTGTAAAGAATGCTGTGCTGCTAAACCATACAGTCACCTCTGCTCCACTCAGCTATTCCTCAGATTATAAACCGAGCTCCAGAACAACTCTGGTGAGAAAAGTATCTCAAATTACTTTTGCCAAGGCGGTAATCACAATGCCCCAACTTCATTGGAATTGGGGTTGTATTTTAATTTTAGCTTTTAATTGTACCCTGATATCAAAATAACTGCGGCCAAATCCACATTCAAACAGAAATAATTTATTTCAACATCCACCAAATAAAAAAAAACCCTATCCATAAAATGAAAACAAAAGAGGCATATTGCACAAATTACATCTGATTTTGATATTGATATTGAAATTACAATGAGGTGGGCTTCATAGATAATTGGCAAAGCTTCTGGGGAAAACTTGGTCTTGTTAGGAGAGACGGCTTCCATCCCACTTTGGATGAAGCAGCTCTCATCTCTAGAAATCTGGCCAATTTTATTAAACGCTCCAAATCGTGAATATCCAGGGTTGGGACCAGGAAGCAGAGTTGTAGTCTTACACACCTCTCTGCAGCTTCTCTCCCCCTGCCATCCCCTCATTACCCCATCCCCTTAGAGACGGTGCCTGCTCCCAGACCACCATAAACAGCAAAAATCTATTTAAGCATAAAAATTCAAAAGAAAAAATAATATAGCACCTTCAACTGCACCACAGACTAAAACAGTTAAATGTGGTCTATTAAACATTAGGTCTCTCTCTTCTAAGTCCCTGTTAGTAAATGATATAATAATTGATCAACATATTGATTTATTCTGCCTTACAGAAACCTGGTTACAGCAGGATGAATATGTAGTTTAAATGAGTCAACACCCCTGAGTCACACTGTCAAATGCTCGAAGCACGGGTTGAGGAGGAGGATTACCAGCAATCTTCCACTCCAGTTTATTAATTAATCAAAGACCCAGACAGAGCCTTAATTCATTTAAAAGCTTGACTCTAGTCTTGTCCTCCAAATTGGAAGTCTCAAAAACCAGTTTTATTTGTTATCATCTATCGTCCACCTGGTTGTTACTGTGAGTTTCTTTGTGATTTTTCTGACCTTTTGTCTGACTTAGTGCTTAGCTCAGATAAGATAATTATAGTGGGTGATTTTAACATCCACATAGATGCTGAGAAGACAGCCTCAACACTGCATTTAATTTATTATTAGACTCAGTTGGCTTCGCTCAAATGTAAATGAGCCCACCCACCACCTTAGCCACACTTTAGATCTTGTTCTGACATATGGCATAGAAATTGAAGACTTAACCAGTATTCCCTGATAACCCCTTTTTATCTGATCATTTCTTAAAACATTTACATTTATTTTAATGGACTACCCAGCAGTGGGGAATGAGTTCATTACAATAGAAGTCTTTCTGAAGCGCTGTAACTAGGTTTAAGGATATGATTCATTCTTTGTTATGTTCTTCAATGCCATATACCAACACAGTGCAGAGTAGCTACCTAAACTCTGTGAGTGAGATAGATTATCTCGTCAATAGCTTACATCCTCATAAGCACAACTTGGATGCTGTAGCTCCTCTGAAAAGAGAGCCTTAAATCAGAAGTGCCTGACTCCGTGGTATAACCCACAAACTCGCAGTTTAAAGCAGATAACCCGTAAGCTGGAGAGGAAATGATGTCTCACTATTTAGAAGATCTTCATTTAGCCTGGAAAAAGAGTCTGTTGCTCTATTAAAAAAAAGCCCTCCGTGAAGCTAGGACATCTTACTATTCATCACTAATTGAAGAAAATAAGAACAACCCAGGTTCTTTTCAGCACTGTAGCCAGGCTGACAAAGAGTCAGAGCTCTATTGAGCCGAGTATTCCTTTAACTTTAACTAGTAATGACTTCATGACTTTCTTTGCAAATAAAATTTTAACTATTAGAGAAAAAATTATTCATAGCCATCACAAAGACATATCTTTATGTTCGACTGCTTTCAGTAATGCTGGTATTTGGTTAGACTCTTTCTCTCCGATTGTTCTGTCTGAGTTACTTTCATTAGTCACTTCCTCCAAACCATCAACATGTCTATTAGACTCCATTCCTACCAGGCTACTCAAGGAAGCCCTACCGTTAATTAATGCTTGATCTTAATTGATCAATCTATCTTTATTAGTTGGCTATGTACCACAGGCTTTTAAGGTGGCAGTAATTAAACCATTACTTAAAAAGCCATCACTTGACCCAGCTATCTTAGCTAATTATAGGCCAATCTCCAACCTTCCTTTTCTCTCACAAATTATTGAAAGGGTAGTTGTAAAACATCTAACTGATCATCTGCAGAGGAATGGTCTATTTGAAGAGTTTCAGTCAGGTTTCAGAATTCATCATAGTACAGAAACAGCATTAGTGAAGGTTACAAATGATCTTCTTATGGCCTCAGACAGTGGACTCATCTCTGCGTTCGTCCTGTTAGACCTCAGTGCAGCTTTTGATACTGTTGACCATAAAATTTTATTACAGAGAATAGAGTATGCCATAGGTATTAAAGGCACTGCGCTGCAGTGGTTTGAATCATATTTATCTAATAGATTACAATTTGTTCATGTAAATGGGGAGTCTTCTTCACGGACTAAGGTTAATTATGGAGTTCCACAAGGTTCTGTGCTAGGACCGATTTTATTCACTTTATACATGCTTCCCTTAGGCAGTATTATTAGAAGCATTGCTTAAATTTTCATTGTTACACAGATGATACCCAGCTTTATCTATCCATGAAGCCAGAGGACACACACCAGTTAGTTAAACTGCAGGAATGTCTTCCTGCTTTTAAATTCAGATAAAACTGAAGTTATTGTACTTGGCCCCTCAAATCTTAGAAACATGGTGTCTAACCAGATCTTTACTCTGGATGGCATTACCCTGACCTCCAGTAATACTGTGACAAATCTTGGAGTCATTTTGATCAGGATATGTCCTTCAATGCGCATATTAAGCAAATATGTAGGACTGCTTTTTTGCATTTGCACAATATCTCTAAATTAGAAAGGTCTTGTCTCACAGTGATGCTGAAAACCTAATTCATGCATTTATTTCTTCTAGGCTGGACTATTGTAATTCATTATTATCAGGTTGTACTAAAAGTTCCCTGAAAAGCCTTCAGTTAATTCAAAATGCTGCAGCTGAGTACTGGCAGGGGACTAGAAGGAGAGAGCATATTTCACCCATATTGGCTTCTCTTCATTTGCTCCCTGTTAATTCCAGAATAGAATTTAAAATTCTTCTTCTTACTTATAATAGGTAATAGGTAATAATAATCAGGTCCCATCTTATCTTAGGGACCTCATAGTACCATATCACCCCAATACAGCACTTCGCTCTCAGACTGCAGGCTTACTTGTAGTTCCTAGAGTTTGTAAGAGTAGAATGGGAGGCAGAGCCTTCAGCTTTCAGGCTCCTCTCCTGTGGAACCAGCTCCCAATTCGGATTAGGGAGATTAAGATTAAGTTTAAAACTTTCCTTTTTGAAAAAGCTTACAGTTAGGGCTGGATCAGGTGACCCTGAACCATCCTTTCGTTATGCTGCTATAGACTTAGACTGCTGGGGCTTTTCCCATGATGCACCCAGTGTTTCTTTTTATTCACCTCTTTTTGCTCTGTATGCACCACTCTGCTTTTAATCATTAGTGATTGATCTCTGCTCTCTTCCACAGCATGTCTTTTTCCTGATTCTCTCCCCTCAGCCCCAACCAGTCCCAGCAGAAGACTGCCCCTCCCTGAGCCTGGTTCTGCTGGAGGTTTCTTCCTGTTAAAAGGGAGTTTTCCTTCCCACTGTCGCCAAGTGCTTGCTCATAGGGGGTCGTTTTGACCGTTGGGGTTTTTCTGTAATTATTGTATGGCTTTTGCCTTACAATATAAAGCGCCTTGGGGTGACTGTTTGTTGTGATTTGGCGCTATATAAATATAATTGATTTGATTTGATTTGATTAAATACATTTTGCAGATCAGGATGTGTCTCAACACAAATTTTGAAACGTTTAAAACTTTCCTGATTGCTCACAATTTTTACAATACTACTTTTACCACAGATTGCCCCCATTTTCAGGCCCTCACTGGGCATTCGTTGTTTTCAAAAATATACAATTGGGTGCCAAATATCAGCAATGGGACACTGGCTTAACTGAAGCTTCTCACAAGTAAAGATTCCAGCCTTGTATTTTCTTGGATTTTAAAGTGACTGACTGTTGTTTCCAAACAGCAACACGTACCTCTTTTATAGACCGAAAGCCAACATTTTTTATTTTGTTGTTGTTGCATGAAAAGTGTGTTTTGACATCAGAGTTCCATTCTGTCAGTGATCACATTTGAGTAAGGTCTTTGTTCATCTTGCAGAAACCTACGTAAAATCTCATGTGCCTCCTACCAATCCTGACAACTGTGGAGTTAATCGCCCCGCAGTGTTTAGCTCCATTACACTGTACCTTTTAAACTACACTTCTGGAGCACTGTAGCCAGGACATCCACACACTCACCAAAGATCACAACGTGACCTCTAAGGTGAGTGAGTCGTGCACTAACCTTGAGGTCAGTGACCTCTGTGACCTCACTCAGAACTCAGACCCTGAGCATGCTAACTAAGAGCAGACACTGTACTTTCTGTCATGTTTCATGTTCGGCATGAATATAGTCCAACTGCATTCTGTGTAGAAGTCATATTTGTAACAGATATCTGCTGATTTTTAAAAAGCAAAGACTGTTATCAATTAATTATTCTCAAAAGAATTTTCTGTTTCATTCTGTGTATGCTTCACTGACTTCAGTTTTAATCAGCATGAGCTGGAAAGGAATCTTGGATCACTTGGAGACACAATCAGAGTGTGTGCTGAATCTTTAATCAGTGCTAAACACTCAGTATGGATTTTCCCAGCCAGGTGTTTCAAAGTCAACACTGCCTCGATGGTGACACTTAGGGAACAATCACTGAATTCCCAGTGTGGTTCGATATCCTGATTGGAAGTATGAATTATCTCAATGCATCTACTGAAAGAGGTTTTTGAGACAGCAGGTAACTAAGTGATTAAAGGGCTTCCTGGGAATTTACAAATGTTTTCAAGGCATCTACACGTACAGCGGCTGTTTTCCACTGAGTCACAATGTGTATTACTCATTTCCTAACTCATATTAATGAATTATGCACCAGTCCTTGAGGTGCAGGCATCTTGCTGCCTCCTGCTCTGTAATGGGCAACAAACACATTTGTTGCATTTACTTTGAAACCTAAAGAGGAAACATTAGTGAACACAAAGGGATGCCAAAAACAGGAACGGACAGGATGTTGATGTTATTATTCTCACTGAACATACTGCTGAGTCCACACAGTTTGAAGGACCATAACACATTGTTACACAGGCAGAGTGAAAAGCGCAAATGACTCAATCTCGTGGCAAACCACAAAACTGCACTCGTGGTTACTAAGTATTGTAGTAATTCATGGTAATAGAGTATGGAATAAGTGGTTGCAAAGGGCTTCAGCCTTCCATCCCTCCATTTTCTTATACTTATCAGGCCCTAGCACATGGTCTTGCTGAAAAACAGACTCGGTCAGTTGCAACCGTATGGTTGCGGTTGCAATCTCATATTGTGTGGGCTTCATGAGATGCCCCATTGATGAGCACCAAAGAGCTCTTTTCAAAAATAAATGACTAAAAATGCCATGGATTTTCAGGTTTTTATGGGAAAACTGACCATTCACAGATCATTCACCAACCTACTGACTCCACTGCACGCCATCTTTGCACATTTATTACACGTCTCGTGTTCTTGTCTACAGCATATGACATACTTCATTAGTCTGATTGGATTGTATGTCTATCAAATAGCATCCACAGGCAGTTTTGTCAGAGTACAATGATTCTTACTGCCTCCAGGAAATAAAAGGTGAATCGAGAGGTATGAGATTAAATCTCAGTTTGAGAATTATTCTGACTATGCCAGGCTAAGAAGTGACACATTCCGGTGCAGGCAATGGCTTAACCCTCTGGGGTCCAAGGGCATTTTTTGGACAGTTCACTTGCCTGACATAAATGTTTTATTATTGCTGTTAACAGCTCTCCCTGCATCCCACAATCAAGTTTAATGTCTCTTTTTTCAGGACAACCTGTGCTTTCAGAATAATATATTTTTGTTGTGTTTTACACACACAGCAAACTATAACAACTGTTTTGACACTTTATAAAGGTAATTTGAGGTCTTGTGTGAAAGACTGTACAACAAAAAGGTTCAAACAATAAATACAAATGCATATTTGAACAATATATACAAAATGGTCTATGCATTTTGTTATTTTGATATAGTAAACAGTGCTTTATGCAGAGAAAGCAACAGAGTTATCCAGTAACATTCACATGCAAACTAGTGGAGCAATCCTGATAGTTACACACTCTTTGTTTGAGCATGTGAGATTGTCATCAGAGGCTGTCACTTTCGCTGTGTGTAATGGCACAGGACGCACTGAGTAGTAATAGTATGTACTCATTGAGCACGCAGGGGGCTATTCAAACAAGCCAACGAGTAACATATCACTCCTGAAAACGATCTTTGGCTATTCATGTGAGGTGAATCTGCCCTACGATTGGATTTTGGAAAACCATGTGACGGTGAACTAATTCCGATTGGACACTCACATTGCACACATCATCACACAGCTTCTATGAGGAGTACAAAGATGGCCGACAGTGGATCGAAAGTCCGGGGAGTTAACTTTTCAGCAAAAAAAAGTAAGTTTCTCATATCATTAAAAAGTTATTTATAATTTAGTAAAGCTTGGTCATAGCGGTCGTATACGACGTTTTCGGCCCCAGAGAGTTAAAGCCCACCAGCAAGAGCAGCAGTCTTCCAAACAAAGCTCCCTGAGGATCCCCCTCCACCACCACCACCACCACCTTCCTATGCTGCACCTGGACAGTGGTGAGCCCATCTTGAGAGAAAAAAAACAGTGTAAAAGTACAGTAGAAACCAATGATTGTTTGATTTTTCCATTAGTGCATACGTTTAGTTTTTAATTTTTGTTTTAAAGTTTAGTTGCAATTTGATGAACGAATGTTCCCCAAGAGTGCACTTGTTATAAATCCACCCATGTAAGGCATATCTGAACATTGCACTGTGTAGAGATAGGTTATATTTAAAATGTAATAGGTTGCATATTACAAGTTACTCTGTTAAAATGTAATAAATAATGTAGCTAATTAATTCCTAATATACTTTTTATTACTTTACTAACAAAAGTTTTAAACTGGACAATAAAGTTGAAAAATCTTTTAAAAAAAATACAAATGTGAACTTGGCAGTGGAGACTTCACAACAGTGATTACTGTAAAGCTTTTATTAAACATTCTTCAGAATGACTTAAATTAAGTTTTGTGGTCACCTGCAGTGAATGCCTGTTCCTCCCAGTGTCCCCCTGTTTCTGTCCTCTGAACAGCAACATTCCAAACAATCCCATTGTTACAAACCCGGACAGTTTGTGCAGAAAAAGTCATCAAATTGGTCACTAGTTACTACGTAGGATTTTTAGTCACATGGTCAAAAGTCACACAGTGTAGTAAGAAGAATCTAAATTGACAAAACTGAGACAGAGACTGCAAAGCAGACAGGATGTAGCAGTGCAAATTCAAAATTAGGACCAAATGAAATGAATTGTTACACAGCTTCAAAATATTTGAACATACCTCATTCACATGCCAATTATTATATTGATTAGCTTATTGTTATTTTTACTCTGCATGCTGGTAATTTGCAGCCCAGGCTCACATTTTTTTTTTCGTTCTCCCGTGACGAAATGAGTCAAATTTTCGTGACGGGTTTTTTTTAACTCATTATTCCTAACCCTACTCCTACTCCTACCCCGACCCAAACCTTAACCATAACTTAATCATACTCTTTCCCCCCACCCTAACCATACCCCCCCCCCCCCCGCTTCACTTTTAATTTCGTGCAGCCATCATGGAATGAATTAGAATGAATGAATGAAAAAATGAGGTGCTTTTCATCACAATATCATGAACCAGTAGATTAATGTATATTTCGTGCTGCTGAATCACAACTTGCCGTGAGACCAGGTTGGAATTGCACACAAGTGATGACTGTGAGAAGCGTTGGTACGTGCTGCAATCCAAAGTGAGAGCGGAGATTACAGCACACAAATTAAGTTCTTCTCGAGCATCAGAAGACTTGGTGTTTGGTTTGATCATTCATTGTCTCTTGATAGCCATTCTAGACTCTTGGTCAAAAACGGTTTTTACCACTTGAGAAATACGAGGTCTGTTAGATAAGAAACTGACACTTTTATTTTTTTTTTTAACTATATGGATTTGAATGACGTGCGATTACACCAATCATGCTTGAACCCGTGCGCATGCGTGAGTTTTTTCACGCGTGTCGGTGATGTCATTTCCCTGTGGGCAGGCCTTGAGTGAGATGTGGTCCCGCCCTCTCGGATGAATTCCTTTGTTTCACACGCTGCTCGAGACGGCGCGCGTTGCTTTATCAAAATTTTTTCTGGACCTGTGAGGAATATCCGAGTGGACACTATTCGAGAAATTAAGCTGGTTTTCGGTGAAAAGTTTAACGGCTGATGAGAGATTATGGGGTGTTTCTGTCGCTGTAAGAACTTCCCACGGAGCGGGACGTCGCGCAGCACTTCCAGGCGCCGTCGTCGGCCTGTTTCGACCTGAAAACATCCTAATTTAAGGCTTAATTCACCCAGGACGTCGTGAGAGAACAGAGAAGATTCAGAAGAGGCCGGCATGAGGACTTTATGCGGACATTCCACTGTTTAAGGACATTTTTAATGAAAGACGTGCACGCAAATTCGCCGAGTCATCACTGTGTGCGCCGCGACAGGAAAAACACCTCCGTTTTGAAAACCATTTGTAAAATTCAGGCGGCTTTTGATGGCTTTCAACAAGTGAGTAACTGAGAAATTGTTTAACAGCTTGGGCATGTTCCAACTGTTTTTCCTGTCGCGACCCCCCGGTCGGGTCCGGCCCGACATGCGACTCTGCCCGCACGTTCTTTCATTACAAAATGTCCATTAACAATGGAATGTCCGAATAAACTCCTCATGCCGACTTCTTCTGAAAGTTCTCTGTTCTCTGACGACTTCCTGGGTCAACAGAGCCTGAAATGTGGAAGTTTTCAACTTGAAACGGCGAGACGCTGCCGCCTCGAAGCGCAGATTGCCGTCAGGCACTGTGGGCCGTCCTTACGGCGACACTACCAGACCAAAATCTCTCATCAGCCGTTAAAATTTTTACCGAAAACCAGCTGAATTTATCGAATGGTGTCCACTCAGTTGTGCCTTACAGTTTTGAAAAAATTTGATCAAACAAAGCAGCAGTCTCTGAGCCATTCCTAAACAATGAAAAAATCGATGAGAGGGTGGGCGACTCCTCACTCAAAGACTGCCCACAGGCGAATGACGTAACCGACAGGCGTGAAAAAACTCTCGCATGCCCACGAGGGTTTCAAGCATGTCTGATGTAATCACACGTGATTCAAATTCATATGGTTTTTGAAAAAAACCATAAGGTCGGATACTTTTCTAATAGACCTCGTATTGCCAAGTTGAGGCCAATTCTGTCTAACTCTGATCTGGAAGTTGTGATTCATGCTTTTATTTCTTCTCATTTAGATTATTGCAACTCACTTTTTACTTGTTTTAATAAATCTGCCTTAAATTGTCTTCAAATGGTCCAAAATGCTGCAGCAAGACTTTTAACAAGATCTAGTAGATGGACTCACATTACCTCCATTCTAGCCTCCCTGCACTGGCTTCCTATCAAATATCATATCGATTTTAAAATTTTGTTTTTGACTTTTAGAGCCTGGCATGGTCAGGCCCCCAAATATGTGTTGGATATGTTGAGCCCCTACATCTCTGGTCGCTCCCTTTGTTCCTCGGGGCAGAACCTCCTCACGGTTCTGAGAACCTGCTTTAAAACCAGAGGAGAATTCTTTCAAGTTGTGGCTCCTAAACTTTGGAAAAAATGTTCCTCTGTCCCTTCGTGCGACCGTCTCTGTGGATTCTTTCAAAAGGCAGCTAAAGACATTTTTGTTTGGTCAAGCTTTTAGTTGATTGTTCTCTTCATCACTGTTTTATTTTTTTATCTATTTATTTATTTTTTAACATGGTTGTGTATTTTTGTTTTACCTTTTGTGAAGCACTTTGTGATTTTATCTGTGAAAAGTGCTATATAAATAATGTTTCTTCTTCTTCTTCTTCTCAAACACGTGAGTGTTATAGGACATGGCTTTTGGCATTGCTTACTTTTAATAATTGTATGAATGTTATAGACTCTATATGCAATTTACACTTTTCCCATAGCCAGCAATGTTGAGATGACCTTTATCTCAGACATTATTACGTTATTATGCTGGGAGAAAAGTAAGCTCATTCCTGATGAGGTCAACCACAAACATCAAGCTGGTAGAGTGTTACTGAATAACTGCCATCTCTTCTTCCTCCTCCTCTTTATGCTGTCTTGTCTGTTTAAGATACTCTTAAGGTGCCTTGACACTTGCATAAACTTGATTCCCACACTGGCACACAATCTTTTGTGCAAGTGAATAAACTCATTGTGAACTGTTGTAAACTGTGCGTGAGCTGTCCTCGGCTGTGTGCAAGTGTGCAAAGAAATTTTGAAATGTTCAAAACTTCTACCATGCTAGACGTGAACATTGCGCAACCTATTCGAAAACACTACGTCACTGTGAGTCAATGCATCTCTTTTCCGCAGCACATCTGAACGAGATGTTACATCTATTATAAACACAATTTCACACATTATTGAACACATGAGAAAAAATTACAATGCAACTGTTTCCCCAACCCATTACAATCTACAGTAAATAGAAATAATTCCCTTAGAGATGATTCCAATGCATTCTCCACTGCATAATGTGCACAAGAGAAGCTGCAATTGTAGATAATTTTTCTGTGATTCTGGGAGTGATGAGGCATGGTTTCATCAGCCACGTTCTGAGAGTAAATGTATCATCGGCTACAAAATGATTTTATTGAATGTGGCATCAAACGGGACAAAGTGCAGCGTCCAGCAGGACAAAGCAGGTTGCACTGGTACGATGAATTGTGCAGCAATGCAGGGATCAGTTTTGTGCAAGTGTCAAGGTGGCTTTAGGCTTCTTAAAAATCCTCCTCCCTCCTCTTAACAGGAGCTCTCTTAAAGCCTAAGATGCTTTGTGAATTACTTTTATTTTTCCAAGGGAAAATTCAAAGATTTTTCTTAGAATGACGTCACAAAGAGCTCCTTTTAGCCTTAGGATGCTTTGTGAATACAGGCCCAGGTTTTTGTTGCACTTTCTGCTTCTTCATGATTGCAGTGTGCCTGATCACACCTTCTTTTATTAAGACTAACACACGGATGTAGTCCATGAGCCAGTCATGAATTTTGACCTAATCGGTAACACTTAAGAGGAAAAAAAACACTTAGAATCCAGCCTCAGTGTATCATGACCTACACAAAAATGTATGATAGCCAACCCAGGGTGGTAGCTGTAGCCAGGTAGGATCAATGAAGAATTACACAGAGGTCAAACTTTAAAAAGGCTCCATTCATGTTGAAAACTATATCACATTATTTGTCTGATCGTAACAATTCCAAAAAAGGTATAGTTTGGACTATCTATGATGGAATGTTCTGGAGTTATGGGGCAAAAACAGCAAAAATGGTGACAAAGGTCAGTTTCAGTTTGTACAGGGGTTAGAACTTAAAGTTGCTCCAATTTCAGCCAAAAAATTATGCAAATTATTGGTTGAAATAAAAGGATCAATAAATGGAATAGTTTTGACTGTGTTGAATGCTTTGTCTCCAAAGTAAAGGTCAACCAAGGTCAACATCCATTAGATTCTATGACATGTGACATATACTCAACAAAAATATAAACGCAACACTTTTGGTTTTGCTCCCAGTTTTGTTTCATGGGGGGATACCAGTCAGTATCTGGTGTGACCACCATTTGCCTCATGCAGTGCAACACATCTCCGTTGCATCATCCATGAAGAAACACCTCTCCAACGTGCCAAACGCCAGTGAATGTGAGCATTTGCTCACTCAAGTCAGTTACGACGACGAACTGGAGTCAGGTTGAGACCCCGATGAGGACGACGAGCATGCAGATGAGCTTCCCTGAGACGGTTTCTGACAGTTTGAGCAGAAATTCTTTGGTTATGCAAACCGATTGTTTCAGCAGCTGTCCGAGTGGCTGGTCTCAGACGATCTTGGAGGTGAACATGCTGGATGTGGAGGTCCTGGGCTGGTGTGGTTACACGTGGTCTGCGGTTGTGAGGCTGGTTGGATGTACTGCCAAATTCTGTGAAATGCCTTTTGAGACAGCTTATGGTAGAGAAATGAACATTCAATACATGAGCAACAGCTCTGGTTGACATTCCTGCTGTCAGCATGCCAATTGCACGCTCCCTCAAATCTTGCGACATCTGTGGCATTGTGCTGTGTGATAAAACTGCACCTTTCAGAGTGGCCTTTTATTGTGGACAGTCTAAGGCACACCTGTGCACTAATCATGGTGTCTAATCAGCATCTTGATATGGCACACCTGTGAGGTGGGATGGATTATCTCAGCAAAGGAGAAGTGCTCACTATCACAGATTTAGACTGGTTTGTGAACAATATTTGAGAGAAATGGTGATATTGTGTATGTGGAAAAAGTTTTAGATCTTTGAGTTCATCTCATACAAAATGGGAACAAAACCAAAGTGTTTATATTTTTGTTGAGTATATGTTACCCTGTAACATGATAACTAAGCATGACAGATGTTGCAAACTATTCCTTTTTAGAACCCTATTAACCTAAACAATAATTAGCTTTTTTTTTCTGAAATTGGAGCAACTTTAATATTTGACCCCTGTACAAACTGAAATTGACCTTTGTCACCATTTTGCTGTTTTGACCCCATAACTCCAGAACATTCCTTCACAGATAGTCCAAACTATACCTTTTTGAATCACTATGATCAGACAAGTAATGTGATATAGTTTTCAATATGATTGGAGTATTTTTAAAGTTTGACCTCTGTGTCATTCTTCGTTGACCCCTACCTGGCTTTAGCTACCACCCTTGGATGGCTATCATACATTTTTGTGTAGGCCATGATACACTGAGGCTGCATTCTAAGTTGTGTTTTTTCCCCTTAAGTGGTACTGAAAACCTGCTTGGCCCATGGACTAATGGGTGCACAGATCAGTGCAAATTCACTTTCTGTGTCAAAAGTGAGTCCCTTCAGCTGCTTCCTCGTTTTCACATGAGGTCACCACAGCAGATCTGTGGAAGATCTGCATGTTGAATAGGCACAAGTTTTACAGCGGATGCCCATCCTGACGCAACACCACATTACATGGAGAAATGTGGTAGGGGTGGGGTTTGAACTGGGAACCTCCTGTACTGAAACCAAACACAGTAACAACTTGGCCATCACCCCTGCTAATTTGCTTTCTGTATCAAAAGCATGATAACGACACGTGCATGATGTGGAGCCCAGCACTGACACTTAAGACAGGGTCAGATAAAGCCAATCGTGTTTGAAGTGACGTGGAGGGTTGGAGCACATCTGGTCACCAGCACGAGGGGCCCAGTTGCAGCACATTCTGCAGTGTAGGGTGTGTGTTCCTCGGCGTGATGACTGCGCTGTGAGGTGTGCACAGTGTGTTTCTGCAGCAGTTTTAATGGGCCTCCAACACACCTCTCATAATGTGCAGCCAGCCATAGACAGGATGCTCCATAAAGTCTGCTGGACAGCCAGAAGACTCACAGGATAAAAGAAGACAAACCCTACAGGTCCTCAATCAATGCCGCTGCCATCGATATTCATCACCTCACTGCCCCTAAAGCAGCCTCCTGTTAACTAAGAGTATCAGCTCACTGTGGAGCCATGTTTGAGATGGAACCCGAAATAGAGCAAGCCAGAATTTACACTCAGTGCAGTATTGATTCAATTTTTGCTCATTTCTCCTGTCTGCAGAAAGTTTAATTGGATCTTCTATAATGACACGCCAAGGCTGAAGACAGTCAAAACAGCAAGTGTAACAATCCAACAAGTAAGTACTGCTAAAAAAAAAGTGTGCACTGAGCACTCATCTCGCCTTTTGTCTTTAAGCTTTATCAATCTAAAATGAAATGCACACTGGAGAGCAATTTGTTCCCCTTATATCGTGGCCACAATTGATTTTTTTTTTTCCTCAACCACACACAAAATCCCTCTCTCATTAACATGTCAAAGATGATTCTTTTCATTTTTGTTCATCTCGTGTTCCTATTGTGCTCCGCTGCAGATTGGATGCTTTCTGTGAAATAAAAAACAACAATAGAGTGAGTAAGTGCCGCAGAGGAAGACTCAATATCATAACACAGACATATTGATATTTTGGGCTTTCCCTTCCTGCCTTAATGATTATAACTCATAAATCATATTTGAAAGAACGCTGGGAAGTGATTGCTGTTCTGCTGTATTTCATATGTGGAATACCCGTCTGGAAGCTAAACAAGATTAGGCACAGAACTATTGGACATGAGCTCTTTGTGCAGTACTGCTGAAGCAGTGAATAAATATTCAGTGAACAGCTTGAGCAGAAAACCCAGTTTCGGTGTGGAGCAATGAAAAAGAGTGATGGGCCTTTGCTTTCTCATCAGCACAGGCGAGAAGTAAGAGCAAGATGATCTGCGTAGCTTCAGGCTTTTTCTCTCACCTCTCAGGACAACCTGATCAGAAGTGAGAAACACTGGGAGATGCTGCTTGGCCAGTTTGATGCACAACAACTCTGTAAAAAATAAGATGCTCTCATTCACAGCCAAACACATGGTTTTCAGGCTGTTATTTTTAATGTCTGACTTTAGTCTGGTCAAACACTTTGGACCTACACTGGTTATCTGGACAGCGACTGATCCTTGTTGCCTGAATAAATGTGCTGGGTTTTTTTTGTTTGTTTGTTTTTCTTTTTTTTTTGCCTAATCACTCCAAAAAAATGCAGCAAATACAACCCCTGGCAAAAATTATGGAATCATACAAAGTCATTTCAAATGGCAACTTTCTGGCTTTAAGAAACACTATAAGAAATCAGGAAAAAAATTGTGGCAGTCAGTAACGGTTACTTTTTTAGACCAAGCAGAGGAAAAAAATATGGACTCACTCAATTCTGAGGAATAAATTATGGAATCACCCTGTAAATTTTCATCCCCAAAACTAACACCTGCATCAAATTAGATCTGCTCGTTAGTCTGCATCTAAAAAGGAGTGATCACACCTTGGAGAGCTGTTGCACCAAGTGGACTGACATGAATCATGGCTCCAACATGAGAGATGTCAATTGAAACAAAGGAGAGGATTATCAAACTCTTAAAAGAGGGTAAATCATCACGCAATGTTGTAAAAGATGTTGGATGTTCACAGTCAGCTGTGTCTAAACTCTGGACCAAATACAAACAACACAACGAAAATGCACAACAAAACAAATGAGGAACGAATGGGAGGAAACTGGAGTCAACGTCTGTGAACGAACTGTAAGAAACCGCCTAAACGAAATGGGATTTACATACAGAAAAGCTAAATGAAAGCCATCATTAAAACCTAAACAGAAAAAAACAAGGTTACAATGGGCTAAGGAAAAGCAGTCGTGGACTGTGGATGACTGGATGACTGGATGAAAGTCATATTCAGTGATGAATCTCGAATCTGCATTGGGCAAGGTGATAATTCTGGAACTTTTGTTTGGTGCCGTTCCAATGAGATTTATAAAGATGACTGCCTGAAGAGACATGTAAATTTCCACAGTCATTGATGATATGGGGCTGAATGTCAGGTAAAGGCACTGGGGAGATGGCTGTCATTACATCATCAATAAATGCACAAGTTTATGTTGATATTTTGGACACTTTTCTTATCCCATCAATTGAAAGGATGTTTGGGGATGATGAAATCATTTTTAAAGATGATAATGCATCTTGCCATAGAGCAAAAACTGTGAAAACATTCCTTGCAAAAAGACACATAGGGTCAATGTCATGGCCTGCAAATAGTCCGAATCTTAATCCAATTGAAAATCTTTGGTGGAAGTTGAAGAAAATGGTCCATGACAAGGCTCCAACCTGCAAAGCTGATCTGGCAACAGCAATCAGAGAAAGTTGGAGCCAGATTGATGAAGAGTTTTGTCACTCATTAAGTCCATGCCTCAGAGACTGCAAGCTGTTATAAAGCCAGAGGTGGTGCAACAAAATACTAGTGATGTGTTGGAGCGTTCTTTTGTTTTTCATGATTCCATAATTTTTTCCTCAGAATTGAGTGATTCCATATTTTTTTTTCCTCTGCTTGGTCTAAAAAAAGTAACCATTACTGACTGCCACAGTTTTTTTCCTGATTTCTTATAGTGTTTCTTAAAGCCAGAAAGTTGCCATTTGAAATGACTTTAGTTTTGTGTCATGTCTGTGATCTGCTTTTTTTCTACAAAATTAAACAACTGAATGAACATCCTCTGAGGCCGGTGATTCCATAATTTTTGCCAGGGGTTGTACAAAGAAAAACTTACTAAAGTATTCTCTTAACCCTCTGGGGTCCGAGGGCATTTTTTGGACAGTTCACTGACATAAATGTTTTTTATTGCTGTTATCAGTTCTGCCTGCATCCCACAATCAAGTTTTATGTCTCTTTTTTCATGACAAACTGTGCTTTCAGAATATATGTTTTGTTGTGTTTTATAAGTGTAATAAAGGTTTACAATCAAAAACATGCAAGGAAAAAATAAAGTGAAAAATAATTTTCCACACACATTTATTCAAAACACACAGCAAACTATAATAAACAACTGTTTTGACACTTTATAAAGGTAATTTGAGGTTCTGTGTGAAAGACTCTACAACAGAAAGGTTCAAACAATAAACACAAATGCACATTTTGAACAATATATACAAAATGGTCTGTGCGTTTTGTTGTCCATTGATATGGTAAACATGCTTTATGCAGAGAAAGCAACAGAGTTATCCAGTAACATTCACATGCAAACTAGTGGAGCAATCCTGATTGTTACACACTCTTTGTTTGAGCATATGAGATTGTCATCAGAGGCTCTCCGTCTGCTCCTGCTTTCACTGATCGCTGTGCGTAATGGCGCAGGGCGCACTGAGTATGTACTAATAGTATGTACTCATTGGAGCACCCAGGGGGCTATTCAAACGGGCCAACTAGTAACATATCACTCCTGAAAACGATCTTTGGCTTTTCACGTGAGGTAAATCTGCCCTATGATTGGATTTTAGAAAACGATGTGATGTTGAACCAATTCTGATTGGACACTCACATTGCGCATGTCATCACACAGCTTCTATCAGGAGTACAAAGATGGCCGATGGCTGGCTTGAAAGTCCGCAGAGTTAACTTTTCAGCAAAAAAAAGTAAGTTTCTATCTCATATCATTCAAAAGTTATTTTAATTTAGTAAAGCTTGGTCTTAGCCGTCGTATACGACGGCATCAGCCCCAGAGGTTTATGTACATACCACAGCACACTGCTGTCTATGTGTTTGACTCAAACCAATCTCACGCCATTTTATCACGACATCAAGGAAAGTAAATTCATGCTCCCGTCAAGAAAATGTGTCACTCTTCATATGTGTTGATGCAAGAGGGAAGTGGTAGAGGTAGAAATAGAATATTAAAAAAAACACATAATGAAAATGTGACTCATTTCATGATGGGAGCATGAAAAAACATGCGGTAGCTCTTGTAGCTATAGTTAGCTTATTTTCATTATTTACATTTTTATTTTACATGGTGTAGAATTTTAATGATTCTTCAGTTTATGGGTTCCTTTATAGATATCAACATATATTATCTAAGTTTGGGGTTTCCATCAGATAGCATATAGAATATGTATTTTGTCTTCCTATAGTAAGCTAGCAGGGTGAACTTTAGATAGATACCTAAAACATATTACATCATAGCTTCTGTTTCTATAATAAAATAACCATATTTATAGCTTAGTCTAATAGCTATTATTTAATTTTACTACTAGTCTACAGACTAGGTATACTACAATATTCTCCTGTATTAAATTTGTGTTTTAGAAGCTAACTCCTATAATATTATGTAGTACTATATTTCTTGTATATGTTGTTTATTACCCTTATTGTGTACATATCACTTATATACATTATTTCAAATTTCTTGAGCCACTTGGGTGGGTACAGAGAGTTCCCATGGGATAAAAAAAAGCTTTTCAACCTACCATCCCTGGTTCTCAAGACCAGGCACCTAAGTGGCTCTACTCTACTCTATTCTACACTTCTATTCTACTCGTCTTTTTTTAGATATACCTTAGTATACACTATTATAGTTTGACCTTAGAAGTGGAATGTATTATAGAAGACATACCTTACTGAATTTTCATGAAAAAACAAAGAGTGAGACTGCGGTTTGACTGCCAGGCATTTTTGTAAGCCTACAGAATGTGTCACCTGATTAAACATTTTGGCGTAGAGGAAGACTTTCTTTCACCAAAACAGACCCCCCCACCCCCCGCCTATCAACTTTAGAAAAATGGTTGAATTGGTGTCTGAACACTGAAACAGGGAAAGAATTGTTGTCGACCTGGCGGTGACCAGGAAGGACACACTGTGAGCTCAGACAATGAGATTAAACGTAATGTGCTAATGAGTGCATGACTTTGCCAAGTAAGCGCTACAGAGATGACGTCTAATAGTTTTAGAATGTGGATTCATCAGAGGAGCAGCTGGTTCAGACGAGACAGAAGCAAATAAAAGATGAGCTGCTGGTATTTTACATTTAACTGTGCTGCTTGGAGTGCATGACATTTTATCACATCCAGAATGCTCTATTCTAATTGGCTGAAAGGTAAGATTGATTTTCACGTCATCTTATGGCCTCAGACTAAATGTCTGTAAAGTCACAAACAGAACTATAAAGTCATTCTGACTTTAAGGCTGACCGTAGCAGCATAAATATTACAGCTAAAGTGAAAATCCAACTGTGTTTTTATTTTATTTCTAAATAACAGCTTGAATGGAAGTTACATTAGAATGAGTAACTATAACTTTATGCTGCATTTACACATAGGCAGGACACGTTACAAATGTCATATATGCGTCATTCTTGGCACATTCCTGACATTCTTAACTTGACAACGCATCTGAATAGCTTTCTTAATAGTGCGTGTTGGTGCGTGATATTCGTGATTTTCGTGGAGCATGTTTTTGGCTGTCAAAAAATCTTCCACGAATGTCACGCACCACCCTCATTTCACCTCATGTCATAGAGGTCGCAACTGAGCGAGTAGATCTGTCTTGATTAGTGGTGATCCTTAATAGAGCGTGACAGCATTCTTCTCTGACATGCGCACAATTAAACACTGCTGCACTGCATTCAGTTTCATTGCTGCAGTATGCTGAAGAAGGACAGTGACGCCAAGTCGGTTAAAAGCCTTGTTCCAGTGCTCCTCAGCATGCTCCTGCAGGTGTTCCACCTGCTGCTGCTGTGCCTGATGTTTGGGAAAATGAGTGAGACGAGAGCTGCGTGGAGCCACACATCTGGCTCTCTCCATCTCTTCCTCCTCTCTGTGCCACTCCACGGCACAGAACCCAACTAAGCATGCAGTCTCAAAGTTCTTCTGCTGTGGATTTTGAGGAGCAAACTGGAGCGATCTGAATTGTTCAGCAGCTGATGGATGAATATAGGAGTGTGTTTGGAGACAATTTGCCTCATGCACAACATGACAGAATGTAACGATGCGCTGTTATGCACAATAGCAATAGCGGAACAGCGTGCAACAGCGCACAACATTATTCTTGACGTACGTAAGGCTTCCTGATAATTCTCCAGCAACACATGCCATTAATCATAACACATGGTAAGAGGTTGCAACAGTTCCTGAGGACACCTGATGCTTCTGCCCCGAATCATCACATTCGTGATCAGCAGCCAAGAATGTATACTTTGTGGCATTCATGATTTGTCATCGTTATGTGTAAACACAGCATAATCTAGCCCTGATTGCAAGAGCTGAGGCAAAAAATAATATACAAATAATGAATGCTTGTGAGTTCAATGGTACGAATATTTCATGAGGTGAAAGCTGGAACATACCATTCAATGAGGCGAACCCGAGTTGAATGGTATGTTCCAGCTTTCACCAAATTAAATATTCGTACCTTGAAAGAATGTAAAAACATTCATTATTTGTTTTATACGAGGTCTGTAAGAAAAGTATCCGACCTTTTTATTTTATACAAAAAATATATGGATTGATCCATATGTTTTTACATCAGCCAAGCTTGAACCTTCGTGCACATGCGTGAGGTTTTCCACGCCTGTCCATTGCGTCATTCGCCTGTGGGCAGGCTTTGAGTGAGCACTGGTCCACCCCTCTCATCGTTGTTTCATTGCCAGGAAATGACGGAATGATTTGGGCTTTTTTTCCATCAGAATGTTTTCAGAAACTGTTAGAGACAGGCAGCTGGAAACCATTCTAAAAATTTATCTGGCTTTCGTTGAAAATTTTACGGGCTTCACAGAGAATAAGGAGTGTTACTACAGCTTTAAGGACTGCCCACAATGGCGCACGGTGCACCGCGCTCCGAGCCTCCATCGAGAGGCAGAAACCACCACATCATTTCTAAACGGATGGCTGTGTGGAGCCGGGACCATCGTGTGCAATTTCTCTGGTTATCACAAGAGCTGGACATCAGCCATTTTCCGGCAGATTTCACTTTTAACAAGAGATTTTGTCATGGAAAGCCGCGCGGAGGCTTCGCGCATCACGACCGATTCACTGATGAAGCGAGACAAAGGAACACCTCCGTTTCGGAGTGTTAAAGGACAAGTTGGGACATGCCTATCTCGACTTTCAGTGCTTACCAGTCGAGTGAGTATAAGAGAAATTGTGGAGAGCTGGGCTTGTTAAAAGTTAAAAGTTGTTAAAAGTTGTTAAAAGTGAAATCTGCCGGAAGGTCGGATACTTTTGTCACAGACCTCGTATAACGGCTAAAATAGATACTTGTCATTTGATATTTTATTAATTTATAAACAACAGAAAAGGGACTTACATTTTCGTGTTCCACTGTGACGTGTAGTCCAGTGATGCTGTGCACTGACTTCAGACTTACATTAAAAAAAAAGAGTTTGTGTAGTTTGTCAGTCCAGCCAAAAATCACATCAGCATTTTATGCATCTTCATGCATCTAGAAGCTTACAGTGGAGTGGATTTTGTGTGTGTGTGTGTGTGTGTGTGTGTGTGTGTGGTGGTGTGTGTGTGTGTGTGTGTGTGTGTGTGTGTGTGTAGCAGCGTCAGTTAACTCAATCAAATCATCATGTCGCACACGCAACCGGCTCAGTCGAGCTGTGTCCGTCCTCAGTGCAGCGAAAAAAAAAAATCACGTCAGAAATGAGTCCAGCTTTTCTTCTCTTCCTGCTAACAGACAGCACAGTGGATTTGTTTTGTGTGTGGGTGCGTGCATGCACGAGGGTGCGTGGGCACGCACGTACTCGTGCGCAAACATGCGTGTGCATGACGTGCGCATGCAGGAGTATGCGCATGAACGAGCATGTGTGCGTGCACGCTTGCGTGTGCATGTGACAGTGCAATGGTACAAAACGTATGGAACCAAATTTGCACTCTAAATTGAACCAAGCCACACTCTGAATGCAATGCAACACAAATGGGATGAATTAATCCATGTCATGTGACATACAAAGCACCAATCAAACGACAAGAATCCACTCAGCCGTTATATAAAATAAAATATTAGCAGACACAAATGATTCCCAGTTAATATAACAATTGTGAGTTGAAATGTAGTGTGTATTTATTTAAATGAACATGTTTTGTAAAATAATGAAAATAATAATGAACAATGATTAAATATGATTAATTTAATTTGTATAATATTATGCACTTTTAATTTCCTGCAGCCATCATGGAATGAATTAGAATGAAATTGTGCTGCTGTGACAAAAATGAGGCGCTTTTCGTCACACTATCACGAACCAATAGATTAATGTATATTTCGTGCTGCTGAATCACGACTTGCCGTGAGACCAAGTTGGTATTTTAGTTTAAGACATTTCTATCACATTGATTTAGAATTTTGTCACAAACTCAACTAATTCTCTGACCCAAAGACTTTGGTAAAGTCATTTCTAACATTAAAACAATCTGTCCACTTGAATAAAGGTGTATATTCATTCACTATTTGAAGAATTTCTGAAAATGCATTTCAGATTTTAAGCTTTGAAGCCAAATTACATTTTTACACAATTTGCCAAATATATGTGTCATGTTCAAAAATATGAGATTATTCTTGACATTTTGATATACAACACATAGCTATCATACTATATGCAAGTATCTCTAACGGGGAATTATTAAAGGTATGTTAAAATTGTGAAAACACAATGAGGCCCACAAGGGTGGGCCAGTTGGTGAATTAGGCCCATTGCTCTCTCAAGAGCTGTGTGTGGTGTGTGTGTGTGTGTGTGTGTGTGTGTGTGTGGTGTGTGTGTGTGTGTGTGTGTGTGTGTGTGTGTGTTTGGGGGGGGGGTTTTTTTTCAAAAGGGTGCCCATAACCAGATAATTGATTAGTTTGCTTAAATAAAAAATACATTTGATTTTAGTTGATATGTTTTGAAGTACTCTGCATCAGTGTCCCATTAAAATCTTTCACATGGAACCCCCCTCCCCGCCCCTCTGCCTGTGAGAGAAATTTTGCAGCTTGTTCCCATCTCCATCTGTGTGTGTTCTGTCTCATTATTGTGATCGAATTGTGTTTGAGAGCCACTGGTGGAACACTGAACCAGTCTTTCTTCATTTCTTAACCAGACGGTCGATCAGCTGTTGACACTAAATCCCGAATGTCAGCTTGTTTTTTCATTTTTTTTTCACTGACTGATACAGCAGATGAAGATGGACGACTTGAGACCCTTTTAACATTTCACACGTGCTCACAATGTCACCCACTCAGCGATAGACCAGTCACTCTGAGTCCCTTGGCGCTCCTGTGTCTGCTTGGAGGCAGAGCACAGCTAACAGTTTTGCACACAGTGAGAGAGAAAGAGCTGAGTCCATCCTCTGCAACGCTGCATCCTGGACCAGTGGAACCTCATCGTTAAACATGTCAAATACAGTCAAACATATCTCCACGCATTTTCACATAAATTATAGTCATTCAGGTAATAGCTACCCATAAATAATCTCTGAAAGTGCATCATCAGTACTGATATACAGTGACGTATGCAGTAATCAGATTTGTGCGCGCCATGTGATCGGTGTGGGCGTAAGTGCAGTGACTCCCCATTACGGTTTGCTTGCACCATGAAAGGCAGTGCCTGTGAGCTGTGAGTTATAATAAATTATAAATCTGGAGGAAATGGTTATGATGCCAGGTGCCAGCATGCTCCCAGCACTGCTAAATAAAAGCTAGCAGGGAAAGATGCAAGCTCATGTGCTTTTAGTAACACAAAGGCCAATGTGATGTAATGCATACACTGGCTTTTCTCCAAGTCTTCTTTAGAAAATTAACATTTGTGAGATGAAGATCCACTGTAAAAGCAGCTGCAGACTCGCACACTGTGGAGAGGGTCCAAAGCATGATCGACACCAGAACAACAACAATTTGACAATCAGTGGGACTCATACATTCAATACTTTAGTCGTCCATTCCAAGAATTGTGTAAATAACCTCCGAGTCTTACTTGTATATAAATCAGGAAATGTTCACAAGAACAGTAAATTACCTTAAATAACTCTCCAAAATGACCACATTTGCTTTGCACTCGTCACAGGGATCCAACCAGCATGAGATTTTCAGAAGAGGAACATTCAATCAGATCAGATCTGATCAATGCAGAAAAGTCTCTGATTGTTAGCAGTAGAAAAAAGTGGAATTAAGGGACCTGCTGAAGCCACTGAATGGGAAAAAAATGGTGGGTCCCTTCGGCTGCTCCTTTGTTTTGCACTCAGGGTCGCCACAGCAAATCTGCATGTTGAACTGGCACAAGTTTTATGTCGGATGCCCTTCGTGACACAACTCCACGTTACCTGGAGAAATGCAGCAGGGGTGGCATTTGAACTGGGAACCTTCTGCACTGAAACCAAGTGCATTAACCACTTATCCATGGGAAAAAAATAATGAGTGCTTTTAATTCCACTGAATTTCACTTAAGATGGTTGGTCACTGAAAAAAGGAAGTAAGTAATTTGGCTCTGCAGAAGTTACCTCTTGTGAATTTTCTGTGTACTAAAAGTAGGCTTTACAGGTTTCTATGTAAACAACATTTTAAATTGGTCACTGGATCCCTGATCTCTGGACATAAATAAAAATAAATAAAATATGTAGTTTGTGTCAAAAGCATTTCCTTTCAGACATTTTGGCTTGAATGTCTCTCCATACCTCTGAGCTGAGCTCAGCCAGCTGCTGCACGTCAGTGCAGAAAAAATGTTTTGATCGATTGCAGTTTGTTTGCATTACAACATTTGGAAAGAGGTGTCATTTAATTTAAATGGTGTTTCGCTTTGAATTTATTGGACTCTATCGTTCTAACTTGACTCGGCAGACAGCCCGCGCAGCGTTTGGAGCTGTGTGAACAGAAGGGGGATGATTCTCGTTTCTTTCTGCAACAAGACAGGAGTCCCAGTTAGTGACTTTAATCTGCACAAAAGTGACTCACGATTGACATATTCAGGGATGAAAGTGGTAAAAAAACAAAAAAAACGTTTAAACCAAAATTACCCCGAACACCACCCGCATGAAAATGTTTGAATTCTAGAAGCTCTGAAATGCAATCTGGGACTATTCCAGACAATAAACTGCAGTGAGTGCAGCATCCATTTTGGTGAGAAAAAACTCAACTTTCCTTATTCAAATTCATTCCAGTAGTATTCTGCTCTTACTAGGATGCAGCAGTTTTGTAGCTTGGCAGATACCTCTGGAGCAAATCACTGAAGAAATTAACACATTGAAAATATGGTTTGACCGAAACAAACTGTCATTAAACTTCAGTAAAACAGGAATGAAGTGGAGGTGTAAGAGTCACTAGGTGTTCACAGGAAACACTTATTTATTCCTATTCTATTTATTTTCATTGTTAGTTGGTTTTATCTTTTCTGTTGTTGTTTCATCAGGGTTCTTTTGGTCTCTTTCTCTAAAAATTGTATTGTAACATTATTAGTTATCATGAGTTATTACTATTATTTGTTGTTGCTATTATTACTAATATATGAATAAAAATACAATTTGACTCTTTTATGAAAACGACGCTGAGCTATTAATTATTATACAGAAACCAATGCACACAAATGTGCTGAGATGCGAACAACTTAATGCTAACTTTACATTGAAAACACCATAGACATGCTAACGCTTAGCATCAGTCCCATTTTTAAGTTATAAATACATCTATCAACTGTTTCAGAAGATCAGAACAGGTCGGTTTAACATAAAAAAGTAAATATTAGTCACAGACCATTGCTCTTTAGGGTTTTAGTGGGGAAAAAAATAAGATAAAACAAATAAAAACAATGAACCAACAAAGCAGCAGATCGAAGCACGGCTTCGACTGGTTCAAGGTTCAAAGCAAAGCTGCACTGCAGAAACATTTGATACAGGACCCGCTGCAGGTCTGTAATCAATGTAGAGAAATGATCATTTTCCTGACAAACACCCCCACAAAACAATGGCCACTCTGAAGGACGATAAGGGAATCATTAAGCACAAAGGTTCTTGATGTTGATGGATCAAATCATTCCTTAATGATACCCTAAAGGAACTGGTTCCCAATACCCATCCCTAGTCACAACAATGAACAAAAGTTCTGTTGGGGTATCGATATTCATATTCATTGTTGTCAAGACTGGTGGGGAAGCTTGAGGATTTGCCCAGAGCATTGCCTTAGGTCACTTGTGCACATGTATCATAACCATACAATATGGCAGGTAGCACTAGGACCCTAAAGACTTGGACTGTCATTCTCATGACATCTGCTTCACCAAACATTTCCCCTCAGTCTCAAAGGTTAAGAAAATGTATGAGATGCGAATGTCACTGTCAACTAAAGACCATGCTACATTAACAAGTCGGTGTGGACTGCTATACATGGGTTTTTCTACCACTAACGTGAACGCAGCATAAGACAAGATTACTGCAGTGAGTTTTGTGATTCTTGCATTTCCCCATTGTGAGACTAAGAAAGAAATATCTTAATTTTATAAGTCTATATGAATTACTGTACAAGTCAATACAATTGAAACTGTTTCTTTAAAAATAGTAAATAAACTAAGACATATAAATTATGTTGGATTTTCAAACTACAATATATTTAGAGAATAGGTTGCATGTCTTATTTATTTTTTGGTAGTTGGGAGGTCCTGTGGATTTATACCCCAGTGTGACCTACATCCGAAAAGTCACACATTTAATGAATAATAACAATTATAATAGCTATTTATATAAGCCTTCCACACCAATCAAAGCACTAAACAAAATACACTGATAATAATGATCAGAATAAAAAGAATATGTAATGTCAATATTAAAAAAGTACAATGCAGCAATGCACAAAAATCCTAAATTAAATTGCTGAAATACAGAAAAAAAGTGCAAAGTTATACTCTGATGTGACCACTCTGGACGATACTGTGCGTTTTTTCTGAATGAAATGAATTGGTTCATATTAATGGTTCTTGTCACTGTCAGGATCAATTTGAATACAACTTAATAGAGTTGATTTACCTCAGTTATTTCATAAACAGTTCTGCAGCTCAGATGGACAAAACCTAAAATTAACAGGTGCAGCAGATATTGTGTGTGAAATTTCATAGTTACCGATGTAGCTGTGTGCATTTTGAGGATGACAATGATTCAGTGCATTTCTGTTTATTTCCATACAGTTGACAAATAGTCCTCTTATAATGCAAAAAAAAAAAAAAAAAAATGTCTGATAACCATTAGGATCACAGCTAATCCAAATCATGAACCCGATGGTAATGTACAGCCCAGTCTCACGTTTTTTTCTTCGTGCTCACATCACAAAATGAGTCAAATTTTCATGACAGTTTTTTTTTTTACTCACTATTACTAACCCTACTCCTTCCCCCAACCTTAACCATTACCACCACCCCCCCCCCCCCCCTTCACTTTTAATTCCGTGCAGCCATCACGGAATGAATTAGAATGAATTTGTGCTGCCGTAACGAAAATGAGGCGCTTTTCGTCACAATTTCACAAACCAATAGATTAATGTATATTTCGTGCTGCTGAATCACGACTTGCCGTGAGACCGGCTTGTAATGTAAACTGTGTTTGGCAAAGCCCAGATGGTCTCCACTCACTGAGCATCAGCGCTGTGAAAACAGGTGATTCAGCCAGGTGCTGCACTAATCTGAATAAGTGCCACTTAATGCTGAATAGTGTGATTATGGAAAGCTTCAAACATCAGCCTCTTCCAGCCCACAGAACATTTCTGGGGCGGCTCTAAATACTGAAAGCACACAATCAAAAATCTCTGTATCGTGTCCACAGCCAGCAGCAGTGGTGCCATTTCTGTCACATGTTATTGATTCTTATTAAGCTAATAACTGCACCAGCATTGATGAACTCTTGGCTGATCATCTGATTGCTCCTGGTATAAGTTAGTGCTTTTGCTGTGACTGTATGGGTCTGTGTGCTTGAACTATACCAACCCTGCTAAATGGTAAATGGACTGCAATTATATAGTGCTTTTCCATCTGCATCAGACGCACAAAGCGCTTGAAATATAACATAAAAAATGAACATTGTTTGAATTATGAGTTCCAGCGGTCCGAGGGCATTTTTTGGACAGTTCACTCGCCTGGCATAAATGTTTTGTTATTGCTGTTAACAGCTCTCCCTGCAGCCCACAATCAAGTTTTATGTCTTTTTTTTACGGACAACCTGTGCTTTCATAATATATATGCTTTTGTTGTGTTTTATACGTGTAATAAAGGTTTAAAATCAAAATAAGGAAGGAAAAAGTAAAGCGGAAAATAATTTTCCACACACATTTATTCAAAACACACAGCAACTACAATAAACAACTGTTTTGACACTTTCTAAAGGCAATTTGAGGTCTTGTGTGAAAGACAAAAAGTACAAACAATAACAAGTACAAAACAATAAACACAAATGCACATTTGAACAATATATACAAAATGCTCTATGTGTTTTGATTCAACTCAAAGCAATTTCTGTCTGCTATTACACAAGGTCACATCACAAATTTCTATTTCTACTGTGTTTTGGAGTCTTCCGTCTGACTCTGCAAACAGCTTTCATTTCACACTTTGGTTCCTTAGGGGGCTTTCACAGTGGCGTATGCGTAGCGCTGCTCATTACAGCGTAGATGATACGCTGTAATGAGCAGCGCTACGCATACGCCACTGTGAAAGCCCCCTTACAGTCTGAGGAGCGGCCCCTCTCCCTCACCTCATTGATATGGTAACCAGTGCTTTACACCAGAGGGAGAGAGCCACAGAGTAATCCAGTAACATTCAAATGCAAACTAGTGGAGCAATCCTGATAGTTACACACTCTTTGTTTGAGCACTTGATATTGTCATGCAAGGCTCTCTGTCTGCTCCGTCTGCTTTCACTTTCGCTATGTGTAATGGCACAGGGCGCATTGGAGGAGTTAGGGAGCTATTCAAACAGGCCAACTAGTAACACATCACTCCTGAAAACGATCTTTGGTTTATCACGTGAGGTGTATCTGCCCTACGATTGGATTTTGGAAAACCATGTGACGGTGAACCAATTCCGATTGGACACTCACATTCCGCACGTCATCACACAGCTTCTATGAGGAGTACAAAGATGGCCGACAATGGATCGAAAGTCCGGGAGTTAACTTTTCAGAAAAAGAAAGTAAGTTCTATCTCATATCATTAAAACGTTATTTATAATTTAGTAAAGCTTGGTCCCAGCTGTGATATACGACGGCGTCTGCCCCAGAGGGTTAATAAAATCTATCTTATATCGGTCAGGTTTGAAACTCTATCCTAGTTATACTGCCTTCAAAACCTCACTCAGCTGCTTTCAGACCCAAGTGATGACCACTATGGCAAAAGGAAAACTGTGAGGTTTCATGAAGGATTTTCCTCAGAAACGCTTGTGACTGGTGGAGGTAGGTGACAGCCCCCGCAGACATCTTGTTGTTGTCACCATGGCTGCCAGCATCCAGCACTACACAGTATGACAAGATCTGTCCTCCCATTGCAGAGCTTGGCCTCCAACTTGCATCCTGATTCCAAAAATGAGGAAATTATTATTATTCCAGTAGCAGTCAAAATTCTTGTTTCACACAACTAATAGTAGCCAGTTACTGCTGACTACTACAAAATATTGACACAGCCCATGAAGTGCAGGTGGGCATGCACACAAAAAGCTACTCCATACAGCTTATGAGCTAACCTCCACTGTGGCTATTGCCACACCTTTCCACAAAACTAAAATCTTAATATGTCAAAATTGTCTTCTGTTGAAGCATGCAAGAAGCATTTCATGAGCTTTATGTTGCAGAGGGAAATCAGAACAAGGCTTCTGTTCACACAGCTGTAGGTTCCTATAACTGCATACTCTACCTGCTCTGTCTACGCTCATCTCCTTTTACCACATATATACCATATACAACCCCAATTCCAATGAAGTTGGGACGTTGTGTAAAATGTAAATAAAAACAGAATACAATGATTTGCAAATCCTCTTCAACCTATATTCAATTGAATACACCACAAAAAACAAGATATTTAATGTTCAAACTGATAAACTTGATTGTTTTTGTGCAAATATTTGTTCATTTGAAATACCATACCATCACAGATGCTGGCTTTTGAACTTTGTGGTGGTAAAAATCTGGATAGTCCTTTTTCCTCTTTTGTCCGGAGGACACAGCATCCATGATTTCCAAAAACAATTTGAAATGTGGACTCATCAGACCACAGCACACTTTTCCACTTTGCGTCTGTCCATTTCAAATGAGCTCAGGCCCAGAGAAGGCGGCGCGGTTTCTGGATGTTGTTGATGTATGGTTTTCGCTTTGCATGGTAGAGTTTAACTTGCACTTGTAGATGTAGCGACGAACTGTGTTAACTGTCAATGGTTTTCTGAAGTGTTCCTGAGTCCATGCGGTAAGATCCTTTACACAATGATGTTGGTTTTTAATGCAGTGTCACCTGAGGGATTGAAGGTCACGGGCATTCAGTGTTGGTTGTTGGCATTACTGCTTACATGTAGAAAGTCTTCAGATTCTCTGAATCTTCTGATTATCTTATGGACTGTAAATGATGGAATCTCTAAATTCCTTGCAATTAAACATCGAGAAACATTGTTCTTAAACTCTATTATTATTATTATTATTTCTACTATTTTTTTCACACAGTTGTTCACAAAGTTGTGATCCTCGCCCTATCTTTGCTTGTGAATGGCTGAGCCTTTTGGGGATGCTTCTTTGATACCCAATCATGAGACTCACCAGTTTCAAATTAGGTATTCTTTGAGCATTCATCAACTTTCCCAGTCTTTTGGTGCCCTGTTCCAACTTTTTTGAAATGTGTTGCAGGCATCCATTTCAAAATGAGCAATATTTGCACAAAAACAATAAAGTTTATCAGTTTGAACATGACATATCTTGTCTTGGTGGTGTATTCAATTGAATATAAGTTGAAGAGGATTTTCAAATTGTATTCTGTTTTTATTACATTTTACACAATGTGCCAACTTCATTGGAATAGGGGTTTGTAGATACAAACGTGTGCGATGTGAGTGTATTGATTCATTCAGTGTGCATCGATTCAACTGACGTGTTAAAATCGTGCTTGCATCGATTTTTTCTGAGGCACATTGAAAGCACCATCCTTGCTTCGTGTTTTGTTTTGAACACGGATGGAAGCCAGAAAGCACATTTCTACCACAACAACAAGGATGTCTGCGAGTGGTTGGAGATTTTTGATGTACCTAAGACATTCAGGCATTTGGAGATATCTTGGCTGTTTTAAAAACAAGATGCAGGTCTTTTGTAAAGAATGCTGTGCTGCTAAACCATACAGTCACCTCTGCTCCACTCAGCTATTCCTCAGATTATAAACCGAGCTCCAGAACAACTCTGGTGAGAAAGTATCTCAAATTACTTTTGCCAAGGCGGTAATCACAATGCCCCAACTTCATTGGAATTGGGGTTGTATTTTAATTTTAGCTTTTAATTGTACCCTGATATCAAAATAACTGCGGCCAAATCCACATTCAAACAGAAATAATTTATTTCAACATCCACCAAAATAAAAAAAACCTATCCATAAAATGAAAACAAAGAGGCATATTGCACAAATTACATCTGATTTTGATATTGATATTGAAATTACAATGAGGTGGGCTTCATAGATATTGGCAAAGCTTCTGGGGAAAACTTGGTCTTGTTAGGAGAGACGGCTTCCATCCCACTTTGGATGAAGCAGCTCTCATCTCTAGAAATCTGGCCAATTTTATTAAACGCTCCAAATCGTGAATATCCAGGGTTGGGACCAGGAAGCAGAGTTGTAGTCTTACACACCTCTCTGCAGCTTCTCTCCCCCTGCCATCCCCTCATTACCCCATCCCCTTAGAGACGGTGCCTGCTCCCAGACCACCAATAAACAGCAAAAATCTATTTAAGCATAAAAATTCAAAAAGAAAAAATAATATAGCACCTTCAACTGCACCACAGACTAAAACAGTTAAATGTGGTCTATTAAACATTAGGTCTCTCTCTTCTAAGTCCCTGTTAGTAAATGATATAATAATTGATCAACATATTGATTTATTCTGCCTTACAGAAACCTGGTTACAGCAGGATGAATATGTTAGTTTAAATGAGTCAACACCCCTGAGTCACACTGTCAAAATGCTCGAAGCACGGGTTGAGGAGGAGGATTACCAGCAATCTTCCACTCCAGTTTATTAATTAATCAAAGACCCAGACAGAGCCTTAATTCATTTAAAGCTTGACTCTAGTCTTGTCCATCCAAATTGGAAGTCTCAAAAACCAGTTTTATTTGTTATCATCTATCGTCCCACCTGGTTGTTACTGTGAGTTTCTTTGTGATTTTTCTGACCTTTTGTCTGACTTAGTGCTTAGCTCAGATAAGATAATTATAGTGGGTGATTTTAACATCCACATAGATGCTGAGAATGACAGCCTCAACACTGCATTTAATTTATTATTAGACTCAGTTGGCTTCGCTCAAATGTTAAATGAGCCACCCCACCACCTTAGCCACACTTTAGATCTTGTTCTGACATATGGCATAGAAATTGAAGACTTAACAGTATTCCCTGATAACCCCTTTTTATCTGATCATTTCTTAAAAACATTTACATTTATTTTAATGGACTACCCAGCAGTGGGGAATGAGTTTCATTCCAATAGAAGTCTTTCTGAAAGCGCTGTAACTAGGTTAAGGATATGATTCATTCTTTGTTATGTTCTTCAATGCCATATACCAACACAGTGCAGAGTAGCTACCTAAACTCTGTGAGTGAGATAGATTATCTCGTCAATAGCTTTACATCCTCATAAGCACAACTTTGGATGCTGTAGCTCCTCTGAAAAAGAGAGCCTTAAATCAGAAGTGCCTGACTCCGTGGTATAACCCACAAACTCGCAGTTTAAAGCAGATAACCCGTAAGCTGGAGAGGAAATGATGTCTCACTAATTTAGAAGATCTTCATTTAGCCTGGAAAAAGAGTCTGTTGCTCTATTAAAAAAAAGCCCTCCGTGAAGCTAGGACATCTTACTATTCATCACTAATTGAAGAAAATAAGAACAACCCCAGGTTTCTTTTCAGCACTGTAGCCAGGCTGACAAAGAGTCAGAGCTCTATTGAGCCGAGTATCCTTTAACTTTAACTAGTAATGACTTCATGACTTTCTTTGCAAATAAAATTTTAACTATTAGAGAAAAAATTATTCATAGCCATCACAAAAGACATATCTTTATGTTCGACTGCTTTCAGTAATGCTGGTATTTGGTTAGACTCTTTCTCTCCGATTGTTCTGTCTGAGTTACTTTCATTAGTCACTTCCTCCAAACCATCAACATGTCTATTAGACTCCATTCCTACCAGGCTACTCAAGGAGCCCTACCGTTAATTAATGCTTTGATCTTAAATATGATCAATCTATCTTTATTAGTTGGCTATGTACCACAGGCTTTTAAGGTGGCAGTAATTAAACCATTACTTAAAAGCCATCACTTGACCCAGCTATCTTAGCTAATTATAGGCCAATCTCCAACCTTCCTTTCTCTCACAAATTATTGAAAGGGTAGTTGTAAAACATCTAACTGATCATCTGCAGAGGAATGGTCTATTTGAAGAGTTTCAGTCAGGTTTCAGAATTCATCATAGTACAGAAACAGCATTAGTGAAGGTTACAAATGATCTTCTTATGGCCTCAGACAGTGGACTCATCTCTGCGTTCGTCCTGTTAGACCTCAGTGCAGCTTTTGATACTGTTGACCATAAAATTTATTACAGAGAATAGAGTATGCCATAGGTATTAAAGGCACTGCGCTGCAGTGGTTTGAATCATATTTATCTAATAGATTACAATTTGTTCATGTAAATGGGGAGTCTTCTTCACGGACTAAGGTTAATTATGGAGTTCCACAAGGTTCTGTGCTAGGACCGATTTTATTCACTTTATACATGCTTCCCTTAGGCAGTATTATTAGAAAGCATTGCTTAAATTTTCATTGTTACACAGATGATACCCAGCTTTATCTATCCATGAAGCCAGAGGACACACACCAGTTAGTTAAACTGCAGGAATGTCTTCCTGCTTTTAAATTCAGATAAAACTGAAGTTATTGTACTTGGCCCCTCAAATCTTAGAAAAATGGTGTCTAACCAGATCTTTACTCTGGATGGCATTACCCTGACCTCCAGTAATACTGTGACAAATCTTGGAGTCATTTTTGATCAGGATATGTCCTTCAATGCGCATATTAAGCAAATATGTAGGACTGCTTTTTTGCATTTGCACAATATCTCTAAAATTAGAAAGGTCTTGTCTCACAGTGATGCTGAAAACCTAATTCATGCATTTATTTCTTCTAGGCTGGACTATTGTAATTCATTATTATCAGGTTGTACTAAAAGTTCCCTGAAAAGCCTTCAGTTAATTCAAAATGCTGCAGCTAGAGTACTGGCAGGGACTAGAAGGAGAGAGCATATTTCACCCATATTGGCTTCTCTTCATTTGCTCCCTGTTAATTCCAGAATAGAATTTAAAATTCTTCTTCTTACTTATAATAGGTAATAGGTAATAATAATCAGGTCCCATCTTATCTTAGGGACCTCATAGTACCATATCACCCCAATACAGCACTTCGCTCTCAGACTGCAGGCTTACTTGTAGTTCCTAGAGTTTGTAAGAGTAGAATGGGAGGCAGAGCC
This sequence comes from Thalassophryne amazonica, assembly GCF_902500255.1. NCBI lineage: Eukaryota > Metazoa > Chordata > Actinopteri > Batrachoidiformes > Batrachoididae > Thalassophryne > Thalassophryne amazonica. Next base: position 24,341,796 of record NC_047109.1, read on the forward strand.
TTCAGCTTTCAGGCTCCTCTCCTGTGGAACCAGCTCCCAATTCGGATTAGGGAGATTAAGATTAAGTTTAAAACTTTCCTTTTGAAAAAGCTTACAGTTAGGGCTGGATCAGGTGACCCTGAACCATCCTTTCGTTATGCTGCTATAGACTTAGACTGCTGGGGCTTTTCCCATGATGCACCCAGTGTTTCTTTTTATTCACCTCTTTTTGCTCTGTATGCACCACTCTGCTTTTAATCATTAGTGATTGATCTCTGCTCTCTTCCACAGCATGTCTTTTTCCTGATTCTCTCCCCTCAGCCCCAACCAGTCCCAGCAGAAGACTGCCCCTCCCTGAGCCTGGTTCTGCTGGAGGTTTCTTCCTGTTAAAAGGGAGTTTTCCTTCCCACTGTCGCCAAGTGCTTGCTCATAGGGGGTCGTTTTGACCGTTGGGGTTTTTCTGTAATTATTGTATGGCTTTTGCCTTACAATATAAAGCGCCTTGGGGTGACTGTTTGTTGTGATTTGGCGCTATATAAATATAATTGATTTGATTTGATTTGATTAAATACATTTTGCAGATCAGGATGTGTCTCAACACAAATTTTGAAACGTTTAAAACTTTCCTGATTGCTCACAATTTTCTACAATACTACTTTTACCACAGATTGCCCCCATTTTCAGGCCCTCACTGGGCATTCGTTGTTTTCAAAAATATACACAATTGGGTGCCAAATATCAGCAATGGGACACTGGCTTAACTGAAGCTTCTCACAAGTAAAGATTCCAGCCTTGTATTTTCTTGGATTTTAAAGTGACTGACTGTTGTTTCCAAACAGCAACACGTACCTCTTTTATAGACCGAAAGCCAACATTTTTTATTTTGTTGTTGTTGCATGAAAAGTGTGTTTTGACATCAGAGTTCCATTCTGTCAGTGATCACATTTTGAGTAAGGTCTTTGTTCATCTTGCAGAAACCTACGTAAAATCTCATGTGCCTCCTACCAATCCTGACAACTGTGGAGTTAATCGCCCCGCAGTGTTTAGCTCCATTACACTGTACCTTTTAAACTACACTTCTGGAGCACTGTAGCCAGGACATCCACACACTCACCAAAGATCACAACGTGACCTCTAAGGTGAGTGAGTCGTGCACTAACCTTGAGGTCAGTGACCTCTGTGACCTCACTCAGAACTCAGACCCTGAGCATGCTAACTAAGAGCAGACACTGTACTTTCTGTCATGTTTTATGTTCGGCATGAATATAGTCCAACTGCATTCTGTGTAGAAGTCATATTTGTAACAGATATCTGCTGATTTTTAAAAAGCAAAGACTGTTATCAATTAATTATTCTCAAAAGAATTTTCTGTTTCATTCTGTGTATGCTTCACTGACTTCAGTTTTAATCAGCATGAGCTGGAAAGGAATCTTGGATCACTTGGAGACACAATCAGAGTGTGTGCTGAATCTTTAATCAGTGCTAAACACTCAGTATGGATTTTCCCAGCCAGGTGTTTCAAAGTCAACACTGCCTCGATGGTGACACTTAGGGAACAATCACTGAATTCCCAGTGTGGTTCGATATCCTGATTGGAAGTATGAATTATCTCAATGCATCTACTGAAAGAGGTTTTTGAGACAGCAGGTAACTAAGTGATTAAAGGGCTTCCTGGGAATTTACAAATGTTTTCAAGGCATCTACACGTACAGCGGCTGTTTTCCACTGAGTCACAATGTGTATTACTCATTTCCTAACTCATATTAATGAATTATGCACCAGTCCTTGAGGTGCAGGCATCTTGCTGCCTCCTGCTCTGTAATGGGCAACAAACACATTTGTTGCATTTACTTTGAAACCTAAAGAGGAAACATTAGTGAACACAAAGGGATGCCAAAAACAGGAACGGACAGGATGTTGATGTTATTATTCTCACTGAACATACTGCTGAGTCCACACAGTTTGAAGGACCATAACACATTGTTACACAGGCAGAGTGAAAAGCGCAAATGACTCAATCTCGTGGCAAACCACAAAACTGCACTCGTGGTTACTAAGTATTGTAGTAATTCATGGTAATAGAGTATGGAATAAGTGGTTGCAAAGGGCTTCAGCCTTCCATCCCTCCATTTTCTTATACTTATCAGGCCCTAGCACATGGTCTTGCTGAAAAACAGACTCGGTCAGTTGCAACCGTATGGTTGCGGTTGCAATCTCATATTGTGTGGGCTTCATGAGATGCCCCATTGATGAGCACCAAAGAGCTCTTTTCAAAAATAAATGACTAAAAATGCCATGGATTTTCAGGTTTTTATGGGAAAACTGACCATTCACAGATCATTCACCAACCTACTGACTCCACTGCACGCCATCTTTGCACATTTATTACACTCGTCTCGTTGTTCTCTGTCTACAGCATATGACATACTTCATTAGTCTGATTGGATTGTATGTCTATCAAATAGCATCCACAGGCAGTTTTGTCAGAGTACAATGATTCTTACTGCCTCCAGGAAATAAAAGGTGAATCGAGAGGTATGAGATTAAATCTCAGTTTGAGAATTATTCTGACTATGCCAGGCTAAGAAGTGACACATTCCGGTGCAGGCAATGGCTTAACCCTCTGGGGTCCAAGGGCATTTTTTGGACAGTTCACTTGCCTGACATAAATGTTTTATTATTGCTGTTAACAGCTCTCCCTGCATCCCACAATCAAGTTTAATGTCTCTTTTTTCAGGACAACCTGTGCTTTCAGAATATATATATTTTTGTTGTGTTTTACACACACAGCAAACTATAACAACTGTTTTGACACTTTATAAAGGTAATTTGAGGTCTTGTGTGAAAGACTGTACAACAAAAAGGTTCAAACAATAAATACAAATGCATATTTTGAACAATATATACAAAATGGTCTATGCATTTTGTTATTTTGATATAGTAAACAGTGCTTTATGCAGAGAAAGCAACAGAGTTATCCAGTAACATTCACATGCAAACTAGTGGAGCAATCCTGATAGTTACACACTCTTTGTTTGAGCATGTGAGATTGTCATCAGAGGCTGTCACTTTCGCTGTGTGTAATGGCACAGGACGCACTGAGTATGTAGTAATAGTATGTACTCATTGAGCACGCAGGGGGCTATTCAACAAGCCAACGAGTAACATATCACTCCTGAAAACGATCTTTGGCTATTCATGTGAGGTGAATCTGCCCTACGATTGGATTTTGGAAAACCATGTGACGGTGAACTAATTCCGATTGGACACTCACATTGCACACATCATCACACAGCTTCTATGAGGAGTACAAAGATGGCCGACAGTGGATCGAAAGTCCGGGGAGTTAACTTTTCAGCAAAAAAAAGTAAGTTTCTCATATCATTAAAAAGTTATTTATAATTTAGTAAAGCTTGGTCATAGCGGTCGTATACGACGTTTTCGGCCCCAGAGAGTTAAAGCCCACCAGCAAGAGCAGCAGTCTTCCAAACAAAGCTCCCTGAGGATCCCCCTCCACCACCACCACCACCACCTTCCTATGCTGCACCTGGACAGTGGTGAGCCCATCTTGAAGAGAAAAAAAAACAGTGTAAAAGTACAGTAGAAACCAATGATTGTTTGATTTTTCCATTAGTGCATACGTTTAGTTTTTAATTTTGTTTTAATTAGTTTAGTTGCAATTTGATGAACGAATGTTCCCCAAGAGTGCACTTGTTATAATCCACCCATGTAAGGCATATCTGAACATTGCACTGTGTAGAGATAGGTTATATTTAAAATGTAATAGGTTGCATATTACAAGTTACTCTGTTAAAATGTAATAAATAATGTAGCTAATTTAATTCCTAATATACTTTTTATTACTTTACTAACAAAAGTTTTAAACTGGACAATAAAGTTGAAAAATCTTTTAAAAAAAATACAAATGTGAACTTGGCAGTGGAGACTTCACAACAGTGATTACTGTAAAGCTTTTATTAAACATTCTTCAGAATGACTTAAATTAAGTTTTTGTGGTCACCTGCAGTGAATGCCTGTTCCTCCCAGTGTCCCCCTGTTTTCTGTCCTCTGAACAGCAACATTCCAAACAATCCCATTGTTACAAACCCGGACAGTTTGTGCAGAAAAAGTCATCAAATTGGTCACTAGTTACTACGTAGGATTTTTAGTCACATGGTCAAAAAGTCACACAGTGTAGTAAGAAGAATCTAAATTGACAAAACTGAGACAGAGACTGCAAAGCAGACAGGATGTAGCAGTGCAAATTCAAAATTAGGACCAAATGAAATGAATTGTTACACAGCTTCAAAATATTTGAACATACCTCATTCACATGCCAATTATTATATTGATTAGCTTATTGTATTTTTACTCTGCATGCTGGTAATTTGCAGCCCGGCTCACATTTTTTTTTTTCGTTCTCCCGTGACGAAATGAGTCAAATTTTCGTGACGGGTTTTTTTAACTCATTATTCCCTAACCCTACTCCTACTCCTACCCCGACCCAAACCTAACCATAACTTAATCATACTCTTTCCCCCCACCTAACCATACCCCCCCCCCCCCCCCGCTTCACTTTTAATTTCGTGCAGCCATCATGGAATGAATTAGAATGAATGAATGAAAAAAATGAGGTGCTTTTCATCACAATATCATGAACCAGTAGATTAATGTATATTTCGTGCTGCTGAATCACAACTTGCCGTGAGACCAGGTTGGAATTGCACACAAGTGATGACTGTGAGAAGCGTTGGTACGTGCTGCAATCCAAAGTGAGAGCGGAGATTACAGCACACAAATTAAGTTCTTCTCGAGCATCAGAAGACTTGGTGTTTGGTTTGATCATTCATTGTCTCTTGATAGCCATTCTAGACTCTTGGTCAAAAACGGTTTTTACCACTTGAGAATACGAGGTCTGTTAGATAAGAAACTGACACTTTTATTTTTTTTTTAACTATATGGATTTGAATGACGTGCGATTACACCAATCATGCTTGAACCCTGTGCGCAATGCGTGAGTTGTTTTCACGCGTGTCGGTGATTGTCATTTCCCTGTGGGCAGGCCTTGAGTGAGATGTGGTCCCGCCTCTCGGATGAATTCCTTTGTTTCACACGCTGCTCGAGACGGCGCGCGTTGCTTATCAAAATTTTTTCTGGACCTGTGAGGAATATCCGAGTGGACACTATTCGAGAAATTAAGCTGGTTTTCGGTGAAAAGTTAACGGCTGATGAGAGATTATGGGGTGTTTCTGTCGCTGTAAGAACTTCCCACGGAGCGGACGTCGCGCAGCACTTCCAGGCGCCGTCGTCGGCCTGTTTCGACCTGAAACATCCTAATTAAGGCTTAATTCACCCAGGACGTCGTGAGAGAACAGAGAAGATTCAGAAGAGGCCGGCATGAGGACTTTATGCGGACTATTCCACTGTTTAAGGACATTTTTTAATGAAAGACGTGCACGCAAATTCGCCGAGTCATCACTGTGTGCGCCGCGACAGGAAAAACACCTCCGTTTTGAAAACCATTGTAAAATTCAGGCGGCTTTTGATGGCTTTCAACAAGTGAGTAACTGAGAAATTGTTTAACAGCTTGGGCATGTTCCAACTGTTTTTCCTGTCGCGACCCCCACGGTCGGGTCCGGCCCGACATGCGACTCTGCCCGCACGTTCTTTCATTACAAATGTCCATTAAACAATGGAATGTCCGATAAACTCCTCCATGCCGACTTCTTCTGAAAGTTCTCTGTTCTCTGACGACTTCCTGGGTCAACAGAGCCTGAAATGTGGAAGTTTTCAACTTGAAACGGCGAAGACGCTGCCCCGCCTCGAAGCGCAGATTGCCGCAGGCACTGTGGGCCGTCCTTACGGCGACACTACCAGGACCAAAATCTCTCATCAGCCGTTAAAATTTTTTACACGAAAACCAGCTGAATTTATCGAATGGTGTCCACTCAGTTGTGCCTTACAGTTTGAAAAAATTTGATCAAACAAAGCAGCAGTCTCTGAGCCATTCCTAAACAATGAAAAAATCGATGAGAGGGTGGGCGACTCCTCACTCAAAGACTTGCCCACAGGCGAATGACGTAACCGACAGGCGTGAAAAACTCTCGCATGCCCACGAGGGTTTTCAAGCATGTCTGATGTAATCACACGTGATTCAAATTCATATGGTTTTTGAAAAAAACCATAAGGTCGGATACTTTTCTAATAGACCTCGTATTGCCAAGTTGAGGCCAATTCTGTCTAACTCTGATCTGGAAGTTGTGATTCATGCTTTTATTTCTTCTCATTTAGATTATTGCAACTCACTTTTTACTTGTTTAATAAATCTGCCTTAAATTGTCTTCAAATGGTCCAAAATGCTGCAGCAAGACTTTTAACAAGATCTAGTAGATGGACTCACATTACCTCCATTCTAGCCTCCCTGCACTGGCTTCCTATCAAATATCATATCGATTTTAAAATTTTGTTTTTGACTTTTAGAGGCTGGCAGGTCAGGCCCCCAAATATGTGGTTGGATATGTTGAGCCCCTACATCTCTGGTCGCTCCCTTTGTTCCTCGGGGCAGAACCTCCTCACGGTTCTGAGAACCTGCTTTAAAACCAGAGGAGAATTCTTTCAAGTTGTGGCTCCTAAACTTTGGAAAAAATGTTCCTCTGTCCCTTCGTGCGACCGTCTCTGTGGATTCTTTCAAAAAGGCAAGCTAAAGACATTTTGTTTGGTCAAGCTTTAGTTGATTGTTCTCTTCATCACTGTTTTATTTTTTTATCTATTTATTTATTTTTTAACATGTTGTGTATTTTTGTTTTACCTTTTGTGAAGCACTTTGTGATTTTTATCTGTGAAAAGTGCTATATAATAATGTTTCTTCTTCTTCTTCTTCTCAAACACGTGAGTGTTATAGGACATGGCTTTTGGCATTGCTTACTTTTAATAATTGTATGAATGTTATAGACTCTATATGCAATTTACACTTTTCCCATAGCCAGCAATGTTGAGATGACCTTTATCTCAGACATTATTACGTTATTATGCTGGGTGAGAAAAGTAAGCTCATTCCTGATGAGGTCAACCACAAACATCAAGCTGGTAGAGTGTTACTGAATAACTGCCATCTCTTCTTCCTCCTCCTCTTTATGCTGTCTTGTCTGTTTAAGATACTCTTAAGGTGCCTTGACACTTGCATAAACTTGATTCCCACACTGGCACACAATCTTTTGTGCAAGTGAATAAACTCATTGTGAACTGTTGTAAACTGTGCGTGAGCTGTCCTCGGCTGTGTGCAAGTGTGCAAAGAAAATTTTGAAATGTTCAAAACTTCTACCATGCTAGACGTGAACATTGCGCAACCTATTCGAAAACACTACGTCACTGTGAGTCAATGCATCTCTTTTCCGCAGCACATCTGAACGAGATGTTACATCTATTATAAACACAATTTCACACATTATTGAACACATGAGAAAAAATTACAATGCAACTGTTTCCCCAACCCATTACAATCTACAGTAAATAGAAATAATTCCCTTAGAGATGATTCCAAATGCATTCTCCACTGCATAATGTGCACAAGAGAAGCTGCAATGGTAGATAATTTTTCTGTGATTCTGGGAGTGATGAGGCATGGTTTCATCAGCCACGTTCTGAGAGTAAATGTATCATCGGCTACAAAATGATTTATTGAATGTGGCATCAAACGGGACAAAGTGCAGCGTCCAGCAGGACAAAGCAGGTTGCACTGGTACGATGAATTGTGCAGCAATGCAGGGATCAGTTTTGTGCAAGTGTCAAGGTGGCTTTAGGCTTCTTAAAAATCCTCCTCCCTCCTCTTAACAGGAGCTCTCTTAAAGCCTAAGATGCTTTGTGAATTACTTTTATTTTTCCAAGGGAAAATTCAAGATTTTTCTTAGAATGACGTCACAAAGAGCTCCTTTTAGCCTTAGGATGCTTTGTGAATACAGGCCCAGGTTTTTGTTGCACTTTCTGCTTCTTCATGATTGCAGTGTGCCTGATCACACCTTCTTTTATTAAGACTAACACACGGATGTAGTCCATGAGCCAGTCATGAATTTTGACCTAATCGGTAACACTTAAGAGGAAAAAAAACACACTTAGAATCCAGCCTCAGTGTATCATGACCTACACAAAAATGTATGATAGCCAACCCAGGGTGGTAGCTGTAGCCAGGTAGGGATCAATGAAGAATTACACAGAGGTCAAACTTTAAAAAGGCTCCATTCATGTTGAAAACTATATCACATTATTTGTCTGATCGTAACAATTCCAAAAAAGGTATAGTTTGGACTATCTATGATGGAATGTTCTGGAGTTATGGGGCAAAAACAGCAAAAATGGTGACAAAGGTCAGTTTCAGTTTGTACAGGGGTTAGAACTTAAAGTTGCTCCAATTTCAGCCAAAAAAATTATACAAATTATTGGTTGAAATAAAAGGATCAATAAATGGAATAGTTTTGACTGTGTTGAATGCTTTGTCTCCAAAGTAAAGGTCAACCAAGGTCAACATCCATTAGATTCTATGACATGTGACATATACTCAACAAAAATATAAACGCAACACTTTTGGTTTTGCTCCCAGTTTTGTTTCATGGGGGGGATACCAGTCAGTATCTGGTGTGACCACCATTTGCCTCATGCAGTGCAACACATCTCCGTTGCATCATCCATGAAGAGAACACCTCTCCAACGTGCCAAACGCCAGTGAATGTGAGCATTTGCTCACTCAAGTCAGTTACGACGACGAACTGGAGTCAGGTTGAGACCCCGATGAGGACGACGAGCATGCAGATGAGCTTCCCTGAGACGGTTTCTGACAGTTGAGCAGAAATTCTTTGGTTATGCAAACCGATTGTTCAGCAGCTGTCCGAGTGGCTGGTCTCAGACGATCTTGGAGGTGAACATGCTGGATGTGGAGGTCCTGGGCTGGTGTGGTTACACGTGGTCTGCGGTTGTGAGGCTGGTTGGATGTACTGCCAAATTCTGTGAAATGCCTTTTGAGACAGCTTATGGTAGAGAAATGAACATTCAATACATGAGCAACAGCTCTGGTTGACATTCCTGCTGTCAGCATGCCAATTGCACGCTCCCTCAAATCTTGCGACATCTGTGGCATTGTGCTGTGTGATAAAACTGCACCTTTCAGAGTGGCCTTTTATTGTGGACAGTCTAAGGCACACCTGTGCACTAATCATGGTGTCTAATCAGCATCTTGATATGGCACACCTGTGAGGTGGGATGGATTATCTCAGCAAAGGAGAAGTGCTCACTATCACAGATTTAGACTGGTTTGTGAACAATATTGAGAGAAATGGTGATATTGTGTATGTGGAAAAAGTTTTAGATCTTTGAGTTCATCTCATACAAAATGGGAACAAAACCAAAAGTGTTTATATTTTTGTTGAGTATATGTTACCCTGTAACATGATAACTAAGCATGACAGATGTTGCAAACTATTCCTTTTAGAACCCTATTAACCTAAACAATAATTAGCTTTTTTTTTCTGAAATTGGAGCAACTTTAATATTTGACCCCTGTACAAACTGAAATTGACCTTTGTCACCATTTTTGCTGTTTTGACCCCATAACTCCAGAACATTCCTTCACAGATAGTCCAAACTATACCTTTTGGAATCACTATGATCAGACAAGTAATGTGATATAGTTTTCAATATGATTGGAGTATTTTTAAAGTTTGACCTCTGTGTCATTCTTCGTTGACCCCTACCTGGCTTTAGCTACCACCCTTGGATGGCTATCATACATTTTTGTGTAGGCCATGATACACTGAGGCTGCATTCTAAGTTGTGTTTTTTCCCCTTAAGTGGTACTGAAAACCTGCTTGGCCCATGGACTAATGGGTGCACAGATCAGTGCAAATTCACTTTCTGTGTCAAAAGTGAGTCCCTTCAGCTGCTTCCTCGTTTTCACATGAGGTCACCACAGCAGATCTGTGGAAGATCTGCATGTTGAATAGGCACAAGTTTTACAGCGGATGCCCATCCTGACGCAACACCACATTACATGGAGAAATGTGGTAGGGGTGGGGTTTGAACTGGGAACCTCCTGTACTGAAACCAAACACAGTAACAACTTGGCCATCACCCCTGCTAATTTGCTTTCTGTATCAAAAGCATGATAACGACACGTGCATGATGTGGAGCCCAGCACTGACACTTAAGACAGGGTCAGATAAAGCCAATCGTGTTTGAAGTGACGTGGAGGGTTGGAGCACATCTGGTCACCAGCACGAGGGGCCCAGTTGCAGCACATTCTGCAGTGTAGGGTGTGTGTTCCTCGGCGTGATGACTGCGCTGTGAGGTGTGCACAGTGTGTTTCTGCAGCAGTTTTAATGGGCCTCCAACACACCTCTCATAATGTGCAGCCAGCCATAGACAGGATGCTCCATAAAGTCTGCTGGACAGCCAGAAGACTCACAGGATAAAAGAAGACAAACCCTACAGGTCCTCAATCAATGCCGCTGCCATCGATATTCATCACCTCACTGCCCCTAAAGCAGCCTCCTGTTAACTAAGAGTATCAGCTCACTGTGGAGCCATGTTTGAGATGGAACCCGAAATAGAGCAAGCCAGAATTTACACTCAGTGCAGTATTGATTCAATTTTTGCTCATTTCTCCTGTCTGCAGAAAGTTTAATTGGATCTTCTATAATGACACGCCAAGGCTGAAGACAGTCAAAACAGCAAGTGTAACAATCCAACAAGTAAGTACTGCTAAAAAAAAAGTGTGCACTGAGCACTCATCTCGCCTTTTGTCTTTAAGCTTTATCAATCTAAAATGAAATGCACACTGGAGAGCAATTTGTTCCCCTTATATCGTGGCCACAATTGATTTTTTTTTTTCCTCAACCACACACAAAATCCCTCTCTCATTAACATGTCAAAGATGATTCTTTTCATTTTTGTTCATCTCGTGTTCCTATTGTGCTCCGCTGCAGATTGGATGCTTTCTGTGAAATAAAAAACAACAATAGAGTGAGTAAGTGCCGCAGAGGAAGACTCAATATCATAACACAGACATATTGATATTTTGGGCTTTCCCTTCCTGCCTTAATGATTATAACTCATAAATCATATTTGAAAGAACGCTGGGAAGTGATTGCTGTTCTGCTGTATTTCATATGTGGAATACCCGTCTGGAAGCTAAACAAGATTAGGCACAGAACTATTGGACATGAGCTCTTTGTGTGCAGTACTGCTGAAGCAGTGAATAAATATTCAGTGAACAGCTTGAGCAGAAAACCCAGTTTCGGTGTGGAGCAATGAAAAAGAGTGATGGGCCTTTGCTTTCTCATCAGCACAGGCGAGAAGTAAGAGCAAGATGATCTGCGTAGCTTCAGGCTTTTTCTCTCACCTCTCAGGACAACCTGATCAGAAGTGAGAAACACTGGGAGATGCTGCTTGGCCAGTTTGATGCACAACAACTCTGTAAAAAATAAGATGCTCTCATTCACAGCCAAACACATGGTTTTCAGGCTGTTATTTTTAATGTCTGACTTTAGTCTGGTCAAACACTTTGGACCTACACTGGTTATCTGGACAGCGACTGATCCTTGTTGCCTGAATAAATGTGCTGGGTTTTTTTTGTTTGTTTTGTTTTTCTTTTTTTTTTGCCTAATCACTCCAAAAAAATGCAGCAAATACAACCCCTGGCAAAAATTATGGAATCATACAAAGTCATTTCAAATGGCAACTTTCTGGCTTTAAGAAACACTATAAGAAATCAGGAAAAAAAATTGTGGCAGTCAGTAACGGTTACTTTTTTAGACCAAGCAGAGGAAAAAAATATGGACTCACTCAATTCTGAGGAATAAATTATGGAATCACCCTGTAAATTTTCATCCCCAAAACTAACACCTGCATCAAATTAGATCTGCTCGTTAGTCTGCATCTAAAAAGGAGTGATCACACCTTGGAGAGCTGTTGCACCAAGTGGACTGACATGAATCATGGCTCCAACATGAGAGATGTCAATTGAAACAAAGGAGAGGATTATCAAACTCTTAAAAGAGGGTAAATCATCACGCAATGTTGTAAAAGATGTTGGATGTTCACAGTCAGCTGTGTCTAAACTCTGGACCAAATACAAACAACACAACGAAAATGCACAACAAAACAAATGAGGAACGAATGGGAGGAAACTGGAGTCAACGTCTGTGAACGAACTGTAAGAAACCGCCTAAACGAAATGGGATTTACATACAGAAAAGCTAAATGAAAGCCATCATTAAAACCTAAACAGAAAAAAACAAGGTTACAATGGGCTAAGGAAAAGCAGTCGTGGACTGTGGATGACTGGATGACTGGATGAAAGTCATATTCAGTGATGAATCTCGAATCTGCATTGGGCAAGGTGATAATTCTGGAACTTTTGTTTGGTGCCGTTCCAATGAGATTTATAAAGATGACTGCCTGAAGAGAACATGTAAATTTCCACAGTCATTGATGATATGGGGCTGAATGTCAGGTAAAGGCACTGGGGAGATGGCTGTCATTACATCATCAATAAATGCACAAGTTTATGTTGATATTTTGGACACTTTTCTTATCCCATCAATTGAAAGGATGTTTGGGGATGATGAAATCATTTTTAAAGATGATAATGCATCTTGCCATAGAGCAAAAACTGTGAAAACATTCCTTGCAAAAAGACACATAGGGTCAATGTCATGGCCTGCAAATAGTCCGAATCTTAATCCAATTGAAAATCTTTGGTGGAAGTTGAAGAAAATGGTCCATGACAAGGCTCCAACCTGCAAAGCTGATCTGGCAACAGCAATCAGAGAAAGTTGGAGCCAGATTGATGAAGAGTAGTTTGTCACTCATTAAGTCCATGCCTCAGAGACTGCAAGCTGTTATAAAAGCCAGAGGTGGTGCAACAAAATACTAGTGATGTGTTGGAGCGTTCTTTTGTTTTCATGATTCCATAATTTTTTCCTCAGAATTGAGTGATTCCATATTTTTTTTTCCTCTGCTTGGTCTAAAAAAAGTAACCATTACTGACTGCCACAGTTTTTTTCCTGATTTCTTATAGTGTTTCTTAAAGCCAGAAAGTTGCCATTTGAAATGACTTTAGTTTTGTGTCATGTCTGTGATCTGCTTTTTTTCTACAAAATTAAACAACTGAATGAACATCCTCTGAGGCCGGTGATTCCATAATTTTTGCCAGGGGTTGTACAAAGAAGAAACTTACTAAAGTATTCTCTTAACCCTCTGGGGTCCGAGGGCATTTTTTGGACAGTTCACTGACATAAATGTTTTTTTATTGCTGTTATCAGTTCTGCCTGCATCCCACAATCAAGTTTTATGTCTCTTTTTTTCATGACAAACTGTGCTTTCAGAATATATATGTTTTTGTTGTGTTTTATAAGTGTAATAAAGGTTTACAATCAAAAACAGGCAAGGAAAAAATAAAGTGAAAAATAATTTTCCACACACATTTATTCAAAACACACAGCAAACTATAATAAACAACTGTTTTGACACTTTATAAAGGTAATTTGAGGTTCTGTGTGAAAGACTCTACAACAGAAAGGTTCAAACAATAAACACAAATGCACATTTTGAACAATATATACAAAATGGTCTGTGCGTTTTGTTGTCCATTGATATGGTAAACAGTGCTTTATGCAGAGAAAGCAACAGAGTTATCCAGTAACATTCACATGCAAACTAGTGGAGCAATCCTGATTGTTACACACTCTTTGTTTGAGCATATGAGATTGTCATCAGAGGCTCTCCGTCTGCTCCTGCTTTCACTGATCGCTGTGCGTAATGGCGCAGGGCGCACTGAGTATGTACTAATAGTATGTACTCATTGGAGCACCCAGGGGGCTATTCAAACGGGCCAACTAGTAACATATCACTCCTGAAAACGATCTTTGGCTTTTCACGTGAGGTAAATCTGCCCTATGATTGGATTTTAGAAAACGATGTGATGTTGAACCAATTCTGATTGGACACTCACATTGCGCATGTCATCACACAGCTTCTATCAGGAGTACAAAGATGGCCGATGGCTGGCTTGAAAGTCCGCAGAGTTAACTTTTCAGCAAAAAAAAGTAAGTTTCTATCTCATATCATTCAAAAGTTATTTATAATTTAGTAAAGCTTGGTCTTAGCCGTCGTATACGACGGCATCAGCCCCAGAGGTTTATGTACATACCACAGCACACTGCTGTCTATGTGTTTGACTCAAACCAATCTCACGCCATTTTATCACGACATCAAGGAAAAGTAAATTCATGCTCCCGTCAAGAAAATGTGTCACTCTTCATATGTGTTGATGCAAGAGGGAAGTGGTAGAGGTAGAAATAGAATATTAAAAAAAACACATAATGAAAATGTGACTCATTTCATGATGGGAGCATGAAAAAAACATGCGGTAGCTCTTGTAGCTATAGTTAGCTTATTTTCATTATTTACATTTTTATTTTACATGGTGTAGAATTTTAATGATTCTTCAGTTTATGGGTTCCTTTATAGATATCAACATATATTATCTAAGTTTGGGGTTTCCATCAGATAGCATATAGAATATGTATTTTGTCTTCCTATAGTAAGCTAGCAGGGTGAACTTTAGATAGATACCTAAAACATATTACATCATAGCTTCTGTTTCTATAATAAAATAACCATATTTATAGCTTAGTCTAATAGCTATTATTTAATTTTACTACTAGTCTACAGACTAGGTATACTACAATATTCTCCTGTATTAATATTTGTGTTTTAGAAGCTAACTCCTATAATATTATGTAGTACTATATTTCTTGTATATGTTGTTTATTACCCTTATTGTGTACATATCACTTATATACATTATTTCAAATTTCTTGAGCCACTTGGGTGGGTACAGAGAGTTCCCATGGGATAAAAAAAAGCTTTTCAACCTACCATCCCTGGTTCTCAAGACCAGGCACCTAAGTGGCTCTACTCTACTCTATTCTACACTTCTATTCTACTCGTCTTTTTTTAGATATACCTTAGTATACACTATTATAGTTTGACCTTAGAAGTGGAATGTATTATAGAAGACATACCTTACTGAATTTTCATGAAAAAACAAAGAGTGAGACTGGGCTGGTTTGACTGCCAGGCATTTTTGTAAGCCTACAGAATGTGTCACCTGATTAAACATTTTGGCGTAGAGGAAGACTTTCTTTCACCAAAACAGATCAAACCTTGGCTTGCATCTCAGATGTACCTACTGACAAATTGTAGCTGAACTTTCAGGTATTATTTTTAAGAAAATCCTCCTCTATACCATTTCATCATGAAGCTGTATAACTGGAGATACAAAATGTAAAACATGAACTATGCACAATTTTTCAGTCAGAGAAGCCAATAACTTCTTCTGGGTTGTCTGGGTGTCTTGATGGTTTTCCTCACTCTTCTCCTTCTTGCACAGTTAGTTTTTGAGAACTGTCTACTCCACACAGATTTATCATAGAGTGCCATACTGTTTGTATTTCTTCATTTATTTAATAAAGTTCAAGACATGTTCAGTGACTTTGAAATGTTCACATATCCATCGCCTGACTTGAAAAAACTGCCAATAAAATTGATTATTTACAGGTATTATACCAAAGTGGTCCATTACTTATGCAACCCATCGTCTTGGCTTGTATATATTTAATTAATTTATATCAAGTTGGAGAGATTTGCTTTCAGTTTGAGTTTAAGGAAAATATTTTAGAAATGTTTATACTGAGAAGCCTGATTTGCTGTTTGTATTTGAAATGTCATAAACAAATTAAAATATGTGATATATCAAGCAGCCCAATACGTTTGGAGGGCACTGTTACTATCATCCATGTCTAGCACAACTGGTAACTACTGCTTCCAGTGAGACGAACTGTATTAACCTCTTGTACCCTATGCAGTGTTTCCAGACTTCTGCTCGAAAATACATGTCCTAAATAAATTGAGTATATCTCAGAAACTACAAGGATTATTTGGATTATCTTGGCATCATAATAAAGGTAACACCTGTGAGGGTACTGCAGAGATGTAAGAATCAGTGTATATGTTTCTGGGTCAGAGTAAATGAAGATAGCACACACACACACACACACACACACACAAAATAATTTGCGCCTAAAAGAAAGTACACTTTTAGAGTGAATTGGCCTTTGGAATGACAAAGCTGCAACCAAAACCTCTAGGAAATCCTCACCTTTGGTGCATATTCTTTGTTGTGATTAGCAAATGATGTTGCTGACATAGATTTGGACACTGCCTCTTGATTCTATTGGCTCTGACAGTTCAATAGAGCTTCATGCACGCATGGCATTGTCTTTGGAACCCATTCTATTTGGATGAGTGCCGCATTTATTGAACAATCAGAGCCAATAGAATCAAGAGACAGTGCTCAAATCTATGTCACCAACATCAGTTGCTAATCACTACAAATAATACGCATCATGCAACAAGAGGAATCATTGCCTTTATTCCACCATGTGTTCGATCTCCCTGAGCGAAAAGTGAGATTGTAGTGTGTAGCACAGGATTTCCCATCTCTAATGGATTTTTGCACTGAAAAATGATTTAATATCAGAAAACACCAAAGGCAGCATGTAATTTCTGGTTATGGCTGTGTGAAGTTATTTTTTATGTTTTTTAGCTGTTGGTTCTGGGAATTTTGGACATAGAGTGATAAAACGTACACCGTTGTCATCTGTGGAGTATTCACTTTCATATGGTTTGTTGTTTGTATCGGTAGCGTAAAGTTGCACAAACTTGTGCCGGTTTTGCGGGCATGCACCGTTTGTGTCTTTTTCCTCCTTGTTCATTTTATTGCCTGGTGCTGGAATTGTGTTATGCTTCAGTAGAAATGGGTCTTCTGAGCCCGGATTCACAAAGAATCTCAGTGTCCTCTCAGAGAGCTCCCAACTTAGCCGAAAGATTCCCAGCAAGGAATCTTAGCCTAAGAGTAATCCCGGAAATGTCTGAGAGCAACTCTGAGCAAGGAGTGGACAGAAACTTTTATGTTTGTGAGGAGGCGGGGCTGATCCCATTGCTAGGTATGATGCAGTCTTGTAAGAGCTGTGATTGGTTGTCATAAAAAGGGAAAGAGAGAAAAAAAAAAGAAATGCACTCCACACACCTACTTATGAATGGACAGTAAAATCAACCAATTATATAACCTGAACTGTATTAAGAAATGTGTAATCATGAAGATAAATTAATGTCATGATGATGAAACTCAGCCAAATTAAATGAATTGTGACACAGCTTCAAAATATTTGAATGTGCCTTATTGGCATGCTGATTATTATGTTGATTAGCTTATTGTTATTTTTATTCTCCATTCTGGTAATTGCACACAAGCAAAGAGAGTGAGAAGCGCTGGTACGTGCTGCAATCCAAAGTGAGAGTGGAGACTAAAGCCCCGTTTACACACAGACGGTAAGAGCTCCTGGAAGCATCCCGGAAGAGTTTTTGGCCGTCTTAAGGATCACACGCCGTTGTTAACGCCGGCACTAGGGGGCGTGGCTTAGTTCCTGCTTTACCAGGAATCGTTGAAAAAAATTATTCAACATGTCGAATAATTCCGGGAGTGCTCCCGGAGACCTCCCGTGACGACGAACAACGGCGTTTGATACTTTTTAATTGCCGTTTCATCCTGCCACTTCCTGTAGTGCCGCAGTTCTCGTCACGCCGCGATGACCAATCAGGGACTGAATATGTAGTGACGTGGAGATGTCTGGAGTTTGAAGATGTGAACATGTCCTGTATCTGATAGCAGCCTGTGAGCAGGACTTATGTCTCTTTTGTCCTTTATTTTATAATCATGACAGAGTTTTTGGAGCAAGCAGCAGCACCACAGCAGCTTGGAGCAGAGGTTCTTTTTAATTTTATTTTACGTGCATGCGCGCGCGAATCGTCCTGGAGATTATTTTACTTATTAGCTACACAGCTGTATAATAAAGCAAATGGTGACTGGCTTCTAAACACAATTATGACAGAGTTTTTTGGGGAAAGAACGAGGCGCAGCCCGCAGCAAACAGCAGCGGGGAGCGGATCGAGTTTCCTTTTTTCTTTCTTTTTTTCACGTGTGCGCGTGAGCGAATCGTCTGTAGAGAATATTTTATGAATTAACTACACAGATATATAATAAAACAAATGGTGACTGGTTTCTAAACACAATTATGAGTTTATGGGGGGAAAGAGCGAACTGCAGCAAGCAACGGAGTTTATTTTTTATTTTTAATTGTTTACATGTGCGCGCGTGAACGGGACAGTTGATCCTCAAACTGGGTCCTGCAGAGGCGGAAGGACCGCTGAAAGCGGCCGTCACCCAGACACAGCTCCTGGAGCAAATAATGATTCTCTCTGTATTGGGAGCTTTCCACAGCAACTCGCTCTGTATGATCAAGGTCCGTCATTTGACTGACAACCAGAGCCGGCGAGCTCCGCCCCTTTCCACCGCGAAAACAGCCGGAACTACCACGAACTTCGGTCTACGTACTACTCGCCAACAAAACCGTCTGTGTGTAAACCTTGCTTAAAGCACACAAGCCAAGTTCTTCTCAAACGGGTGAGTTTAGGCTATGGCTGGTGGCATTGCTTACTTTAATATTAATAATTGTATGAATGTTGTAGAATTTACATGCAATGTATATTTTTTCCCATAGCCAGGTATGGCAATTTTTTGATGACTTTCATCTCAGGCGTTATGACGTTCCTACGCTGGATGGGAAAAGTAAGCTCATTCCTGATGACGTCAACCACAAACATTATCACTGTGCGATCAAGCTGGTAGCGTGTGACTGAACCACTGCCATTCAACATACGGAGAATATCTGTTCTTCCTCCGTGTCTTTCTGCCATCTTGTCTGTTGAAGACACTTTTAAGCTTCTTAAACGTCCTCCTCTTAACAGTGTTTCACCTTAGGAGCTGTCTTAAGGCTTATTGAATAACTTTTATCTAACCAAGGGAAAATTGTAAAAAATGTCTTAGAGTTCGAAGAATTCTAGGATTTTTCTCAGAATGATGTCACTGAGAGCTACTTTTAGCCATAGGATGTTTTGTGAATACAGGCCCTGAGCTTTTAGTGGAGCTTCTAACTGTTAAGGGAATAGCATCCAACATGCCTTGGTTGCTACATGTTTAGTATGGTTTTAAACTTTTTTGTCTTTTTTTTTTTTTTTCTGGAAACACTGCTGCCCTGACAGCTGGGGTACTCGGTTTTAGTGGTTAAACATCATTTAACCCACCTACCTGAGTTTGTTCCAGAAAAGAGGACCTGGGTTGTGCTTTGTGTCTCACACAGATAAGCTCAAGGATACGTAATGAGTGTTTTAAATCCTGATTGAAATATCAACCACTGCTCGTATTGCTGTGTTAAACAATCCTCATCAAAATCTCAAAAAACAGCAACACTTGCATGGTTTATTTGTGTCACTGAGGTTGATCATCCTCCTAGAGTTTTTGTGGATCCCAACTAACAGATGAGAGAATCACATAACAACCTCACTAGATACAGTTTAAACCTAACCATATTTATTAGAGCAATGTATCAGCAATCATATATTTCCACAAATATGTTTTGTTAGTGTAATGTTTATAATAGAGGTGAAAATGAAGTCTGACAATTATTTGTATAGCACAAGACAGCTGCTTTAGAGCTGGTATGTGGTGTACTGACCTCCATTTACAAAAGGATATTCCCACTAGGCTCCTCCAATACACCACCAAGAAATGGTTTGAATCAGATGAAGATTTCTCTAATTATTATGTGGAAAAGAAAATCAAGGTGGCACCAGTAGCGGCCATAGTGGAGGATGGATAAGCCCCGGAACTTTCATGTAGCCTTCCCCAATTCAACTCTAAGCAATGGTCCAATCAAATTATTATTTTTTTTTTCAAAATTTTTGCACAGAAACTAAAACTAAGATGGTGTCCTTAGCAGCGGTGTTGGATTACAGAAGACAGCCATTTTCAAATATAACCTTCTTCTAGCCGCCTTCAATGCTTCACCAAGAAATGGTTTCAATCAGGCAAAACATTCTTTAGTTACTGTCTGGAAACAAAATATGTCTGATTTCAGTTCCACCACAGAACCGAAAAAAAAAATAATGATAATGTTCCTTGGAAGGCTGTGTAACATGACAATATCTATCTTTTGAATGTCAGAAATATGTCTCCTCATACAGGTTATTATACTCTATAGTCTATCGCTAACACTGCATTGTTCAGCCTGAGTTGAGCAAGCCAACTATTTCCAACATTGTTTCTCTTTATGTGAGCCTGTTCATGAAACATTGAAGAGACTCATACCTAAGACCAACATTTATGAGGTTGTTATTTCTACCCGGTTCTTTTATGTAAGATTCTGCCCCTTACCAAAAACCAAACCATTGTATTTCTCATTTTGAGTTTATTCAAGGTCACATTAGAAACCAGGCCTTGGACCCTCACACACAGTGTCCATCTTGTGAAAGGCCCCTAAAATGAGTCATACAACACTTTTTATACCTTGTGGGTGTTAACATGGGTGTAGTTTAGTCTCACATTTCTAATGTTACTGGCTCTCGCCAACAAGGGAAGATCTCTCTGTGTCTGAAACTTGGACACATGATAAAGTAAAAACTTATATTTCTCAGACCTTCCAAACAAATAACACAAATACTTGATAGCTAACATAAAATAAAGAATTAGCACAGATATTATCTAACAAGGTACATAGCACAATATTTATCTCCTTTTGATAGAAACAGGGAGAGCACCCCACATTTTACTTTAATTGCCTGCCACTGGTAAATTTCTCTCCATCATTCAAAGATGTGATGGCATTCAGCGGAAGACATGACTTGAACATGGCATCAAGTTAGAGGGCTGTCTGCACATCTGCAAATGAGGCACAATGTCATACCAACATCATGATGAACTTCCACAGCAAGTCAGGGCCAAATATGACCAGAAACATCACATTTGTAATCGAGACAAATGATTGTACCTCTGATGCTCTATGCACTGTTATTATATACCTCAAAATGGCAATGCTATTCATTAATGCCCTAAAGTCTACAGTCAGTGACGTGCATGTAGGTAGTCCAACTACATACAGAAATGTTTTTAATTCTTAATGAAATAGTTTAAATATAACATTATTGCCTGGTTATTATTCCAAATAAACAGTTCCATAGCATTCAAAGATGTGAAGTTTCTGGTTTTGTTTTTTATTCCTTGGTTCTATCATATAAACAAACAAATACATAGAACATTGAGTTAAAAATCCTCAAAATGGCTCACAGTAAAGCAGCGAGAGGTACAGAAAGATCCAGAGAAAGAAAAAGTGGGGCCAAAGGCGAGGCGTGACAGAGTGTCAGCTGCTTTAAAAACAGATAATGGATCATTGTGAGGACAAGCGAACACACGGATTAGTATGTGTGTAGTGTTTCCAGCACACTGTGAGGGTGAGCGGTGTTAGCAGGTAACAGATGGCAGCCTGATCACAGCGCACGCTCTCACATGATTCTTCATTACCTTTAAACAAGTGTGAGGGAAATGTCCTGCAGCCAGTGTATGCTAATAAGGCTTCCTGCTGAATCCAAGGCCTCCAGCTCCAACATATGGACACAGACTCCTCACACCATTATGCCAAGATGAGGAAATGCTTTGTGCCCCGTCACAAAATCAGAGATGCACTTTCTTTTTATAACCTGCTCATTCCCCTTAGCCACTATCAAGGCACATTAGAAGTCTTAAAGCCACAACATACTGCCAGTTTGACTTCCCCAGAGGAAGGCTGAGGAAAAAAGTCTCATACAGTCACACACTCTGACAACAATGTTTCCAACCACTATTGGTAACCAGCTGAAAAACCACTACCTCCTTGCAATACCCTTTCAGTAGGGATGCACAATCCTGATACCGGTATTGGGTATCGGCCCGATCCCATATTCATTTACTCGTACTTGTAATCATAAAGCGTCTCAGAGACTCTGTGACACAATACCCCTTTAAAGTAGCTTGATGTCAACCTGTCAATGTGGGATTTTCACGCACATGCTCCGAAATGTCCGGTCTATAAACCGATACTTTTTCATACGTTTTGAACACTGTGGCTTAAACAATGATGGATTTTTAAAGGCTTTCATGTAATTTACTCATACGTCAAAATACTTCTGTCAATGCCATCCACTGATTGGCTGAAAGCCGCTGTCCATCATGCTTTCCACATGAGGACTGTGGCTAAAAGCCACTGTCCATCATGCGGAGTAAGTTCACACACACACAGAGTAAATAAAAAGTCTTACCTGTTTGTTTCAGTGGAATTCATCATCATATGATCTTGAAGAAAAATAATCCACACAAAGCCTCCTGAGTTTGGAAAACAACATCTGAAAATACTTTAATTCCTCGTGTAGGTGAAAAACGTTCCTCTGTGACACCGCACTTTGCTCCACAGTTCCTCCATCAGAACTCAGATCAGGGTTTCAGCGGCGAAGATTGTCCATCAGGTTGGTGAGTTTCAGCCCTTGGTGTGAGTGTTCAGGCCGACATGAGACCAGTTCAGTCCGCTACAGGTGTAATCCGTTTACGGAATCTCTGTGGCGCTGCGGTCTACCCTCCACAACCTGCAGTTTGCACCAGAAGTTGGTCCACTGTGCGCCTCATTCATTAACGGTTCATTTACCAGAGGCAACAGGCCATTCTGTCTGAATGTGAGGAAATTATCCCATGATCCACAAAGGGAAAAATAAAATAATGTTAAAATTACTCCGTTTTGCTTCCATGCGTCACGAACATGCCACGCAACATTGTGTGCATGTGCATGCACATGTGCTCATCAGTATTACATGTTCCCCTTTGGAAAAAAAAAATACGGTTTGTTTTTATGTATGTTACCATTACGTATTTAATTTAAAAGTTTAAAAAAATAGTGTGGAGAATAAAAGGCTGTTTAGCTCAGTGTCACAGATTGTAGATTAAAAAAAGAGCTGATAACGCAGAGAAGGTTCTTTTCATCAAAAAGAATCTGTCCCTCACATTTTCAAAAGAGGCTTTTAGTCCTCACAGACATAAATACAGTTAGTGATGGACAATTTCAGTTCTGTTCCTGGTGTTGTATATTTTTTTTAGTGCTGAAGTACACAGGTTACATTTCACTGAGATGCCTGGCAGTGTCAGGTTTGTTAAAAAATACACAATTAATGTTAAAGGACAATTTGTTGTAGTCAAAATGTGAAGTTACATAATTTAAGTGAACTTTGCCTACGAATCTGCAGTCTGGGGTTTCAGTGCAGGTGTGTGCTTAAGACTACCTGTTTGTGTCCTTGGACAATACACTTCATCTGCCTTGTCTTTGTCCACGCCGCCATTATTGGGTACCAGCTTTGGTGAAGGACTGACATCCCATCCAGAGTTTTCCATGTACTCAACCATTACATGCTACAGTCTCCAGCCAAACTAACACCGTCCCCCAGTATCAGGCTTACTCTCTTTGGGTCCTGTCTTCCTTCATTAACACTTTATCATCATCATCATTCACGCTCGTGTCACATAGTTGTGACAGTTTCTTCCACAGTTAGTGCTTGTGTATATCTGCTGCTATAACAATTGCCATGCAGTGTTCGCATCCTAAGAATCAGATGTTTCCTGCTCATCTTTTTCACTGATTCTTTGCCTGCAGCATCCTATTTCCTCAACAAAAACTAAAATGAAAAATATGCGTCAACTGCTACTTTCCCAAGACTGAAAGGAGAAGAAAGCCAAATAAAAATAAGTCCTTGTACCCAAAAACAAAAATGTGTTGCAGTTTTCTTCACAGAATGAAAAACTAAGCTAAAACAAGGACAACAATATGGGCAGGTTACAGTGTTTGATGAATGTGACAAGATAACTGAAGAACATCAGTCAGTGGAACCATGATATCCCCCTGTATATAGCATTGATATTGGACTGTACGACTGTTCCTTCTGGCAATTGTAGTTGTTGACATTTCCAGTGTTTTTCTTAAGAAATGGGTTAAGGTCAAATGTCAGATATTGATACATTGCTGCTTCAGTTCAATGGGACCATACACTATTGTTCATTCTGGGAGTTATGTAGCCTGAGCTTCAAACAAGTGCAATGTAGCACTCAGTAGAGGTTGGCGAATCGATCCTAATATTGATAATATCGATACCAACGCTGGTATTGATATTGAACGATCCTCGTGTAAAAAGATCGATACTCAAGCTTTTTTCTCTCCCGCACACACTGACTGCTGTGCACGCAGATTCATCAAAGTCTACTCTCTGTCTGTAAGAGCAGCACTGCGCTGTGTCACACAACATGGAGCAGTGCACCCTCCCCCCTCTGGTCTTTTGTTGTTGCGCCGTCACATGGCTCAGCAGAGCCAGCCAACAGCCATGCAGGTAGGCTCAGCCTGGCCCGCCCACTCAGTGCTCTCCTCGAGTCAGCCGACTACCTCAGGAGATTTTGTCTTAAGTTGTGTTGAGTGATATTTTTTAAACAAAAATCTTGATTGTGATAATAAAGTATTTTGTCGTCACGTACAATGTTTGGCGAAATTCTATCCTAGGTCTTTTGGATCCTTTGGATCTATGAAAGTATCGTATCGGTATCGATATCGGCGACACTGGGCCTGTATTTACTTTATATCGGATCAATACCAAAATTCCTGATATTGCCCACCTCTAGCACTCAGCCAGATATGGTTGTCATTTTTATGACCAGTGTCCAAGCCCCCAAAATCACGGGAATCTCTTCACCAAGAGGGGAAGAGGTTTGTGGGCTCTTGCTATGGTGGGAAGTCCCAGGTGGAGATATTAGCCCATTCTCTTTGTGAGGTATTGCATTCTGCCCAGCACTGGAGTTGGTGGTTTGTACCCTATGTCTCATGCTCACATGGCAGTTTCAGTCCCTTATGCATGGAGGTTGGATGAACTACTTTGTTGGGTGGCTGGTCTTCTGCTCCCATGGTTGCTTGTCTCCTCCTGGTGGCATGGGGAAATGGTCCTGTCCCAGTGTATGTCCTCTCTAAAGAGGTTGAAATGGCTCTGTAGTGGTTTCTGTGGCCATGGATGTGGGATGTGACCACATGGGGCCACATCCCAGTTCAGAGGCTATGTGGCACTGACACAACTCCTCACTCTTCTTCACATTATCACATGTCTGTTTATTGTTTGACAATCTGCACATCGATTCACAGCTTTATGTATTGCACACCTACAGTCACATTATTCATATTAGTCACAACCTCTCAGTATACCATGATCACTGTTATCATCCTGATCACCTCCTCAAATAGGCAACCTTTGTTTGTTTACTCTCTCTCTCTCTCTTTTTTTTTTTTACAGTCCTTCTTACCGTCTTTGTTGTTGTGGGTGGTTTGTAGGTATGTCTCACAGGGCAAAGGAAAGAGGGCAGGAAATCACTGCTGCAATATTAATAAATTGTATATATTCTTTGTTGTATGAAGCAGCTGTGACTCATATAAGAGTGATAACAACAAACAAGGGGTTTAAAAAAAAGAAAAAAGCTCCTCATGTTGTGAATTTGTCTATTGGTTCAACCTGTAAAGTGCAACAATTCCACAAAAAGAATAATAATAATAATAATAATTTCCTTTATTGTCATTCTACATACATACAATAAAATTTGTCCTCTGCATTTAATCAATTCTAATTACAGTTAAGCCTTGGTTCCACCAAATAATAAAGCCATGCATAATGAGCTACACATGGATTTGTCAATGATTATTCAAATAATGATCCACATATAATTCTATCACGTATCCACTATGAAGAATCCTCTATGTGCCTTTAAGTACCTCACATGTGCCAGGTACCAGCCTCTAATGAGACACAACCGACCTGTCATTTGAGTCCCATCCAGCCTCGAATGGCTCGTGTCACCGCATATGATCCACATCAAGGCACCTATGATCCATGTAGCGCCATGTTACGTGACGTTGGTGCATGTTTAGGCATGGGTTTGGGCCAAACCTCCACTCCTCCCTCCTTTTAAAGTGTGGGTTTTCAGTTCACAGCATCCATACAAGATGTTGTCGTATTTTTTAAACGCACTCCAAAAAAAGACACTCTTGTACAGTCTGGCCGGTGTGCGCATCTGTGCATCAGGCTGCTGAAAAAGAACTACTGTGGAGAGGTTTCTCTGTTACCAAAAAAAGAAAAAGAGACCACAATGAGGTGGCCGATTTAATTATATACATCTGCACCTGTGTGGATCCCCCCCCCCCCCCCCCCCCCAAAAAAAAACTGCACAGTCGCCTCTGTGCTTCTTCTCACTGGCTTTATTTCTTCTAAGGCTTCACAGTCATTTTGACACCAGTGATCCAACTTTTAACTTTGTGTTTGTCCGTTATTGTCTGCAAAATCACTCTTTTATGTGTTCTGTATAAATGCTCATCTTGAGTGCAAGTCACTGTGCCAGTATGTACACAGCGGAGCTCATCTGATCCATTATAACAAAATGTTATCATTATCTATCATGAACGTACTTTTACGGCTGCATATAAACAACGAATGAACATGCATCTGTTGTACCAAGCTATTACAATATAAACATTACAAATAGTTACCTTTTAGGCTGTTCCAAATACGTTCTCCACTTCATACAGCAGATGAGAGAGAGGAAAAAAAAGGTCCAGATGAAAGGGTCCTCTGTGAGTCCAGAACCAATTTGAGGTGTTTTCAACAGCCAAACTCTGACAGAAAATGATTAATCCCCTACAAAGTAATTATTTTATATACAGCGTCCAATGCACAAAGCAGGTGGGATTGTCACAGCGAAGTGCGCATGAGGGCGGGGACAAAATAGCCTGTCTAACAGCCTCATCCTCATCACAAACATGCCTCTAAAATCCTTGTTTGTCCTCATAGTACCTCATACACAAACTGCCCCATGCTGTTGTAGCTAAATTTTGAACTTCTTGAAATTAGTGCCACGCTCAGAGATGAGAATTGTTAGCCAAATATTCTTCCTCGAAGATCCTCTAAGAGCCACTATTCTCCCACGTTTCTGGACTCATACTCAAAAAAAAAAAAAAAAAACATGCTACGTGGCTCATTATTCATTGTTCATTATTCGGTGGGACCAGGGCTTTAGACACAATGCAACCACTAGGAGCAGTGTGCAGCCACAGTGGGCCAACTCCAGATGTAGAAATACAGCCTTGGTCAAGAACAGAGAGCAGACCCTAAATTAGTTCTTGTGCTATTTTATCATTAGTCATTTATGATCATTTTAGATCATTTAAAATCATGAACATGTTGCTCAGTCTGTCTAAACTTGATTCAATAAAGATTTGATTGCATTAAGCGCAAAGGGAGGAGGGTTTCCGGTTTGGTGGGCTCAGGGTCTCATCACTGCTTTTTGCAGATGATGTGGTCCTGTTGGCTTCATTGGCCTGTGGCCTCCAACACTCACTGGATCGGTTCACAGCCGAGTGTGAAGCAGCTGGGATGAGGATCAGCACCTCTAAATCTGAGGCCATGGTTCTCAGCAGGAAGCCGATGGATTGCCTACTCCGGGTAGGGAATACGGCCTTGCCCCAAGTGAAGGACTTCAAGTACCTCGGAGTCTTGTTCACGAGTGAGGGGACGATGGAGCGTGAGATTGGCCGGAGAATTGGTGCAGCAGGGGTGGTGTTGCATTCGCTCTACCATAATGTTGTGACAAAAAGGGAGCTGAGCCAAAAGGCAAAACTCTCGATCTACTGGTTAATCTTTGTTCCTACTCTCACCTATGGTCATAAGGGTTGGGTTATGACGGAAAGAACTAGATCGCGGGTACAAGCGGTAGAAATGGGCTTCCTCAGGAGGGTGGCTGATGTCTCCCTTAGAGATAGGGTGAGAAGTTCGGTCATCTGTGAGGGGCTTGGAGTAGAGTCACTGCTCCTTCGTGTTGAAAGGCGCCAGCTGAGGTGGTTCGGGCATCTGGTAAGGATGCCTCCTGGGAGCCTCCCTAGGGAGGTGTTCCAGGCACGTCCATCTGGGAGGAGACCCCGGGGATGACCCAGGAGAGATTATATCTCCATACTGGCCTGGAACTGCCTCATGATCCCCGAGTCAGAGGTGGTCAATGTGACACAGGAAAGGGAAGTCTGGGGTCCCCTGCTGGAGTTGTTGCCCCCGCGACCCGAACCCAGAAAAGCGGGTGCCGTTTTAGACGCTGTCTTATACAGCATTACACATCAAACCAATTTTATTAGAAAATTTGCAGAAATGCGGATAAGTGACACACGTTTTATACCTACAAAACTTCAGCAAAGGCCTTTGTCGTTCAAGTTGTGTATTTGTGTGCATGGGGACTGTCCATATGAAATGCTCAAATTCCCACTCGGCTAGTTAATATGAGCACCATGTGTTGGATACTGTGAAAAGAAGCAGACAGGCATTTTGCAGTAATGATGGTTGCTCAGCGGTGCAGAGAACACAGACAGATGATGAGAGCAGATTTTTCATCTTGCATTCACTCTTGATTCTTTCTCTGTCTGAATTATAGACACCAAGCTTTTTGAGTTTGACTTTATCTCTCAATTCCCACAGCAGTTAAAAGGCAAAGGAGGAGATCACAGCCACCACAACCAGCTCCCCGCTCGCCCACCCACTCCACTTTTCCCCTCTACAGTGCTCGTACAGACATTATCTCTGTCAGGAGGCTGAGGTCAAGCACTAATTTCTGCGCTGGAGCTCTTAATGTTTCCTGGCATCCATTATGAAGAGAGAAAGAAAGACGTTGGTGATAATTAGACTGGAGGAGGGAAGACATTTTAACAGAACATGTAATGGTTATTACGAAAGACGTGAGTGCAGAAAGTATATTCAGGTGCAGAAAACGGCATGTACCGCTGCCCTGCAAGCATAAAGCTTTAAAAGTCCAGAAATAACACAATTAGCAGCAGGCCGCTCTGCAGCCCAACTCCAGTGGAATGTGCAGGAAAAAGAATCCATCTGACCATAGCTGACATTTACAGTGTGTCAAATGTTTCCACCTTCACAGCCTCCTTCTTGATTCCCTCTTTCAGGATTCTGAAGTGCTGCAAAAAGCAGGGTGCAGTTCATTTGATGGTTATTTAGGTGGAAATGGGGAGCAGTTATAAACCACTGAGGACATACGTTTACATAGACCTTGCCCATAAACATTTAAAACCTTTCTCCACTGCATATTTCCATTTAATCAAAAAACAATGCATGTGTCAGGGTTTCAGATTTTGGTCTTGTTGTCTGTTTCTATTTTCTGGTCTGTTTTGTTATTTTTCTGATACATTGGTTTTCTGTGTGTGTATTCTCTTGCTGTTTTTTTCTGCTTGGGTCTGCCTGTCTCTATTTCTCTTGTTTATCTCTTGGATCTTGGTGGTGGCCATTTCACTCTCTCTGGCCACGCCCTTGTTCTGGTGCTTCCCACTGCACACCTGTTCCTGGTTTGCAGTTCATCATCTGGGTTATATAAGCTCACTGGGTGCTTTAGTCCTTCACCAGATTGATGTTGTGCCTTCTCTCCAGCTCTGTACATCACTTTTAAGCAGCTGGAATCAGTTAATCAGTGAAATCACCTGGTGGAGTGGGTTGTTGCAAAGAAAGCCTGCAACCTCTCTGCCCTTTCTGGAATGACTTTGAGACCTCTGGTTTATAAAATACATAGCTGACATTTTTCAGGGGTGGAAATAAATTGCACAAAGTTTCTACATATAATGAGTTGGCATGGGGTGCGATTCCAGAATGTTTTTAGAACAATAGGCCTTAGACCTCAACAGTTTCTTAAGAACTCAACCCTTGTATTTCCTTTTAATTGCATCATTTGTAAATGATAATTTACTGAATGAATGTATTCATAATTGTTTAGGTTGTTGTCATCATATATACACTAATATTTATATGTGGCAGACATGAATGAGTGAAGCTCTTCAGCATCTCACCATGTCATTTAAGTCCTTTAGGCTTTTTTGAGCAAATGATTCAGGGGAGCATTAGCATGGCTAAAACCTTTCGGCTTCTGGGGGGAGCGGAGACCCCAGACCCCTCACCTTTTTAAGCATTTCTCTTTTTTTGGATTTCAGCTTCTGGGGGCTCTATCCCCCCAGACCCCCTAATTATAGCCCTCTTAACCCCCTGCCACTTTTTAAGCATTTTTTTTTAAATGTAGATGTAATTAATATTCAAACCTTTCAGCTGCTGTACAATATGTCCAAATTATCATATCTCAATATTGTCATATCAGTATGATATATGATATGACTATGATTTTACACAAAGCGCAGCAACAGTGAAAATTAAACATTCTTCCTCAAACTCAAACTAAAAGCAAATAATACCTGTAAATAATAATTTGTTTTATTGCCATTTTCGTCAGACAAGTCAGGGGATGGAAACATGAACTTTTCTAAGTCACTGAATATGTCTTGGACTTTATTTACATCAATTATGAAGAAATACAAAAGTTTATTTCACCAAAACATCAAATCTAGGCTTTCATCTCAAATGTACTTTCTGGCAAATTAGAGCTGAACTTCCAAGTCTTCTTTTTAAGAAAATCCTCCTCTACACTACTTCATCAGGAAGCTGGATTTTATATTTTTAATTCATTTATATCAAGTTGTAGAGATTTGCTTTCAGTTTGAGTTTGAGGAAGATAACTTTAGATGTATTTATCTGAAGTTGTGTCACTGGTGTGTCACTCACACAGTATTGCAAAGACACAATCGGATTTAGAGCCATCTGTGAATACTATGGAGCCCACTGACTTCAACTGTTTCTGTCCTGTGAGTCCATGTGTGAACATAATAAGTCAAAGGGATTTGATCTGATTTGGACCCAACTTGATTTGTTTTGGGACTAGCCAAGAACAAAGTGATCTGATTAAAAAAAAAAACAAAACAAACAAAAAAAAAAAAATTCTAAACGGTCTGGTCACAGGTGAAGGTGAAAATTTTGGCCCAGTACTGATGTACAGGGCATATTGACAATTGCTATTTGAAGGAATTAATTGAAGATACAGTTATTGTTGTTATTACTATACATGAATATGATAATACATCATCTAGCTATTGGTCACACGATCTCTGACCTAGGGTGAAACTGAATGGTCAAACTCAAGATCACAACTGTTGAACGTAATCAGTTTGGAGTCAATATGGATTAAACATTGTGAAAGGTTGGTGTGTTAGACAAGCATAAAGGTGTGTCCATGACAGACAGAATTGGTCAAATGCCCCAGCCACATAGAACCATATATATATATTAGGTATAAATTAGGACTGTCCTGATGAGGTTATATTTATTTATTTATTTATTTTTATACTTGCCCCTGATCCTGATTCAAGTCATTTAATATTGAGTATCTGCCAATACCAGCCCCTGTTCCAGTACTTTTTTGTAGATATTACACATCCACAGATACACTATCCACATCTGGATTTGGCAAAAGTAATACTCTGGATGCCCTTCCTGATGTCTCTAGTCTTCTGAAACAGTTTCCCAAGCCAAGGGCTAATCAGGACCTATTCCGATCGGATCTGAGATCTGACAGGATCAGACATACACAAATTCATACTGTAAACATATTTTGTGTTATTATTATTATTATTATTTTATTACAATTCAATCTTTAATTGAATGGAAGTAGTGACTCCTGCAAGATGTTGACAGTATTGCACCATAAGAATACAATCGTGTCGATGGATGTCAAAGCAAGGAGTTGCTCTGGCAAGAACAAGAATGTGTGTAGTCTGTGCCAGTGTGAGAAAATAAAGCAGCAGATATTAATAAGAGAAGAGTGAGCTGAGGTCAGGAAGGCTGAGTCCTGAGACCAAGCAGGATAGGAAGCCCAGCAGCTGTACCAGAGGACGTTTGTACACACACTCACCTCAAGATCTCCTAGCAAATCGATCATCCCCTACATTAAAGGTCCTTCTTTGTCAAACCCAGCATTTCACCCTGAAATGGATCTGCAGCACAGAACAAACAGGCAGCGATGAGAGAATGTCACAGCAGAGCCACTACCTCCTCCACCACAAACTGTTTAAGGGTCAACAGAGGCCAGCCATAACTCCATTAGATAGAGGAATGGATCGCTTAGTGTCGGCAACGCGACACCTGGATCATATATTGTTGAACTGGCCCTGGAGGCACACAGAGACAGAAAGTACAGCAGAAGGAGGACAAAAAGGGCAACATATGGACCTAAAAATATTTTCTGCACTATAACCTCAAGGAGACACATTTACATTATTTATTATTCCATAGTTTTTCTGAAAATCAAATGATCCTAATTGAAAGCAATAAAAACAATGTGGTTGAAAAGGCCTTGCGACTGGATAGTGTTGGCTTGATTCCCCACATGAATGGACAAAACAATGAAGGTGGGTCAAGGTGAACAGAATAATGATTGCTTTACTGGCGTTACTGCTACAAACATGCTCTTGAGCATCATCTTTAATCCTCCATGTGCTATCATGGCAGCGCCTGATATCAATGTGTGTGTATGAATGAGTGAGGAAAGTGTACAGTAACAGACTGTACCCTGGGGATTGGCATATTTTGCTGCCTTTAGGCTATGAAAAAAAAAACAGCCCAGTCTTCTCTATATTCAATTTTACAATTTTCAAAATAAGCTCACACTGAAAAGAAATCTATATTTGTATATATAAACCTGTTAGGGTTTCTGTGGCCAGTTATTTCAGCTGTTACACACTCCAGGCAGCTCAGTATTTGCATGTAAGCTGCTTATTCACTCCCTTTGACAGTACACATACTTGGATTGCAAAATGTCAGATGCTTCAAGCCTCAGAATTTCACCATTTTGACCCTTTCCGAGTGACAAATCCTTCATATTTGTTGACAAACAGAACAAGTGATACTCCTTTTTCTAGCAGATTTAAACCCAAACTGCTCAGAATGCTGGCATTCAGTATAGGAAAAAAAACCCTCACTGTTATGACGTGAATGTGCCTCACTTTCACGTCATAACACTGAGGGTCACATAGGTTTATTTGCCAAAGGGAATTTTCCAGAAATCATGTGGATCTGACAGACAACCACAACAAAGCGGATACCAATTTCACTTTTGTGCATCAAAGGAAGAAAAGAAAAGAGAAACAACACCGGGAATCAATTATAAGTGGGGGTAGAGAAAGTCAAGAATCTGTCATGATTTTGGCCTGATCAGGGTGTTGAGCCCATCCCCCCCCCTTTCTGTTGTTCTCTGTCTACCCCAGCTTTGAGTTATTAGTTGTACATTTTCATCCTGGTTTATTCCTCTGTTATGTTGTCACTTTTCTTTGTTACCTTTTACTTTGGCTTTTTGTTCAGTTCTGTTCTCATTTTCTTCAGTCAGTTATGTTTTCATTTACTGTTCATTAATTTATCACTTGGTTATTTAGTTTCATTTGTAACATTGTTGTGCTTAATGTCAGGTTTTGTTTTCTGTCATTGTTTTGTCACTGCTTTTCTTATGGTTTGTTTTAACCACCTTGTTTTTCTTAGTCAGCTTGTGTTTAGTTTTAGTATTTATCTCTATTTATGCTCATGTAGTTTTCATTAGGTTATCACTTGTTCATTTTGTTTATCATTATTGTCACAGATATGCTTACTTATAGGGTTGCTTTCTGTTAATTATTTAGTCTTTGATTATTTGTTCTGTCATCTGTTTTATCTCCTCGGTTCACAGTTCCCTGTTTCTGTCACACCCATCCGATTATGTTCTCACTTCACATCTTCTGCACCTGCCTCATGTCTTTGTCTTTCACTTTCTGTCCACTCTGTGTCTTCTTTCAAGGATCAAGGATCAAGGAAATTTTATTGTCATATGCACAGAACAGAAGAACTTTCCTGCACAATGAAATGTGGCTACTGCATTTAACCCATCCTATTTGCCAGTAGGAGCAGAGGTCGCCATTAGGCGCCCGGGGACCAGCTCCAGATGTACATCCCTGCCTTGGTCAACAGCAGGGCTGAGCAAACCAACACCGACCCATAACAAACAACACACATAACACACAACACATAGGCCGGCCCCGGTACATAAAACATATATATGAAGCAAAACACGAGGGAAAAGGAGAAGAAAAAAAAAACCCTCATAGCCGCTGCATTACACAGCGGCCCAATGAGGAAAAAAAAAAAATCCCATCAGCACAAAAAAACAATAATCACAGAGACAAAACAAGGACACAGGACGACAACCGAGATTTGAAAGGACCAGTTTATCAGAACACTCCGGAAGGCAGCCAGTTTCGGCGCCGTCGACGGCCTTGTTCGACAGTCTGGGGGGGGGGGAAGGGAACAGCCCTGCGCAGGCTGAGAAAGTCCTGGACAGTCCACAGTTCACGTCAGGGCTGGAGAAGCTGAGGGGAGGGGGGAAGACCAGGGAGCGAGGCATAAGAGTGTTGTTCTTCTGAGGAGGTATCTTATCACAGCGACCTTGAAGTGCAGCTGTATTTGGGGAAGCCAAATGAATAGCCAGATTAACAGACGCCTGAAAGATTCCACAGTTCTGAGAACAGAGTGGCTCCCAATGCATCTGAAATGTAGAATGTGGTCTTCACAGACGGTCAAAGCGGGTTTCCAGGGCTGCAATCTTCCCAAAGATGTCATCCAATGCGCGGTTAACCCCCGCCAACTGCGCAGCCACTGCCTTCCCAATCGAATCAATCATATAGGGCAGCTTGGAACGACCAATCAAAGCTGCTTCCACTTTCTTGATTTTCCGGGTAAACCAGCAAGTGCCCCGTTCCACACATCAGAAAGCCGGTCACCACCAAGCCGAATATGTACACATCTTCAACGTCCTCCACAGAAAGCATGTAAAGGCACATGACCTGCCATCTCCTCCACGAGTCCATCACGTAACCCATCACATGCATCCCAGCAGGACAGGTCGGGTCCTCCGCTCCCGAAGATCTTGTAGAAAAAATAGTGTCAGTTGCGTTCAGAGACCACTTTAACAGATCCATTTTTGTCGTTTCCAGAAGAGTAATGCTGCAGCCTCACAGGACAACACGCCACAAAAGCAGGAAAAATAAGGAGGGAGGGAGAAGAGAAAAGGTGCGTCCGTCTCAGTCGAGTGCAAGCTGGCAAAAAAAACAAAAAAACTCTTGGCATCTGCTCACGCATCTGTGTTTCCTACATCACTTCACTTTGTGCACTCTCTTCCTCCTCATCTTGCACAGTGTTTAATCTTCATTCACTAGCCACGTCCCCTTTCTAGATTGTTTCTCATGTGCACCTTGTTAACTCCTGTCCTATTTAATCTACTCTCAGCCACCACACCAGCGCCAGTTTGTTGTCTTGTAAACATTCACGCTCTCTTGTCAGTCCTTCTTTTTGCCTTGCCATGTATAATATTTTTGCTCTGTTCTCCTCGACCATGCCTCTTGCCTCATCCTGGACGTCTGTGTTAGAGGTGGGCGATACGGGAATTTTGGTATTGATACGATACCAAGTAATACAGGCCAGTATCGCCGATATCGATACTGATATGATACTTTTATCATATTTAAGCTTCATAGATCCAAAGGATCCAAAAGACCTAGGATAGAATTTCGCCAAACATTGTACATGACAACAAAATACTTTATTATCACAATCAACATTTTTGTTTAAAAAATATCACTCAACACAACTTAAAACAAGGGCTGACAAACCACAATACAAGGGTGCACTGCGCCGTGTTGTGTGACACAGCGCAGCGCTGCTCTTACAGACAGAGAGTTGACTTTGATGAATCTGCGTGCGCAGCAGTCAGTGCAGCGGGAGAGAAAAAAAGCTTGAGTATCGATCTTTTTACACGAGGATCATTCAATATCATTACCAGCATTGGTATGGATATTAGGATCGATCCGCCCACCTCTAGTCTGTGTTTGCTCGTGCCTCTGACCCCTGCTCAACCATGACTGCT
This sequence comes from Thalassophryne amazonica, assembly GCF_902500255.1. Lineage (NCBI taxonomy): Eukaryota > Metazoa > Chordata > Actinopteri > Batrachoidiformes > Batrachoididae > Thalassophryne > Thalassophryne amazonica. Next base: position 24,377,683 of record NC_047109.1, read on the forward strand.
TTTTTGCCTGATCCCTGATTGTACCTCTGCTCCGCTGCTTGATCACGTGTACCGAACCAGAGCCTGGAATAAAGACCATGTTTTCTCCTACACCTAGGCCTAGTCTGGGAGTGTGCATTGCGGGTCCAGCCGCTATGGTGCCAGGCAGCCACCCACTCTGACAGAATCACTATGTCAGATAGATTATACTGAGGTAAGCTTTTGATTGTATATTATTAGCTGAAATTTTCCTGTTGCATACCTCTAATTTGACTTGACCTTTTTTCTTTTAGTAAATGCATAAAACCAATGGTATGGTACTTCACTTCAGCACTTCAGCAATAAACAAAAAAATAAATAGCATGGTATATTCACAACTAAAAATCCAGTCACTCACCATTTTCAAATTATACAATATTTAATTTTTACATTTATACATTTTACATTTTATATCCTGTCTACTTTTAATGATTCTATCCCATTTTAATTTTATAGACTGTGTGGATGTAGACAAAAGACATAAGATCTGTGAATGAGTTGTTGTGACTTTGATACAGTGACTGATGAAGTCCTTTTGATAAAAATATGATTTGCTTTAAAGACTGTTCCAGTGTAAATATATGTATCCATTTTTTTGCATATTGCATCCCAAAATAATCAGTTATTCTTCTACCAGTTCTAAAAGCTCCCTCCCTTTTTTACATATTTTGCAACCAATGCGTTACATGTTATAAGTGTTTTAAAGAAAATTTGTTACTTCATTTGAGACCATCAAAATGACGAGGAAACATACAATAATAGGAAGATCAAAGGAAAGTTTACAGAGGACATAAAAGGAGGAAAATGTTATCAGCTGAAGAAAAAGAAGAACTGGCAGATCCAAGGGAGAGGAATCAGGGGATGAATACATCAACATTTCAAAGTCAATGCATATGTCTTTGCAGCCCAGTCTCACTTTTTTTTCATGCTCCCGTGATGAAATGAGTCAAATTTTCGTGACAGGGTTTTTTTTAACTCACTATTCCTAACTCTACTCCTTCCCCCCGACCCTAAACATACCCCCCCCCCCCCCCCACGCGCTTCACTTTTAATTTCGTGCAGCCATCATGGAATGAATGAATGAATTATGCCGCATTCACACAGGACGCGACGCGAGTGACAGGTTGCCATGTAATCCCTATGGAAGGACACGTTTTGGCACCAAGCCACGCAGCGCGACGCAATGGACGCGAATGAAGCGACGCGAGTGACAGGTTGCCATGTAATCCCTATGGAAGGACACGTTTTGGCACCAAGCCACGCAGCGCGACGCAATGGATGCGAATGAAGCGACGCGAGTGAAGCGATTTTTGAGCGATTGGCGCATTTGTATCGCGATATTGTGTCGCGTCATGTCACGTTGCCCTCCTCCCCAAGTTGAAAAATCTGAACTTTTTCGTCTTGTCGCACCACGATGACCAATCAGGGACTCAATATTTAGTGAAGTGGAGATGTCTGGAGTTTGACTGAGTTGGATGTGAACATGTCCTGTCTCTGGTAGCAGCCTGTGAGCAGGACTTATGTCCCTTTTGTCCTTTATTTCACAATTATAACAGAGTTTTGGGAGCGAGCTGCAGCCCCACAGCAAGCAGCGGAGGTTTTTTTTTGTACGTGTGCACGCGAGCGAATCGTCTGTGAAGCGAAAGCAGAGCGACACATCAGCGATGGTGGTGCGTCTGTCGCCACGCGGCCAAGCAAATTTATGGCGTCTGGTCCCGCCCGGTGTGAACACAGCATTAGAATGAATTTGTGCTGCTGTGACGAAAATGAGGCACTTTTCCTCACAATATCACAAGCCAATAGATTAATGTATATTTCATGCTGATGAATCATGACTTGCCGTGAGACCAGGTTTGTCTTTGACTTCATTTATATCAATGCATGGTAACTCTGTCTGGAGTAGGTGGTTCTCAAAAGCTGAGTGACTGTGCACAGAGATTAAGTGAGGGAAGCCACCAAGACTCCCATAATAATTGTGAAGGCTTCTGTGGCTGTGATTGGAGAAATGTGCATAGTGCAAGTTTTGCCTGTTGTATCACAATTTACACAGCTTTACGGTCAAGCGGCAGTTGGACAAAGAAGTTGAACAGAGAAAATCAGATAAAATAGAGGTTCGAGTTTCCCATGTGTCTTCTCACAATTTGGACTGAAATTTGAAATGACTTTTTAAGAAAATCATCCAGCAGTATGTAGACTTACTACATTCATTATAAAACAGCTTCCATATGCCAGAGATTAAAAAGTGTGATGTTGATAAACCTTCAATAGCTTGTAACATATGAATCAGTATACAGTAAAATTTGCCTAAACCGTCATCATATAAACCAGATATTTGCACTCAGTGGACAAAAGCAAATGTCCCAATGCTTTGTATGGTTTTCCATGTAATAAACACTGTATATATGGATTTTGGATGACAGATTTTCATTCATATCCGACAAAACATCCCACCTCATCGTAAAGTATTCCATTAAAAACCCCCTCGCATATACCGGACAGAGCAGTCTGGATGTGCCCAGTAAAAAAGGTATTAACAAAATGCTGCTTGTTGCCTGCACTGTAATATGGTCGTTAATTTTCATACATATCCCTGGTGTGTGACGAACTAAACCGCTTTAGATCTTTAGCCCTCTGCATGGCTGCAAACCCTCCACATGACGCGCACCTGCTAAATGACGGACACCACAAAGGGCAGTGAAGTTTTTGCAGTGCGCCCGCCAATTACATTCGATCATGGATCAAATACATTGGCAGAAAAGTCTGCACTTATGACACAATTATATATATACTTATATATGACACAAATATATGTACCTTACCATTGGTTTGGAGGTTAATGATTGTACAATAAGTGGAGCTTGTTGAGGGACAAATTAATCCAGGAAAAAGCTGCTGTTCTTGCAGTAAATGGCATGAAGACGTGATGGAGAAGTTTAAAGGGTAATGCAGTTTTGACCCGATCATTAAATAAGGCAGGCCCCAATTCAAGGTCAGGCGTTACTCAAGGAAATGTGTCAGCCTAATTGGAGCTGGGGATTCCCTGTAGATCGTTCGGCACCTCCTGGCTGTAACTAATCCATTACATACTGTACATATAAGGATTTTGTCCATTTTATACATATGACGAATTTTTGATTATAACTGACAAAATTCACTGGTCCACCTGAAACTATGTATGCAAGTTTTACTGTATATAAATATATAGTCCAATCGCTCAGAAAATTGTATTTGCTTCAGTTGTATTTGTTGTGAAAATTACGGTATTTGTTATTGCACCTAGGGTAACCAGGTGTCCCACTTGACATGTGTGTTTTACGATCTGACAAGTTGCCCATTGTCAGATTATTTGTCAGTAACTGTGCCAGATTCCATCTCAGTTTTGTGAAGTTAATGAAATGCAGGGGGACCTTTCTAAACAAAGTGGGACATCTGGTCACCCTATTTGCACCTATAGTTCAAAGGTGTAGTCTCGTATACCAGTTAGGCCCATACTTGCCTTTTGTAAGGTATTAAACTGGACAATAGGACAGTATTTACTGAGGTATCCTTTTGAAATTTACTGTCATTAATAACTGTCAAGGGCGACCTTGTGGTTTTTCTGCCAGAATAGCAAGATTTTCATTGCGAGACATTCCAAGGTTAACATAAAACTTGATTAACTGAGTTCTCTGCATTTTGAGAAGGTTGTATTCAGGAAGCGCAGTGCTGTAGGCGCTGCAAACCCCTCGTTGGATGAGGGCAATATAATTGTACCGCTGGAAATAATATTGTATTATCTTATAATGCTTTTGCCCTTTTCAATCTCTGGAAGGTCATTCTTCACTCTGAGGTCCCTAAAACCGTGACAGTACAGAGGACTGTTCCGTGAACCTGTGGCTGCACTGCACATTTCAGTTGGAGGAGCTGTAGCGTCTTTTGGGCAGTGAGCTACAGAGACAGATGGCAGGAGAAGTGTTACCACAGCAAACGTGGGCGAGAGAAATGAACAAGTGAAATGGTTGAGATGTAGAAAAGATGTGAAATGGCCATGAGTTTGAAGTGCTGTAATGTCAGAGTTGTGCTCAGTGGCTGTGTGGGCAGGGAGTTCACTTTGAGCTGCACGACAGTTCCAGCTTTATCATTTTTAAGAATGCCACACAGTCAGAAACTACATTTAATTCTATATTTTGAGAACTATGATGAACAATAGCAAAATTCAACATTTATCACAGTTCTTAGTAACTTGTTTTTCACATGGTTTGCATTTACGGCCCTGTGTTCCACCCACAGACTGCATATATGCTGCATGAACCATGTTAAGATTGGGCTCTGTGGCTGTGCTCTCTCTTCTGTCCCTCCTTGTTTTCCCAGTGGAGCTGAGTATTGGACACACTGTGGCAGCTGCAATACCAGTAACCCTCATAATATTTCAACCCCATCTCCTCACTCCATCCACGCCACATTCTTGCATTCCTCTGTGTGGTAACTTGGCCTACAACTCTGTAGAACTCTTTTTTCAGTCAGTGTTTCTGTGTTTTGTTATAACTCTGTCACTCCTTGTTTATTAGTTTGCTGCCACCACTAGCTCCACCTGGTCCTGGCTACTGTTCTCCTGACCTCCCTCCAGACCACGGGTGCCTCCTCCTTCCAGGCCTCAGCGTCTACTCTTCTGAACACCGCCCAAATCCTCTTTGTTAATAAACCTTTCTGCATTTGAATCCATTGTTCTTGTACCTGACTCCACCTCCCTGGGTCTCATTTGTGACAAACCCTCCATGATCACACAAAGGTTTTCTGAAGAACAGGTTTGAAGCTCAAATAGGACAGTTCCAAATGTTGACATCTGGCAGTGCCTGACTCTGCCTAATTCCCAGCCACACCCATAAATGGGAAAGAGGTGGAACATGGACAAGATAGTGCAGCAGATATCAGAATATTTACAGAGCAATCCTTCAAATGGTGATATAAGCACCACATTTGGCACAAATACTCTTTAGGTATTACTCTTTTGAAAAAAGGCAACATAGGCAACATGGCCTGTTTTTTTTATTTATTTATTTGTTTTTGTTTTAGGATTAGATTACATTAGATAGAAATTTATTGATCCCTTGGGAAGATTCCCTGAGGGAAATTGAGGTTCCAACAGCATTGTATAGCAGCACACAGGGTAAGAAGCACACAGTATCAAAAGTGAAAGTAAAAAAAAAACAAAACAAAAAAAAAACAGTTTGCAAATATTACTAAATACAAATATAAATATCAGACAACTGATCAACATTGGTTTACTGGCTACTACTGTTGTTTGGGGGAGGTCTAGTGGTTAAGCGTTGGACTTCAGACCAGAGGATCCTCGGTTCAAATCCCAGCCTGACTGGAAAATCACTAAGGGCCCTTGGGCAAGGTCCTTAATCCAGTAGTTGCTCCCAGTGTGTAGTGAGCACCTTGCATGGCAGCATCCTGACATCTGTGTGTGTGTTTGGGTGTGTGGTGTGTGTGTGTGTGTGTGTGTGTTGTGGTGTGTGTGTGTTGTGTGTGTGTGTGTGTGTGTGTGTGGTGTTGTGTTGTGTGGTGCATAACTGCAAAGCGCTTTGAGCATCTGATGCACATGGAAAGGCGCTATATCAATGCAGTCATTTTACCATTTTACTGTTCATCTCCTTCCCATCCTCTGTCTTCCTGTTACTCCTCCTCAAACGTTTCTGCAGCACGGCTTTGCTTTGAACCTTGAACCAATGAAGCAGTGCGTCGATCTTCAATCTGCTGCTGAGTTGGTTCTTTGTTTTATTTCGCTTTATCTTAATTTTTCCCCACTAAAACCCTAAAGAGCATATGTCTGTGAGTAATACTTACCTTTTTTTATGATAAACTGACCTGTTATGGTCTTCTGAAACAGTTGATAGATGTATTTCCTAACTTAAAAAAACGGGACTGATGCTAACACGTTAGCATGTCTATGGCATTTTCAAGGTTAAAGTTAGCATTAAGCTGAGCCATTATCAAGCCTCCCTCCCCAGCACGCAAAGGATTCTGGGATACTCTAAAACTGTCAATGATAATCCTTTCAAGCATTCCTAGGCCTCCACAATATTCCTGTATCAGCTCAACCAGAGTACCAGTGAATCAGAGGAAAAAGGCTAATAGACAAAAGGTTACCGCAAAGAAAACTGCTTTTGGGAAAAATGTATTTGGAATATTTTGAAAATACAAAAATACAGTATTGTATTTTGATACATTTTACGGCTGTGTATTTTGTAGCTTATTTTGATATGTTTTTAACTTATTTGACATTTTATTTGGAAATACATTTTTTGCCCATCCTTGCTGGCTATATATATTTGGAAGAATGGCATAAATAAAAATGTTAACAAGAACTTGTTTGTTGTGACCCCAGAGCACTGGGAGCAACAATATTTCTGGGATAAATTTGGACAATTTAACCCCTTAACGCCTGAATTTATAGCTGTATATAAAAAAATGTTTTGTGTGTGTTTTTGCCTTTAAGTAGATGGTAAATAATGTTGAGATTATTAATTACACTTTTGCACAAACAAATAAATAGTAATTTTGGTATTTTGGTAATAATTTATGTTATAATGTTATAATAATAATATGGTATGTTGCAAATTTGCGACAACAGGCATACTGGTCAATTTGGTATGTTGCATATTTGAGTCAAATATTGTAGCATATAGTGACAATAAGCGTTAAGGGGTTAAAATGGGCTTCTTGCTTTTTGCAATCAGCCTCTATTGGCCAGTCAAGGAATTGCAACATCTGGCACAGCTGTGTTGACTTTGTTTCTTAGCACTAGAGGCTGGGGATTGGTTCCACCAGGCACAAACCAGCCTACAGAGCATCACAAGAGTTGTTGCTTGTTTCCACTCATTGGAAACACTTCATCACTTTTTCACCCAGCACTAACTTTCTTTAAAGAGCAAGTCTGCTTGCAGTCATCTGTGAGCCCGTGGGCGTATTGGTCTTAAAATGAGATGAGGTGAGGCACAGTGTTGTAACATTAGTGTTGTGAGACAGCAGAAACTGAATGCACCGTAGACCAGCAAAAAATGGTGTAAACCAAGCAGTTTATATATACACTCAACAAAAAATAAACGCAACACTTTTGGTTTTGCTCCCATTTTGTATGAGATGAACTCAAAGATCTAAAACTTTTTCCACATACACAATATCACCATTTCCCTCAAATATTGTTCACAAACCAGTCTAAATCTGTGATAGTGAGCACTTCTCTTTGCTGAGATAATCCATCCCACCTCACAGGTGTGCCATATCAAGATGCTGATTAGACACCATGATTAGTGCACAGGTGTGCCTTAGACTGCCCACAATAAAAGGCCACTCTGAAAGGTGCAGTTTTGTTTTATTGGGGGGGATACCAGTCAGTATCTGGTGTGACCACCATTTACCTCATGCAGTGCAACACATCTCCTTCGCATAGAGTTGATCAGGTTGTCAATTGTGGCCTGTGGAATGTTGGTCCACTCCTCTTCAAGGGCTGTGCGAAGTTGCTGGATATTGGCAGGAACTGGTACACGCTGTCGTATACGCCGGTCCAGAGCATCCCAAACATGCTCAATGGGTGACATGTCCGGTGAGTATGCCGGCCATGCAAGAACTGGAACATTTTCAGCAGTATTGGTACCACCATTTGCCTCATGCAGTGCACACATCTCCGTTGCATCATCCGTGAAGAGAACACCTCCCAACGTGCCAAACGCCAGCGAATGTGAGCATTTGCCCACTCAAGTCGTTACGACGACGAACTGGAGTCAGGTCGAGACCCCGATGAGGACGACGAGCATGCAGATGAGCTTCCCTGAGACGGTTTCTGACAGTTTGCAGAAATTCTTTGGTTATGCAAACCGATTGTTTCAGCAGCTGTCCGAGTGGCTGGTCTCAGACGATCTTGGAGGTGAACATGCTGGATGTGGAGGTCCTGGGCTGGTGTGGTTACACGTGTCTGCGGTTGTGAGGCTGGTTGGATGTACTGCCAAATTCTCTGAAATGCCTTTGGAGACGGCTTATGGTAGAGAAATGAACATTCAATACATGAGCAACAGCTCTGGTTGACATTCCTGCTGTCAGCATGCCAATTGCAGCTCCCTCAAATCTTGCGACATCTGTGGCATTGTGCTGTGTGATAAAACTGCACCTTTCAGAGTGCCTTTTATTGTGGACAGTCTAAGGCACACCTGTGCACTAATCATGGTGTCTAATCAGCATCTTGATATGGCACACCTGTGAGGTGGGATGGATTATCTCAGCAAAGGAGAAGTGCTCACTATCACAGATTTAGACTGGTTTGTGAACAATATTTGAGGGAAATGGTGATATTGTGTATGTGGAAAAAGTTTTAGATCTTTGAGTTCATCTCATACAAAATGGGAGCAAAACCAAAAGTGTTGCGTTTATATTTTTGTGAGTGTATATAATATATATATATATATATATATATTGAACATCCTGCGATTTTGCAAGTTCTCCCTTAGAAATCATGGAGGGGTCTGAAATTTTCATCTTGGGTGCATGTCCACTGTGAGAGACATAATCTAAAAAGAAAAATGCGGAAAGCACAATGTATGATTTTTTAAATAATTTATTTGTATGTTACTGCTGCAAATAAGTATTTGAACACCTACCAACCAGCAAGAATTCTGACCTGTTAATTTTTCTTTAAGAAGCCCTCGTATTCTGCACTCTTTACCTGTATTATTTGCACCTGTTTGAACTTGTTAGCTGTATAAAAGACACCTGTTCACACACTCAATCAATCACACTCCAACCTGTTCACCATAGCCAAGACCAAAGAGCTGTCTAAGGACACCAGGGACAAAACTGTAGACCTGCACAAGGCTGGGATGGACTACAGGACAACAGGCAAGCAGCTTGGTAGAAGACAACAACTGTTATGATTATTTATTAGAAAGTGGAAGAAACACAAGATGACTGTCAATCTCCCTCGGTCTGGGATTCCATGCAAGATCTCACTTTGTGGGATAAGGATGATTCTGAGAAAGCTCAGAACTACACAGGAGGACCTGGTCAATGACCTGAAGAGAGCTGGGACCACAGTCACAAAGATTACATTAGTAACACATGATGCTGTCATGGTTTAAAATCCTGCAGGGCAGCAAGGTCCCCCTGCTCAAGCCAGCACATGTCCAGGCCTGTTTGAAGTTCACCAGTGACCATCTGGATGATCCAGAGGAGGCATGGGAGAAGGTCATGTGGTCAGATGAGACGAGAATAGAGCTTTTTGGAATCAACTCTACTTACCATGTTTAGAGGATGAGAACAACCCCAAGAAAACCATCCCAACCGTGAAGCATGGGGGTGGAAACATCATACTCTGGGGGTGGTCTTCTGCAAAGGGGACAGGATGACTGCACCGTATTGAAGGGAGGATGGATGGGGTCATGTATTGTGAGACTTAGCAAACAACCTCCTTCCCTCAGTAAGAGCACTGAAGATGGGTCATGGCTGGGTCTTCCAGCATGACAATAACCCCAAACACACAGCCAGGGCAACTAAGGAGGGACTCCGTAAGAAGCATTTCAAGGTCCTGGAGTGGCCTGGCCAGTCTCCAGACCTGAACTCAATAGAAAATCTTTGGAGGGAGCTGAAACTCCAAACCTGAAAGATCTAGAGAACATCTGTATGCAGGAGTGGACCAAAATCCCTGCTGCAGTGTGTGCAAACCTGGTGAAAAACTACAGGAAACGTTTGACCTCTGTAACTGCAAACAAAGGCTACTGTACCAAATATTAACATTGATTTTCACAGGTGTTCAAATACTTATTTGCAGCAGTAACATACAAATAAATTATTAAAAAATCATATATTGTGATTTCCGGATTTTTCTTTTTAGATTATGTCTCTCACAGTGGACATGCATCTAAGATGAAAATTTCAGACCCCTCCATGATTTCTAAGTGGGAGAACTTGCAAAATCACAGGGTGTTCAAATACTTATTTTCCTCACTGTGTATATATATATATATATATATATATATACATATACGAGGGCTGTCCATAAAGTATAGGTCCTTTTTATTTTTTTCAAAAACTATATGGATTTCATTCATATGTTTTTACGTCAGACATGCATGAACCCTCATGCGCATGCGTGAGTTTTTCCACTCCTGTCGGTGACGTCATTCGCCTGTGAGCACTCCTTGTGGGAGGAGTCGTCCAGCCCCTCGTCGGAATTCCTTTGTCTGAGAAGTTGCTGAGAGACTGGCGCTTTGTTTGATCCAAATTTTTTCTAAACCTGTGAGACACGTCGAAGTGGACATGGTTCGAAAAATTAAGCTGGTTTTCAGTGAAAATTTTAACGGCTGATGAGAGATTTTGAGGTGACACTGTCGCTTTAAGGATTTCCCACGGTGCAAGACGTCGCGCTGCGCTCTCAGGCGGCGTGATCAGCCTGTTTCAAGCTGAAAACCTCCACATTTCAGGCTCTATTGATCCAGGACGTCGTGAGAGAACAGAGAAGTTTCAGAAGAAGTCGGTTTCAGCATTTTATCCGGAGATTCCACTGTTAAAGGAGATTTTTTTAATGAAAGACGTGCGGACGGGTCCGCGCGTCGGGACGCAGCCGGCGCGGAGCGGCGGCACAGGAAAAACACCTCCGTGTTGATAACCATTTGTAAAATCCAGGCGGCTTTTGATGGCTTTCAGTGGAGTGAGTATATGAGAAATTGTTTAACAGCTGGACATGTTCCAACTTGTCCTTAAGTGTTATGTGTCGACGCGGTTTGAGGAGCGGACCTGCGTCAGACGGAACCCAGCGCTACAAATAACCAGAAAAGCAGTTCCAAAAACAATATATTTATTTATTTATAACAATTTATTATTTATTACAACTTGGATGCTGTAGCTCCTCTGAAAAAGAGAGCTTTAAATCAGAAGTGTCTGACTCCGTGGTATAACTCATAAACTGTAGCTTAAAGCAGATAACCCGTAAGTTGGAGAGGAAATGGCGTCTCACTAATTTAGAAGATCTTCACTTAGCCTGGAAAAAGAGTTTGTTGCTCTATAAAAAAGCCCTCCGTAAAGCTAGGACATCTTTCTACTCATCTAATTGAAGAAAATAAGAACAAACCCAGGTTTCTTTTCAGCACTGTAGCCAGGCTGACAAAGAGTCAGAGCTCTATTGAGCTGAGTATTCCATTAACTTTAACTAGTAATGACTTCATGACTTTCTTTGCTAACAAAATTTTGACTATTAGAGAAAAAATTACTCATAACCATCCCAAAGATGTATCGTTATCTTTGGCTGCTTTCAGTGATGCCGGTATTTGGTTAGACTCTTTCTCCCGGTTGTTCTGTCTGAGTTATTTTCATTAGTTACTTCATCCAAACCATCAACATTTATTAGACCCCATTCCTGCCAGGCTGCTCAAGGAAGTCCTACCATTATTTAATGCTTCAATCTTAAATATGATCAATCTATCTTTGTTAGTTGGCTATGTACCACAGGCTTTTAAGGTGGCAGTAATTAAACCATTACTTAAAAAGCCATCACTTGACCCAGCTCTTTTAGCTAATTATAGGCCAATCTCCAACCTTCCTTTTCTCTCAAAGATTCTTGAGAGGGTAGTTGTAAAACAGCTAACTGATCACCTGCAGAGGAATGGTCTATTTGAAGAGGTTCAGTCAGGTTTTAGAATTCATCATAGTACAGAAACAGCATTAGTGAAGGTTACAAATGATCTTCTTATGGCTTCGGACAGTGGACTTATCTCTGTGCTTGTTCTGTTGGACCTCAGTGCTGCTTTTGATACTGTTGACCATAAAATTTTATTACAGAGATTAGAGCATGTCATAGGTATTAAAGGCACTGCGCTGCGGTGGTTTGAATCATATTTGTCTAATAGATTACATTTTGTTCATGTAAATGGGGAATCTTCTTCACAGACTAAAGTTAATTATGGAGTTCCACAAGGTTCTGTGCTAGGACCAATTTTATTCACTTTATACATGCTTCCCTTAGCAGTATTTTAGATGGTATTGCTTAAATTTCATTGTTACGCAGATGATACCCAGCTTTATCTATCCATGAAGCCAGAGGACACACCAATTAGCTAAACTGCAGGATTGGCTTACAGACATAAAGACATGGATGACCTCTAATTTCCTGCTTTTAAACTCAGATAAAACTGAAGTTATTGTACTGGCCCCACAAATCTTAGAAGCATGGTGGTCTAACCAGATCTTACTCTGGATGGCATTTCCCTGACCTCTAGTAATACTGTGAGAAATCTTGGAGTCATTTTTGATCAGGATATGTCATTCAAAGCGCATATTAAACAAATATGTAGGACTGCCTTTTTGCATTTACGCAATATCTCTAAAATCAGAAAGGTCTTGTCTCAGAGTGATGCTGAAAACTAATTCATGCATTTATTTCCTCTAGGCTGGACTATTGTAATTCTTATTATCAGGTTGTCCTAAAAGTTCCCTAAAAAGCCTTCAGTTAATTCAAAATGCTGCAGCTAGAGTACTGACGGGACTAGCAGGAGAGAGCATATCTCACCCGTGTTGGCCTCTCTTCATTGGCTTCCTGTTAATTCTAGAATAGAATTTAAAATTCTTCTTCTTACTTATAAGGTTTTGAATAATCAGGTCCCATCTTATCTTAGGGACCTCGTAGTACCATATCACCCTACATAGAGCGCTTCGCTCTCAGACTGCAGGCTTCTTGTAGTTCCTAGGGTTTGTAAGAGTAGAATGGGGGCAGAGCCTTCAGCTTTCAGGCTCCTCTCCTGTGGAACCAGCTCCCAATTCAGATCAGGTAGACAGATACCCTCCTCTATTTTTAAGATTAGGCTTAAAACTTTCCTTTTCGCTAAGGCTTATAGTTAGGGCTGGATCAGGTGACCCTGAGACTATCCCTTGGTTATGCTGCTATTAGACGTAGAATGTGGGGGGGTTCCCATGGATGCACTGTTTCTTTCTCTTTTTGCGTCTGTATGCATCACTCCGCATTAATCATTGGTGATCGATCTCTGCCCCCCTCCACAGCATGTCTTTTTCTGGTTCTTCCCTACAGCCCCAACCAGTCGCAGCAGAAGACTGCCCCTCCCTGAGCCTGGTTCTGCTGGAGGTTTCTCTTCCTGTTAAGAGGGAGTTTTTCCTTCCCACTGTTGCCAAGTGCTTGCTCACAGGGGTCGTTTTGACCGTTGGGGTTTTCATAATTATTGTATGGCCTTGCCTTACAATATAAGCGCCTGGGGGCAACTGTTTGTTGTGATTGGCGCTATATAAAAAAAAGTTGATTGATTGATTGATTGATTGATTACACCACTGTGCATAAAAGGTGTAAAAACAAAAACAGCGGTCCCTCTGGTGGAGTGACTGTTGCACGCTCTCCACGCCCGCAAGGATCAAAGCCCGCGCTCCTGGACTCACTACCACCACCAAACACCCCCAGGTGGACACGACAAACCGACTCTCTGTGAAGCAAAGAAGAGGTGAGGTAAGTCAGCAGTTACAACAATATCTTTCAAAAGACACACGCTATCAGCAACACATTCAGGTCTGTATCTTTTTTAACTTTATGCAAATGAGCAGCTTTCACACACAGGTGGAGGATCACTTATCCGCATGCCACAGCAGTGAGAAGCAAGCTGCACAATTCTCATCACAATTCAAGTATACTGTGTAACAAAACACCAAGTTACTATCAACAATTAATCAAACACTTAATTACCTTTAATGTGTGCTGACAGCATGTGTCCTCACCCTTCCTTGCTTCACGGGCTCGATGTGTCAAACCCAGGCGCGGTCCTCAGCGTCTCACAAACGAACATCACAAGGTCGAGTTCCCGGCAGTTCTGCTTGAATCACACATGCCTTAAATGCAGAACGCCATCCAATTATCTGCTTCAGCTGAAAGTCTTTAAGGTTGCATGTGAGCACCAGTCACAGGTGCTACACATGATGTTGATGAGGGTGAGGACTCTTCAGCCAGCACCTTCTCCACAGACAAATCAGTTTCCATGCCACCTGAAGAGCAAAGAAAAGAAAAGAACACCAACACATCCAGCCACACCCCCCAACACACAACACTTAAGGCTTCCAACAGAGGTGTTTTTCCTGTGGCGGAGCGTCGCGGCGGCTGCGAGCCGACGCGCGGACCTGTCCGCGCGGACCTGTCCGCACGTCTTCATTAAAAAAATCTCCTTTAACAGTGAATATCCGGGATAAAATGCTGAACCGACTTCTTCTGAAACTTCTCTGTTCCTCACGATGTCCTGGATCAATAGAGCCTGAAATGTGGAGGTTTTCAGCTTGAAACAGGCTGATCACCGCCGCCTGAGAGCGCAGCGCGACGTCTGTGCACCGTGGGAAATCCTTAAAGCGACAGTGTCACCTCAAATCTCTCATCAGCCGTTAAAATTTTCACTGAAAACCAGCTTAATTTTTCGAACCATGTCCACTTCGATGTGTCTCACAGGTTTAGAAAAAATTTTGATCAAACAAAGCGCCAGTCTCTCAGCAACTTCTCAGACAAAGGAATTCCGACGAGGGGCTGGACGACTCCTCCCACAAGGAGTGCTCACAGGCGAACGACGTCACCGACAGGTGTGGAAAAACTCACGCATGCGCACGAGGGTTCAAGCATGTCTGACGTAAAAACATATGAATGAAATCCATATAGTTTTTGAAAAAAATAAAAAGGACCTATACTTTATGGACAGACCTCGTATATATATATATATATAGATATATAGAGAGAGAGAGAGAGAGAGAGAGAGAGAGAGAGAGAGAGCACACCAAACTACAACAAAACTGAACTGACAAAAAATAAATAACAGTAAACACTATTGGAACAAGTCAGTACTTGGCTGAGGTTCCCCGCCTATTATGCTGATATGTACATGTGATGTGTATCATGCAGGTGTTAACAGATAACTGTGGGTACTGAAACGATGAGTTTCTATGGAACAATATGACAAGCAGAGGCAATTTCAGTGAAGAGTAAAAATTACTGCTGAAATTGAAGTGCATGCATACTTTTAAGTGTAATTATATTTCAGACCAAAATGTGTGAATAAAAGTGAAAATAAACACTTATGGAGTCAGAAGGTGCTTTTTTTCCACTAATGGTCATGTTTGACCTTGACTTTGAGGTCCAAGGTCAAATGCAGTCAGGTCAGTAGAGTCAGGATGCATAATTTCCTAGAGGTGTTCAATACAAACGTAAGATGTAGAAGTGATATTTGGAGAGATAAAGTGATAATCTGGGGTCAGGCGGTGGATGTCTTTGTCGGCCATTATCTTAAATGACCTTTAAAATCTGGACCGAGGTCATATGCCTGTATGCCACATTTGTGTCTGTGTACAATACAGTATGGGTGTGTGCTATGTATGCAAGGGGTTAGAGGGAAATCTAGAGCCCTCATAACGTGACGGACATGCGGCTGGAGTCCATTTTCATGGTCCACCTTATTTCATGGTGGGGCACAAAAATAGTGCATGTCTTCTGATTTTGCCATCTAAGTGTCTGTACGCCAGATGCTGCACACGTCTTGAAGGGAAGGTCAAGTGACATTCTGAAGGGATTATTTCATCCATCCATCTATCCATCCATCCATCCATTTTCAGTACCCGCTTACTGCAGTTAAGTGCCATGGGGTGCATTTTAGATAAAAAAATAAATGAATACCCTTCAGTTAGTAGGAGAGACAGTACTACCGTGTTGCACGTTGCACTTTACACAAAGTGCATTTGGGCTATGTGTTTTATTGGACCATGTAGAAGAAATCATCATCACCTAAATTTATAAATTGTATCAGCCTTTATCAAGAAAATCATAAAATGCTGATTTCCACTTTGAAATCAAGAGTTCGAAATCAATGTCTCAGGACATTCTGGGTTTTTTTTTCATTCTGTAATTGTTTGAGTGTGCCTTCATTCCCAAGAAGTCAGCTCTACCACATCCTAGCTCTGTAAGTACTCACTGAATGCATAGGTGAATATCAGCAATGCTTCTTTGCAGCTTATGCTTGTGTTTTGCAAAAGCTTTTGACTTGGTTGACTGGGCTGCTCTCTGGAACATCCTTCGTATTTGCATGGTCTCTCGTAAGTTGCTGAACATCATCGCCCACCTATACACAGGTGCTGTGAGCAGTAAGGGCAGTATATCTAAATTCTTCCTCGTGAATACCAGCATTGGTCAGGGATGTTTTCTGGCTACACTGTTCATTGCTTGTATGGACTACATGTTGGGTAGAGTTGTGAAAACCACCAGCTTAGGTGCCATTGTTGTCGAGTACAGATTTACTGACCATGGAAGATACTTTGATCTTTACAGAATCAATGGATACCTGGATTGGAGCAATTTAAAAGCTGAGTGAGGAATCAAAGTCTGTGGATTTATGATTGTCCTGGATCAAAACCAAGGTCCAGGCTTTTAAATACTTCATGGACTAGGACATCAGAAGTGTATTTGTATGTGGTCAAAATGTTGAACTTGTAGTCATTCAGTTATCTCAGTGTGACATTGTTGTCTCTGGGTCCCCAACCTCTGAGCCAGCTGGGAAGAGCTAATGGAGTTAATGAATGGTTACTTTGAGAGTCTAACATGAGGACTATCACTTGTATTGTGAGGGAATATCACATCAGTGATGACATTTTGACCATGTGGCATGTTTGTCTGGGCATGATCCCCTATGCAGATGCCTCAATGCTGAGCACTCCAGTGGCTGGAGAAGGCCAACCATGTTTGATATGTAAGAGCATTTATTGTCATTGTGCACACTTGCAACAACATTTGTCCTGTGCATTTAACCCATAATTACAGATAGACACAATCCAACCACTAGGAGCAGTGGGCAGCCACAGTCCAGCAAACTCCACACAGAAAGGCCCAGGTGGGAAGCAATCCCAGGACTTTCTTGCTGTGAGGCAATAGTGCTAACCACTAAGTCGCGGTGCCGCCATAACGGAGGGAACGGTCTAGTTGTCTGTCCAGATCACTGTCATCTAGGATCCAAGACAGTTCCATAGTGAGGCGGTTACAGCAACATATGGCACCAGTACATGGTCCCAAGCCATGTCGCATTCTTAATGCCAGACAGTCAAACCTGCAATATTTTTACAGTACTTTTGTTGCTTGTTCAAATATGTATATATGGAGAAATTACTGGTTAGTTGTAGCTTCCTTTTGACACCCCTCACTAAAATAAAATAAATCACTGTGCCTGTGGAGCTTGTGACTTGTGTTAATGTAAAGAGATTGCAGGTGACACTGACAGTTGTCTGAATCCTTCACTGTGTATTCACACTGACATTCATGTGTATGTAGTATATTTGGAAGCAGTGTGAACGTGTCAAACAGTGACACTTTGTCAGCGCTGCTTGGTGTTAGCATACAGTATGCACACAGTGGGAACCTTGTCAAAATAATATGATTGTTACTACAACTATATCTGAAGTAAACTGCCTATATAGTAACCTACCTATGGTCAGTGATAACATCTTGTGTGTCAATGTTATTTCATTTTTTCACAAAACCCATTTTCTGACTGTACTATCACACAGAGAAGTGCCTGACAAACTTAATATACTGTGTGCATGTGTTATTCATGGAAGAGAGCATAGTCCTCAACAGTACATGGCTTTAAGATGCACAATAATAACTTGTGCACGTTAAAAGGAAAAATACAATGCCGCTTTTGGAAACTTTGCAGTCATATTTCACCATCACTGCAACACAGCTCTCCTGCTCCCAGTGCCACTGTTTCGCACACGCTAATCACGCACTGCGCGTAGGGCACCGTGGTGCTTGGGGGGGGCACCAAAAAAATCAAGCTTGTGAAAAATCATCACGTTACTACTAGTAACGATGGTTCTAAAATTTGTGTAAAGCATGTTAATAGGTATAAGTATACAAAAGTAATAGGAGGAGGAGGCACACAGGCAGGCACCTAAGGCTGCGACTAAGACTATGGCGACTAAGGCTAAGGTGTGGGCGCCTCTGGGTGAGTGTCATCGCCTGCATCACAGCAGACAGGAGGGAGTTTTCCACTGACGAAAAAGGCTTGGTGCTGAGCTACAGCTGTCTTCTCCCAACCTAGGAGAAGACAGAGGAGAACAGCGCGGTTTTCAGTTTTTTTTTTTTAAAGAAGGAAACCATGCTGTTCTTGTCTTTAACATTTCAGCACAGAAAAAGTATAATGACTTGGAAGGTTAGTGAGGGTTTGTTTCTGCTCTTTTTCATGTAAGAACTTGAATCTTCCAGATCCAGACTTTACTTTTTTTTTTAAGCCACTACATCACTTTAATAGTCTCTAGTACGACCTCACCCAGATCATTTTTGGAATCATGTTTTCTGGAATTAGGCTACAGAGAGCTGAATGATCCTTTGTTTACAGCCAAAGCTCTGTAACACTTGATGCTTTAAATTCCACGTGCGATTAAATTCGCACTCATGCTCACTGATGTTAAATAAGCCTTAACTGCTGTGTAATTTAACATTTTATTTCAAAATCATGATTTAGATCTTGCTAAATGTTTTAGTTCTGTACGCCGCATTTAATGTGGCAGCTGCTGATTCTTGTCATTATTACTGTGATTATCTTCAGAATTAATTTAGTGTGTAAAATGTCACATATTTGTAAAAAAATTACATTGACTTTATGATGTTTGGTCCAAAAAGAAGAATTGAACTGACAATGATCTAAATGGGAGAAAAGCATGAAATCCTGTGTTAAAAGCTGAAACATGAAAAAAAGTTTAACATTATTTTCTGAGACGAGTTTAATTAATTAACTACAGACTGTAGTTATTACTTATTTTTTTTAAATAATGGTGGTGGTATTTATTTATTTAAAAAATTATATTTATTTCTTGTCATGTTTGGTGCCATTGTTAATGCAAAATTATTTATTTGCAGCTGTTTTCAAACCATTAATACATTATTATTCAAATAACAACTCAATATTAATTTAATATTGATATTGAGAAGCGTTTGCTGTTAATCTGTGTGCATGGAAATCCAGCTATTTTATTTATTTATTCACTGAAAATGTCAGATTGCTGTGCATTTGGATGTCCAAATAGACACAAGGGCTTCAAGATGTACAGATTTCCTTCAGATCCGAACAGAAGGAAAATTTGGGAAAATAAAGTCAGCCTTGTGGGATGGAAGTAACATCATCATCAAAGCTTTGAGAGTTAAATTTATTGTTCAGTCCCATGTACAGTAAAACTCACCTAAACCATCATCGTATAAACCAGATATTCACACTCACCAGACAAAAAAAAAGTCCTAATGTTTTTGTATTGTTTTCCACGTAATAAACACCATATACGAGGGTAGGCTGCAAAGTTCTAAGGCTCACCAAGAAGGAGAAATGCCATTTCAATAAAACTTGGATGCATTAAGTTCAACTCTTCTGATACTAACTGTGTTATTGTCTTCCAGGTTGTGAGGTAGTTTGTGTTTCATAGCCAAGTTTGAAAGTTCGTGGTAGAGGAAACGGCAAAAATGGATAAAATCTGGCATCGCGGTGTGATTAAGTACCTGCATAAGAAGGGGTTAAAGCCCAAGGACATTCATGCGGCTATGGTTGCTACATTAGGGGATGAAGCTCCCTCCATATCTACAGTGCAGAAGTGGGCAGCTGAATTTAAGAGGGGCAGAGAAAGCCTTGAAGACGACTCAAGGTCTGGGTGGCCTGCAAAAGCCACAACCGAGAAAAACATTGACCTTGTTCATGAAATGGTGATGGACGACAGAGGATCGACGATTAATTAGCTAGCAGATGCTGTGGGAATATCCCGTGAGAGAATTGAACACATTCTGCATGAAGAACTTGGAATGTCAAAGGTGTCAGCTCAGTGGGTGCCACGTCTTCTGACGCCTGATCAGAAACGTACCAGGCTAGTCATGTCAAAAGCAAACGGCACAATTTGAAGAGGATCCAGCCAATTACATGGAACATTTTCTTACCCAGGATGAGTGTTGGGTTCACCACTTTGAACCAGACACAAAAAAACAATCAATGCAGTGGAAACACCCAAGGTCACCACCTCCAAAGAAGGCCAAGGTCGTTTCATCTGCGGGGAAGGTCATGGTTTCAGTTTTCTGGGATGCCAAGGGCATTGTGTTCATGGACTATCTTGAAAAGGGACAAACCATAAATGGACAGTACTATTCTAACCTACTGAGACAGTTACGCGAGGCTATCAAAAAGAAGCAACCAGAAAAGCTGACAAAAGAGGTGCTGTTCCATCAAGACAATGCCCCAGCTCACAAGTCAACAGTGGCCATGGCCACTATCCACGAGTGTGGATTCGAACTGGTAGTTCACCCACCATACTCCTCTGACTTGGCACCCTCAGACTTTCATCTGTTCCCAAACCTGAAAAAAAACTTGGCTGGGAAGCACTATCGGAACAATGATGAGGTGATGGCTGCCGTTGAGGACTATTTTGACTCTCAAGATGAAAGCTTCTATGCCAAGGGAATCGAAGCACTCAAGCACCGCTGGAAGAAGTGTGTGGAGTTACAGGGAGACTATGTAGAAAAATAACCCTGAATTTGTTAAATTCGACAGCTGCATCATAGTCAGCCTTAGAACTTTTCAGCCTACCCTCGTATAATGGATTTTGTACAGCGGATTTTTGCTCACATCAGATAGAATGTCCTGTTTGATCGCAATGTATTTCCATTAAAAACCCAGAGCAATCTGGACATGCACAGTAACAGAGGTACAAATTAAAGTTAAGCTCTGACACTTGCCGATTTGAGTGAAGTGGGACTGGAGTCATTTCCGTGATTAAAAATCTGAACGTTTATTTTTTCACACCGTGCTCAGACTCAGAGCCGCAGCCTGACGTGCACCTGTTAAATCAGACACAAAAAGCTGTGATTTGAAACTTTTCTGCTTTTACCTCTTCGTCTGCCATCATATTCTAATAGTTTTTGCAGTGTGCACACTGATTAAAAATGGATCAGAACATTTACAGCACGAAGTTGGAAAACAAGTAAAGTGTACAGCTTACCTTTGAATTGGAGGTGATGATTGTAGAAAGAAAGCTTGTTGAGGGTCAAATTAGTCCAGAATAAATAATAATCCAGAGACGGAGAACTTTAAAACTCACACAAGTCATTGCATGAGTTAAAGAGCAGCAGCTGCATAAATCAGGTTTTAAAATTAAATAAATAAATAAATTTGATGCTGAAAATGTATCATTAGATACAAAATTAACTTGGTCCCCGCGGACCCTAAACCCCATCTCCTGGGGGGGCACCGCCTGCAAATTTTCCTCGGATTTCACAATTTTCATTTCACAGCCCTGATATTTATTTTGATAAATATACCTGGATGTGTTGCCGTATGTGGTTCAGCGCGGTTGGAACCAAAATGACGCCATGTTCTGAGTTGACGTCACTCTCTCAATTAAGGCACTCTAGGGAGCACCGCAAAGCATTTGTGCTTGGGGCACCAAAATTTCTAGCACCGGCCCTGCCTGCTCCCATGACGTTAGACATGCAGGTGAGAATCCTTACAGACAGAGTCACAATTTTTAAAAATCCTTCAGACAGCCACTGACCCTGAAATAACACTGTTTTATATTTTCTGCTTCTTTCATTGTCCTCAGCTAGAAATTGAGCAGAAGTAATTTGATTTAGCCATGGGCATTTGCCATCGATTGTCTGGCCTGCTGCTTGCTCCGGTCAAGTGTTTGTCCAAACAGCAAGAGCCTGAATATCACAGCGAGACACCATGAGGGAGGTGGGGGGAGGCAAGAAAAAGCAAGATTAAATGTCATACACATAAGCGCCACATTGTGACCAAAAGCAACCATTCCTGACACAAACCAATAATAAAAATGAAGAATGTGACAGAATGTGACAAAGCAGCACTAAAAGCTCACCAGATGATGTTATCACGCTGTTAAAAGAGCGAGAGAGAGAGAGAGAGAAAACAATGACTTGTTTATTCCCATTAAAGAGTTCACCTTAATCTGACCCATTGCAGCAAAAAGTACTGTATATGCGGCATGGAAAATATGTTGTACTCTGCTTAATTCCTGGTTCACATAAATTTGTATAAAATTCCTAATAAGCTATTCTTATAGCAGCACACATATTTTTATGGCTGCAAAACAGCCAATTTAAGTAGCCTAATAACTGGTATTTTCCTAACAGATATTTGTGCCAGCAAAGTGTCCAGAAGTGGGAGGAGATGTGTAAATGTGTGGGAGTTTCATTAAAATGAGGCAGCACGAATCCAGTTTTCAGTGTTTTGGTGGAAGATGGAACTGATTCCCTCAGGCAACTCCAACAAACAAGCTGCAAACAAAATACTTAGAGGACTGTTCTACTCAGACAGACTAGACATACAGCTGTGATTGACAAACGGGTAATAAAGTCCTTTTCTCATGCTGCCTGTGAACGCACCACACCAGTCTCTCCTTAGTCTCTCTGCCCTCACATGAAATCACCTGCTTAGACTCTGATAACTGACTTTCCATCAGCCATATGTCAAAGAAATTGAGAGAAGGTCAAATAATTTAGTATAAATACAAGATACAATTCCTGACATCAATTCTTCTGTTCAATTATGGATATAAACACAGATTCACAAACTTCTCCCGATCTTTGCTCTTTCCACCACGGCCTCTCTTCGACTCCCCTGATGTCTATTGCAGCGGACCTGTAAACTGTATTTGACTGCTGATCATAGATGTGGACACAAGGAAACTTGCACAATGACAATGAGGACCGGACGGACACAGTAAGAACATGGTACAGACATGGTGTGATCTGACTGACTATAATAAGAACATAAGCCCCTTTCAAACTGGTGCAAACATAGAGTTGCATATTGCAGCATTGTGTTGCGTTTAGAGTACGCCTGAAAAGCACGTATACTCAGCGTTGTTTTTACATAATTGCGTGTCGTTGCATTTGTAGATTTGCTTGCAGCTGGGAACATCAGATCTCAAAGTTCAGAGTCCTTGTGCCCCCCGGAAAAAAAGTATAAAATATTGCCATTTAAATTCACAAGCAAACTTAAACATCCCGGTTCTTATTTCAGTATTGAGAGTGAGACAGAGAGAGAGAGAGAGATAGCACTGTCTCTCTCTCTCTCTGCCCTATTTTTTCAAAACCTTGCTGTTTCTGATCACCGGGTGCTGCGGCTGTGTGGATTATGCATTCAGTCACATGCATGCACTCAGGTGAGATTACCTGTTCTGATCAGGCACACGTACAGTTCTGATAACGCACACACATGTGCTGCGTACGTGGATCAGCCACACACACACACACACTTCACTTTTTCTCCAGCTGGTTCACTCTGGTTGAATGCATTCAGTGTTTGGATGTGTTGTAGTGCATGCGCACATACACTCGAGCTCTAAAGGACTGTCTTGTGCATGATTCAGTGACTCAAACGTTGTTCAGAAAAGAATGCAGCTATTTGCGATCACACTGGTTTTTCTGTTTTTACATGTCACACCTCTGTGAATCAACTGCTGTTCACACGTGAATGTCCACTGCTGCTGAAATCTTTTCATACTTAATGGCCAGGCTTCTGTAAACTGCCACCTGGTTTGCACAAACCGAGGCGCAGTTCGCTCTGAGAGATCACCGCAGAGGACACAAAATATTATGTCATGTCAGCCCTCAGCAGCTCCAAATGGGCTTCTGTTTCTACCATGCAATGTTCTGAGCCACCGACTCAGTTTCTACAGTGTACAGCTGCGTAGTCTTGTGTAGATTTGCATAGAGTAGCTCAGTGTAGCGCAAACTTACATGCAGAAGTGCAGACTTTCTTAAAAACGGCATATTTTCTGCATCCACTGCTCTACGCAGAAAAAATTAAACATGTTTAATGTCTTGCGTCTGCCTCGTGTACGCCTCTGCATACTGCTACATTGAGGAACAAAAACCTAGCACTGATCTGCATAGAGCTGCATAACTCAGCGTAGTAGGTACGCCACAATGCACAACTCTACGTTTGTGCTGGTGTGAAAGGGACTATGGTAAGAATGCATTGAATGTGCTACACACATGATCATGCATGTGGTAAGAAATTAGTGAGAACGGGTTGGACGCAGTGATAACCTGGCAGGGACGTAGTATGAACTTGAAAAGTGCATTTTGCCTGGCAGCACACCTATGATCACACACACTCTGCTTCACCTCACCACACTGGGTAGATAAAAGAAGGTCAAAGAAATTGCTGACTTCCTCCTCTTCCTGCCATTCTCTCTCCTCTTCCATCCCCCCTTAAAACCTGGGTCTTTTTTAACTGAGAGCCATGGAGGGAAGGCTGGCCTGGAGCCCTGAGCCGGCCACTGATATGTGACATCAAGGTGAACTCCTGCCTGCTCCATCAGGAATATTGTGCCTATTAAAAGAGAAGACATCCGGGGGCTAAGCCGTCTGTTTCCTTTTTTAGCCCTCCAGAGGTTGAGCTTACAAAGCAAGAAACGCAGAGGGAGAGAGAGTGACAGACATAGAAAGACAGAGACAGAAAGAATCTTTCTTCATTTCTGCTCTGTGCTATCATGATGTTCTACCAGGTGAGGTAAACCCAGAAATGACACAAAGGTAGTCTGATGTTGGACAAGTGATCTCAGATTCTTCACTCTCTATTGATTCACTCAGGCCTTGTTCAAACTGCCAGCAAAAATCCAATTTATGTAGATATCTGATTTGAATCTGAGTCCATGTTGGCAAGTCTGAACAGTCTGAAATCACATGAAATCCATTTTTTTCGAACTGCATTTCAAGCCTCATTCATAGGTGGGTTGAAATGCGATTCAAATCATGTTTGCAAATGCACTTTGGGTTCATATCGGATTCCAAGTGTAATTACTGACATCTGTAATGCCTCACACCTGAAACACACTGCACATTAGGGCTGCACAATATGATCCTGAGAGTCACAGATCACTGTGTGGATTTAGGTGTAGTTTCCATGGGCCTCATGTACAAAGGCTGCATACACACAAAAATGTGGCGTACATCCGTCTCCGTGCTAACGTTCATGTATCAAAAGTGAAATGACCGTGGAAATGTGCAATGCGCCACGTAAAAATCCTGACTGGCATACGCACGTTTCTACAGCTATTGTTCCACTGCTGACACATAGAGATGATGCTGGGAAACTGTTAATAGTGTGAAAACAAGAAGTCAACAGAGTGATGTGCACACCACAGGCGCACTTATGAGCAATTAACACACCTACATTTTTGCAGTTATATGTGTGGACATAAAGGCATGTGCAAAGTGATGATGAAAATGACATTAACAATGGCTGTGCTAGTGTTGTTAGAAGACCTTGCAATTGGTGCAATTCAATGTCAGCATGTACTCAAGGAATGTGAGGATTTACTTGCAAATGATGATAATTGGCTCATAAGTCAGTGTTACCGGAGGTGTGTGCAGAACTGCGGCCGGTGCAATACAGTGAGGAGCCAGGGGTTGTCTGTGCCCACACAGGTGCTGACCACGTTGGAACAGGGGCATTCTAGTGGGGGCGCTGCTCCTGGCAACAGGCACATTCATGCCAGCTGTGTGGAACGCAGTCATCCAATGTCATCCAGGTACATCCCATTACAACATTGAAGCACAATTTGCAAGGAGAGCCAGTTTCCCTAATTGGAGTTATTGACTGCACACATATTGCTATAAAGGCGCCATCACATGGTGAATTTGTTTTTGTTAATAGGAAACAATTTAATTCCATCAGTGTTGAAATCATACATGATGCGCAAATGCATCTAACTAACATCATGGCTAGGTGGCCTGGTTCAACACGTGACTCATTCATCCTGAGTAACAACGTGGTTGGAGCAGCCTAGTCTCACACTTTTTTCATGCTCCCATCACAAAATGAGTGACATTCCCGTGACGCTTTTTTTTTATTTTACTATTTCTAACCCAGCCCAGTTTTTTAACTCACTATTACTAACCCTACTCCTACCCCCAACCCTCACCTTAACCATAACCTAACCTTACTTCTTCCCCCAACCCTAACCATAACCACCCCGACCCCCCGCTTCACTTTTAAATTCATGCAACATCACAGAATGAACTAGAATGAATTTGTGCTGTCGTGATGAAAATGTGGTGCTTTTCATCACAATATCACAAACCAATTGATTAATGTGTATTTTGTGATGCTGAATCACAACATGCCGTGAGACTGGGTTGTTCTAACCCTAACCCCTTCTCCTAACCATAACATCCCTTCCAAACCCCGTGTAAACCTGCATTTTGTGCTACTGTCTGGCATGTGCACGATGAGTAAATCCTTTATTTGCGTAATTGTTCTAAATTAAACCAGCATGGGCAGATTTGGGCATGTGCACATTTAAATATGCTTGTTATTATTATTATTATTATTATATTATCTTTTTTTTTTGCTTCTTGATGGTGGAACTAGAGAAATTAGAGCTAACAAGCTCCGATTAGCTCCCTGTGTTCAGTATTTGTCAATAAACGTGTATATAGTTGTGATGTCTGCAGCAAGGCATCCAGTGTATGTACGCTGTTTCTGCTTCATGTTTATTCCGGTTGACAGGGTGTTAAATAAAATATCCCTGTCATGACCGGCCCTGTTCCAGGCTTCAATCCCTTTTTTGCCCCTTTCTTTGCAGCAGCTTCTTTTCCCGCTTTGATTTATTTTTATCATGTTCTATTTTTGCTTGTTACTTTCTTTCTTTGTTACTTTTATACTCCAGTCATGTTGTCCTGATCTTGTCTTGCCATGTTATGAACCCTGCTCTGTTGTCTTTGACCATGTCTCTTGCCTCGTCCCGGTTGGCGGTGTTTGCTCGTGCCTCTGAATCCTGCTCGTTTATGACTGCGTCTCAGCCTGACCCTTCTTGTACCTCTGCCTCGCTGACTGATTACAAGTGTACCGAACCTGATGCTGAAATAAAGACCACGCTTTCTCTTACACCCAAGTCAAGTCTGGGAGTCTGTATCGTGGGTCCAACCGCTCCTGGTGCCAGGCTGCCGCCCAGCTTGACAGTACAATCTGGCGAGATATGGGACTCCGCAGACTCCATCCTGCCATAGACACTGCTGCTGAACTCCCTGAAACTGAGTTGATAAAGAAGATTTTTTCAGACCTCTCATTTTTCTTCATCTGTTTTCGTGACTGTTCCACTCCAGGAGAGAAATTTGATTACCTTGATCAGGCCTGGGATCTGGTGAATTCAAATCCCTGGCTGTTTGACTATTTTCCAGAGCTTCTGAGCCTGGACGATGTATTTTGTGAACAGAAGCGTCCAGATTGGATGAAGCATCCTGAGGCCTATCTGCCATCCGAGGATGACGAATCTGACTGGACGGACGTGGACGAAGAAGAAGACTGTGAGTCTGAGCAGGAAGTCCTACAGAACATGGCAACTGCCTTATTCAGCATACAGGACTTATTTTTTGATTATCAGGACTGCTACAGTAAGCAGGACAAGAAGCGCATTTTTTCGGCACTCGACAAGATCTTTTTAGCCGCTCCAGAGCTGCTAACCAGATTCCCAGAGCTGAGAGACATCAGAGAGATGTTTGAGCAGGGCGAGGCCCCTTCCTGCATTGAGGACCCCATGGACATTTTGTTTGAGTCTGAGCTCACCGCCACCTGTTACAAGGAGCTGCACATCCTTACGTTGTCAGACGCTGCTCTCGCTCCTGCCTGGTACGACATTACTCAAAAGGAAACTGCTTACCTGCTGCCCTTTGTTCCAGGAATGCAGTCAGAAGATCCAGCCACTCTCCAGATTCCCCCAAAGCCAGCACCACGGAAGATCCAAACAGTGCGCGAGGCCTCGCGGCAAGTTCCTGTTGAGCTGTGCGTTCCGGACACTGGAACCACAAGCTCCAGCTACTGAGATCACGTCCCCCAGGAACCGCCCAGGAGGCGACCATATTCCCTGACCAAGTCAAGCCGCCCACGTCTCCTGTGGGTCCAGGTGTGGACGTGGTGCGCGCCCCGCTTCCTGAAGCAGTAATTGCCACAGTGCACTCCTCGCCAGTGGTGGCAGCATTCGGCGCACATGGGCCAGCAGCCTGCGCAGACACTGCTTCCACATGCAACGCGGCCACCTCGCTGATAACGGCACGTGAAGCTCCTGCTGGTTCGCTGCCGGCATTTGTGACCAGCTCTGCCACGGATCCACCCTCAGCAACTGTTGAAAGAGCCTCTTCTCTTCCAGTGTTGCCGCCCGCGGGCATATCTCACATGCAGCAGACCAGCCAGTCCGGTCCAGCCGCCTCCTCGCGCACAGTGGGGGACACCCCTGCGGCGTCAGCTAATGTCGTTGTCTGTACCTACGTCATCTGACTGCACCACCCCAACGTCATCAGAAGGCGACTCAGCCTCAGCGTGCACTACTGAGAGGGTGCAGGAGATGCTGCTCCGACCAGCAGCTCCCGAGATCTCCATTGTATCATCGCTGGTGGTCACTGGTGGCTCCACACGCCCAGCTTCACGGTCGACAGCGGCACCTATGAGGGCGAATCTTGTGTGCACGCAGCCAAACGGGGCTGCCGTTCCTGCTATTGATGTGCCTGCTCCAGCACTGGACCTGACCACTACCACAGAGGACTGCGACCGCGGGATGGTTAGTGACTTTTCTTTTTCCGTTTGGTTTATGATGCTGTGTTTACTTGCCTGTGACTCCATCAGAAATCTATTAAAGATACCATGTCTGACTCTGAAACGGTTTCCACGCGAAATTGTGGAGTTCTTGTTTGATTTGCTACGTCTGAGTCTGAGAAGCGCTTCATGTATGCTGCTGATGCAATTAATGCTTTTCGTGTGTGTAGTAATGAGCCCCAGTTTTTTGTTCTGGGGGCTCTCTCAAGGGAAAGGTCCTCTTTTTGTGAGTTTTACCAGATACGCTCAGTTACTGTGAAGATTTCTTTCTCTTTGCTTTGTTCTCGGTCATACAATTATATAATTGAATCGTTGTTTTTTTGGATTGGGCAATTTACTGTCTCCTGGAAGCTTTTTCTTGACGCACTCTGTGGCATTTTGACTGACTGGTTAAGTTCTCATCGGCGCATATTGCATTATCGGTTCTCAACTCTGTTGACTGGCTTGTTGTCTGGGTTCGGAATTTGGAGCCACGTTGCATATTTTCTGTTAATTGGATTTTTGGGATGATTTGGGTATTTTACGCACTGTGCTTTTGGGTTAAGCACCTGATTGACTCATTTCACCTCTCTCTGGGTGTCCTCTATCATGCTCAGATGGAACTAGTTAAGCTTCCACCGAGTACAGTAAGTCTCCGGGTCCCATACTCAGTTGGATCGATTGATGTCTGGAATGGTATTTTGGAGGGTAATGCTGAGTTTCTTGCTCGTTGGGTTTATGTCAGTTCTGGGGTTCTATTACTGTACCTGTCTCGATGGCTTCTCTGTTTCATGGGCACCGCCTGTATTCAGTCAGTTTTCTCCTTATGGGGTTCCAGGTGTTTCGGCCTTGAGCCTTCTCCTGCATGCCTCTCTGCCTCCGCCTTGCAGAGAGAAGTAAGTAAAATCAGTAACACCACTAGTCGGCTCCCTGATTCAGTTAGTTCTGTTGACAAGCCTCATGGTCGTCCCCCAGACCCTGTGGTGGGTTGGTCCCCTGACATCTTCCTGCCCCGGGTCCCATCGTTTGGCCGACCGCCTGCTGCGGTTTTGCGGGCTGTTTTGCGCCCACTGGTTCCGTGGCCTGTTTTTGGTCGTGTTCTCGGTCTTCCTCGGGGTCTCCAGCCTTTTGGGCCTGGTGGGGTGCCCCCTGTCTCTGGGTTCCCCCTGTCCTGGGTCCCCCGCCGTCCCACCCATTGTCTGGGGTGTGCGCCGTGGTGGGGGGGGTTATTGTGGCAGCCTCCGGGGTTGGCTGCCTTGGGGGGGAGTTCTGTCATGACCGGCCCTGTTCCAGGCTTCGATCCTTTTTTTTGCCCCTTTCTTTGCAGCAGCTTCTTTTCCGCTTTGATTTATTAGTGGTTTATTTTTCATCATGTGTTCTATTTTTGCTTGTTACTTTCTTTCTTTGTTACTTTTATACTCCAGTTATGTTTCAGTTCCGTTCTGGTTTTGTTCAATCAGTTTGTGTTTTTATGGGTCTTCATTTAGTTATCATCTGCCTATTTTTGCTGTTCTGTTATAGGTGGCTCTCTAGTGTCAGGTTTTGTTTTCACAGTCTCTGTTCAATTTGTAAATTTGTTTAGCCACCTTGGTTTCTTAGTCTGTTCCAATTTAGTTTTGTCTTGGTGATGTTTTCTTTCACTTCTCATGTTCATGCCTGGTTTGTCATTGTATTATATTCTGCCCCTGATTCCCATTGTAGCTCTGTTCTGCGTTTGCCATTTGTTTCCACTCCGCACCTCC
The DNA here is from genome assembly GCF_902500255.1 of Thalassophryne amazonica. Classification (NCBI taxonomy): domain Eukaryota; kingdom Metazoa; phylum Chordata; class Actinopteri; order Batrachoidiformes; family Batrachoididae; genus Thalassophryne; species Thalassophryne amazonica. The sequence goes on from NC_047109.1 coordinate 24,408,056, forward strand.
CATCAAGTCTTTTCGTCTCATGCTGAGGTATTATGTTACTTCACTTCACTACACCTGACCCATGTCTTTGTAGAGACCCAGTAAAACCTGAAAAATTATTAATAATTTTCACCAGGCATTTTACTTAATCATTATGGTAATGTGTGGAGTGCTGCTCCGTTGATCCCTTTGTCAGCACACAGGTGCGCATGTGATCGGGTGGGTTTCCTCGCTTTCCTTTTCTCTGCGTGGAGCATTATAATGGGAAAAGAAGGAAAGCCATTATTGGTTGGGAAAGCTGTCAGTCAAAGCCGCTCCGATCTCTGAGCAGACCAGTGATGCATGTGGGTGCGAACAGGTGGATTTCCTCATCTTCCTTCTCTCTGCTTGGAGCATTTACAATGGGAAAAGAAAAAACTTGATTTTCCCTTTATTCTTGGTGGAAAATGCCAATATCTGAAGCATTTCTTGCATTTTAATGTAAATAGTTATATAGAAAACTGTGTTTTTTACATTTTAACATATGCTTTTAAAATTTACAATTTAATATTTGCATTCTAAGTAATACATATGGTTCTTAACATATTTGTGGCTTTCACAGTAAAAAAGAAAAATACATTTTTATCTATTCAGATTTTAGGTTTCAGTGTGAATTTCGGTTTACTGTGTGAATGCAGTATGTAAGATTGAAAGAAAAACTGTTAGTCACATAGGTGAGATTGTGCTGAAAACAATGATACCAAACAAGGCAAAGTAAACAGGGTTTTTGTTTGGTTTATTTGTTTTAGATAAATTATGTGGTCAAGTGGTTAATGCGCTTGGTTTCAGTGCAGAAGGTTCCGGGTTGAAATCCCACCCCTGCCACATTTCTCCATGTAATGTGGAGTTGCGTCAGGAAGGGCATCTGGCGTAAAACCTGTGCCAATTCAACATGCAGATCCACCTTGGATTTGCTGTGCCAACCCCAAGTGCAAACAAGGAGCAGCCGAAGGGACTTTCTTTAGCCGCAGCCGATCTACTTTGTGTCATCCTGATCCGCGTCAGATCTCAGAACCTAAGCAGTGTGGGACCTGGTTAGTACTGGATGGGAGACCTCTTTGGAACACCAGCGGGTGTGTGTGTTTCTCCAGGTAACACTGGAGTTGCGTCAGGAAGGGCATCCAGCGTAAAACCTGTGCCAAATATCAATGAGGATCTGGTCGTATCCACTGTGGCGACCCCGAACACAAAATGGGAGCAGCCGAATGGACAACCAACCAACCATGGAAGTACAACCAAAAGTCATCAAAACGGCCAATTATACCCTGGACTCCAGAGAGTTAAATTCCTTTTCTTACAGTAATCATTCTGGACAGGGAGGGGAATCCCCAGGTCCCAGAGTCTATTGAAATACATTTGCATATTTAAATAGGGCCATGGACAGGGAGGAGTTTGGTACTTCTGCATGTCTGCTCAATTTTACATTCAGTGGGATGTACAACAGGAATGTGCTTGGATCCATGTGTACGTACACATCAGCATTTTTTGAGTTTATGCCAGTTTCTGGGTTTTGGCATTTGCCATGTTTCAGTAGGAAATCCACACAAGTCTTTGTGTGACTTTCACCACTATAGCAACTGTTGTGGATAATATGGGAGATAAGGACTGCCACACGGACACACAGATAAGATCTAGCCACTTGTTACATATAATGTAGATGGTCAATCAGTGAGATCAGATTTGAATTACACATGCAACAAATCAGATTTGAACTGTCAGTCTTAAGACAGCTTGATATCCCAAGGTCATTTTCAGCCTCTGTTCATTTTGCTTTGTAAAACAGTCACAACAAAGAAAGCAGTGGTTTAAAATGTTAATGTGCAGCTGTTAAAAATGTTAACATTAAAGAATGAAATTTTTCACAAGATGTACTACACTGGATATATGCAGAACTCAGAAGTAATGTGGAATAAATGAACAGGAATCTCTGCGTTTATCCTCGTTTCCTGCTTACATATATTGTATTTCTGGATGTCTTGATGTAATTAGACATTAGTCATTAAACATTTGCTATCAGTGTTCTAAAGAACTACTCAGTGAAGCATGAGGTGGCATTTGCATCACCGTATGGTACTCAGCTGGAACTACAAATTGGCTTGTTTACCCATTTGATTGTTTGTTTCCAACAGTCACATTTGTCATTTTAACATTCACATTGTTTAAATAATAAAACTTGCACTCATCTGTGTGCCCTTGGCAGCAGAATGCACCCGTACCAAAGATTATCAAAAATCTGATCAAAAGTCAAGCATGGAGTTTTGTTATGTTTACTGTACAGTATTCACATGCTCCCCAATAGTAGCCTGTCTAGGGTGTACCTCACCTCTTGCGCAATTACTGGTGGTATAGGCCCAGCAACCCCCATGATTAGGTGATTTCTGTGCTTGTTTCCCAGAGTAGAAAGTTCATAGCTGAAGACCCCACCTTCCCCTTCACGTAACACGGAGTTGTGTCAGCAAGGACATAGGACATCTGGTATAAAACCTTTGAACAGTAGTGTCAGGATACCTGTCACAGTGATACCAAGTGTTCTAATTAAGAGCGGTATTTTGATGTGTGGATGAAGCAACGGGCTGGAAATAAACATACTTGCTGTTGTGCTATTAAAACTGTCAGCTTTGCCTTTGACTAAGTTGTAAAAGAGGAAAAAAGCAGTAAGTGCTCAGTAAAATATTCTGGGCAGCACGGTGGCTTAGTGGTTAGCACTGTTGTCTCACAGCAAGACGGTCACCTGATCAATAATGAAATCACCTACTGTAGTGATTGGTAGCAATGAAAACATGCGATGTCTCAGCAGTGGATAATATGGCAGATAAGGACTGCCATATTGTGGAGTTCAATCATCCTATCCCTTCTTTAAGATATATTGGTATTGAACATGTAACTCTGCCACCAAGAGGTGGGAACCTGGAAGTGGTGCTACTGTCAAAAAGAAAGCACTTCTGGATCCACCATTTGAAGGCTCTCACTCCTCATGGACTCAACACTGACTTCGATTTAAGATGTTTTTTGTGATTATGTTTTTGTAATCATGTATTGTTTATGCTGATGTTTTTCCTATGATCATTTAATAATCTTGTCTTCTGATTTTTAGAATAGGCTGAAATCACTGGGTGTCATCAATCTTGGGACCTCCCACTCATTGGAGGGGGTTTTGAGCACCTGGGTTGACAAACAATTTTGAACACTTGGTCCAACTGAAGCTGCAATCTGACGAAGGCCTTTGGCCAAAACGTTATGAAATAAAACAGCGGCAGGACATCAATATTTTGAGTGTGCTATGCTTTTTCTTTATATTGGAGATAAGGACTGCCACACAGACACACAGATCAGATCTGGCCACTAATGTAGATGTCAATCAGTGAGATCAGATTTGAAATACACATGCAACAAATCAGATTTGATTTGTTGCATTTAAGGATGTGATATGGCCTTGATGGGGCAGCACTGTGGCTTTGTGGTTAGCACTGTTGCCTCCTAAAGAGAAAGTCTCAGGTGGGATTGATTCCAACCTCTGGCCTTTCTTTGTGGAGTTTGCATGTCCTCCCTGTGTTTGTGTGGGTTTCCTCTGGGTGCTCTGGTTTCCTCCCACATTTAAAAACATGCATTTTAGGTGAATTGGAAACTTTGAAATTGACCAGGTCTCCCTCGCAAAAGAGATCTCGATCTCAATGGGACTAACCTGGTTAAATAAAGGTTAAATTAAAATTAAAATTCCTCATACTGACCGGAAGTGTATCAGGTCTGGTTCCACAGAAAGGCTGGACACAAATGCAGGACTTGATAACAGAGCTCTGTGAGTAAAAACAGTTTACTGGAGCCTTAAACAGGGTCTGGTACACAAAAAGGCAGTCCAACAAGAGCAGAAATACTTGGAACATCAGGCTTTAGGCGTGGTCGATAATACAGGCAGGTGATCATAACACATGAGAGGCAAGCAGGTCAGGAATACACAAAAACAGCGCTCGAGAGAAGGCACAAGGCGCATCAATCTGGCGAAGGACTAAGGCAAAACGAGGATCTTAAATACACCCAGGTGATGAGGTGCTGATTGGAAGCAGGTGTGCATGGAACACACCAGAAAGGAGGTGTGGCCAGAGAGAGGGAAACATCCACCACCAAGAGCCAGCAGAGACAGACAAGAGAGAAAGGGACAGACAGACCCAAATTGGAAAAACCCCAGCAAGAAAAGCAGGCGAACAATACAAAAGCACTCAAAACACCACAATACCTAACATCCTGACAAGTTGTCTGGATTCAAAGTGTACAGATTTGTAAAAGCTTTCTTTAAATCACTGTCACACTCATCTGGTGTAAAACATGTGCCAAATTACGATGCAGATCTATATCGGATCTGTGGACTTGAAATGAAAGATAGAACTCTAAAAAACTTACTTTGAAGTGAAGTGCAAACTGTTTATTTCGAACATTTGATACAACAACAAATACAAGATAGATCAGTGAAAACAATAACAAAAAAGTTCCTAATGTGTACCCAACATGTCCGAAAAGGGGTAGGGTGAAGCATCAGCTTATTTATCCCTACCCCTTCTTCCCCACAACCAATAATACCCTTTGCCACATATACACATAGATTCCTACACACATAAACCAATATATATATATATATATATATATATATATATATATATATATATATATATATACATACATACAAACATAAATATACACCTACACATACCTACTTACATACAAAATAATATATATTTACAAGCCGAAGCAAAAAACAAAAACACCCTAACCCTCAGAATTTTAAGATTTTGGATTGTAAAAATAGTGGATTTGTATGATCTCTATAGCCAGTATTATGAATGATTCTTATAGCGCTTTTCTGCATTACTGATAGTGATTGTGTTGTACCTTTATAAGTATTACCCCATACCTCTGCACAGTACTGTAAATATGGTAAAACCAGTGAGCAGTAAAGAATGCGGAGTGAGTTGTGGTCCAGAATATGTTTCGCTTTGTTTAGAACTAAAATGCTTCTTGACAGTTTACTTTGTATATGTTTTATATGAGTCTTCCAGTTTATCTTATCATCTGTTATCACCCCCAGAAACTTATTTTCATGTACCCTTTCAATATCTACCCCCTCGACTTGTAACTGAACCTGTATGTCTGTATTACAATAGCCAAATAACATGTATTTTGTTTTACTTGAGTTTAATGATAATTTGTTTCTGTCAAACCATATTTTCAATTTTTCCATTTCTATACTGATCCTCCTCAGTAACTCGTGCAAATCCCCCCCGAACAAAAAATGCTTGTGTCATCTGTAAATAATACTAATTTTAATATTTTGGAAACATTGACAATATCATTTATATAAATCAGAAACAGTTTTGGACCCAATACTGACCCCTGTGGGACGCCACAAGCAATGTCCAAGCATGACGATGTATATTCCCCCAACTTCACAAACTGTTTTCTGTTACTTAAGTAGCTTCTCACCCAGTGCAACACCAACCCCCTAATCCCATACTGTTCAAGTTTATTGATTAATATGTCATGATTGATTGTATCAAAAGCCTTTTTAAGGTCTATAAATATTCCAACTGAATGTAATTTGTGGTCTATGGCATTTGTAATCTCCTCAACTGATTCTATTAATGCACGTGATGTTGAACTATGTGCTCTGAATCCATATTGACTATCAGTAAGTAATTTATGTTTATTTATGAATTTGTCTAATCTATTATTGAATAACTTTTCTAATAATTTGGAAAATTGTGGAAGCAAAGAAACAGGTCTATAATTTCTGAAGTGGTGTCTATCCCCAGTCTTATACAACTGCACAACCTTAGCTATTTTCATTTGATTGGGAAATTTACCGGTTTGAAATGATAAGTTACAGATGTATGTTAATGGTTCTGCAATCCATTCAATGACCTGTTTTACCACCACCATATCAATTTCATTTAAATCGGTAGATGTTTTGTATTTACAATTATTCACATTCATTGCTGTGAGGAAAATTGAACAGGAATTTCTTTCTATGAGATTACTATCCCAATCCTCAGGTTGGGAATCGGGAATTTTTTCTGCCAAGCTTGGTCCAATATTTACAAAAAAATTATTAAAACCATTGACTACCTCATCCTTATTTTCCTTCTTGACATTATTTTCAATGAAATATTGAGGGTAACTCTGTTTTTTGTTACCATTTTTGATAATGCTATTTAAAATATCCCATATTCCTTTAATATTGTTTTTGTTATTATATAATATGTTACTATAATATTCCTTCCTACATACCCGTATAATATTAGTTAATCTATTTTTGTATTTCTTATATCTATTTTCTGCCTCTTTAGTCTTTAGTTTTATGAATTCTCTATACAGTGTATTTTTCTTCTTACATGCATTTCGTAACCCTTTCGTCATCCATGGTCGATCTTGGATTTTTTGTTTTCTGTAGTCTTGTTTAATTGGACAATTTTTATCATATAATGATGTAAATATTTGTAAAAAAGTTTTTTGATTAGTTTTTGAGAACGTTTTTCCCATACAGTCAGTGAATGTTTCAATACTAGATCCTGGTGCTCTATATATACAGCTGACTAATACATTTTTGCTTTTTTCTTCACATATTTCAATAGTTATGCATTCTAATAAGTTATCGATCACAGTTGTCATATTGTCTACTATTTTATAATCCATGTTCTTATCCACATACACAGCCACTCCTCCTCCACTCTTATTCTTTCTGTTTACACAATTAAATTCATATCCATCCAGTTCAAAATCCATTCCTTTATCTTCATTGATCCATGTTTCTGATATAGCAATTATGTTAAATATTTTTTTTAAATTGACTTAAATATTATTTAATGTTGTTAAAGTTTGCATACAGACTTCTACTGTTGAAATGGATTATTGCTAATTTGTTATCCCTTTTAATGATCCGATTAAACTGTTCATCTGTATAATAGCAACAACTGTCATTGATATTTGAGAAGAAATTATTGTCCGGGTCTATATTGTGCTCCAAGTCCAGTACATTGTGGTCTGTGTATTTAAATGTTCTCAGTTCTAGTTTTCCATGATCAGCAATCCTGTGAGTTATATCCTTCTTCTCTCCAGATGTAGATGATGTAGTAGATGAATAGGTTCCTCTGGTCTGTGTCATGGTGTTGTGATGTGTTTGTGTCCTCATACCTTATTGGTCATATTTGTCCAGTTCCTCGATGTTCCTGATTACCATAACCTTCGCTTGTTCTGGTGTTCCGTTCAATTTGATGAATGTTTTGCAGTTGGATGTCCATGTCTGTTGAATTTTTCTCTGCTTTTTTAAGAGACGAGCTTTCCTGGCGATGTCTGCGTTTCTTTTGGTCAGATGTTCATTGATGAATATGTTTGTTTCTTTGAGTTTCCGTCCCTGTTTTAACAATGCCATTTTATGTTTTCTGTTGACAAACCTCATTATAACAGCTCGCTTGTCTCCATCCTCCCTCCTGGGCAGGGGGTGGCACGCTTCAATGTTATTACAGTCCATTTGAATACCTTTAGATTGCAGGAAGTCAGCCACCTGTTGTTCCACTAAGCTGGCCTCCTGCTCACTGGCCTCCCCTCCGCTGTCTTCTGACACCGCCCATGCGTAGGATCGAGGTTTAATATGAATTCCTGTAATAATAACGTCGTTCATCCTTGTGTACTGTTCCAACTCCGCAACACGGTTCTCCAGGTGCACCAGACGCCCGTCTTTCTCGGCATTCTGGATCCGGAGAGCCTTCACTTCTTCCACCAGCTCCATAATGGATTTCTGCTGCATTTTAACAACAGAGATTTTGTTGTGTATTGGGGGGGGGGTTGGCTGGACAAGGTTGGGTTGTTTTGTGTTTATTTTCCTTCCCAGGTGATTTGGGGCTGTTCTCTGAGGAAAATGTGCTGCAGAAGAGTCTCTCTCCTCTGTTACGATGATTGGCTGCACCTGTTGCATTCTCGTACGGCTCTCTATCAGGACAATCCATGACACCTGTGATGTTCACGTGCAGATCTGAGGACTTCCAGCTGGTACCAATGTAGTGATGAAGAACTACATTTAAACCAGCAGTGAGTTGGACAAGATTGCCAGAGAATACGACCTTGTGACAACCATGTGGGGATGCTGAGGGCCGTTTCAGAGTCTGACATCACGCCTGTGAAGGAGGACGAGGGTGAGATGCAAACGTTGTCAGCACACGACAGAGGTGAATATTCTGAAAGGTTTATCCGTGAATGTAAATTGGCGTTTATACACAGCTATAAGTAATTATTGGTGGAAATTGTTTGGCGTGCTCCTCACGGCAGTGGCGTGCGGATTAATGATCCTCCACTAGCTGTGAGCAGCAGCCTCTTTGAACTAAGTTTTGAAACCAGACCTAAACGTGTAGCTGATAAGTTTGCCTCTAAACAATATTTCGTAGTAATAAGTGTTGAATAATCTCATCTCTGTTCCTCCTTCACAGAGTACAGTCTGGGAAAGTCACCTGGGGGGGGTGTTGGCGGAACTCCTGAGTCCTGAACGTTTGGACTCTGACTGTTGAGACGCTGAGAGAGCGCGCCACCTTTTCACCTCACCAGAACTATAATTATTTAGTATTTCATGTATAGCACAAAGGGAGAAAAATAAATGTGTTTTCTTTTTGGAACTGCTTCTGATTATTTCATGCTGGGTTCAGTCAGATACTGGACCGCTCCTCAATCCGCGTCTTATCCATAACAGATTTCCTCAGACAAAAAGTCCAGGGACTTCTTGATATCGTCTCCCTCCTCTGCCGTCAGTGCCTTCTTCGGACCCATGGTCAGATAAATCCGCGCTGGCGCCTCGGGCCTCGGTAACGCCGCGCCGGTGGAACTGCGCTGGCGCCTCAGGCTTCAGGTGGAGCTGCGCCGGTGGATGTGCGCTGGCGCCTCGGGCCTCGGTGAAGCCATGCTGGTGGAACTGCGCTGACGCCTTGGGCTTCAGGTGGAGCCACGCAGGTGGAACTGCGCTGGCGCCTCGGGCTTCAGGTGGAGCCACACCGGTGGATGTGTGCTGGTGCCTCGGGCCTCGGTGAAGCCGTGCCGGTGGAACTGCGCTGGCACCTCGGGCTTCAGGTGGAGCCACGCCGGTGTATGTGCGCTGACGCCTCGGGCTTCAGGTGGAGCCGCGCCGGTGGATGTGCGCTGATGTCTCGGGCTTCAGGTGGAGCCGCGTCGGTGGAAAACAATCCTGTTGTGTACCACTGAACTTCAGGCCTTGGAATCAGTTGGAGAGAGTCTGTTCGGGGTGTCCCGTAATGCGTTCACATGTAGATAGTTGATACGTTCATTAATCTCTTTCTGCAACTTAAATATCAATATGATTTTTTAAATCATTAAGCATGAGGTGGTTTCTTTATTTTTTTTTTTTATTTACTTAAATTGTCACTGAGCTAGAAATAAAGAAAAGTCAGTTTTTTGTTTGTTTGTTTGTTTTTTGTTTTTCAAACTTTTGAACAGTAGTGTCAGGATACCTGTGGCAGTGATACCAAGTGTTCTGATTAAGAGCCGTGTTTTGATGTGTGGAGGAAGCAACCAGGCTGAAAGTAAATGTACTTGCTATTGTGCTATTAAACCCGTCAGTTATTTCACATCTTTTGCCTTTGACAAAGTTGTAAAAGAGAACAAAAGCAGCAAGTGGGCCATATCACTGCAATAGCTTCTCCAATTATGATCACTTGGGCTTGAGGGGTAGATGTGTCCTCATTGTACCTGTGTGCAAAGTGCTGTGTTTGATGTGTTTTATGCTTGGCCTCATGCAATCTTAAAGTCATTTCCTTTACCCTTTCCTTGGCCCATGTTCCCCAAGGCCAGCAAGAAGATTTAGACATAAAAAAGAGCTGATTCTCAATCTTGTTCTGTTTGGAATCTGTTGAACTAAGGTGCCATCTACTGAACCAACCAGCATTTCGACCACATTGTGGTAAAATCATCATGCCATTGAACAAACACAATAATCATGAACTAAATTTCACCTTTAGGCAGATCAATAAATGCACAACTCATTAATGTCACTCTAATTCTAACTGGGAAGCTGCTGTTTGTTCCTCAGTCACAATTGGATTCTGACTGGGTACCAGTTTGTTTGGTTGCATTGTTGTAATCTGTTTTGGAAGCCTAGCCAGCATTGTTGGAAATGTCCTATCAGTGTTTGTGCTCAGTAAAATATTCTGGGCAGCACGGTGGCTTAGTGGTTAGCACTGTTTTGTGACAGCAAGAAGGTTATGGGATTGATTCCCACCTGTGGCCTTTCTGTGTGGAGTTTGCATGTTCTCCCCGTGTTTGTGTGGGTTTCCTCTGGGTGCTCCGGTTTCCTCCCACATTTAAAGTTTAGGTGAATTTGAAACTTTAGAATTGTCCAGGTCTCCCTTGCAAAAGAGATCCTGATCTCAATGGGACTAACCTGGTTAAATAAAGGTTACACAGATCACTGTCACACTCAGCCTCATGCCTCCACTATGTGCAAAAAAAAAAAAAAAAAAAAAGTGGGTGCACTAACAACTTGTACGACATATTAGGAACACAGTAGAAACTATAAAGGATGTGATATGGCCTTGATGGGGCAGCACTGTGGCTTCATGGTTAGCACTGTTGCCTCCTAAAGAGAAAGCCTGAGGTTTGCTTCCAACACCTGGTCCTTTCTGTGTGGCGTTTACATGTTCTACCCGTGATTGTGTGGGTTTCCTCTAGCTTCTCCAGCTTTCTCTCACTTCCAAAGACATGCAGGTTAATTGAACTGGAAACTTTAAACTGACCATAGGTGTGGGTGAAGGTGTGAATTTGTTTGTCTGTCTATACATAGCTCTCCAATAGACTGGTGGCCTCTCCAGGGTCTACCCTGCCTCCCACCCAGTGGCTGGTGGTATAGAAAAAGAACAAACAAATGAATGGATGGTCTTAATGGACTTGGAAGAACATAGTCAAACTTTATATATGTTAAAAACTATATAGTGGAGATGCTGTCGAATTCTCTCACCGCCTCAGACAAATTGAGGTTCGCTTCAAAGTATGCTCTTACCTGTCCACACAGGACATATTTGAGGTGTGTCTTTAATTAGACACAGGCTCATTTGGCAGGAGAGCCATTTTTCTGACTGTGGTTTACTGTTGAACCTTTATGTGGACATAAGAAAACATGCAGCAGAAATGAAAAAGCACAGCACATGGTGCAGTATTGATGACAGGATGGACACACTGAGAATCTGGTAAACGTCACTGGTCATAGTAAGAACATTATAAGAAAGAAATGGAATGGTACACTTGTGATCATATACAGTAGGTGTTAAGAAATAACAGCAAGTGTGTTGGACATACGGACTTGAAACTGCATGTTCTTTGCACTTTGACCACAGTCACATCAAAGTTTTCAGGATGCATTGTGGTCTTTGGTCATCTGAGTATGACGAGGCCCTGAGCACCGAGTGGATCTGTGCCTCTGGTGACATTAGGTTGGTTTATCCACAGTCATCCACTGGTGATGGCTGAACATTACAAATGGGGCAGGTGAGTGTTTATTGGCTTGCTTGAGTGAGTGTTTATTGCCTTGCAATAGTGAGCAACGTTCAGCTGCTTCTCCTCCCTATGTTGTAAATGACATTGTGTTCACTGGCTGAGTTTTGCGTGTACTCATGCATGCTGTTGTTTGTAGGAGCTTTCAGTCTGTTGTGCAGCATGAGGTTGTCTCATACTTCTTGATGTGGGACACCTGCCAACGCTTGCTGTCTCTTGGCTGATCCACAGTGCCTATTCTCACCTCAAAATGAGCTACAGAGCCCATACTTATCTCTCAGAGAGTCTTACCAAAGCTGTGCTGCACCAGCAGCCTAGGTGCATTGCCACTCATTGCCTTTAGTCGCCTTCCCTTAGCCGTTCTCAGTTACTCGAGGCAGAGGGCACCAAGATGCAAGAAATTCTGCTGCATGCCAGTGTTGAATGAATAATTCAGTGTCCAATCATCCGTCACATTCCTAATGAATCAGATAAGAGCCCATGTGTCGTGACCTGTGTATGTACACACTATCTGAGGCACTGGAGGCATCACTGATACTCCATTCCAAACTATATTTAAATGCTGAGAGCAACGGCAACATTTACAGGGGAAAAGTCAGTGTGTAAAGACAAAGAAAAGAAAAAACAAATGGGGGAAGAAGGCTTTTGGATCATTAAGTCTGAAAAAGGAAAAGCTGCATTATGTGTTTAAGAAAGATAAACAAAAGCAAGCATTTTAAAAGTGTGATTGGTTAGAAAAGCTCTATTACCAACAGCTCTTCATAAATTGCATGCACACAAAAGCTCTACTTTATACGTGCCTGTCTGAACAAGCACAAGCATGTGCCACTGTGCCAACAGTCCTTTTGAACTGATATTCCGTGCACTGCTTCCAGTGTAGGGCTCAGACAGCAAAAACATAGATGAGTGAGTGAGTGAGTGAGTGAGTAGTCCATCACAGCTAACTCAGGGTCGACTGTGACTCCAAGAAAATAAATAATATCATCATGTAAGTCACCTTATTAAAAGAAAAGAACACAATCAGTAGAAACTCTGTTGTGTCTGAACTTTAATGCACCACATCAAACTTTGGTTTCTCCGTGTAATATCCCATAGATGTGCTGCATGGTTTGTGAAGATGCCGCCTTCACATGAAGATCAGTAAACACGTTATGGAAAGATAGTGGATGTTGGATAAATTAGTGAACACTTGTGCTTGAATTAAACTTACATGTACACGTGTGCTCAAATGTTTGTATACTCTGCCAGAATTTTTTGTTTTATTTAGTTTTTTTAATTATTTTTATTTTTGGGCCATTTTCCAGAGAATAAGTGTCATCGCAAAATGTTTTGCATGTGGACAGAATGTGTGCACATTTTATTATATTGTGCGCTCATTTTATTATATTGTGCACACATTTTATTATATTATGCGCTCATTTTATTAAATTGTGCGCTCAGTTTATTATATTGTGCGCACATTTTATTATATTATGCGCACATTTTATTAAATTGTGCGCTCATTTTATTATATTATGGGCTCATTTTATTAAATTGTGCGCTCATTTTATTATATTGTGCGCACGTTTTATTATATTGTGCACACATTGTATTAGATTGTGCGCTCATTTTATTATATTGTGTGCACGTTTTAAGCAACGTTTGAGTAAAACAAGGGTACGATCTACTTAAACGTGGCCACAATTTGTAAAATGTCAAAACGTAAAACGTCAATTACTCAATATTGTCTTGACACATAAATGTTGACTATTAGACAACAAACCAGGAGACAGTGTAACACATTTCCCCATTAGAAATGGATCTGGTTAGGGTATATCATGATTTGGGCGCACAAGGACATATAGAGAACTATGGCTGCCCAGCATGGCATCATATGGAGTTTAAGCACATTAAAAAGGATGCTGAGGGTGAAGCATCTCCCCCTCATGAGTATAACAGTTCATTTTGAACGAAAGGAAAATGTTTGCTCATTTTATTAATTTGAGGGCTTAATTAAAGGAAAACGTGCACTCGTTTTATTAATTCGATGGCTCAGTTAAAGGAAAATGTGCGCACGAATTATCACGGCCAGGAAAATGTGTGCACATTTTATTAATTTGAGAGCACATTTAATTAATTCATGGGCTCAATTAGAGGAAAATGTGTGCAAAATTATCAGGGCCAGAAAAAAATATCACTTTAAGTGACCTCTCCCGGGTTCCATAAATATGAACAATAACACAAAAACCTTTGTTTCCACTCATGTTAGTGGTTGGGTGAAGCCATTTATTGTAATTTACTGTGTTTACTCTTTTTAACCCTCCTGTTATGTTCCGGGTCAAATTGACCCATGTTAAAGTTTGAAGATCTAGGAAAAGTAGTTAAAAGTATTTTTTCAGTATGAAACTTCTTCTGCTTGCCTTAATTAGTGTAATCAACATATAATGCGAAAATGGTTCATCTCACATATTTGCAACCAGCCCCTCCATGTTTATATCACATAGATTCTGTTCAGGTCAATTTGACCCAGCAGTCAAACTGGAGGTAAAAGGGTGTCAGAAATGTCAGACTATTTCTTTCTTTGCAACTGTGAGACATATTTCACCCCAATCACACACACACACACACACACACACACACAAGCTACAATTTGGGTCAGGAGCTTCTAGCTCAATGGTTGGAACTGTCCAAAAGAACAGGGCTGAACTCTCGGCTGAGCTGCTGGAAATCAAGAACAGGGCCCCTCAATCTTCCATGTTTGCCTTCACAGACACCACAGCCCTGGTGTCTTACTGCCCCAAAAAGGGAAAAAAATGTTGTGCTCATGAGCACTCTGCACAAAAATGCTGAAATCAGCACAAGAGAGGACCAGAAACCAAGAATGATCCTTGATTACAATGCCACCAAAGGGGGGATTGACAACTTGGACAAAGTAACAGGGTCCTACAGCACCAAACGAATGACTTTGCGCTGGCCATTGGTCATCTTTTATAACATGATAGATGTATCGGCCTACAATACATTTGTCATAATGACAACAGAATCTACTCAAATGACCCTGATCAAAAGTTTACATACTCCTGTTCTTAATACCTCGTATTGCCCCTTTAATCATCAGTGAAAGCTTGGAGTATTTTGTGGTAGTTGTAGATGAGACTTTCTGATGGTGAAGCTGCCACTGAATATGTCTTGGACTTTATTTATAGTACAGAAGATAACTGTAAGAATCATTCAAATCCAGTTACAAGCGCCAAAATTTGACTGTATATACCTTTTGTATACATATTGTAGAAAAATAACATTAGCCATTTGAATTTTCAATAGGGGGCCAATTAGGGGTCAATTGAAGAACTGCATAGGGGTTAAAAAATGTAACAATCATATTGAAAGCTATACCACATTATGTGTCTGATCACAAAGATTACAAAAAGGTATAGTTTGGACAATCTATAACTAAATGTTCTGGAGTTATGGAGTAAAAACAGCAAGAATGGTGACAAAGGTCAGTTTCAGTTTGTACAGGGGTCAAAAGTTAAAGTTGCTCCAGTTTTGGTAAAACGTGGTGCAAATTATTGGTTCAATCAATTCAATCAATTTTTTTAGATAGCGCCAAATCACAACAAACAGTTGCCCCAAGGCGCTTTATATTGTAAGGCAAGGCCATACAATAATTATGTAAAACCCCAACGGTCAAAACGACCCCCTGTGAGCAAGCACTTGGCTACAGTGGGAAGGAAAAACTCCCTTTTAACAGGAAGAAACCTCCAGCAGAACCAGGCTCAGGGAGGAGCAGTCTTCTGCTGGGACTGGTTGGGGCTGAGGGAGAGAACCAGGAAAAAGACATGCTGTGGAGGGGAGCAGAGATCGATCACTAATGATTAAATGCAGAGTGGTGCATACAGAGCAAAAAGAGAAAGAAACAGTGCATCATGGGAACCCCCCAGCAGTCTACGTCTATAGCAGCATAACTAAGGGATGGTTCAGGGTCACCTGATCCAGCCCTAACTATAAGCTTTAGCAAAAAGGAAAGTTTTAAGCCTAATCTTAAAAGTAGAGAGGGTGAACTAATAGAATTAACAAATGGAATAGTTCTGACTGTGTTGAATGTTTGGTCTCCAAAGTAAAGGTCAAACAATGTCGACGTCCATTGGATTCTATGACATGTGACATATGTTACCCCGTAACATGATAACTAAGCATAACACATGGAGCAAACTATTCCTTTTTAAAATCTTACTAACTCAATCAAAAATTTGCATCATGTTTTACCATTACTGGAACAACTTTAACTTTTGACCCCTGAACAAACTGAAAGTGACCTTTGTCGCCATGCTTGCTGTTTTTACCCATAACTCCACATTATGTGATCAGACACATAATGTGGTATATCTTTCAATATGATCGGAACTTTTTTTTTTATCCCTATGCAGATCTTCAATTGACCCCTACTTGGCCCCCTATTGAAAATTCAAATGGCTATTTTTTCTAAAATATGTACCTAAAGGTGTATACAGTCAAACTTTGGTGCTTGTAACTGGATTCTGTTATCTGCTGCACTATTACACCAATTTCGAAGATATACAAACAGTATGGCACTCTATGTACATCTGCATGGAGTAGACAGTTCTCAAAAACTGAGTGACCATGCAAGAAGTAGAAGAGTGAGGAAAGCCACCAAGACACCCAGACAGCCCAGAAGAAGTTATAGGCTTCTCTGGCTGTGATTGGAGAAATTGTGCATAGTGCAAGCTTTGCATTCTGTATCACCAGTTATACAGCTTCCTGATGAAGTGGTACAGAGGAGGATTTTCTTAAAAAGAAGACCTACAAGTTTAACTTTACATCTGCGATGCAAGCCTAGATTTGATCTGTTTTGGTGAAAGAAATCCTTCTCCTCTCTACTCCACTATGAAGCTAAGAGTGGTGGTACACAATGCAAATTTACACTGTGCACAATTTCTTCAATCACAACCAAATAAGCCTGTAACGTCTTCTGGGTTTGGCAATAAATGGCTTCACCCAACCACTACCCATGAGTGAAAAGAAACATTTTGTGTTATCATTTATATTCTCTGAAAAATGGCCAAAAAACAAAAACTCTGCCATGGTATGTAAACGTTTGAGCACAAGTGTAATTTGTCACTGGGCACATTGGGCCTCATGTATCAATGTTGCGCACTTGTGGCGTAAATTTACAGCGTAAACTTGAAATACACCAAAGTCGCCGTGACATGTATCAAGCAGTGCGCACCTGCCCATTTCTGGCATACGCCTGAACTGATCTTGATAAATGCGGTGGGTGGAAACGATCGTAATTATAATAAACATGCCCATAAATATTCAGACTTCGCTTCAGACACACCCTCATTTTACGACATGGAAGCCGGGAAGACGGCAATGAAAAAGAACTCCACCAATCACGACGCGTGCCAATAGAGCGTCAAAAGCAGCTGTCGTATCAATTGTTTTGTAGTATATAATCAATAAAGTGTTACAGTGGTCCCTCATTAATCGCTGGAGTTACGTTCTAAAAAATAGCTCGTAATACACGAAACCACGACGTAGTCAGCGTTATTTTTTACAATTATTATAGACGTTTCAAAGCTGTAAAACCCCTCACTGCACAGTTTATACACTTTCTCAATCAGGCATGAACATTTCTCTCGAACTTTTCTCTCGTGTGTAAACACTCTCAAAGTTCAAACCTTAGTAGGAAAATAATACCAAACTGTTTTCAGGCCCAAACATTTATTTGAGAAATAAAAATAGAACGTTTTCCTACAAATAATTATGATGCCATTTAGAACTAACGAATTAATTTTAACGATCAACAAACGAGGTCGGACACATAAGAAATTATTAATAGTGACTCACCAGTATTTCACAGATCGGGCCTCTGCGTCCTGGCGCTGTGCCTTTTCCCACTCACACCTGGCTGCAGGTGTCTGTTTCCGAGTGACAAACACAGTTATGAGTAGTTGTTGTTTTTCTCTTCTGGGCAACAAGATTCTTATAAACAAATATGCAGAACACAGAACACTGTAAAAAAAGGCATGCAAAATTGGACTAAATACTCCGCGAGACTCCGAGGCCACGACAGGTGAACGGTGTTATAGCGAGGGACCACTGTATTCTCTTTTCACATGTCAATAATTCTTGACGTGGATATTTGCTCACTCAATTAATAAGACACACCTAATCTGTCAGATTTCTTTATTTTTTAAATGTATTTCTGTATTTATTTTATTGTGACAACCGAATGGAGACGACAAAACCTGGTTGCAGCACTGGCGAATTAAGGGAATGATGAAACTACAGTTGTTATTATCAATTTCATAGTCTAAAACGATCACACCACATGAAGTTAAGCTCAGCGCTGCCCTGGCTCCAGGCTCGAAGTCTGGAGAAAAAGGCGAGCAGCGCTTTCTTTGCAGTCAGCGCTGTAGCCATGGATCGTGCTCGAGACCAACAAAAGCGGGATTTGTATTGATTATTATGTAGAATAATCAGGACAGTGTTATTTATGTAACATATGCATTGATTTGTATAATGGCACTGTTTATCATGTTGATCATCTTCATTTTTATGTGGATTCCAGCGCTGGTTCATTTTGGTGTATAATTTACGCCACCTCTCGACCTGGTGTATATTTTCAGCGCAGCGTACGCCAACGACCACATTGATAAATGCCAAGTAGCACAGCCGTTTTGGCGTACACTCCATATACGCTCAAATATCTGTACGCAACGTTGATACATGAGGCCCATTGTGTGTATGTTGTTCCAATCCACTGAGCTATCACACTCATAACCATGGGGAGAAAATGAGTACAGGATGAAGTACACAACAGAATGGAAAATTAAAACTCAATTTAAATGACTAGAACATGTGGCTGGGGAAAAGTTTTTTGTTTTTCTTAGTACTGAGTTCTAAGTAGAAACACTGCTTCAGAATATTTCAAAACTTGCTTTGAACTGTCCTCCTGAGCCTGTATGAAAAAGGGGGGCACTGTGCTAAATCAGGCCTCAGTTTGTCAGCATGTGTTTCAAAACAAATACTGATTTGGTGTTGAAACATCTTAAAATACAAGTTGATTTTATCTAGGATCACACGGTTGTTTAATATCACATTTAAATACTACAGTCAGTGCTGGGTCTGTATGTGCATGAGCACATGCATTGCTTACGTAAAATAAATTATCCAAATGATTGTTAAAAGATGCCAATGTTGCCCTAAACAGCAGATTCACTAATCCTCACCTGGATCAACCAGAATCTAAAATTAGTGAGCAGAATGTGCAGTGGGGAGCACAGATGGACTGTAGATGATGGAATCCCTAAATTTCTTGCAATTTGTAGCGGAAAGCTGTGATCAACCAACCAACATCTTAAGTTTGCACAAACAAAGGTTATGAAAGTTTCTTCAAAGGAGAAAAAAAGGATAAACTCCATGCAGCAAGGCCTGGTATATGTCCAGGTGTCAAAGAGGAGACGCTCTGGCGAGACACAGATTGGCTCGGTGTCAAACCCCCACCACTAATCAGGATTTAAGACTCTCCACAGTGCATTCCTCACAGAGCTGTGAATTATCTTATCAGTACCCCAAACCAGATGTACCAGCTCCACAGAAAGACATACTTTCTTCATCAAAGTCCTAAAAAGATGCATTTCCAACTAGACTCAAAAGAAAGTTCACTGAAGTTCACTGATCATTAATCTACTGATTACAGTAAAAATTTCTTTGGTTGAAATCGGCCCAGTATTACGCTTTTCACAGTTCTGCAAATAAATACAAAATTCAGCCATGGAACAAAAGTGACCCCTTTTGGATGATTTGGGGAAGGGCAGGTGACCGACTCCTGCAGACTTAAGTGTAACCATGTTTAAAAGAAAAAAATTATTGTATTGTTGTAACAGAGACAAAAGGAAAAGAAAAGGAAACATGTCACTCTTTTCACCTCATGCATGAAAGTATTATATCTGATGTGCTATACTCTGTTCATTGTGGAACATTTATTTAGTGTGTTTTTCACATATGTTGTGTGGTATATAATTCCAGGTAAAACCAGTTACAAGATTTAATCTACAGGACTTGCTTGGTTTTTGAAGTGGGAATTTTGTAGCCACGCTGATTTATATCTATATAAATCTAGACAAAAGAAACTCCAGAAACTACATTACCCAGAATTCTTGGGGTTGGAGCTTTTTGAACCTTTAAAAGAGCTCGCGCCCAGGAAATCTCTCTTTGCTCTTTTCTCTTTGCCCGCTTGCTGTTCACTTCTTTTCTTTTTCCTAAGTCTAAAGACGCTGCATTGCCGTCAAGATTTATGACTCTTTGTTTAAAGCCACGTGCTACTTAAGACTCATTTCTTGTTTGCGCCAACAAGAAATTACTTTCCTTGTTCCACCAGATAACTTTTGCAACTTTTCTCAAGTTAAACGTGCAGGCACATTTAACTTCTTTTTTTTCAATAAAAACCTTTTTCTTCTTCAAACTCCAAATTCCTTTCGTGAACATTTTTCTTCTAACGTCAGCTATTTTTGCATTGAGTTTTGATTTGACCCAGCTTCCAAAAAGACGATGAAGAAAGAAGAATTTTTGATTTTTGATAGAGAATAAAGACGCTCAGACCTTTATTCTGACGAGCCAGACTCCAGAGCGCTGCAGAGAAAAACATCCAGGTCCGCTGAGATGTTCAATGGCGATGTTAACCGCCACGGCAAAATCACAGCACAATAACAGAAATCGTCCCCGCAACCGACAAAACCGGGCGGGTTGGACCGGCAGAGCCTCTTTGTCAAGGTCCCCGAAGAAGCTGTGTGGCAGACGGAGCATAGACTGAACTGAGACGATTCCAGCATCGGACCTCGCGGAGACTAGATGCACTGCGCTAAAGTAAGACCGGAGTCTATCAGATAAACAGAGTGGCTTTATTTAACTCTATTCAAAATCATTGATCTTCTCTCAAGTTAATTATTACCAAAGTAAATTCCCTGTTAAATTAGGACATTTTTAACTCCTAAAACTCCCGCTATGAAACCAAATTATCTGAACGTCATATACTCAAATCAAATCAAATCAATTTTATTTATATAGCGCCAAATGACAACAAACAGTTGCCCCAAGGCGCTTTATATTGTAAGGCAAGGCCATACAATAATTACGGACAAACCCCAACGGTCAAAACGACCCCCTGTGAGCAAGCACTTGGCGACAGTGGGAAGGAAAAACTCCCTTTTAACAGGAAGAAACCTCCAGCAGAACCAGGCTCAGGGAGGGGCAGTCTTCTGCTGGGAATGGTTGGGGCAGAGGGGAGAGAATCAGGAAAAAGACATGCTGTGGAAGAGAGCAGAGATCAATCACTAATGATTAAATGCAGAGTGGTGCATACAGAGCAAAAAGAGAAAGAAACACTCAGTGCATCATGGGAAGCCCCCAGCAGTCTAAGTCTATAGCAGCATAACTAAGGGATGGTTCAGGGTCACCTGATCCAGCCCTAACTATAAGCTTTAGCAAAAAGGAAAGTTTTAAGCCTAATCTTAAAAGTAGACAGGGTGTCTGTCTCCCTGATCCGAATTGGGAGCTGGTTCCAGAGGAGAGGAGCCTGAAAGCTGAAGGCTCTGCCTCCCATTCTACTCTTAAAAACCCTAGGAACTACAAGTAAGCCTGCAGTCTGAGAGCGAAGCGCTCTATTGGGGTGATATGGTACTATGAGGTCCCTAAGATAAGATGGGACCTGATTATTCAAAACCTTATAAGTAAGAAGAAGAATTTTAAATTCTATTCTAGAATTAACAGGAAGCCAATGAAGAGAGGCCAATATGGGTGAGATATGCTCTCTCCTTCTAGTCCCTGTCAGGCTTTTCAGGGAACTTTTAGGACAACCTGATAATAATGAATTACAGTAGTCCAGCCTAGAAGAAATAAATGCATGAATTAGCTTTTCAGCATCACTCTGAGACAAGACCTTTCTAATTTTAGAGATATTGCGCAAATGCAAAAAAGCAGTCCTACATATTTGTTTAATATGCGCATTGAATAACATATCCTGATCAAAAATGACTCCAAGATTTCTCACAGTATTACTAGAGGTCAAGGTAATGCCATCCAGAGTAAGGATCTGGTTAGACACCATGTTTCTAAGATTTGTGGAGCCAAGTACAATAACTTCAGTTTTATCTGAGTTTAAAAGCAGGAAATTAGAGGTCATCCATGTCTTTATGTCTGTAAGACAGTCCTGCAGTTTAGCTAATTGGTGTGTGTCCTCTGGCTTCATGGATAGATAAAGCTGGGATTCATCTGCGTAACAATGAAAATTTAAGCAATGCTGTCTAATAATACTGCCTAAGGGAAGCATGTATAAAGTGAATAAAATTGGTCCTAGCACAGAACCTTGTGGAACTCCATAATTAACCTTAGTCTGTGAAGACGATTCCCCATTTACATGAACAAATTGTAATCTATTAGATAAATATGATTCAAACCACCGCAGCGCAGTGCCTTTAATACCTATAGCATGCTCTAATCTCTGTAATAAAATTTTATGGTCAACAGTATCAAAAGCAGCACTGAGGTCTAACAGAACAAGCATAGAGATAAGTCCACTGTCTGAGGCCATAAGAAGATCATTTGTAACCTTCACTAATGCTGTTTCTGTACTATGATGAATTCTAAACCCTGACTGAAACTCTTCAAATAGACCATTCCTCTGCAGATGATCAATTAGCTGTTTTACAACTACCCTTTCAAGAATTTTTGAGAGAAAAGGAAGGTAATCACTGCTCATTGAATGTCATCATCATTAAATTGCTCACTGTGATATGTCCTGTTGTTTAACTCCTGCCAAAGTTAAATAAATATCTTAAACGTGTGCAGTTGTCTGTGATTTCCGTATGGTTTTACAGAGGGTGTCGGATCTGACCTGCGGAGCTTACTCCTTAGAAATTTTGAGACTGATTTTAATATTTCCTATCGACTGACCATAAAATCAATGATATTATAACCTTGTTATAATAATATTCAGGCAGTGGTAGGTGGTGCCCCCTTTTCGAGGTAAAATTTTCCACAAGTGATAATTTCAAATATTCCAAACACATTATATTCTTCCTGTGGTTTCTTCCTACATATTAAACATTGAGAAACATTGTTCTTAAACTGTTGGACTATTTTTTAACGCAGTTGTTCACAAAGTGGTGTGACATGTTTCCAGTAAAAAATGTTAGCAGACTGAAAGTTAGCGGAATTAAATTTAGTGGAAGCTGATTGGTCCACTGATGGTTTTCAAAGATGTCTGAAAAGCCAATCTGCTAACATTCCATTTTGCCCCAATTTCTCAAAAAAATTAAAGTACTATCAAATTTGGAGTCAGTCTGGGTCAGTCTGCTCCATTTTGTTACATTTTACCCCCATTTTGTGATTATCAGGCTCCATCTCACTCACTTTGTCCATTTTGTAATTTAGTATAGCCACATGCAGACTCCTCTCAGTCCAGCTAATGTAGAGAACAACTTTTCCAACTTAAATTAGGCATTGTGTCATTTTGGGTTGTTTTGTTGTGTTGTTACGGGCAAATCCTAGGCCTACTTATTCTTTGCACCAAGCAAAGCAAATTTACTTCAATAATGAATTATTATTGTTAAAACTTTATCTTTGTGCCAGAAAACTGTGTTATTATATTGGTGCACAACATATTGTGGCTATGCTGTGGTTTTTGATATGGCTTGGTAGATCTCAATACACTTTCAACTTTAAAAGTAGATCCTGGTTCAGAAAAGGTTGGGCACCCCTGCTGTCTGTCACTGAGGCAGTATTCCAGTAATAATTTTTAATACCTGCACCCAAGTTGCCCCTTAAAAAAATATGCATGATTCAACCACTGGAACCAAAATAACTTCAGCTTGTTCAGTAAGGACCCAATATGGGGGTGCAGAGGCATGTTTGGGGTTCATCTGTACCACCCAGGTCACGCTGGTCTTTCCTGCACTCTTCCTCTTTACTCTTTTATAGGTTGGCCAGGAGTAAGGTGGAGTCTGGCACTGACAAGACGGTGAAATTTTGAACTGTCCATTTAAACTTCAAAACCGCTCTTCAAAAAAATCTGTGTGTGACAGTCTCTGTTGCCTCTGCTTTCCTGTCCATAGCTATGATTGGGGATGAACTGAGCTCCTGTTTTGGTTTAAGGTTACAATGTTGCACTGCCCCGCTAGCTTTTCTACATTGCAGTGGCGGCTGCTGGTCTGACAAAGAGAGGAAGCTCACTGTCGGCTTACATCAAGAAATTTGTAAATTTATTTATATGTAAATTCAAATATGTAAAATGGTCATAACAGTCTCTAGTTGCACAAGCATTTCACAATTTATATCCCTATTGCATACAGTATTTTATGATGGAACAATCACATTAGATTGGTTTAGACGGGTCCTTATTTAGAACTTTATTAATCCGTTGGGATGACTCCTACAGGTATTATAACACTTTTATTATTCATGTTTTTAAACAAAAATACCGTCAAAGATTTCAAGAAGCACATAGAACCTTTATTATTAAACATACATAACAGAGCCTGACTGTATCAAAAGCTTCGAAACACAAAACCATTGCTTCATATTGATTCAGTGGTTCAAAACGCTTCGGTTTCTCCGTCACTAATTTGCATTAACAAAGTACATCAGCGACCAAAAATTATAACCAAATGTACCCGGATCGACTTACAATCCTGGATACTTAGTGTTGTGTTGTGAACCGGGATGTTAAATAACATGCAACGACCTTAAACACTAACTTACTGAAGAACCAGGTCGTTATTGTAAATAAGAATTTTTTTCTTAATAACTTACCTGGTTAAATAAAGGCTAAAAAAAAAAAAAAAAAAAAACGAAGCAGAGAGCAACTCACATAGATGTCACTCACACAATGTCTAATCTGGTACCTGATGCCTACAACCTGTGAATGTTCATTCAAATCACCCTTTTTCCGTTTCTATTGTCTTTTCCGCAGAGTTTCACTCATTTTGTTTGGCTGTGGTACAAAGATTTTGGGTTAGTTTTTTTTTGTTGTTGTTTTTTAAGTTTAGTAGCACTGTATAAACATATGATATCTCACGTGCACCTTTAAAACAGACTGATTTATAGTGCACGCAAAACACTTTGGAATAAATTTTAAAATGCATAAATACGCAAAAATGTGCAAACTAATTCTCACATGCCTATATCTCAAAATAGCTGTCAATCAAAATGGGATTCAGCCTGTCGACTGATCGAACAGTCATTGTGCAGAAGTCCAGAGTCCAGGCCCGCCGCAGCTCCATTCACCCTCAGAGACACTCGGCGTCCGGGGGCGGGACAAAATCATGGCATTTATCCAATGACTGTCAAGTTTCGAGGCAATGAAAAAAACTCATGGACAAGTGAGGGACGGATGGAGCATGGGATCGAAAGACGGATCGGTGCAGCGTCTGCAGTGATGCGGTCGCTGTATTGGACCATCGTGGTGAAGAGAGAGCTGAGTAGGGGGGCAGAGCTCTCGATTTACCGATCGATCTACGTTCCGATCCTCACCTATGGTCATGAGATTTGGCTCATGACCGAAAGAACGAGATCGCGGGTACAAGCGGCCGAGATGAGTTTCTTCCGCAGGGTGGCTGGGCGCTCCCTTAGAGATAGGGTGAGGAGCTCGGTCACTCAGGAGGAGCTCGGAGTCGAGCCGCTGCTCCTCCACGTCGAAAGGAGTCAGTTGAGGTGGCTCGGTCATCTTTTCCGGATGCCCCCTGGACGCCTCGCTGGAGAGGTGTTCCGGGCACGTCCCATTGGGAGGAGGCCCCGGGGAAGACCCAGGTCACGCTGGAAGGATTACATATCTCGGCTGGCTTGGGAATGCCTTGGGGTTCCCCCAGAGGAGCTGGGGGAGGTGTGTGTGGATCGGGAGGTCTGGGCGGCTTTGCTTGAGCTGCTGCCCCCGCGACCCGACTCCGGATAAAGCGGAAGAAAATGGATGGATGGATGGATGAAAAAAACTGTTCCAGGCAGTCCCATTGAAGTGAATGAACGCTCGACTTCCACAGGCAAATGCACTGACAACAGACCACAAAAGATAAAGATTTATGAGACGTTAACATAATAGAGTTAGTCAGTTTGTGATAAGTAGCTGATTCTAAATGAACTTGTCTTCAAAATGAATGTGTTCTATTGCAATTCTCATCAATGAAATGTTTAACAAACTGTACATATTTGACCACTTAATTTTTTGACAATTTAGGGGAAGCTGAGCTTCCCTTGCAGTCTTAGAGAAATTGCCTCTGCTACATTGATATCAGGTTGTGAAATGTCACTTTTTGGCCACCATGATGTTATGTAGTGGCTTTGTCCTAATATAATTGTTAGACTCCCATCTACATCATGCTGCTACATTGTGTTAGACCATTACAAAACCATGGTGGTGGTAAAATGTTCTTTTGGCTTCTTCCTTCCTCATGACACCCAAATGACATAATATCATTTTGTCACTATGATGTCATGATAAATGGACTGCATTTTGTGTATATATATATATATATATATATATATATATATATATATATATATATATATATATATATATATATATATATATATATATATATTGTAACAAACACTACATAGGTAAGACTAAGCAGCCGTTGCACAAAAGGCTATACCAGCACCGCAGAGAGGGTGCTGGTGGACCTCAGTCTGCAGTTCATCTCCACCTTAAAGACACTAACCACATGTTTGAGGACAAGGAAGTTAAAATCTTAGCCAGAGGAAAGAAATGGTTTGAGAGGGGAGTGAAGGAAGCATTGCATGTGAAACAGTTGAAACCCAGCCTTAACTGGGGAGGGGGTCTGAGACACGCTTTGTCCCTTGTTTACAATGTGGTACTCAGGTAAAAGCAGTTTCAGTCTTTTGTTCAAAGTATTGAGTCATTCACATCGTCAGGAGAGGCGTCAGTCCCATCGTTAGGAGGGACAGCTGCCCTGTCATTAGAAGGGTGCTAACTAGAGCACAATAGGTGCTAATTAGAGCAACTGTTAGTCACTAGCCAACAGCAGTCTGCCTCTCGGTAGGAGGGCTCTGGTTAGGTATAATTTTATATATATTACATGCAAATATATTTTGCTGGTTTCTGTTATTATTCTCTGCGAGAGTCAAGACAGAAGTCAGACTACTGGAGCAAGAAATTTAGCTGAGGAAGCTTCTGCGATTAGAAGCATCAAGCAACCCAGTCCAATCGAAGATTCAAGCGTCTCTACTATGGAAACCACCTGGACAACTGAGAGCCTTCGCAGAAACATTTATATAGCGCTTTTCCATCTTCATCAGACGCTCAAAGCGCTTTACACATTGAATACCTCACATTCACCCCGATGTCAGGCTGCTGCCATGCAAGACACTCACGACACCCCGGGAGCAACTACGGGATTAAGGACCTTGCCCAAGGACTCTTAGTGATTTTCCAGTCAGGCTGGGGTTTGAACTGAGGATCCTCTGATCTCAAGCCCAATGTTTATCCACTAGACATCACCTCCACTATTTGACATCAATGTGTCTTGTTTGTGTGAAGTTTACTGAGAGGACTAAATCCTGACGTCATCTGTGTTTGCTGGTTGGACTTCTGGTGTGAAAGAACAAAGCAGCAGCATTTCCTGTCAAGGCAGATGTATCAGCGTAACAGCCAGACTCCAGACTTTTCCAATAAACCCCTGATCTTCAGCATCACCTGCAATCCCGCTGCCATGCTGGATCATCCTGCACGAACGCAAGGACGGCCTGATCTTTTGGTCTCTTTAAAGCAACCTGCAGTTCAGCTGCAGTGAGTTTGCAGCTTTCCCCCGGGACAGGATTCCAACCAGGACACAGAGAAGCACAGTGACAGCAGGCAGGCACAGTGAGGCGAGGAACACCGCATCACACCACGCTATGCCAACGGGCTTAGTCACAGACATATGTAAATGCTCACTCATCCATACTCGCACTCCCACGACTCAGCGGAAAAACAGACGTACGTACACATCTTTACGCTGAAAGAGATTTCACACACATTTCCACTGCAAGGACCTTCCTCTGTGCTGCCTTTGATTTTAGACAGTGTTCCTAAAAGGTGGTGCAGTTCCATTCTTAATGTGGTGCCACTGACTGTAAACGTATTTATTTATTCAGAATAATTAAAACACACATCATGTTTGCATGAGGGTGAGTCTCTTAGCTACTAGGCGCTCAGGGTAAAGCTTTTATCGTGTGGTTATAGGTTCTATTACAGTTTTATTACCTTCTGTTACATCAGTCAGCAGTAGAAAAAGGCAAAACATTAAAGCCACTGGGCTGCCTCACTTGTTTTCATCCATCATGTCCTTTCAGTCTATAAAATCAAATCTACCAAAGAAACTGCACTCCAAACCCTGAGAAGTTAAGTTTACTCAGATAGTTTGAGGAAAGTGACTGCTGCAAGTCATTTAAACTCTATCTTCCATTATCTACTTATAATACCTGTTTGTCAGGAAACAAAAAGTAAATCAGTTACTCAATCAGGGCCTGAAAAAGGGTGTAATTGCCATTTTTAAGGTACTTTCTTTTGGTATAATGCATGTGTTGCATAGCAAAATGTTCAGAACAACATGAAATATTTGCTTGTGCTTAGTTCCACATTGACACAGCAGATGCAGGTTAAACTTTAAAGTTCCTGGCATTTCAATAGGCCAGTGTCATTGAAAATGGCCACATCATTAATCCATTCATTAAATACTGAAAGCACTGAGGGGATAATTATAAAAGAAGAGATTAAAAATGTTTCAAGCTTCTCTTATTACCTATACCTCCTTACTACCTTCCTTGTTGCCAAAATTTGGCATTGGTCAAGTTTCAAAGTAGAACACAAACAAATATGGTGTCTGGTATGAAATGTTTGCACACAGTCACTGTGGGCTCAGCTGTGTGTCTAAATGTGAAGTGAGCAGAGGTTTCTATAGAAGCTTGTAACAGAGTTCATTAATTAGACTGCCAGTTTCAATCCATGTCCATCTTTTTCAATTAGGCTAATTGTAACGCTCACAGGGAAATGGCCTGCTTGCTTGTTAGATTAAACCTTTTCCATATACTTTACTGTTAAACAACCCTCTCTGATTCAAATCATTGCATATGTGGTTAAATTTGTCAATTCTTCTTTCAATACCATTAATATATTTAGGGCCAATAAATAACCCAGACTACCAGCAAAATGACAGAGAAGGTCATCATTTTTTCAAGGCAAACACAGGTTCTGGGAGGAAAAACATGAACCACTTCATATTTATTCATTTTCTGAACCACCTTATTCCCTTTAAGGGTCACAGGGGGCTGGAGCCTATCCCAGCAGTCACTGAGTAAGAGGTCAGGTATAGGAACACAGTGCGAGCTGCGCCACATCGGGCCGCTGATGTGGAGGAAAATAAAATAAAAACCAGCTTTATAATTAGTAAATATCAATGGGTTGATATAAATAATACATAATAGGCAGAGGTGTCAAATCCGGCTTCAGAAAGTAAAAACCCTCCCATGTGTTGCACCTAAAACAGGTGATCTCAATAATTAGCTCATCCACCTGCCTGAAGAGCTGAACTAATTACAATCAGCTGGTTTATTGGGAAGATGGAAGAAATATGTGGCTGGACTTTTACTTTCTTAACCTGGATTAGACACCTCTGATAAAAGGGGACGCAATACAGAAGCCCACAGTTGCCTGGTTAAATAAACCCTGGTTAAATAAAAAGAAAGAAAAATGCCATGGGATTCAAACCCACACACACTGATTACCAGATGGAAACTTTACCACTGTGCTACAATCATTGTCTTGTAATAGAAGCGTGAAATGGCTAAAATCAACAAGCAGATAAATGTATTTTCTAAAAAAAAAAAATGCGCTGTGATAACTGACCAAACTGCGTTTGGTACGGCGTATTTCTGCTAATATGTGACTGAAAGTGGCATATTTGTCATACTGTTGGCTTGTTCTGGTCCTGCGGCGCGCCACTCAGAGCCCTCACGGCTCAACACGCATGTCCTGTCAGATGTGACATTCAGATCACCTGCTGCATGTTCAAACGGACTGACGGTCCATTTCTCCTCCCATCGCAAAAACAATATTTTTTTTCTGTATTTCCACACAAGCACACACACACACACACACACATACACGTGTCTGTTGACACGGGACGTGTGCTGCAGCTGTGATGTCAAGGACTGGAGATGTCTCAGCAGCTGTGGGCACTTGTTTTTGTTTGTTTTTTTGGTATTTGTTGTTATGAGTATATATACATACACACACACACACACACACACACACACACACTCATCTTCAACCACTTAGTCCAAAAAAGGGTAGCAGGGGCTGGAGCCTATCCCAGCAGTCATAGAGTGCAAGGCGGGTTACACCAAGGACAGGATACCTGTCTGTCACAGGGCCACAAATAGACAAACAAACACATTCACACCCACTCGCACACCTACAGACAATTTAAATATTCCAATCCACCTAACCCGCATGTCTTTGGATGTTGGAGGAAACCGGAGCACCCAGAGGAAACTCATGCAAACATGGGGAGAACATGCAAACTCCACACAGAAAGGCCACAGAATTGAACCCATGACCTTTTGCTGTAAGGCAACAGTGCTAACCACTAATCCACCATGCTGCCCTGAGTATATATACATATTCTTCATGTTCATGGTAAAAGGGGTGGTGTTTATAAGCATTTGCTTCTGCCTACACCCTTTCAGCGACACAGGTACACTGTTAAATTGTTCTTTTTATGAGTTTATTTGTTACTGTTGAGTCTGTGTGCCGAATAAATTAATTAATTAATTCATTCATTCATTCACATCACGAGGGCAGAGTCTAAGTTGGTGTCAGATTTCAAGCAAACAAGACACGTGTGCTACACCAGTATTCCGTGCTGCTGGTGTGTTCTCACTGGCTACAATTACAGACTGTTGTGATGTTAATACAACACAACTGTAATATTCAAGTCTTTCATAAAATCACAGTAACAGAAATCAAATTACAGTGGATCCAGAAAGTATCCACAGCGCTTCACTTATTCCACATTTTATGTTCCAGCCTTATTCCAAAATGGATGTCATTCATTTTTTCCCTCAAAATTCTACACAAAATAACCATAATGACAATGAAAAAAAGTTTTTTGGGGGGATTTCTGCAAATGTATTAAAAAAAAAAAACGACAAAGAACAACAGAACGTACATAAGTATTCACAGCCTTTCCATTGTGCTCAAAATTGATCTCAGATGCATCCTTTTTCTACTGATTATAGTTGAGATGTTTCTACAGCTTAACTGGAGCCCACGTGGGGTCAATTCAGTTGACTGGCCATAATTTGGAAAGGCACACACCTCTTTACATATAAGGTCCCCCAGTTGACAGTGCATGTCAGAGCACAAGCCAAGCATGAAGTCAAAGGAATTGTCTGCAGTGCAAATCTGGGGAAGGGTACATAAACATTTCTGTTGCTTTGAAGGGCCCAATGAGCACAGTGTCCTCCATCATCCCTAAAAGAAAGAAGTTCATAGCCACCAGGACTCTTCTGCCTGTCTGCACTGAGCGACTGGGTGAGAAGGGCCTTAGCCAGGGAGGTGACCAAGAACCCGATGGTCACACTGTCAGAGCTGCAGCATTGCTCTGTGGTGAGAGGAGAACCTTCCAGAAGGGCAACCATCTCTGCAGCAATCCACCAATCAGGCCTGTATAGTAGATTGACCAGATGGAAGCAACTCCTTAGTAAAAGGCTCATGGCAGCCCACCTGGAGTTTGTCAAAAGGCACCTGAAGGACTCTCAGACCATGAGAAACAAAATTCTTTGGTCTGATGAGACACAGATTGAACTCTTTGGGGTGAATCCCAGGCATCATGTTTGGAGATGAATGGAGCAATGTACATCCTGGATGAAGAGCCTGCTCCAGACCACGCTTGACCTCAGACTTGGGCGATGGTTCATTTTTTCAGTAGGACAATGACCCTAAGCATACATCCAAGATATCAAAGGAGTGGCTTCAGGACAACTCTGTGAATGTCCTTAAGTGGCCCAATCAGAGCCCAGACCTGAATCAGATTGAACATCTCTGGAGAGATCTGAAAATGGCTGTGCACCGATGCTCCCCATCCAACCTGATGGAGCTTGACAGGTGCTGACTTGAGGCTGTAACTGCTGCCAAAGATCCATCAACAAAATATTGAGCAAAGGGTGTGAATACTTATGTACATGTGATTTCTTAGTTTTAACTTTTAATACATTTTTTTTAATCATGTTGTCATTATGGGGTGTTGTGAGTAAAATTTTGAGGGGAAAAATGAATTTAACTCCATTTCGGAATAAAACTGTAACATGAATGTGGAAGAAGTGAATACTTTCCCAATGCACAGTAATAAAAAAACATAATTCACTCTAAAACAAGGTTGAACGTTGTGCAAATAAAAAACAAAGCAGCAGTTTTATAAAATATTTATTACGTTAGATGAGATTAAGCATGCACATTAAATAAAAACTGCTTCAAAACCCTTTTATAAGGTTTTTTTTTTTTTTTGTAATGTGCCGCATAAAATCAGTTAAATGATCCTTCAGGGTCAGTGCACCGGTACTTATATTTTCACACACCATGAGTGAAGCTTTTTTTGTCAGATGTTGAAGCTAACTGGTGTTTTACTTATATTACCAGATGTTGCATAAAAAAATTGATGTGATTGTGTTTCTGTGGGAATGACGCCATGCTGCATCATATCAAAACTTTACTGTATTTTAAGGAGCTATCCTTTCAGATATTCATTGTATTTCAGCATAATTGAGTCTGCAGAGACCACAAACAACAGCACACACTGTAAAAACATTAGATTTGATTTAAGATGGCTGTAAATCGAACGTTTCCAGACAAACTCTATTGCTAACTGCTCAGGGTCCCGACAGGCTCAAAAGGCGCCATGTTTTTGGCCAGCCACTATGAACTGAGCTCAGTCCTTATCCCCACTGCCGTTTACCATCATGTTTAATTCAAAGGAAACATCCTTTATTTATTGGCACCCTCCTCTCTAAAGTGTCTTCATATTTTCCAGCAAATTTTTCCCACCTGGCCTTCTTCTCATCTTCTCTCACACACAAACCCTGAGTGAGACCCTCTCCTCTCTGCTCTTCTACCGCCATCTTCTACCGTCATCTTTAAGTGGAGGCTGCTGTCTGAACGAAGTCAGGCCTGACTGAGACGTCTTGGGAAATCAAAGCTGTTCCCCTCCCACTGTAGCAATATCAGCCCATTCATGCTTCTGCAAATGAAAGCGCACGCACAAATGCGCGTGCCATAAAACTGCAAAACCGTAGCAGGGAATGGGCCCGTTTGTGATGCACAGATTTCCCCTCAGAGTCAAAAAGAACACAGATCAGGGAAGCTGCTTTTCAAGACAGAAAGCTTGACAAAAGACAAACACACACCCAAGCAAAATCCCACATGCAAAGTTTGAGAGTGAAGATAACAGCAGGAGACGGCACACAGCCTCCAGAAGAGCAGATAAAATGCAATCAGTGATCCTGGTGGTTGTGATGTCGCAGCATTTCCAAGAAATGCCTCGAGTGTTTCTTTATTCTGCAGTCAGCCGACTCAGATGCTTCCTCCTTTCGCTTCACGTCACTGCGCATAACATCCACACTGATGACAAATTCTACCTTTTACAAATGAAATCACAACCACCAGGCTGCAACAGAGTCACACATACATTGTAGTTTCTGGTCATCATCATTGTAACACAGACACACACACACACACACACAAAATTACAGTTTGCCAAACATGTTAGCTGCCAGACATCTCCAGGCCCCATCACACTGATTTGACAGTGCATGCTGGGACAGTCATGGACCAGGCTGTGGACCTCCTGGCAATGACCGATAGTTATATGTGATGGTAAACAGTGGTTACTGGAAGTTCAAAACACAGGTGATCAAAATACTCACGAGGATCAAAGAGAATGTGAGAAAGTGGGATGGAACACTGATGATCTGGCAGGGGATGTGACCACAACAATGAACCAGAACAAAGACCCAGATCCATGAGGAGACTAATACTAGCCATACCTCATCGATGAAACATGAGAAAGAACACAAAAGGCACGGAGGAAAAAGACATAGACACAAGGGAGAAAAACCAAAAGTAAATTAGAGAGACACCTGTGGGGAAAAAACATCCAGAGAACATAAGTTCACAGCAAGAGAGGAAACGAGCACGGAGGAAGAATCACAACAAATAGTAATGAAATGAAGAAATACCATGCAACACCATGTGCATGACCGTGACCTGTGACATGGACAGCCATGACAGGGAATCATCAGTCCATGAACAGATGCAGACTTATAGTTCTCTGTGGGGGAATTTACTCTGCGATGATGAATGCCAGAGCAGCACAGACCCACAGTGGGCATTTTCACTCTTTCAGCACCTTGGACAGCGGCGCAGCCTCGAGGCTAATTTCCACAGGATGCATCAGGTCCACATGAGCAATTTTTTATTATTGTAATATTGAATGATTTTCATGAAATAAAGCACTGAAAAAACTGTACGCACAGTGCTTCCAGCATTACGGCTGACAGTGCCAATAGCACTTCATGCAAAAGCCTTTGTTGGTAATGACAGCTTCAAGACACCTCCTGTATGGAGAAACTTGTTGCATGCATTGCTCAGGTGTGATTTTGGCCCATTCTTCCACACTAACAGTTTTGAACTCTGATCTTCAGCTCTTTCCACACTGTAAATGCTGACATACTAATGAATAAGAAATGATTAGTGAACCAAACTTAGAAATCATCAACCTGTTGTGAACACTAATATTAAATAATTAAGTAGAAATTTGGGGTTGGGGAACATGCTTAACTTAAGTTATACCACTTCAGTTAAATGAGATAGATTAATTTATTGTCCCAGGGTCCTTTGGGCGTTCTTTCAGGCATGCGCACTTTGCGCGGATCTGCACCATCTACTTCACGCGTTCCTCTCAGCCACGAGCATGCGGTAAAGACGGCGGTGAACCAGAGCTCCTCTTAGTTTGCGTCAGATATGCCAGAGGAGTATCTGCATTGAATTGGTAAGTAAACAGTTTAATACTTTGTTAACCGTCGAGTTTTCATGTTGTGGTTTCACTTTAGTTCGTGTTATTGCCGGGGGTTCAAGTAGGCCGGAGGCCTCCGGAGTTCGGCTTCGCCATTAATGAAAACTCAGCTTTCCTGAGCAGTACAGCTCCTGTTTTTACTTTTTCTAAATGTCTAATTCATCCTGAGGTTTCTAGCATCACTTATTCTCCCATGATATAAGAGCAATCTGTTAAGGATCAAGCTCTCAATTCAGTCTACCTGTGCAGTGGTTCTCAACCTGTGGGTCGAGGCCCAAAGTGGGTCTCAACTGTTTTCAGTTGACAGTGTGTAAATCAAGTAAAAATGTGTCAAATATATATTCCGTGTTGATATGAAAGTTTGGGTATGATTGTGTTTCTTAAGGTAAAGCAAAATTTAAGGGGTTAGGATTAGACAAGTTTATACTTCTTCATACTCCTTTTCGCTCATGTAAACTGAGAAACTTCAAACGTGAGAGGATCGCTGATTCAGCTACTGCCTTGTTTTTTTTCTGATTTTCACTTATTTGTATTTTTAACTGTTTTAAGCTTCATTTACATGAGTGAAATAACAATATCAATCAATAGTCAGTAAAACTACGTACCTGAAACAAGAAGTGTACTTATTTATTTTGACATTACCTTTGCAGTGTCACTTAAAGTCAATATTAACCAGGTAATCAAACCTTTCAAGTTCATTTTAAATCTTTTTTTTCCTAAATTCCTGTTTTTTTTTTTTATTATTATTTGTTTTTTTCTTTTGTTTTTTCTTTTATTTTGTATTGTTTGTTTATTTCTCACAAGTGCTTAATACTGAAATCTTCTTATCTTTTCGGGTCACGCAGAACAGTGTTCTCCGATGCAGTGGACCTGTAAGTACTGCACATTTGTTGCTAAAAAGAGGGGCTACTTGCTTAAGCATTACCGTTTAAAACATGGATTCCACACAAGGACATCTCCACTCCCATGCCTGCATAAGGACTGCTTGTGCACATTTAAATCTTTTAATGCACTCCAAGTACACCTATCAACATGGCACTCTCAGAAAGATTCAGGCAAAGTCAGGGAAACTGCATTTCACTGTCAGTTGTGCAACTTTGTTGAGCTTTGCACAGAAGAAGACTTTTTTGCCCATTTGCGTCGACACCTTAAGCTTAGACAAATGGTTGCTTGTCCATATAAAGAATGTCACTTTCAGAGCAATGTTTATTCTACTTTCAACGCACACAGAAGCAAAGAGCATCAGGCACACAATGAGATGGCATTCAACCCTGAAATTGTTTCACAAAATGTAGTTGAAGAACTTCCAACTAATGTAAGTGTTCAGCTGGAAGAGAGTGACCCTGGAGATGATGACAGTGACTGGGAAGTTGCTGAGCTAAAAGATGTGGAGGACTTACAGATTCAGTTGGAACACAATGTAGCTGATCTTTTCCTGAAAATGTCATCAATTCTTAACATTTCTGAAACTGCCCAGCAAGAAGTCATAGAGCAGATCAACCAGATTTACTTATTATCAGAGCCATTGCTACATTCTTCTATTCGAAGAATTCTACACACACATTGTGCAGATGTTGATGATGCTTTAGTGAATGAAATAGCTCAAGTGGTCACTGAGAATAATGTATTCCTCAAATTAACTTCTGATGACGGATCATTGTCAACCACTAACAAGCGAACATCATACATTTCGAGGGAATTCTCTTTGGTTATGCCAGTTGAGTTTGTCCTAGGAAATGACAAGCAGACATTTGTTTATATCCCTATACTAAAAATGCTGCAAACATTGCTGAGCAATAGAGACATTTTGGAAAAAGCCATGTCACATGAGGCAGCTTTGTCAGAAGAATACAAATCTTACAGAGATGGTTCCCGCTTCAAAGACAATGCTTTCTTGAATGAGGAAGAATTCAGGATTGCTCTTTACCTGTATATTGATGACTTCGAGGTGGCCAACCCCTTAGGAACCTCCAGAAAAAAGCACAAGCTTACTGCCGTCTACTGGGTACTTGGCAATTTACACCCTAAATATCGCTCCTCTCTTCATTCCATTCAACTTGCTCTGCTTTTCAAGGCCAGCAGCATCAAAGACCATGGTTATGGTGAAATTCTTCGCCCTCTTATTCAGGACCTTGTTTTTCTTGAGCAGCAAGGCATATATGTTGAACATTTGGGAGCCACTGTTAAGGGCATGGTGTTATTTATTGCCGCAGACAATCTGGCTGCCCATTCTTTGGGAGGGTTCTTTGAAAGCTTCACAGTTAGCCAAGTGTGTCGGTTCTGTATGGCAAAGCGGGAGGAAATTCAGCACAAGGAAGTACGGACAGGCTATTTTCAACAAAGAACAAGAGAAAACCATGACAAACATGTGCAAGAGGTGTCACAGGATTCAACCAAGGCTCAAGAATATGGTGTGAAACGAAGCTGTCCGTTTAGTGAAAGCTTGCAACATTTTCATGTTGTTGATGGTTTCCCTCCAGACCTTTTGCACGATCTTC
This sequence comes from Thalassophryne amazonica, assembly GCF_902500255.1. Classification (NCBI taxonomy): domain Eukaryota; kingdom Metazoa; phylum Chordata; class Actinopteri; order Batrachoidiformes; family Batrachoididae; genus Thalassophryne; species Thalassophryne amazonica. The sequence continues at coordinate 24,445,230 of NC_047109.1, forward strand.
TAGAGGGGGTTGTTCCATTAGAACTGGCTTTGTGCTTAAAGGCTCTGATATCACAGGGAATAATCTCCCTTAAGGCTCTGAATGATGCTATAAAACAGTTCCCATACACATTTTCTGACAGAACAAACCAACCACAGGTGATTCCAAAGACATTCTCCTCAAAGTCCACAATTGGCGGAAACGGTCACGAAAATTGGACTCTTCTCCGACTTCTGCCATTTCTGATTGGTCAACACATTCCGAAGGGCAATGAAACCTGGGAGGTTTTAATGACCTTAAAGGAAGTGGTGGAATTGACAGTGTCCACAAGCTTTACAGAGGAATCCTTGTGCTTTCTTGATAGCAAAATCTCTGAGCATAGAGATTTGTTTCAGAACGTTTTCCCAGGTGAAAAGCTACGACCAAAGCACCATTACATTGAGCACTACCCTCAGCTAATTCGAACCTTTGGTCCTCTATCTGATGTTTGGACGATGCGTTTTGAAGGGAAACACAAGTTCTTTAAAAAAGCTGTGCATCACTCTCACAACTTTAAAAACATACCCCTCACTTTAGCAAACAAACATCAGAAAATGATGGCCTTCCATTTATCTGCTTCATCCTTTTTCAAGCCTCCCAATGAAATTCACAAATTGAAGTCTGTGATGGTTTCATCATTTCCAGAAAATGTGCAGAACTGGCTCTGTCAAAGGACCAACCCACTGAACACAGTACTTGTAGCATCCTCTGTCTGCATTGATGGCATTAGGTACAGTGCTGATATGGTAATTTCTGTGGGATCATGCTCAGGGATCCCAGATTTCAGACAAATCACAAAGATTGTCGTAAACAACACAGACGTAGCATTTGTCTGCAGACTGATGACCTCATGGTATGATGAGCATCTTAGAGCATATGAACTCTGTAGTGGCCATTTTCCCACCTTCTCAGTCACCCAGTTGTCTGAAATGAACGATGTTTTTCCTCTGTCACTTTACAGAGTTCATGGCAAACAGCTTGTTTCACTCAAACGATACATATTGTGCTGAGTGGATTCAACACCTAAATGTTGCCTGTCTGAGATGAATTTCTCTCTCTTTTTTTATTTACTGGAATTCATATAGAAATGGAGCAAAGATTGATGCTGCGGGTTATCATAAATGATGACGACATACAGAAGATAATCTTAAATGAGAGACCCGATTCTATTGAGGAACTAAAGACACAGCTGAGGGATAAGCTGTCATTGCAGGATGACTTCAGATTACAATACGAAGATCCAGACTTCAGTAATGCGCTCTGCAATTTGACTCAAATAGCAGATTTGCCTGAAAGAGCTACTCTGAAATTAATCCCACTTGTGACTCTTGAGTTGACATCCCAGTCTTCACCCACCGAGGAGTCAGACTGCAGCACAGTGGATACTGAGATCTTGTCACCTGCTGGGTCAACATCCTCACTAAGAAAACAGTGGCCCGAGTTCTTCGACATACCTAATTTCTCAGTGGATGTAGCATACAGACTGAGACAGGCAGATCTCTTGTTCATGAGAGATCGTGTCCCATTCACTCCATCACGAGACATGAAACATGACATACTTGAGAAGCTTGCTGAAACAATGTACAGTTTCAAGGCCTACCCTGATGATGATGACTTCAGCAGTGTTGCAAAATCACTGGTTAGCAAGCACCCCAGCCTCACTGAACCCGGTCCCCAGCCAGGATGGTATGGCTGGAAGAACAGCCTAAAATTCAAGATGGCCAACTATCGTACAAAACTGCGTAACGCAGGATGTGATGATGTAATGATCAATGGGGGTAAACGAAGTAAACGCAACCCAGAGGGACAATCATCCAGCAAGAATATAAAAATACAAGAAATAGTCTGAATATTTAATTTAATATTTATTTTTTCTCCAGTTGATTTAATATATTCAAGAAACTAATATGTTATTAGTTAGACGTTTCAAAGATTTATGAGAGAAAATGATACAAGAAAAAACTATGAACAGTACAATTTATTTTTTGAACATTTTTTTTAAGTTGGGGGTTTTTTAAGTCAAGGAAATCCACTGTTCAAAAGTTGAGCTTTAAAAAGTTCAATATATGCATGATGTTTCTAATTATGATTTTTGCCATGATCAAGCAACTCTAATTCACCCTAGCTTCAAACATCAATATGTCAATCAATTAAATGGTGGTCAGCTTAAAGGTGTAAAATTCTCCCCTTAGGTGGCAGCATTTCACTTGATTCAATGGCGGGATAGCATTAGGTGCTTGCCAGCGTGCCGGCGTCGCCGCCATATTGGAGAGGAGTCAATCAAGCCGAGCCACCGGACCGCAGTTCATGTGGTGCTGGCTAAAGGTACCACAGGTGTTTAAAGTTGTGATTTTGTAACAAAGCAAACCGTGAGGAAATCTGGTTTAAAAAAAAAAAATCGGGAAGTTATGATTAATATAGCCTAGTTGGGCACTATACCCCTCACCAAGATGGCGGCACTGGTAATGTCTGCGCCCTGTGGTCGCTCCACCACCATGTATGTTTATATTGTTTTTTTATGGGTAAAAGTAATGGCAATGAAGGTTTTATTTCAAAGATTGGGTATGATTTTATTAATTTTAATCAATAATTAGATCATTTTTTTTTTTGTTTTTTTTTTCCAAGAACTGTACAAAATCTTACACTTGTGTAGAAATATTACACACTGTACCTTTAATGTTGTTTTCCCTCTGCCTACTTCCACTCTCTGTTTTTCAGGTCTTTGCTGAGTTTAATCGCATCGCCAGCAAGAATCTTGAAGGGGACTTTTATGAAGCTCTTGACAAGCACACGCCACGCTTCATCGATCTTGTCAAGTCCAAAAAAGGAACTATGGGACAAAAACTGACAGACTTGATGCAGCACATCAACTGGGTGGTAAGGATTCTGTTGTGTTTTTTCCACATTTTGAGTAATTTACACTCCGTCATGATGGGTGGCTGCAATGAACTTTAGGCCTCTTTCACACACTTTGCGTATCACTCACGTGTTGTCACCATTGGGTATTCACACTGTCTACCTGTCTGCTGTGTTGCTGTTGAATGCTGCTGCTGATAGCACATTAGATAGTGACCGCATATGCACCTGAAAATCCTGCTTTTCACTCATATTCCTCAAACCAGTAAATATTATATAAGTGACTATGTCCTCCTATGTCAATAGAGTGAATAATGTAATCTGATCATTTGACAATGAAAATAAAAAGAAAAACATTTTTGTCTTGAGTCAGGCTCGGACAAGATGAGAGTCTCAGGAATTTGATGAATCCACCCAATTGTACCATTTTCTGTTGGGTACTTAAAACCTAAAGCCCTATCTCCAATACAAGCCAGTATTATTAGAGCAAATACAGAACAAAACACTTATTCTCCTAAACTCTCAAAATGCTACAAAGGTCTTAACTTATATCTGTTCTTTGTATTTTTAGTCGCCTGATGTGACGGCACTTCGGACTGTTGTCCTCAAAGGCCTTCCAGTTCTCCTCAGTGAAGACTCCAGTGAAGTCTACAGGACTTGCCTAGTAAGTAAAAGAAACATTGATCTCAATTATATCAATTTATTGTCAAATTATTATTATTGCATATTTCATAGCATTGTAAAATAGTTAAAATATAATTATTTTCCCCTACATAATTAAAAGATCCTCTTAAATGAGCTGGAAAAGACATTGTCTGCCAACCGTGTATAAAGTCTTTTGAAATGAGCTCAACTTTAAAATCTTCAGCAGTCAAGCAGCATACACACCATAAATATTTTATATAATAGTGTAATACAGAAGTATGGAGTAGTGAGAGTGCCAAATTCCAAAAATAAATGTATAAAAGAAAAAGCCAATAGTGTAAAGAATGGAAAAAATGAAAAAAATATAATGGATTTAGAAAGCAAATTTATCAAAAAATAAATCTATGAACAAAGACGATGATAAAATTTGAAGAAAAGTGCTTATGAATAAAATAAAAAATAATGTGGTTATATAAAGCAATACTAATAAAGAAAATAAGTCCATTAAAGAAAAGACCAATAAAAGTAGAAAAAGACAAATATATAAAATAATAAAAAGGTGCTTTTATAAAGCACATTAATTTTACATTATTAGTACATTGCCATGGCTGTTTTATTATTTATTTTTATTATTCACTGTTATTATTATTAATAATCTCTAAGGGCGCTCCCTTAGAGATAGGGTGAGGAGCTCGGTCACACGGGAGGAGCTCGGAGTCGAGCCGCTGCTCCTCCACGTCGAAAGGAGCCAGCTGAGGTGGCTCGGACATCTTTTTCAGATGCCCCCTGGACGCCTTCCTGGGGCGGTGTTCCGGGCACGTCCCCTCGGGGGGAGGCCCCAGGGAAGCCCAGGACACGCTGGAGGGACTACATCTCTCGGCTGGCTTGGGAACGCCTTGGAGTCCCCCCGGAGGAGCTGGGGGAGGTGTGTGCAGATCGGGAGGTCTGGGCTACTCTGCTCCAGCTGTTGCCCCCACAACCCGGCCCCGGATAAGTGGACGAAAATAGATGGACGGATGGATTATTAATAATATTATTTTTGTTTTTTATTATTATTGTTAGTAGTAGTATTTATTTTTTATTTTGTATTGTTGCTTTTACTGTGCACATTAAACACCATATTGTTGTTGGTTTAAATGCTTAGTTTTTCTCTTTCTTTTTTTTCTTTATTTCATTTTTTTTTATCGCTGACAATATCACTTTTAAAAGCATAGAGAATATGTACAGAAATATATGTGAAGTGGGGAGTTCATTGTGCGCAGGAGGAATCCCAATCGATAACGAAGAAACATGTCGGGTTCCCTGCCATTTAAAGTCTCTGCAGACGGCTAAGTACGGTGTGGAGTTGACTGAAATATGGTCAATATAAACAAGAAAAGGTGTTTGATCACCAGGGAGAGTTTGGCGTCACAACAGAAGACAAGAGTACAGTTATTACAGTTTTTATAGTCATGACCTATCAATAAATACACTCCAATAAAAAAAAAACATACAAAATCCTGTTTCTAAGATCTTTAGTATAAACTACAATAGATATTTGATATAAGTATAATAAAGAATGCAAAAATAAATAATACAAATAAATAGAAAGTAATGGCAATGTACTAATAACGTAAAATTAATGTGCTTTATAAAAGCACATTTCTTAATTATTTTAGTTATTTGTCTATATATTTTTAGCTTTATTAGCTTTTTCTTTAATGGATTTATTTTTTGGATTCATATTGCTTTACATAGCCACATTATTTTTTATTTTATTTATAAGAACATTTCTTTTTCAAATTTTATTATCCTTTTCTTTCTTAGATCGATTTTTGATTAATATTGATTTATAAAGCAGCATTATACTTTATTTTATTTATTTGTCTTATATTTGCACTTTTATTTGCTTTTTCTTTATACATTCATTTTTGTAATTTGGCACTATCACTACTCCACACAGAAGGGCAATTTGACTACACTTTGAGTACTTCTACTTTTTGCTCACATTTTGGCTGATATTACTTGCATACATGAACTCTCATAAGGTTTTGAGTGCAGTACTGTAGAGGAGTATTTTCACAATGTGGTATTAGTACTTCTACTGAAGTAAAGGATCGAAATACTTTGTCCACCACTGTCCGCAAGTTACCAAAGTATCAAATCAAAATACTCTACTAAAAAAATACTACCTAAAATTATTTAACAATATATCATGTAATTAAATGAAGCATGTCAACGCTCCTAAATGAATTCAGGGTTGAACCAGATTCAGTAACTAGTCCTCTATGCTTTTTTTGCAGGATACAACGAAAGAAGCACTGGCCTCAGTCACAGTTGGGGCGCTGATTGTGATGGAAGATGCTCAGCAGCAGGGTCCAAACGCAGTGCACCTCCAGCCCATCTCCACTGCCATCATACTTGAGGGAGGTACTGTCATGGACAATGTCAGAGACTTTCCCCAGGCAGTCTGCCTTCTGTTTGGGTTTATGTATGCCCTTCACTTAGCTTACCCAAAATCCATGGAAAACACATTCATTCAAGCAGTCATGCTTGGATTGGGAAACAAAACCCTCCCTCCAAAACTGATCACTTTGCAGAACAAACTAATGGTGTAGGCCAGTTGAAATTGCTGAGTACAGACTTTGCAGGTTTTGTGGGAAAAAACAAAAACAAAAAAAAAAAAACGTGGTCACTTGTTAAATGTTCCAGGCAAAATGTGTAATGTTCTAATGTAACACTTTGATAGTGTTTGTAAGATGATGAGTGATTTGTTGATTCAGTTATGTGTTTGTAGGACAGTGATGTATTTAATGTTAATTTTATCACTGCTGTGCACTTTTACAACATGAAAACATGTTGATTATAGTTCTATCTGTTCTAATGTAACACTTTGATAGTGTTTGTAGGACAGTGATGTATTTAATGCTAATTTTATCACTGCTCTGCACTTTACAGCATGAAAACATGTTGATTATAGTTCCAGTTAGAAAGACATTTAGTCAAAAAGAAGAGAAGTGGGGAGGTAGGAAGGAAAAGAGGCAGTTACGGATAGAGGAAGGAAAAGAGGTAGTTATGGATAGAGGAAGGAAGGGAAAGAGGTAGGTGCTTGCAGAGGCAGAGAGTAAGGAAGGTAGGTAGGATGGTAGGAAGGAAGTGATGGAGGGAAGAAGGAAGGTAGATGGTAGGTGTGGAGGGAAGGATGCATTTACTGAAGGGACAGTTTTTTTCCTTCATTTGTGTTAATTTTCTTTCCACAAAAGTGGAACACGTTTTCAGAGCCATAAATGCACCGTTGAGCATTTAAAATAAATGTTAATGGCACTAAGTTACTGAGTGTTTTCCATTAATTGTGTTTTTGGGGCTCATTACAGTTAGATAATGTGTTTTTTAATAACATAGCATTTGTCATCATTTCTATTGTAGAATTCTTGTTGGTAAAGAAAATTAAGATACAATTGACCTGAATGAGTAAAACTAAAGAGAATTAAGCTTTCACAATACATGAATAATAAATTGTGTTTACTAAAATAGATAAATAAATAAAATGTTTTCTGAACTCTGTTGATTTGAGTACTGCAAACTCAGAATAAATAAGTTACTGTAATCTAATTTATTTAAGTTTATTTGAGCTTTGCAAACTCAAAATATATAAGTTACTTTAATCTAATTTATTTAAGTTAATTTGAGTACTGCACAATCAAAATAAATAAGTTACTATAATAATTTATTTAAGTTTATTTGAGTACAGAGAACTAACAAAAATTAGTTAATCAAATCAAATGTATCTAAGTTAACATAAATTAATTTTTTTAAGGCAACGACTTTGCATATTTTTTTTAAGTAAAGTCAACTTATTATATTTTACAGTGCATAGATTTTCTATTAGATTCAAGTCAGGTGATTGGCTGGGCCATTCTAGCAGCTATATTTTCATTAGTTTCCTTGGCTGTGTGTTTGGGATCACTGTTTTGCTGAAATGTCCACCCTGATTTCATGTTCATCATCCTGGCCGATGGTAGCAGGTTTCTATCAAGAATGTCTCTGTACATTTTTTCATTCATCCTTCCTTCAATTATGCTGAAATACAGCCTCCTGCCTCAAAACCTCACTGTTGGTATGGTGTTTTTGAGGTGATGTGCAGTGCCATTTATGGCATCCAAAGAGTTAGATTTTGGTGCCATCTGTCACCAAACTTATTTTACAGGCTCGTCTAATTGTTGTGCAACAAATTTTAAATGAGCTTCAACATGCTTTTTCTTCAGCAGTGGAGTCGTGCATGGTGAGCACACACACAGGACATGGCAGTTGAGTGAATTACTTAGTGTTTTCTTTGAAACAATTGTACCTGCTAATTTCAAGTTTTCTGAAGCTGTCCTTGGGTCTTGGACAACTTCTCTGATAATTATTTTAACTTCTCTGTCAGAAATCTTGTGAGGAGCACCTGGTCATTGCTGGTTTATGGTGAAACAATGTTCTTTCCACTTCTGGATTATGGCCCCAACAGTGCTCACTAGAACATACAGAAGTTTAGAAATCCTTCTGTAACCAATGACATCAGTATGTTTTGCAACAATAAGGTTTCACAGATCTCTTTGCTTTTACCCATCATGAGATGCTTCTTGTATGACACCTTGGTAATGAGACACCTTTTTATAGGCTATCATTTGGGACTGAACCAGCTGATATTAAATTGCACTGACAAGGGGCAGGATTGGTTTCTTATTACTGATAGATTTCAGCTGCTGTCTTGGCTTTCCATATCTTTTTGCACTTCCCATTCTTCAGGTGTTCAATACTTTTTCCCTGTCATTTCACATTAATACACACAATTTAATTTATTGACATCTATAGTTTGATTTCTTTATAAATATGGATTACTTGGGTTGTTATCGACATCTGTTGGAAATATGTCAATTGCAGCTTTAGAAATATATTTACTGAAAAAAATAGTGACATGTTCAATACTTATTTTACCCATTGCATGTGTGTGTGTGTGTGTGTGTGTGTGCAGAGACTGCCAAGGCTTTCACGTGCCACAGCAGCCACTTGTAATGTGGATGACACTTCAATCTAAATATAAGCTAATTAAAGAACCTTGCTGGCTCTGAGGACATTATTGACATATAATCCCTACTCCTGGGAGAAGGGGGGAGGGGGTATGGGTTATTCACCAGCCAGTCTAAATGGCCTGAAATTTTAATATGACATTTTAGAGAATTGGATTTATAGCGTATCAGCAGAAATTCAGCCGATTGACAGATAAGATTTGCGTGGGGCAGAAAGGCGCTGGTGGTGGTATTTGTCCCTCTTGTGTCCCATTCTCCAATCGATTTTCCTGGAGGATTATTATTCCAGTTTCTCCAGCGTCTGGAGGCAGGATATGAACTAGAGTCTACCTTCCCCTCAGCAAGATCATTCTAATTCATAACCTCTTCCAAATGAGTTATTGACTCAGAGAGGCTCCTCTGCCATTCTCAATCAGGGACTTTTACTTTCAATATATATCCAGCTCTGGTTTCCAAACAGCTGTCTCCCCAGCACTCAGATGAAGGATAGAGACATCTGGAGGACTGATAGAAATTGAGGGCTTTCAGGTGATCGAACGCCCCCTCTGGCTGCCATTTTGGAGATTCATGGCTTTTGTGTCTGTGCACAGCTGTTCATGCACAATTCAACTCATGTTTAACGCTTGTCTGTTTATCCAACTTAGAACAGCAGCCACTGTGAGCACTGGAAGGTTAGAGACCACAACCAGCTGGAAGGTTAGGGAACAGGAACAGTTCAGCACCCTAGACAGTGCTGCAGTGTGCAAACTGCACACAATCCCATGACAGCTTCAGGTTAAAAAAAAAAGTGTTTAGCGGCCAATATGTAGATGACCCCTGTTCAATTCCTAGTCTTGCTACCTATCTGTGTCCTTGTGCAAGACACTTCATTTATATCATCCTAGCACATCCAACTGTAAGTGGACCTGAGACTCTCATCCACTTGGTCCTAGCGAATCCAGCAACAAGCACTGGCACAGGCAGGTCTCAGGGTCTTTGATCTACATTTCTGTCATGCTTTTCCATCTCAAGTTGATTCTCAAATCACTTTACATTCACACACGGATGTTACATTCAGCACTGTGACAGCATAAGTCAGAGTAACGCGACTGGGCTGTCTCATTTTTAAGCATAAATGGAAAGCAGCCTTCTTTCCCCATAAAGTGAAGGATACAACAGGTGTGTCCTTTGCTGCCCGAATGTGAAAATCAAAAGGACAATTTCATGCTCCATGTGTAAAATTATAAGTAATGTTTATAAGCAAAGTAAAAATACGCATATTGCAAAAATAATTACTGAAGTACAGGTTATGTCCACCACAATAGGTTGTCACATGTAGGTGTCAACGTTGCAAACCAACAGGGAGTAGGGGCGAGACACACTAATGAAGCAGTGTCACAATGTTCCATGAGCTAGATCACCTCATTTCAGAACAGTCTGCTCAGCCTCTGCTGCCTCCGAGAGCCAGATCTTCATAGAACACATAGCCTTCAAAGGGCACAGACCCTGAATTGGGACAACAGCGTTGGAGCAACTTGGGGTTTAAGAAATTTGGTCAAGAACCCTCATCTGATTGAGAATCAGACTGTAGATTGTCAGATCACCTGAACACCATTGTGGCCTCACTTTATCTGCAACGTTCACTCACACCTTCGTTATGTTCCATATTTCAAGATCACGTCTTCAGCTTCATGAGATGGACACCGAGATGGACAGGATCCACTCGGTGACATGTGGAGCAGGTCCATCATAAGCTTTGCTTCCATTTTTTCTGCCAGTGGTGCAGGATATCACTTGTCAGCAAAATGCATTTTCTTGGATATCTCCACAACTGATTGGGCTGGTGAGGTCATCCACAGCTTATATTGATCAGCTAATCATTTGTCAATATGTTGTATAAGTAATGTGCTGATAAAGTCACTGAAATGTCATGAAATTATGTCACTATATGTCCAAAAAAACACATGCCACAGATCCTAATAGGACTAAGAATGTCTGGCTGCCTGGTCTCACTGCTACCACTTGTCCTACGTGCATGTGCTGGGCATGCATCGCCCCTCTGATGCCTTTTATGTTGTATTTGTATTCATTATATATAGCTGCAGCGCTGCACGTGCGCTCATTGAGATTCCACTGCACTTCACCCTGTGAAGAATTCCAGGGACACACAATGTTGTCCACAGAGACATTCTGTGATTTTTGTCCCTCTAAACAAAACAGAAATGAAAAGTCGCAGAATGTAGACTTCAGTAAACTGAACGTATCATCGCTGTGATATGACCGAATGAGGCGGTAAACATTTTCATGTACTGGGAGAGAATAAAATGAAGAATCTGTGGCTGGAATGAAGTGTTGCTCTTCAGTGAATTAATGACAGTCACATGAAACAAGACCAGAATTAACAGAACTGTGGCCTCTGTGCACACAACAGCTGCATCAAGTCTGTCAGAGATGATCAGCACAACCTTTATTGAACACTTCTGTCAAGATTGTCTCAAAAGATTCACAGCTCACTTCAAACTGAGGCGTGGTTCTGCTATTTATACACAGCTGGGCTATATTTGCTGGAACAGCTCAAAGCACAAATTAATTTACAAATGTACGCAGCAAGACGAGCCAAAACTAATTCAGAACTGATGCATAAAGCTGGATGACTAGAAGACATATTTAGGTTCTGTTGCTATTTTTCTCACTCAACAAGCATAAAATGTGGAATAGAGTGGAAACAACTACATTGTGCTCCAGCCACAGAGAGCTCTCAGCCAGGAGAGGCGCTCATCACCTTAAATCAAACAGCACAAAGTGCGACTGTCACCGCTGAGCCATAACACCACACATAAACAACCACTCATGGTCACTCATCCACAATGGTGCATATTTTTCTAAAACTGCACAAATTCCAAATGTTAAATTTATTGTTACTACCAGGGGTATCTGTCATCGCCTGGGTGAAGAATAGTTACCACGTTTTAAATGTTTTTTCATAAAAAAAAAAAAAGGACACTGTTGGAATCAGTGGTCAAAGTGGTGGTTTTTCGCCAATAAAGAACCTACAGCACTCAGAGCTCCCCCTCCCCAAAAAAAGTTTTTTATAGACTTAAGCCACCGTTTGCTTAGATTTTTTTCTATGCTCCGTAGTTGCCATGTTTTAAGAATTTTTCATTGGTGGAGGTACACACTGCCCTGAGTGCTGTAGTTTATTAAGAGCACAAATTGACCACCCTGATGCACTGATCCCAATGGATTTTTTTTACACCCTGTAGTTCCAGTGTTATGAATGTTTTTCCTTGGCAGGAATATTCACTCTGTGAATGTATTCATTGTTTATTTGTAGCCTAAAACCAGTGTTGATGAACTAATCCCAATGGTGTGCTTAAATTGTTTCTACACCCAGTAGTTTCCAACTTATAAATGTTCCAACCAACCAACACTTTCTCATTTATTTATTTCATTATATGCATTATATTTAACAGAAAAAGTTCAATACATGTCAGATGCTGAAGGTAGAATAATTCATGAATTTCCTAGATTCTGTAATTCAGGTTTTGAAGAAAGAAACCAAGTTTTGCTGCTGTAACACAGCCCATGTTTCAGGCATTAGTAAGCCATTTGTATAAAATCAGTATTTTAAAAATGCTGTATGATTGTGCTGTCAAGCTTGAGCTGTTTGCTAGCAATGTTAATATATTTTTGCCATGTTTTGATTGTTTTATTTTTCATTGTATTGTTTCATGTACAGTACTGAATTAATGTCATGATTCCACACACTCCAATACAGTAGGTGGCGGTATGCACCTGTTAAGCTGGTTTGCCATCTGCTGATAAAGGTATTAGAAGTGGTTAAAAAGTCACATTCTGTTTCAATCTGTTTCTTTTTTTTTTTTTTTTTTTTTAGCTAACCTTTTTTTTTTGGCAAACATTGACCTTTGTTAAGAGGTATTATAAGTGGTTAAAAAGTCACATTCTGTTTCAATCTGGTTTGGTTTGTTTGTTTGTTTGTGTGTTTTTTTGAGTGGTGGAGCTGACAGCTAGAGGTGGGTGATACCAGGAATTTTGGTATTGATCCGATACCAAGTAAATACAGGCCCAGTATCTCCGATATCGATACTGATACTTTTTCATGTTTAAGCTTCATAGATCCAAAGGATCCAAAAGACCTAGGATAGAATTTCGCCAAACATTGTAATCAACATAATCAACATTTTTGTTTAAAAAAATATCACTCAACACAACTTAAAACAAAATCTCCTGAGGTAGAGGGCTGACTTGAGGAGAGCACTGAGTGGGCGGGCCAGGCTGAGCCTACCTGCATGGCTGTTGGCTGGTGCCACTGAGCCACGTGACGGTGCAACAACAAAAGACCAGAGGGGGGAGGGTGCACTGCTCCGTGTTGTGTGGCACAGCGCAGCGCTGCTCTTACAGACAGAGAGTAGACTTTGATGAATCTGCGTGCACAGCAGTCAGTGTGTGCAGGAGAGAAAAAAAGCTTGAGTATCGATCTTTTTACACGAGGATCGTTCAATATCAATACCAGCGTTGGTATCAATATTATCGACATTAGGATTGATCCGCCCAACTCTACTGACAGCCAGTTAAAGTAGAGCAGCACTGATGTGTTTATATAACATCCCTTACCAAAAAATAGTACTTATAAGTATATAAAAAGTAAACTAGAAGTATACTTGAAACATACTTGCATATACTACTTTTTGGTAAGGGATGTTTCTCATGTATTCTGTAAAGTTAGTGAGAAATAAACACCTCTAAAACTGAAAACCTAATAACACCTCTCAAGTCATTTAAATATATATATATATATATATATATACACACACACTAGCTGAGTTACCCATTCTATGCAGACAGCAGCGAAGAATTTTAGAATCCATGTCACTTTAGTTAAGGTATAGTAAGTTGCATTGCATTGTGTGTATGCTGTCATCATTAATTTTCATAGAGCAATTTGTGGCATTCATGAGACTCAAGAGAATGATGATAAAAAGGGGATAGCATGTCATATCACTGCAATGCTGTGGGATACTGTATATAATGTTCTTAGTGTCTCTGCAGATGTTTCCCCTGCTCTATTACATTTCATCTGTTTAGCACTTGTAGCTGACATTTTTCAAGTGTGGTAATAAATTAAAGCTGTGTTTACAAATAACGACGCAAGTCCCGAATGCCATGACGTATACATTGTTGGCCGCTTATCACAAATGTGATGATTCGGGCCAGAGGCATCAGGTGTCCTCAGGAACTGCTGCAACCTGTTACCACACATTACGATTAATGGCACGTGTTGCTGGAGAATTATCAGGAACCATTACGCTCCAGTTTACTCCTCAAAATCCATAGCAGAAGAACTTTGTGACTGAATGCTTAGTTGGGCTTTGTGCCATGGAGTGGCGCAGAGAGGAGGAGGAAATGGAGAGGGCCAGATGTGTGGCTTGCACGCAGCTCTCGTCTCGCGCATTTTCCCAAACATCAAGCACATGCAGCAGCAGCAGGTTGAACACCTGCAGGAGTGCGCTGAGGAGCACTAGAACGAGACTTTTAGCTGATTTGGCATCACTCTCCATCTTCAACATACTGCAGCAATGAAATTGAATGCAGCAGGGTTTAATTGTGTGCACCTCAGAGAAGAACGTTGTTATGCTCTATTAAGGGCCCTGTCCCACTGGCGTTTAGGAGGATTTGCAGATGGAATGCGCACAAAAGTGGCCCACATCCGCGAAACAACTGCAATAACCGTGTAACATTCCTGTATGAGTCGACCGCCATCCGAACACGTCCGTGATCATCCGCAGAGGCACGCATGTCCGCAGCCAGGATTTTTGAGCGGCTCAAAATCCTGCTGCGGATGAGATCCGCATCACTGCCTGAACACATACTGAAGACATACGCAGGACATACACAACCAACGCGCCGCATATCCCCTGTCATCTGCTGATATCCGCAACCGATGGGTTGGCGCGGCTTGGCAGCGTACTCGGACAGCGGACTGGGACAGCGTGCAAAACAGATATGACGGGTGCCCAGCACGGCCACATCACGGTCGCAAATGGTATGTTGTGCATGCAGACAGAGTGGGCACGGATGGAGCGAGTGCATCACGGCTGCTGTCCCCCTCATGGGGGCGCCTCCACGGTCGCTTCTGTTCCCTGTTATATCCGCTTTTCTTCCTCATGTATTCGCTGATCCACCCCAGGACATTTGTCATTTCCGCCCACCTTTGTTGCGGACGCTCATCTTTTGTCTCCTCATTTCATGCACAAATCCTCCTAAACGCAAGTGGGACAGGGCCCTTAGGATCACCACTAATGAAGACGGATCAACACACTCAGTTGCGACCTCCACGACAATGAGGGTGGTGCGTGACATTCATGGAAGATTTTTTTGACAGCCAAAAACATGCTCGACGAAAATCATCACGCACCAACAGGCACTATTAAGAAAACTATTCAGATGCTTTATTCACATTAAGAATGTCAGGAATGTGCGAAGAATGACGCAAATGATCCTTAGACCTCAACAATTTTTATTAAAGGAACTCAAACCTTTTATTTCCTCTTAATATAATTGTTAATGTTAATTTAATGTCTTAACATATTTAGAAATTATTTAGGTTGTTGTTATCATATACACTATTATTATTGTCATTATTATTATTTTGTTATTCTCTTCTGTCATTTGATTTTTAAATGGACCACAGTGTAAATAATTGTTTTCACTTTCTTGTGTCATCCATGTATTTTAAAGTATTTACAATTATATGCACTTACATTCACACTTTTAATATAAAGATGGTTTACTGTCCCATGCTGGAAAGGCGTGTGAGTCCAAAATGTAATGAGCTGATAGTCATAGCTTCTCCAAAACTGTTAGTTCTATCACTGTTCCATTCTAGCGCTGTTCATCTTTGACCCAAAATACATAAGCACACCAAACAGCAAATGTCAGCTGTGCTCTGTTTGTCCCTGATCAAAGTTGCACACACAGCTGCTTTAAGCAGATGACATTTTTCTCATTTTACTCATGGTTCCAACATGAAACTAAAGTCACTCATTGTAAGAGCATCATTGAGCTACAAAAACATAATAAATCATTAACACTAACAACACGGTTAATCTAACATGAACCACAAAAACAACAGTTAAAACCCAAAACTCCCATGGTGTATTGCAGCACAGCATCCATTGTTTCTTGGTTAGTTAAAATTGCTAATTTCTCAGAAAATGTTTGTCTTATTAACTTTACGTTTTCACAGTGTTCATCCTTGACCCAAAATACATAAGCACGCCAAACGGCAAATATCAGTTGTCCCCAGTTTTAGCGTGATTGAAGCCTTTGTCCCTCCACATACACACACACACACACACCTACATACATACACACCACTTGGCTATTATAATATAGATAATGTGGTGGGTGTGCCTTATTTTGTAATTTAAAGAAAACACTTCTTGGCTGTTTTGTTTTCTATCAATAGCAACAGACACAATAATAATAGAAGCAGAAGTGGGTATGTACATTGACAGATGGTGTTTTTGCAATAACTGCATGTGCGTACAATCATCATGGCACCAGGGTCCACAGTGATCACACTGCTGGAGAAAGCCACAAAGCGGACAGCGTGTCTTCAGATGTCCTGGCTCGTATTACCGTCACAGCAGGACAGAGGATGGATCTGGTCACTCATGTCCTCAGTGTGTTCCAGTACAGCCGGAACAGGACGTCTCCATCACCATCCACACAATAACACACCTCCAGCTCAGACACACACACAAACATACACACACACGGTATCATTGTGAGGACACGCCATAGACTGCATCCCAAACTCTATATGCACATACTGTATGTGCAAATGTGTGTGCATCAATTTAAGGATTTCACACATACGTATGCATGCATGCACACACGTGCACTGACAGACACATGCACACAAACACATGCAAATCCTCTTCAACCTATATTCAATTGAATACACCCACCACAAAGACAAGATATTTAATGTTCAAACTGATATAATTTTTGGTTTTTGTGCAAATATCTGCTCATTTTGAAATGGATGCCTGCAACACTTCAAAAAAGCTGGGACAGTGGCATCAAAAGACTGGGAAAGTTGATGAATGCTCAAAGAACACCTGTTTGGAACATTCCACAGGTGAACAGGTTAATCGGAAACAGGTGAGCGTCATGATTGGGTAGAAAAGGAGCATCCCCAAAAGGCTCAGCCATTCAGAAGCAAAGATGGGGGGTGGATCACCACTTTGTGAACAACTTTTATGAAAAATAGTCCAACAGTTTAAGAACAATGTTTCTCAACATTCAATTGCAAGGAATTTAGGGATTCCATCATCTACAGTCCATAATATAATCAGAAGATTCAGAGAATCTGGAGAAGTTTCTACACATAAGCGGCCCGTGACCTTCGATCCCTCAGGCGGCACTGCATTAAAAACCGACATCTTTGTGTAAAGGATCTTACCGTGTGGGCTCAAGAACACTTCAGAAAACCATTGTCAGTTAACACAGTTCGTCACTACATCTACCAGTGCAAAATGAAAGCCATACATCAACAACATACAGAAATGCTGCCGCCTTCTCTGGGCCTGAACACATTTAAAATGGACAGATTCAAAGTGGAAAAGTGTGCTGTGGGCTGATGTGTTCACATTTCAAATTATTTTTGGAAATCATGGACGTTGTGTCCTCCGAACAAAAGAGGAAAAAGACCATCCGGAGTGTTATCAGCACAAAGTTCAAAAGCCAGCATCTGTGATAGTATGGTGGTGTGTTAGTGCACATGGCATGGGTAACTTACACATCTGTGATGGCACCATCAATGCTGAAAGGTACAACCATGTGTTGGAGCAACACATGCTGCCATCCAAGCAACTTCTTTTTCAGGGACGTCCCTGCTTATTTCAGCAAGACAATGCCAAGCCACATTCTGCACATGTTACAACACCGTGGCTTTGTAGTAAAAGAGTGCGGGTACTAGACTGGCCTGCCTGCAGTCCAGACCTGTCGCCCATTGAAAATGTGTGGTGCATTATGAAGCGCAAAATACGACAGCGGGGACCCCAGACTGTTGAACGAATGAAGTCGTACATCAAGCAAGAATGAGAAAGAATTTCACCTACAAAGCTTCAACAATTAATGTCCTCAGTTCCCAAATGGTTACTGAGTGTTGTTAGAAGGAAAGGTGATGTAACACAGTGGTAAACATACCACTGTGCCAGCTTTTTTGAAATATGTTGCAGGCATCCATTTCAAAATGAGCAAATATTTGCACTAAAACAAAAAAGTTTATCAGTTTGAACATTAAATATCTTGTCTTTGTGGTGTATTCAATTGAATATAGGTTGAAGAGGATTTGCAAATCATTGTATTCTGTTTTTATTTACATTTTACACAATGCCCCAACATCACTGGAATTGGGGTTGTATTCGAAAAGAAGTCACTGAGATCTTTCACTCTGAAGGAAGTATGCAAAAAGCCATGTTTTAGAACCATCGCATCATGTGGCACATTATGCATCTTCACACATGGCAGTATGATGAGAGGAGCGTGGCATTGGTCCAGCTGCCTCTGTCGGCTGTCAGAGGCTGAGTATCAAAGCCCACCACATCAGAAAAACACACACTGTGCACCGACATGTTCTCGCTCACCAGCCTCGTCTCTCTTCCTGCACAAACATTTCAAATGATATTTATATTTTGTCCATATAACTGATTTGGACAATCTGAGATGGTTTCAAATTTCTATAAATGAGCAATAAGTGAAATATGAATATTTTAAGCAGCTTAGCACTGATTTAAATATATTTACCAGCAGTGTGTTGGCTGCGGGCCGAGACTCAGTGTAATTCTCACAAAGCCACCACTGCTAAACTCAATTTAAGGAAGCTGATAATGCAGACTGGCAGCGCCAAGGCAAATAAAGTCACTGCAGTGAAATATTTCATTTTCTCAGGCTTTGTAAAAACAGACAGCAACTGGTACAGATATGTGCACACACAGAGGACACAGACATTATGTCCTACTACAAGCGTCCATTTCTGAGGATACATAGAATTTAAATACGAATGAAAATGACTGTGCCTCTGTGTGCTCCGGCTTCCTCCCACTTCCAAAGACATCCAGGTTCAGTGACTTCAAGTCAAGTCAAGTTCTAGCCTGGGAGCATGTGATGGTGCCATGCTATGACATCACAGAACTGCCTTGGGTTGTGGATGGCAACCACCCAGGCAGATAACAGTGCAGCAGCTCTCTCTCTCTCTCTCTCTCTCTCTCTCTATTCTGGTCAGTAGTGACAAGAAACAGTTGACTTATGTTGCTGTGCCTTGTACAGTCACGTTAATTAGCTCATTAGCTTGTGATAGCTGATGCAGTATTTACATTATGAATAAATAATGCACCAAGTTTTCAAATGTTTAATTACATTGCACATTTACCTCACCTATGAATGTTTGTTCAGTGGTGACAGGAAGCAGTTTACTCATGTTTTGTGCCTCATATTATAACATGAATTAATTTGTTAACTTCTGCTCACTAATGTGGTGTTTGTGTTATAAATAAATATTGTGCTGATTAAATCATTTTGCTTCATGCTGCATGAAGTGGTAACAGAATGTATCAAAAATAAATGTGACTTGTAGACTGGTATTTTCTGTGTAGGCTCTGTAGACTGGTACTTTTTTTTCCCCTCTCCATTGTGTGTTTTTGGCGAGATGTGACAAGAGTGTGATTGATAATCTGGAAAATATGGAAGTAAATATACAAAACTTTAATAATTGTGCTTTATAGCATATTTTTATGCTACTTCCTTGTGTCAGCTGACAGGCAGCAACTGACGTTTTACAAGGGGTCCAGACTTTAAACAAAAGCATGACTGTTGATAATGCATCACTGGGAAACATAAGTCATGTGTTGACACAAAAACACATTACAAACTCTAATCATTCGCTACACTGCTTACAGGAAAAGAAAAACTCTACACATACGTGTCAGAACAGAGTGCACAGTGTGTATGCACATCCTTTTCAGTTTGGTCACAGTAAACACAGGACACAGTTTTTATCTTACTGTTGAAAGTGCTGCAGAAGAAGTGTCTCAATATCAAGTCTCCTTAGGACCTTATCCTTCCATTTGCAACCATTTGCATGCGCTTTCTCTGTCAGGCCATGTGCACCTTATGCGCATGGCACACAGATCACAATAATGAGCATGAATTTTTCCACATAATATTAGATATAGCACATGTTAATCTCAGTCTCACGACAGTCACTTATACATGGCGCAGCTTCCAACACAGACTGTTTTTTTTTTTTTTTCACTTTTAGGTACTGCTTCTGCACATGCACTTTGTGTGCACATGCACATCTCCTTATTAATTATTATAATAATTAACAAGTTAATTATTTAATAATCACACTGTGATTTTCTGGATTTTTTTATTCTGTCTCTCCCAGTTGAAATGTAGCTACAATAAAAAAAAAAACAGACCTCTCCATTCTTTTTAAGTGGGAAAACTTGCTAAATTGACAGTGGATCAAATACTTTTTTGCCTCACTGTATGAGTTTGCCACCTGAATTGCAATGCACCAGATGCTGGTGCACTTGTAAAGGAACCACTGGTTTATTTCATGTTCTGCCTAAAATTCAACTGCAGTCCTCATTGTTTCTAACAATATCAAAATTTAGGACATTTAACCTACTTGTAGTTCCAGGAGAGCATTAAATGTAAAATATTTCTGTTACTTATCACATGTGGTTGGCAGAAAACAAGCAATCAGACTGTTAAAGCCTGAGCTTCCTACAGTACATGTGTAAAATTATGGCCAGTAAAGCTGCACTGCTCAGTAGCAAATCATCATAAACGGCAAGAACAAGTGAAGGGGAAGTGCTGCCGTGTTCTAATGTGTGCTTCTCTACCAAGGGCATGAAAAGAGTCAGTGGCACATCATATGCTTGAGTTCCCCTCAGTGAAGGATGATACAATGAGTGTTAGCACTCCTCCAAACAGCCCAACTTTACTGTGTCACTGCGAACGTGGCCGCTGGCTGAAAACAGGTTCTTGGGAACTGGCTAAGAGCAGAAACCAATGCTGCGGCTGACCTTCCACAAGCTCCGTTTATGTAATCACACAGCAAGTGAGCATGGGCAAAGTCACCACAGGGAATTGCCCAATCTGTGACTGCACAGCCCAGATCTCGACCTGATTAAACCCTCCGCAGTAATTCAGTCACTGTCTAATTAAAGGGTGAACTCAAAAATTGACAAAATAATAACAGTAATGATCATTGCACATGCTATCTTATATTTGGCCTGTGCATCCATGCATGCCTACATGTGTGCTTTCCCAGCTCGGGAATTGCTGACTGTGCTGGCTTGGTATCAGATTATTTGTTTCTGCAGACTTTAATGGAACAATATGCCAGAAACTGAATTGCTACCATGGTAACAGCCAAAAACAAAAACTCAACCACAGCTCAGACCTCATTAACCACTGAATCTGGCAGGCCCTTGCCTCAAATTATCCAGAAAGCTCCTGTTTATGTCTGATCCCAAAAATCGTCTTTTTTGACATCTGACTACACCAAAATAATAGCTTGGGACTCCGGCGAGGGCGGTCGCATCTCCTCCTCTCTCCTCTATCTCTGCTCCAACCTTCAAGTCCCTACTTCACCAGACTGTGAATTCTTCAAACTATACTGGATTAACCATGGAATTGATCAGCTGGTCTCTGAACCGTATTGACACCATTTTTTCAACAAGGAAATCAGGGCCGGGGGACCTGCGTGCCCAGATGGAACCTACCCTGCGTGCTATGTTCTTGACGCCTGGGAGACATGGCGGGTCACATGCTTGGTGCCATTCTCTGTGGAGGACGTCAAAGATCTATTTATATTTTGTTTTATTGTAGGAGAACTGGTACTTATTGGTTTATGTTGCTGCCCTGACCTGCCAGAGAATTGGCAAGATGGCTGCCACCAGAACCACGACCCCTCACCTGTCCATCATGATTAAGGAGTTGGGCAAGGCGATACATTCTCAGACTGCGTTAACCCTTGAACTCAGACGCAAATTGGATAACATCTCGGAGCAAATGCACGCCTTGCAAAGGAAGAGACCAGGGAATACTTATAAATTGGATCTGGTTGTTCATGTGAGCTGCAAAGGTGTTTTCACTGCTCAACCATAAACATGGCAGACTTTTCAGCCTCTGAAGGACAAAATGCTCCATTGTTTTCCTCCAGAGTAATTTCTACGGCCTTGGTGAACCATTCGGCTGCTGTCTTTCTTATCTTCTCCAACTCCAGCACACACGGACAGAAACTGACTCATTTGAAACTCATACATGGACAGAGACTGATACGCGCCCATCCCCATCCCCCACCCCATCCCAGGCCCCAGTCACACCACTTCCCTCCCCCTCCGGGATGCAGTGCAGTTTTAGCTGCTGTAGCTTCCTGTTCACCCCCAAGCTGGTGGCGGTGCAACCACAAGTTGCTGCGGCCCCCCCACACTCACATCGCCTCAATTCGGAAAACGGACTGTTTCAAAGTTTAGTGCACATAAACAATGTCAAATGTATGGGTGATTCTTAGACTATGGACACTTACGTCCTTTGATCATATTGTATGAAAAACAGAAAAAAGGGGAAATTTCACACTTTTATAGTTATCTTTACAATGAAAGTGTGTTAAGAAATTTGTACTAGTAGTCTATGGTACTAGTAGTCTATGATGACTTTTTCACCTTTTTTCAGCATCATTATATGCAAATATTGCCGTTTTGTGCTTGTCCCACACCCAGACTTTTGATCTTCAATGATAAAAATGAATGGTAAAGAAACTTTTTTTCTAATGTTTTAAAATATCTCTGAATAAAATATCAGTAAGATAATCAAAACATAATTGGGGTATTCAATGTCATACAACTGTTGTGATTTTTTTTAAACAAAATGTAGTTGTCCCACACTATTGCCGTAATTTCCACCACAACACTGTAATGTCCCTAAACAGTTTGTATGAAAGATTGTTTGGGTAGTTTCTATGGAGATAAACAGTGACATCAGAGCACATGTATATAGCGCCAAATCACAACAAACAGTTGCCCCAAGGCGCTTTATATTGTAAGGCCATGGTGTGGTGAAATTACATTTACAAGGCCAATAGCGCCCGTAGTTAAAGAATCACCCGTATATGTGTTGTCTTTAATTCTGATGTGTGCCATTATTACGGTAAATAAGTAATAACTGTGGATTAATTGCTGTATCTTGTCTGTGGTAATTGGACTATGGGCACAATCTCGTTGTTGTTGCACTTGTGTAATGGCAATGACAATAAATCTCATCCATCTCATCCATCCATCATCC
The DNA here is from genome assembly GCF_902500255.1 of Thalassophryne amazonica. Classification (NCBI taxonomy): domain Eukaryota; kingdom Metazoa; phylum Chordata; class Actinopteri; order Batrachoidiformes; family Batrachoididae; genus Thalassophryne; species Thalassophryne amazonica. The sequence continues at coordinate 24,468,164 of NC_047109.1, forward strand.
ATCCAAAATCAAGACCTAAAATAAGACCTCACCAATCTGGTTGCATTATTGCATCCACAATGTATACTGTTTAGCAGCTGTTACTTTTCAGTGGTTGGCACTGTTGACTTACAGTGAGAACGACCTGGGATCACTTCCTACCTGGTGATTTCTGTGTGGACTTTGCATGTTCTCCCCATGTTCACGTGGATTCCCAAGGCATGGAGGTTAAGTAAATTGGTGACTTTAAAGTGACGTAGGTGTGAGTGAGTGTGAGTGTGTTTGTTTGCCCTTGTGATAGGCTGGCAGCATGTCCAGCGTGAACACTGTCTCTTGCTTCAGCTTTATTAGGCTTCAGCCCCCTGTGACACTCAACTGGAATAAGTTTGCTCAGTGAATGAATTGATTTGATTTTTCTTAAAATTGACAAAATTCATGTTGGAATGCAGTTATTATAAAGTACCTGTGTATGTGTGCTATATCACAAAACTAATTTTATTGGTGGTAAATATTTATTTTGGGGTGTTCAGTGCAAATATAGTCAGTGTGTTCCATGTAGCATGCAAATGTGAAATATTCTGGCAATGGATCTGGACCATATTGGAATTCTGTAGGTATACAATGTCAAATGTCAATATCAATGTCAAATTTATTTATATAGCACATTTAATACAGAAAAACTGCCCAAAGTGCTGCACACACCCAAAAAATAATAATAGTAATAATGAAAAACACAACAGGAACAAAATGGCTAAAATGATAATCATGACCAAATCAGGAATCGGCTAGCTTGAGTCGAAAGCCAGAGCAAACAAATGAGTTTTTAACCAAGACTTGAAGATGTTTAAAGACGGGGCCATACGGACATTCAAAGGAAGCCTGTTCCAGAGTCTCGGATACAAGATTACAAGAAGTGTGCACTGATACAACAGAACACTGTCCTCTGTACAGATGACAGGGATTTAATGTAGCACGGAGGCTGGACTTTGTGTCAGCCAGCCAGGTACTGAATGTGTTAAAATGTTGGAAGATGTCTGTTAGTATGAAACTGCTCCTAGGTTCTGTATCCTGAATCCATCTGTTGTTAGGGCTCATATATTCTTCCTGGTGCTACAGTAGAGGAGAACATGGGAATGACAAGCCTTACAGGCAGTTTCCACCCAGTACTGTTGTGGATCTTGCTGACTGAGCAGACTAGTGCCCATCCATGTGCCATTGGTGTTTTTCCTGTAAAAATGAGTAATGCTGGATTTTCATTGTGTAATCCAGTGTTTCCCAATCTTGAACTGAAAGTACTACACATTGACCATTTGTTCATGAACTAAGAACAGGTCAGCCCAGTCAGGTGTGTTCAGATACACACCTGACTGAGCTGCTCTACTCTGATTATCTTCACTCTGATTACTTCGATTTGTCGCTTAGAATTGTCCCCCAGGGACAAACTGAAAATGTGCAGAACTTTGGGTTCTGAGCATGTCTGCTGTGCTGCTCAGGGCTGTGAAAACTCAGTGGATCTGCGGGATTCATCATGGGGAGGGGGGGGCGGGGTGTTAGTGTTATACTTTTTAATCGTGATCGTCACTGAGTTTTTAAAATGCTTACCGTAAAGCGTTCTCTTTTTGTATGACATTGTGCAAGTTTTATAAGTCCGCAGACACTGATATGTGTGTTACAGATACAAATCAGTTTCTGCGGATCTGTAGAGTTTCGAGGAGGAAAAATGCCACTCAGAGCGGAGCTGTTACGACAGTTGTCGTAAAGCGGGACCGGTTGGTTGCTGCGGTGATCCTGTGTGGCTCTTGCGTGATGCTTAAGCTAAATGTAGCATGTGGACATCCCAAAGTTTTAGAGCTTTCAAGTTTGTAAAGTAAGAATTTTGCAGCATGTCTGTGTCACGGACCGACGTCGCACAGAGAGAAGATGGTGAGAAAGACGGTTTGAAAAAGTCTTATAAGGACAAGAATCCGTGGAATTGTTGCTGGCTTCATGAACACACCTGATAGATAAAAGAAACGGGAAAAGCGAACTGTCATCAGGAATCACGGTAAGAATTTTTGTCTCCCTGGAAAATAAACATTCTGCTGTTCAAACAGAATTTTAGACAAGATTATGTGACTTTTTTTTCCATTAATTTAGACTTTCTTTCATTGTAAAAAAGACATTGTGGCTTTGAATGGATTTAGGCTGCATTAATTTACACAAGAATATATGTGACTTTTTTACTATAAGGTATGTTATTGATATTTTACCATGATTTTCCAAATATTCTACAACAGGGGTGGCCAAGTTCGGTCCTCGAGAGCCACATTCCTGACACTCTTAGTTGTCTCCCTGCTCCAACACACCTGAATCCAATGAAAGGCTAATTAAAAGTCTGCTAACGAGTCTTTCATTGGATTCAGGTGTGTTGGAGCAGGGAGACAACTAAGAGTGTCAGGAATGTGGCTCTCGAGGACCGAACTTGGCCACCCCTGTTCTACAAGCTTTAGCTGTGTTTTTTGAAATGCGTTAACAGTCTTTTCAGTCTTCAGGAATTTTATGTAGTTTATCTGTTCTTGTTGTGTGGGCCGCTGAAGAGGAGGTACTGCTGGCCCACCACCACAAGATGGCGCCCTGCTTGAAGTGCAGGCTTCAAACACAAGAGGGCATTAGAGTGACCGGGAGTGACAGCTGTCACTCATCATCCGTACCAGCTGTCACTCATCCACTACTCAACACCATCACCATAAAGGCCGGACTGCAACTCCACCTCCCCGCCGAGAAATCAGCTACCTTGGAGGTAATATTCTCTGCTGTATTTAACGCTGACTAATAGTCTGAACTTCTTTGCAGCCATTTTCCTGTGGGATTGCCTTATCTGTGGGATTGGCGTTTGGTGTGATCAGCGACTGCTTTGCTTCACACCCCAACCAGATAAGTGGTTAGACAGGAGCTGCACGAGTGTGTGATTGGAGGTGGAGGTGCTCCCTCCTTACTGAACACAGACTGTGGGATTACGGAGTGTGCGTACTCACACTCACCTGTGCTGTTTCTATTCTCTGCCAGCAGTACCAGGTCTGACAGCTGAAGACGGTGACCACCTGGGGACCCAGGACTTGGCGGCTCCGGTGTTCTTCAGGTCCGTTGGCGGTGAGGGCCGTGTGGGATCCGGCTCGGTTCTGGACGGGCGTCTCCTATCCTCAAGCCTGCCCACACGTCACCCAACGTGTAATTGACTGTAGTCCCAAACTGACTGTTGTCTGTATTCCGTTGTGCACAATTTACAACATTAAATTGTTACTGTTTGGCTTATCCATTGCCCGTTCTTTTACGCCCCCTGTTGTGGGTCCGTGTTACTACACTTTCACAACAGGATTTCTCGGCCAGCGTCATGGATCCCGAGGGGCGTCAACCATCCCTTGAACAGCCAATGGAAGAGCGAGGTGCACAGGCACCAGCAGGAGGCGTGTTAGGTGAGCTGCAGCACATTTTAACCGCTTTTACTGCTCGGTTGGACTTAGGTACCGAGCAGAGCATTGTTCTCAATCAAAGGATGGAGGCTCTCACCGTCCAGGTGGAAGCGCATGCTCAGGGCGCTGCTGCAGCACCTCCTCCTGCTGACCGAATGCCAGAGACAGACATTCCACGGGTCGTTCAACGAACCCCCCAACCTTCCCCTGAAGCATACATAAGCCCTCCGGAGCCGTACGGAGGCTGTGTGGAGACGTGCGCGGACTTCTTGATGCAGTGCTCGCTCGTCTTTTCACAGTGTCCCGTCATGTACGCGTCAGACGCTAGCCGGGTGGCTTACGTTATAAATTAGCTTCGAGGAGAAGCACGCGCCTGGGCTACGGCGCTCTGGGAGCAGAATTCACGGCTCCTAACGGTTTACACTGAGTTTGTGAGGGAGTTCCGACAGGTGTTCGACCACCCTCATAGAGGCGAGACCGCTTCAGGCGTGCTGCTGTCGATAAGACAGGGATGTCAGAGCGCGGCGAAGTATGCAGTCGACTTCCGCATTGCGGCAGCGCGAGCCGGCTGGAATGCTGTTGCGCTCTGCGCCACCTTTGTAAACGGACTGTCTCTGGTCCTTAAGGAGCACCTGGTGGCGAAGGACGAGCCGCGGGATTTAGACGGGCTTATCGACCTGGTTATACGGTTAGACAACCGATTAACAGAACACCGACGGGAGCGAGATGAAGGGCGTGGTCAGGCACAAGCCATCCCTCTTCCTCCCAGGTCCGAAAGAGAGCCGACTTCCCCACGCCCCACAGCCAGGGCTCTCCACGTGACGACAGCTCCCCCTGCTGATGTTGCTATGGAAACAAGCAGGGCCAAAAAGCGATCAGATCAGAGACAAAGGAGGCTGATCCGTGGAGAGTGTTTTCTCTGCAGCTCAACCGAGCACACACAGAGAGAATGCCCCAAACGGTCAAAACAGCAGTACTCGTCCTTAGAGACTGGGCTAAGGGTGGGTCACAATACCCACGCGGGGAGACCCCGAAAATCTGCACGTATCCCAGTCACGATCCTGAGTGGGGATCTAACCCTTCACGCCCCAGCACTGGTGGACACGGGGTCGGAGGGGAATCTGCTGGATAGCAGATGGGCAAAGGAGGTTGGGCTCCCTCTAGTGGCCTTACCGTCACCATTGTTGGTGCGGGCACTAGATGGCACCCTTCTTCCACTAATCACACACCAGACACAGCCCGTGACTTTGGTTGTATCTGGGAATCACAGGGAGGAGATTGTGTTTTATGTAACACCTTCTACCTCCCGAGTGATTTTGGGTTTTCCATGGGTGTTAAAACACAATCCCCGGATTGATTGGCCGTCTGGGGTTGTGGTTCAGTGGAGCGAAACCTGCCACCGGGAGTGTTTAGGATCCTCGGTTCCACCCGGTGTGACAGCTAAGGAGGAGGTTTTAGTCCCCCCCAATCTGGCGGCGGTGCCAGCTGAGTACCATGACCTTGCTGACGTCTTCAGCAAGGATCTGGCACTCACGCTGCCCCCACACCGTCCGTACGATTGTGCCATTGATTTGATACCGGGCGCTGAGTACCCATCCAGCAGGCTGTACAACCTCTCACGTCCGGAACGCGAATCAATGGAGACCTACATCCGGGACTCGTTAGCTGCCGGGTTGATCCAGAACTCCACCTCCCCGATGGGTGCTGGTTTCTTTTTTGTGGGCAAGAAGGACGGCGCACTCCGTCCATGCATTGATTACAGAGGGCTGAACGAGATCACGGTTCGCAACCGATACCTGTTACCTCTGTTGGATTCAGTGTTCACACCCTTGCATGGAGCCCAAATTTTCACAAAATTGGATCTTAGGAATGCTTATCATCTGGTTCGGATCCGGGAGGGAGACGAGTGGAAGACGGCATTTAACACCCCGTTAGGTCACTTTGAGTACCTGGTCATGCCGTTCGGCCTCACCAATGCGCCCGCGACATTCCAAGCGTTGGTTAATGACGTCCTGCGGGACTTCCTGCATCGGTTTGTCTTCGTATATCTAGACGATATACTCATCATCTTTTCTCCGGATCCTGAGACCCATGTCAAGCATGTAAGTCAGGTCCTACAGCGGTTGTTGGAGAACCGGCTGTTTGTGAAGGGCGAGAAGTGAGAGTTCCACCGCACTTCTTTGTCCTTGCTGGGGTTCATAATCTCCTCCAACTCCGTCGCCCCTGATCCGGCCAAGGTTGCGGCGGTGAGAGATTGGCCGCAACCAACAAACCGTAGGAAACTGCAACAGTTCCTCGGTTTTGCAAATGTCTACCGGAGGTTCATCAAGGGCTACAGTCAGGTAGTTAGCCCCCTGACAGCCCTGACCTCCACAAAAGTCCCCTTCACCTGGTCGGATCGGTGTTTAGGGAGTTGAAACGCCGGTTCTCGACTGCACCGGTTCTGGTGCAGCCCGATCCCAATCGCCAGTTTGTAGTTGAAGTGGATGCCTCTGACTCCAGGATAGGAGCCGTGCTATCCCAGAGCGGGGAGTCCGACAAGGTTCTCCATCCATGTGCCTACTTTTCCCGCAGGTTGACCCTGGCTGAAAGGAACTATGATGTCGGCAATAGGGAACGTCTTGCGGTGAAGGAGGCTCTTGAGGAGTGGAGACACCTGTTGGAGGGAGCATCGGTACCATTTACGGTTTTCACGGACCATCAGAACCTGGAGTGCATTCGGACCGCGAGGCGTCTGAACCCCAGGCAAGTCCGCTGGTCGCTGTTCTTCGGGCGTTTTGACTTTCGGATCACCTACCGCCCCGGGACGAAAAACCAACGATCTGACGCCCTGTCCCGGGTGCATGAAGAGGAGGTCAAGACCGAGCTGTCAGACCCGACAGAAACCATCATCCCCGAGTCCACTGTCGTGGCCACCCTCACCTGGGACGTGGAGAAGACCGTCCGGGAGGCCCTGACACGGAACCCGGACCCGGGGACAGGTCCGAAGGACAAATTGTACGTCCCACCAGAGGCCAGGGCTGCGGTCTTAGACTTCTGTCATGGTTCCAAGCTCTCCTGTCATCCAGGGGTGCGAAGGACCATGGCAGTGGTCCGGCAGCGCTTCTGGTGGGCGTCAATGGAAGCCGACGTCCGGGAGTATGTCCAGGCCTGCACCACCTGTGCCAGGGGCAAAGCCGACCATCACAAGGCCCAAGGCCTCCTCCAGCTTCTGCCCGTGCCTCATCGCCCCTGGTCTCACATCGGCCTGGACTTTGTCACGGGCCTCCCGCCGTCCCAGGGCATGACTACCATCCTCACGATAGTGGACCGGTTCTCCAAGGCGGCCCACTTCGTGGCCCTCCCGAAGCTCCCGACGGCCCAGGAGACTGCAGACCTCCTGGTCCACCATGTCGTGCGTCTGCATGGGATTCCATCGGACATTGTCTCGGATCGTGGTCCTCAGTTCTCCTCCCAGGTCTGGAGGAGTTTCTGCATGGAACTGGGGGCCACCGTCAGTCTCTTGTCTGGGTACCACCCCCAGACGAACGGGCAGGCAGAGCGGACGAACCAGGAGTTGGAGCAGGCCCTCCGCTGCATGACCTCCATGCACCCGACGGCCTGGAGTGACCATCTGGCCTGGATCGAGTACGCTCATAATAGCCAAGTTTCATCTGCCTCCGGCCTCTCCCCGTTTGAGGTGTGTTTGGGGTACCAGCCCCCATTGTTTCCGCTAGTGGAGGGAGAGGTCAGGGTGCCCTCGGTCCAGGCCCATCTGAGGAAGTGCCATCGAGTGTGGCGTACCGCCCGCTCTGCCCTGCTCAGAGCCCGGACTAGGGCTAAGGCCCATGCAGACCGCAGGCGTTCCCCGGCCCCTGCATACCAGCCCGGGCAGGAGGTTTGGCTATCCACAAAGGACATCCCCCTGCAGGTGGAATCGCAGAAGCTGAAGGACAGGTACATAGGACCCTTTTCCATACTCAAAGTCCTCAGTCCGGCCGCAGTGAAGCTGGCAGCTTCAGCTTCACTGCGGATACACCCCGTTTTTCATGTGTCAAGACTCAAGCCCTGCCATACCTCACCACTGTGTGCCCCTCATCCACTACTCAACACCATCACCATAAAGGCCGGACTGCAACTCCACCTCCCCGCCGAGAAATCAGCTACCTTGGAGGTAATATTCTCTGCTTATTTAACGCTGACTAATAGTCTGAACTTCTTTGCAGCCATTTTCCTGTGGGATTGCCTTATCTGTGGGGTTGGCGTTTGGTGTGATCAGCGACTGCTTTGCTTCACACCCCAACCAGATAAGTGGTTAGACAGGAGCTGCACGAGTGTGTGATTGGAGGTGGAGGTGCTCCCTCCTTACTGAACACAGACTGTGGGATTACGGAGTGTGCGTACTCACACTCACCTGTGCTGTTTCTATTCTCTGCCAGCAGTACCAGGTCTGACAGCTGAAGACGGTGACCACCTGGGGACCCAGGACTTGGCGGCTCCGGTGTTCTTCAGGTCCGTTGGCGGTGAGGGCTGTGTGGGATCCGGCTCGGTTCTGGACAGGCGTCTCCTATCCTCAAACCTGCCCACACGTCACCCAACGTGTAATTGACTGTAGTCCCAAACTGATTGTTGTCTGTATTCCGTTGTGCACAATTTACAACATTAAATTGTTACTGTTTGGCTTATCCATTGCCCGTTCTTTTACGCCCCCTGTTGTGGGTCCATGTTCCTACACTTTCACAACAGTTCTGAGTTAATGCATAATTTGGTTTACAATTAAAAGGAAAATCATTCCAGGTCCTACATCCACGTCATATTCTGTTATTTCAACATCATCATTGACAGGTCAAATAAAAGGCTGAATATAGGATCATTTAAATATGAACTAATTTTGAGATTTGTTCTTCCAGGAGATGCTGAAAAAGTATCATTAGATAAAATTTTAATTCTGGGGCCCAAAGGGCCCTAGACCCCGGCTCCTGGGGGCTGTGCCCCCCCTGCAAATTTTCCTTGGATTTCACAATTTTCATTTCACAGCCCTGGCTGCTGCTTGGCTTTGGTTAGGCTCATTCAGAGATAAATTCTGCCCTTTACTGAATGTCCTGGCAAAGTATTAGAACTTGCATTTGCTTTCTGCTGGGAATCTTTGACATTTAAGCTGAAGAAAATGGTTTTACTTGTTTAATGTTGGTGTGAGGTGCTTCACCATTGAGGCCAACAGCAGCTGGAGAAGGCCAAGGACATCTTTACGTTGCAACAGCAAGTACAAGGTGCATTCAAATGGTATCTAACCTTTGGCTGCAGAAAACACAATTACTCACCTGGGGTCTAAAATTCTAAACACTTTAAAGTCGTCCCCTTGGGACTGCACACACTTCTCCCAGCAGTTCTGCCATTGTTGGAAGCATTTCTGGAAGGCCTCTTTTGAAGTGGTATCAAGCTGGGCCAATGTGCTCCGTATGATATCTTCTGGAGACTCAAATTGAATCCCTTTTTAGTGTTGTTTTGATATTGGGGAATAGCCAAAAATCAGACTGAGCCATGTCTTGAGAGTAAGGAGCCTGACAAGTCACAGGAGTCCTGTGTTTGGCCAGCAATGCCTGAATCAGATGAGCAGAATGGACAGGTACTTGTAGATTGGCATGATGGAGCTGCGAACTTTTAGCTAACTAAAGATCAAGTCATTTGCAGCACACAGCATCATGAAGGTGATGTAGGACCTCACGATATTTCTCTTTATTAATATTTTGGCCTTTTGTTGTGTACTTACTCATGATGCATCACCCCAAGGGAGACAAAGAAAATGGTCAACATGACTTTGACATTGCTGTGCTCCTGTCATGCTTCTTTGGTATCTTTGATGTTGGATGTGTCCATTGCAATGTCTGAAACTTGGTTTCTGGCTCATACCCATAAACCTCTGTCTCATCACCAGTGATGACAGCGTTCACGAAGTCAGGGTCCCTGTTTGCACATTCAAGTATGTCCTGCTGGACTTCCAAGTGCAGTTGCTTCTGCTCAGCCATTAGCAGCTTTGACACACATTTTGCTGACACTCTCCGCATGCCCAAATCCTCCATCAAAATGGAATGTACCAGACCTGTGCTTATCTCCCACTTATCCACAGGTTCTTGGATGGTGACACGATGGCAGTCCATGACCAAAGCCCATATTCTATCCATCACTTGGTCATTTCAGCTCATGGATAGCTTACCAGAACTTATGTTCGTCTCCACTGATGCCCGCCTATATTTGAGGTGGTTATATTTGTGTTATGATCATGACATCATCGCCAAAAGCCTGCCCAATCTTCCGAATATTTCCACTTTGGTATCGCCAAGCTTTTGGCAAAATCTGATACAATAACTTTGTTTAAGTTGTTTCATCATTTATAGCAAATAAGAATTCAGCTAGTGCTCAGTGCAGATGTTCACTCTTAAGTTGCAGACGGGAAAAAATTCATGCATGTGTGAGAAGGTTCCCTACCCCTCCCCACCAAACAACTCACACACTTCGTTTGTTTCCAGGGGATAAAATAAGGTCAGAAACCGTATCCCTGGTGGTTCGTCGTGCTGCCCCGGTGGATCTGGTGGCTACCCTTTCTGGCCCCTACGCCCTTCCGCTGCCCTTTTTCTCCTGGTTTCTCCTGGGGCCCTGCATCCCCGTTGCGTGTGCCCAGCTGTATGGCTTCTGACATGCCAGAGTGTTCCATGTCATATGGTAAAGTTCTGTAGTGTTATCTTAACCCAACACACCAGCCACAGTAGTGATCGGATATTTAGCTGTGATCTGGGTCTCTGTGTGTGGATGGTTATGTGTTTGTGGCCCTCACCACAATTTGATTTTTGGTGCTCTCAAGGGGATCAAGACTCTGGTGTCCTAGATTAAGGTATGGATGCTCACTAACTAGGCAACAGACTGTTGCTGTCACTGCTTGTTCATGTGTGGTGGTTTGTCCTGGTAAGTTATATGATTGGGGCCCCGTCTCCTTGGCATCTCACTTCTCATCACTTCACAGTTATTGGCTTCACCACTTGTCTTTTGTTCTTGTCTGTCTTTGTGTTATTTTGGTGGTCGGCCCTTCCTGACAGAAGTTGTCAGTTGGCCTTTAAGTAGGATGAGGTAGGCTGATCGGGATGGGCCAATGGGGGTCTCACACACACACCATGTTCACTCACGCACTACATACCTTCGGTCTTGCAAGAATAAATTGCATATATGTGTATTAATGTACATAAATGGTTCTGCTAGCAAAAAAAGGTCAGAAACATTTTGAATGCACCTCATATATTGATACTTTTGAGAGGTGGAGATCGATTGGTTATCTGCCTGGATAGTTGCTGTCTAGGACCCCTGGCTGTTCCATGATGTAGTGGATGTAGCAATGTGCAGTGCCAGCCAGTGTTGTATAAAGTACCGGAAAATCACACTTAAGTAAAAGTACAGATACTCATTAAAAATGACTTTGGTAGAAGTTCAAGTAACCGATTGAAATGCTACTCAAGTAAAAGTCTTAAAGTATCTAGTATTTATTGTACTTAAGTATGACAAGTAATGTACAACTAAATGTACTCAAGTATTGAAAGTAAAAGTACAAGTAAATGTTAATCAAAACCGTCTGATTTTTTTTTTTTTTATAAAAGTTTATCTAGGCTTGTAAATGACTGGTAATATTAGTCAAAATACTGAAAATTGTGCACATCACACAAAAATACTTCAGAAACAAGGTTTCAAAACCTAAATGAGAGTAGGCTACTCACTAGGTGTTCACAGGAAAGTTATTTATTTCTATGTTTTTATTTACTTTCATTGTTACATGGTTTTTTTCTTTTCTGTTGTGTTTTGTTTCATTAGGTTCTTTTTGTCTCTTTCTCTAAAATTGTATTGTAACATTATTAGTCTATTATTATTGACTATTATTGTCTATTACAGGGGTGGCCAAGTTCGGTCCTTGAGAGCCACTCTCCTGACACTCTTAGTTGTCTCCCTGCTCCAACACACCTGAATCCAATGAAAGGCTCATTAAAAGTCTGCTAACAAGTCTTTCATTGGATTCAGGTGTGTTGGAGCAGGGAGACAACTAAGAGTGTCAGGAAGGTGGCTCTTGAGGACCGAACGTGGCCACCCCTGGTCTATTATAGACTATTATTGTTGTTGCTATAATATATGAATAAAAATAAATTAAAAAAATTACAATTTGACTCTTTTACAACAATGAACACAAATCAACACAAACGTGCTGATGCGAACAGCTTAATATTACCTTTAACATTGAAAACGCCATAGACATGCTAACGCGTTAGCATCGGTCCTGTTTTTAAGTTATAAAATACATCTATCAGCTGTTTCAGAAGACCATAACAGGTCGGTTTAACATAAAAATATTAAATATTACTCACAGACATATGCTCTTTAGAGTTTTAGCGGGAAACAAATTAGGATAAAGTGACATAAAATCCATGAATCATAGATCGAAGCACTGCTTCGACCTGCGAATCACTGCTTCGATTGGTTCAAGGTTCAAAGCAAAGCCACGCTGCAGAAAAGTTGATTACAGACCCTCTGCAGGGTCTGTAATCAATGTAGAGAAATGATCATTTTCCTGACAAACACCCCCCAAGTGCACAACTGCAAAAAAGCCTATCGGACATGCCTCATGACAAATCAGCCTGACTTCATTGCAGTCACTAGTAATCAGTGGTGTCTCTGGGTGAAAACACAACTTTTTTTGTGTGTGTGTGCGTGTGCGTGTGTGTGTGTGTGGGGGGGGGGGGGGGGGTTGTAACGAGTAAAGGCATGGCACATAGAAAATGTATCAGACTAGAAGTATGCAATTAAGGTCGGAAATGTAGTGAAGTAAAAGTGAAAGTAAGCTGAATTAAAAAAAACTCAAGTAAAGTACAAAGTCTCCCAAAACGTACTTAAGTACAGTAGTGAAGTATTTTTACTTCGTTACTAAACAACACTGGTGCCAGCACACGCTCCCAGACCTGAACTGATCAATTTGATCACCTAAAAACGTGTACCTCACATGTGAAAAAGAGACAAAAGGTGCCTGAGACACGTGGACACGGTGAGCACGCTTTAACCTGGTAACTGCTGGTAACCGCTGCCTACTGGCACACACTGACACATTGGCAGAGATGGGAAAACTGGGCAGAAAACCTCTCACTGACATCAGCTTTCTCTGCGGCAGAGCGCGGTTGATGCCCTGATGCCCTCTGTCTTAAAGGGAATGACAGGCAGTACTCTAATTGGTTTATTTCATGTCATGCCCAAAACACACCAATGAATAACAAGGAGGATCATTCCCACACTTTGTGAACAGCACAAATATGAGTCAGATATGTCCCAAATTTGTGCTGCACTTCTCAGACCATGCACCATCACCTGTGTGTGGGTACGGTGCTGTATTTTGCAAGTGTGTTCCTGAGCACCACAGCAGGCACATTTTGTTCTCTGACCAGCTTCAGGTGCACGCACACACACACACACACACACACACTTTGCTGCGAGTTGTTGGTTTGCCGCTGTGCATCTCTGCAGTTTGAGCTCAAATGGCATCTGCTTTGCTGAAAGATAAAGGTTTGTAGTGTTGGCCTCATCAACAAGCCTCTACCCAGTGATGTCTTCTGTTAATTGAATTACAATGAAATGCATGAAAGTGTTTTCTAACAAAATTATATTTACTATTTTGAGAGAGAGTCTTGTGTTTCACAGCAGCTAATGGTGGGAGGAAATGCTGACAGCAGAGTACATAAAGCACATTTACACTGCCGGGAAGTACAAGGAACATAAAGCAGCACAGAAGTTCAGTCTAAAAATATAAAAAGCCTGGGCTCAGCATTATTGGTTTTGTATAGGTGCACAAGTACTGCACAATTACTGTGATCTCCATATTCCCACAACAAGCTACAGTAAAATGGGGGCTGCAACTAACCATCATCTCATGATTCATTTAAAAAGTGTTTGCCCTGTAAAACAGCAAATAACACATAAACACAACCCCTCCAATCTCCTAAAGTCCAATCCTAAATCTCAGTCTAATACTGGGTTGACACACATATAGACAAATACCATTCAGTCACACCTGTGGACAATTTAAAGTTAAATTCATTCATTCATTGTAGGAATGCAAGTTTAATGCAAATAATAAAAACAAAAATATTACATAAACTATTCTGAAATTTTAACAGTTTGTATACACACGTCCTCCATTTTTGGAGCCCATAAGTATCTGGACAAGTTAAATATAAGGATTATTGTTGTTCCAAAGCATTACTTTTACAACCTGTTTTCTTGACACATCAGCAGATGGACACATGAACATTTTCAAGTCAATGAGTATGTTTGAGACTTCATTTACAATAATATTTAGAAATACAACCAATTTGGCACTGTATGGTGAATCTGTCTGGAGGAGGCAGAAACTGGGCAACTGTGTAAGAAGGAAAGTGAGGGAAGCCACCAATACACCCATGACAACTCTGGATGAGCTTTAGGCACATGCACGCGCAGGCACATGCACGCGCAGCGCTGTAATCAGCTGTTGTCCCGGCTGGATTGAAAGGAGCAGGAGTCCATGAGGTTGTCAGTTGCCTGTACAAAGCACTGGTGGCCCAGACGTGCACAGCACATTACACCACACAGCTCTGAGATGTACAGACACGCCCACCTGACCAGCCTGTTTTCTCTTTTCTTTTCTTTTTTCTAGAAAACAAATAATAAGGATATATAAAAATGTATGACATTTTCAAAAAGACCAGTAGAGAGCAGTCTCAAAGTGTCGATAGGTGGAGAGGTACTTGAAATGGTATCCCATTTCAAGTACATTGGAATCATCTTGGACTCTAATCTTTCCTTCAAAAAACATGTGAAAAAAGTTGTCAACACTGTAAAATTTAACCTTCAAAACTTTAAACAACTCATGTTCTGTATTCCGACTGATGCTGCTAGATCGTACCTTCATTGTATGATCCTGTCTCATATTGAATATTGCTGCACAACATGGTCATTTGCTGGTATGACAGTACTAAAACCTTTAGAGCAACTTTATTAAAAAGCCATCAAAGTGTTTGCTAAAAAGCCATCTTCCACTCATTACTGTGAAATTCTGGAGAAATACCATCTTTTAAGTTTTAACAACTTTATAATGTTTAAGCGTGCTTGTCTCATCTATAAAATTCTCCATGGCCTAGCCCCACCACCTCTGGAGGAATTTATTACACATAGAGATCCTAACCTCAGGACTCGGTCTGCTTCTAGAGGGGACTGTGAGGTGCCCCTTAGACGAACTGCCACAGGGCAAAACACCATCTCTGTGAAGGGTTGTACAAACTGGAACAGCCTTCAAACAAGGATACGAGACAGTCCCACCCTGAGTGCTTTTAAAAATGAGCTTAAAAAATGGCTCAAAAACAATCAAACCTGTCAACACAGGTGAGATGTCCATCCATCCATCCATCCATCCATTTTCTTCCACTTTATCCGGAGTCGGGTCGCGGGGGCAGCAGCTCAAGCAAAGCCGCCCAGACCTCCCGATCCACACACCTCCCCCAGCTCCTCCGGGGGAACCCCAAGGTGTTCCCAAGCCAGCCGAGAGATGTAGTCCCTCCAGCGTGTCCTGGGTCTTCCCCAGGGCCTCCTCCCAATGGGACATGCCAGGTGAGATGTATTGTACATAATCTCATGTTTTGTTTTAATTTATTTATTGTAATTGTTTGTTGTGTGTCTGAGGACTACAGATGGAAAGTAGCTTTTAGCTAAATCTGGCATATTTACACTATGGCATGAAAATGTACAAAGTGTTCATTAATGTGCACTGTCCTCATCAAATAAACAATAAATAAATACATAAATAAAGTGGGTGAGTCTGTGTGTCTCAGAGGCGTGTTGCAACTTGCATGGCTCTGAGGCATGCTGACGCAGTGCCTGCATGTCTGGATTGAGCATCTAATCACATATTTATTGACAGTCCACCTAATGTGTCAGAAGATTCAGCTGAATTATCATGTCATCATGGCTGTTGGACCCAATCTACACGTTCGCAGTGTGCATCAGTGCGTCACAGAGACACATTGACGAGCTGTTACACATGGTGTATTTGGTGTGATTGCACAATGCTCACATCTAGTGCACATGATGATTGCGACTTTGCACATTATAATATATCCTTTGTGCATGAACAGGATGCGGGGTGGGTTCCAGCTCATCAGGGGCATAATCAGAACATGCCAACATGATCAGACTGTTCCGAATGCTTGTGGGTTGCCATTTCAGATGCAAGTCCAAATGCCATTCAGGCTATCAGTCACACAGCAGTGCAACCACAATATGAATATTCCCCAGTTCGACCGCAGCACGACAGTAGCATCCATGCTTTCTACATTCCTGCTGGCCTGCCAATTTGGCATATTTCCCTAAGTGCCACATGAATGCTGTACCAGGAATTTGAATGCAGTTGAAATCCAGCACAAATTGTACGAATGGCTTTCGAATGTCCATTCGTATGGCATTTATGCAGTTCATGCTCTAGTGTGATGAGGGTATTAGCAAAGTTTTTTTGTTTGTTTGTTTGTTTGTTTTTTCTGATGACCATGGCCCAGTGGCTTAGTGGTTAGTACTGGTGCCTCACACCAAGAAGGTTGTGATATCACTTCCTGCTCTTTCTGTGTGGAGTTTGCATGTTCTCTCGGTGTCTGTGTGGGTTTTCTCCAGACACTCCAGTTTCCTCCAACAATCAAAAACATGCTTATGCCAAAGCATTGTCTCTACATCTGGAGTTGGTCCCTGGGTGCCAGACTGTGGCTTCCCACTGCTCCTGGTGGTTGGATTGTGTCTAACTGTAATTAGGATGGGTTAAATGCAGAGGAAAAATTTCATTGTATGTATGTACAATGACAATAAATTATTATTATTATTACAGCATTAGTACCCTATGCCATAAATTAAACTAATTATGGTTTGTAATGAAATGATGTGCTTTGAAATGATATATAATTGTTGTTGATGCACATTCAGTAGAATACACCAATTAATGTATTATTTAATTAATTTTATTATGTACATGGATACCCATTTATTCATTTAACGAACATACAGTAGTGTTCAGAATAATAGTAGTGCTATGTGACTAAAAAGATTAATCCAGGTTTTGAGTATATTTCTTATTGTTACATGGGAAACAAGGTACCAGTAGATCCAGTAGATTCTCACAAATCCAACAAGACCAAGCATTCATGATATGCGCACACTTAAGGCTATGAAATTGGGCTATTAGTAAAAAAAAGTAGAAAAGGGGTGTTCACAATAATAGTAGCATCTGCTGTTGATGCTACAAACTCAAAACTATGATGTTCAAACTGCTTTTTTAGCAATCCTGTGAATCACTAAACTAGTATTTAGTTGTATAACCACAGTTTTTCATGATTTCTTCACATCTGCAAGGCATTAATTTTGCAGGTTTGGAACCAAGATTTTGCTCGTTTACTAGTGTGCTTGGGGTCATTGTCTTGTTGAAACACCCATTTCAAGAGCATGTCCTCTTCAGCATAAGGCAACATGACCTCTTCAAGTATTGTGACATATCCAAACTGATCCATGATACCTGGTATGCGATATATAGACCCAACACCATAGTAGGAGAAACATGCCCATATCATGATGCTTGCACCACCATGCTTCACTGTCTTCACTGTGAACTGTGGCTTGAATTTAGAGTTTTGGGGTCATCTCACAAACTGTCTGCGGCCCTTGGACCCAAAAAGAACAATTTTGCTTTCATCAGTCCACAAAATATTCCTCCATTTCTGTTTAGGCCAGTTGATGTGTTGTTTGGCAAATTGTAACCTCTTCTGCACGTCTTTTATTTAACAGAGGGACTTTGCGGGGGATTCTTGCAAATAAATTAGCTTCACACAGGCGTCTTCTGTCACAGCACTTACAGGTAACTCCAGACTGTCTTTGATCATCCTGGAGCCGATCAATGGGTGAGCCTTTGCCATTCTGGTTATTCTTCTATCCATTTTGATGGTTGTTTTCCGTTTTCTTCCACGCGTCTCTGGTTTTTTGTGCATTTCAAAGCATTGGAGATCATTGTAGATGAACAGCCTATAATTTTTTGCACCTGCGTATAAGTTTTCCCCTCTCCAATCAACTTTTTAATCAAACTACGCTGTTCTTCTGAACAATGTCTTGTACGTCCCATTTTCCTCAGGCTTTCAAAGAGAAAAGCATGTTCAACAGGTGCTGGCTTCATCCTTAAATAGGGGACACCTGATTCACACCTGTTTGTTCCACAAAACTGACGAACTCATTGACTGAATGCCACACTACTATTATTGTAAACATCCCCTTTTCTACTTTTTTTTACTAATAGCCCAAATTCATAGCCTTAAGAGTGCGCATATTATGAATACTTGGTCTTGTTGGATTTGTGAGAATCTACTGAATCTACTGGTACCTTGTTTCCCACGTAACAATAAGAAATATACTCAAAACCTGGATTAATCATTTTAGTCACATAGCACTACTATTATTCTGAACACTACTGTATGTTCGTTAAATGAATAAATGGGTATCCATGTACATAATAAAATTAATTAAATAATGCATTAATTGGTGTATTCTACTGAATGTGCATCAACAACAATTATATATCATTTCAAAGCACATCATTTCATTACAAACCATAATTAGTTTAATTTATGGCATAGGGTACTAATGCTGTAATAATAATAATAATTTTTTTTAATCTTTTTATCTTTTTATCTAACAAAATTTGATTCAGTCCTTAACCCCATGAAACACACTGCTGACACAAGTGGTGTTTAATTAACAACATGAATAAAGTTTGAAAATCATAAATGTACTGCATTTATATGGCGCTTTTCCATCTGCATCAGACGCTCAAAGCGCTTTAGAAATAATGCCTCACATTCACCCTGATGTGAATCAGGGTGCTGCCATACAAGGCGCTCACTACACACCAGGAGCAACTAGGGGATTAAAGACCTTGCCCAAGGGCCCTTAGCAATTCTCCAGTCAGGCTGGGATTTGAACTGATGATCTTCTGGTCTCAAGCCCAATGCCTTAACCACTAGACCATCACATTTGTACATGGAGAATCCTGATCACACCTCCTGGTGTTCCCAAATAGTCTACCAATAATCATGACCCTTCTGAGAGCTGAAATGAACTTCTGGTATACTCATGGGTACAGCTAGCAAAACAAATTCAAATTCATATCCCAAAAACGATTTCAGTCTGACATTCCAACTCTACCACACCTCTGCACATTCCCCCATGAAGTCTTTGGAGTAAGGAATCGGCATTGTGACTTCCTGGTTTGGGGGAAGGAGTAGCAGTGTGCTCACAGATGCTTTTGTTTAACTTCATATTTTTGAGCTTTTTTTCTATTTAACAATATAGAAGTGACAAACATACAGTGAGCTTCAGAATTAAGAAAGTACAAAGAGAAGGCAGGTGGCTTATTGTAAGAACAGGTAGGTATGTGAGGCCAGTAAGAAATAAAGACCAGAGAGTCAATAATGAGGCATGTTTGAGTTAGTCAGAGGCTGGAGAAAGTGTCCTGAGGACTGTACTGTCACATGTGGAGCAGGTCTTAGAGGATAGTGAGATATGGCCATGTCAAGGTTGTGACAAAGTTAATGAAGACATCTGATTTGTGAAGAAGTCTGACTTTGTGTTATTTATGGGGGATGTCATCAACTGCACAGCTCAGGCCTTGAGTAGGACTCACAAGATTAAATTCCTTGTTAAAGCTAGTGAACATATCTCTGGGTTTGATGGGATAAGTAGGAGGTGGTGAAAGAACTTCAGCTGGTCATCAACTGTATCATAAAAATGTTTTTTATGTTGATTTTGTTGTCGTTGCTATCATCATGGACCTTGCAACTAATATTCAGTCCACTTGGTGGTCATGCCAATAGAGAGAGAGAGAGAGAGAGAGAGACTGGATTTGCCATTCCTGGGTTTATCAGATAAAATCATCATAGGACAGAACATGTAACCAATATTCAAAAAATTATTTAAATAAGTAAATACCTATTTAGAATCCCTTCATATTGCAATTGATCACAGCTCTTGTCAAGTTTTGAAATTGGATTAAGGATGTGTCATGTGATACACCTCAACCCCAACCAAACACCTTCATACCACAACAACACAGTATCTCCGTAACAACGCTCAAATCTGATTATGCTAAATACGAGGTCTGTGATAAAACTAATGTACCTTTTTATTTTTTCAAACACTATATGGATTTGAATCACGTGCGATTACATCAGGCAACCTTGAACCCTCGTGCGCATGCGTGAGTTTTTTCACGCCTGTCGGTTACGTCATTCGCCTGTGGGCTGGCTTTGAGTGAGGAGTGGTCTACCCCTCCCGTTGGAATCTCTTTGTCTGACAACTTCCTGAGAGACTGGCGCTTTGCTTGATCAAACTTTTTTCAGAACCTGTGAGGCACATCGAAGTGGACACCATTCGAGAAATTCAGCTGGTTTTCTGTGAAAATTTTAACAGCTGATGAGAGATTATGGACTGTTGCTGACGCTTTAAGGACTGCCCACGGAGCGGGACGTCGCGACACGCCCTGAGCTGCCGCTGTCTGTCTGTTTTGAGCTGAAAGCTTCCAAATTTAAGCCTCTGTTGACCCAGGACGTCGTGACAGAACAGAGAACTTTCAGAAGAGGTCAGGATCAGCATGTTTATCTGGACATTCCACTGTTAAAGGAGATTTTATTAATGAAAGACGTGTGGACGGGTCCGCGCATCGGGACGCAGCTGGCGCGGTGCGGCGGCACAGGAAAAACACCTCCGTGTTGATAACCATTTGTAAAAACCAGGCGGCTTTTGATGGCTTTCAGTTGAGTGAGTATCTGAGAAATTGTTTAACAGCTGGATATGTTCCAACTTGTCCTTAAGGCTTCCAACGGAGGTGTTTTTTCTGTGGCTTAAATTTGGAAGCTTTAAGCTCAAAACAGGCAGACGACTGCTCCTCAGGGCGCGTCGTGACGTCCCGCTCCGTGGGCAGTCCTTAAAGCAACAGCAACTGTCCATAATCTCTCATCAGCCATTAAAATTTTCCCAGAAAACCAGCTGAATTTCTCGAATGGTGTCCAATTCGATGTGCCTCACAGTTTTTGAAAAAATTTTGATCAAGCAAAGCGTCAGTCTCTCAGGAAGTTCTCAGACAAAGAGATTCTGACGGGAGGGGTGGACCACTCCTCACTCAAAGCCAGCCCACAGGCGAATGATGTAACCGACAGGCGTGAAAAAACTCTTGCATGCCCACGAGGGTTCAAGCTTGTCTGATGTAATCGCACGTGATTCAAATCCATATAGTTTTTGAAAAAAATAAAAAGGTCCGATACTTTTCTAACAGACCTCGTACTTACTTGTGAGTCCAACACAACTGCCTTGTTTAACATTAGAAATAAGTCCTACATAGGCCATCTGGCACAGTGCTTGACTCTGGATTCCATTCCATAGAAAGTATATGCCTCTTCCTGGATGGGACACCAGTTCGACTCAGGTTACTTCACCAGATGAGGCACGTAACCCATTGACAGCTGGGTGGAAAGAGACAATGTAGATTAAGTATTATGCATGTACAGTGAATGTACCATGTGTGCCGCACCTCTCCGTGGTCTCATGCGCAGTAATGCATCATAGTGCACATCAGGCACGGACCTGAAAGGATCTCACCGCTGTAATATACATATTACCTGATCACAAATTAAACTCTGTAGGAAGTGTGACGTGGAACTCCATCCAAGGCCATGACAAGATGCTTAAACATGAAGCTCACCTCTAGCATGGAACTTTGATCGTTTCACAGTGCAGGGGAACTGTTTCACAGTGCACAGGAACAAAACCACAGCCTGTGGTGAAAAGCCTCTCACCCGGTTGCTGTGTGCTTCAAATAACCACAACAAAAATAAATCCCATGTGGTAATCCAACCAACATCATGGTGTACAGAGTTGTGTTGTGCTCCTGAAGTGAGCAAAAAAGTAAAACAAAATTAAAGTTTGCCGGAAAGGCTGCGGCTGATGCATGGTGTGACTGCGTGGCCACTGCCAGAAAACTTTCAGCAAAGATGTCCAGTGGCACTCACGCATGTGCGCTGCGCGCACATGCACGCACACTTAGTGGTTCATGCTGCTGTTATGAACACACACGCACAGCTAAGTAATCATTTCAGCCCCACGCGTGTGCACCCTGCACAAACATACGTGCTGCACACTTGTGCACTGCACACTCGCGCGGGTGCACGTGAGGAACACAGCACTGCCTCCCACTCCTGTCCCATGTTTGCCATCCAGATGTTTGGACACTGGGCAGTCTTCAGGCCTTTTATGGCTGTCTGACAGTAGTCTGTGTCATCTAAATATCACCATCCCGACTGCTGCCAATGATGGTAATATTTGCCATTCCGGCCTGGTTCCTGCACATTCTTGCCATGTGTAGTTGCCATGTGTAGTTGCCTAAACAAGCCTGTGTGCCCATTTAGAGCTGCTTTCCTCTGCTTTTGTAGCTCACACATCCCCAAAACATTAGCGATTCACTTTCGTGTTTCACAGTAGGAAGGGTATACCTTTCATCATAGGCCTTGTTGACTCGTCTCCAAATGACACGTTTACTGTTGTGGCCAAATAGTTTAATTTTGGTGTCATCATTCCAAAGTCATTTGGAGTGATGTACGAGGGCTGTCAATAAAGTATAGGTCCTTTTTATTTTTTTTCAAAAACTATATGGATTTCATTCATATGTTTTTACGTCAGACATGCTTGAACCCTCGTGCGCATGCGTGAGTTTTTCCACCCCTGTCGGTGACGTCATTCGCCTGTGAGCACTCCTTGTGGGAGGAGTCGTCCAGCCCCTCGTCGGAATTCCTTTGTCTGAGAAGTTGCTGAGAGACTGGTGCTTTGTTTGATGAAAATTTTTTCTAAACCTGTGAGACACATCGAAGTGGACACGGTTCGAAAAATTAAGCTGGTTTTTGGTGAAAATTTTAATTGCTGATGAGATATTTTGAGGTGATACTGTCGCTTTAAGGACTTCCCGCGGAGCGAGACGTCGTGCAGCGCGCCGAGGCGCCGTCGTCAGCCTGTTTCAAGCTGAAAACCTCCACATTTCAGGCTCTATTTTTTTAACGACTCCTCCCACTAGGAGTGCTCACAGGCGAATGACGTCACCGACAGGCGTGGAAAAACTCACGCATGCGCACGAGGGTTCAAGCATGTCTGACGTAAAAACATAAACTTTTGCCAGCTTGCACTCGACCGAGACGGACGCACTTTTCTCTTCTCCCTCCCTCCTTATCTTTCCTGCTTCTGTGGCGTGTTGTCTGTGAGGCTGCAGCTTTGCTCTTCTGGAAACGACAAAAATGGATCTGTTAAAGTGGTCTCTGAACGCAATTGACACTATTTTTTCTACAAGACATTCGGGAGCGGAGGACCCGACCTGTCCTGCCGGGACGCATGTGATGGGTTATGTGATGGACTCGTGGAGGAGATGGCAGGTCATGTGCCTTTACATGCTTTCTGTGGAGGACGTCGAAGATGTGTGCATATTCGGCTTGGTGGTGACCGGCTTTCTGATGTGTGGTGCGGGCACTCTGCTGGTTTACCGGAAAATCAAGAAAGTGGAAGCAGCTTTGATTGGTCCTTCCAGGCTGCCCTATATGATTGATTCGATTGGGAAGGCAGTGGCTGCGCAGTCGGCGGGGGTTAACCGCGCGTTGGAAAACATCTCGAGCAAGATTGCAGCCCTGGAAACCCGCTATGACCGTCTGTGAAGACCACATTCTACATTCAGATGCATTGAGAGCCACTCTGTTCTCAGAACTGTGGAATCTTTCAGGCATCTGCTAATCTGGCTATTCATTTGGCTTCCCCAAATACAGCTGCACTTCAAGGTCGCTGTGATAAAAATCTCCTCAGAAGATCAACACTTAAGCCTCGCTCCCTGGTCTTCCCCCCTCCCCTCAGCTTCTCCAGCTCTGACGTTAACTGTGTTAGAACTGTCCAGGACTGCTCAGACTGCGCAGGGCTGCTCCCTCCCCCCTCCAGGATTGTTGGACAAGGCCGTTGACGGCGCCGAACAGGCTGCCTCCGGAGTGTTCTGATAAACTGGTCCTTTCAAATCTCGGTTGTCGTCCTGTGTCCTTGTTTTTGTCTCTGTGATTATTGTTTTTCTGTGCTGATGGGGATTTTTTTTTCCTCATTGCCGCTGTGTAATGCAGCAGCTATGAGGGTTTTTTTTCTTCTCCTTTTCCCTCGTGTTTTGCTTTCATATATATGTTTTATGTACTGGGCCGGCCTATGTGTTGTGTGTTGTGTGTGTGTTGTTTGTTATGGGTCGGTGTTGGTTTGCTCAGCCCTGCTGTTGACCAAGGCAGGGATGTACATCTGGAGCTGGTCCCCGGGCGCCTAATGGCGACTTCTGCTCCTACTGGCAAATAGGATTGGGTTAAATGCAGTAGCCACATTTCATTGTGCATATGACAATAAATTTCTTTGAATCTTGAATCTTGAATCTTTGAATATGAATGAAATCCATATAGTTTTTGAAAAAATAAAAAGGACCTATACTTTATTGACAGACCTCGTATGTGGCATATTGTAAGTGGAATACTTTGTGGCAGTTGTGTAGTAATGGCTTCTTCTGGTTACTCAACCATGCAGCCCGTTTTTCTTCAAGTGCCTTCTTATTGTGCATCTTGAAAAAGCTAATGCAGCGAAGACATGCACATCCAAAGCACGTAAAGGGTGCGCTGGATCAAGAAAAATTGTACCAAAAATAGAAATAGAATGATCTAGCGCTGTGGTGGTGTGGATCATTCTATTTCTATTTTTGCATATTGAAACAGCGACACCACTTTGTTGCAGAGAGTCCTGTATTTCAGGGGAAGTTATTTGTGGGTTTTTCTTTGCATCTCAAATAATTTTCCTGGGAGTTGTTACTGAAATTTCTGTTGGTCTTCCTTACCGTGGTTTCGCTTCTCTCATTTTCCACTTCTTGATGAGAGTTTGAACACTGATGATTGGCATTCTTATGTCCTTGGATATCTTTTTATGTCCCTTTCCTGTTTATACAGTTCAATTACCTTTTCCCACAGATCCTTTGACAATTCTTTTGCTTTTCCCATGACTCAGAAACCAGAAACATCAGTGCAGCACTGGATGAAAGATGCAAGGGTCTGTCAGGGGCCCAGAAACTCACTGACTTTTTATACACACACACACACACACACACACACACACACACACACACACACACACACACACACACACACACACACACACTGATACCAAGTAATCAAATCAAAGGTGAGGATGGTTACTTTTAGTAGCCATTCAAACCTCTTTGTGTCAACTTGTGTGCATGTTATCAGGCCAAAATCACCACAGTATGTAAACCTCCTTTGGTTAGTTTCTGTTGTCATTATGATTTAAAAAAGAATAAACAGAGTTGTTTGACAATAAATAGCTTCATACAACCACTAACCATGAGTGGAAAAAATATGTTTTTATGTTATTATTCATATTCTCTGAAAAATGGCCAAAATATCAAAAATTCTGCCAGGATTTGTAAACTTTTTGGCACAACTGTATTTGTGTCACATCAGTTTGCAACATAATTGCTTTTGTCCTTGACCTTATATACTGTGTACTATACTGTGTACCGTTATGTTTTGTATATGTTTGGATTGTTGTAACAACATTTTTCTG
Source organism: Thalassophryne amazonica (assembly GCF_902500255.1). Lineage (NCBI taxonomy): Eukaryota > Metazoa > Chordata > Actinopteri > Batrachoidiformes > Batrachoididae > Thalassophryne > Thalassophryne amazonica. Next base: position 24,493,330 of record NC_047109.1, read on the forward strand.
CTGCCCTATTAGCCAGGTCTTCCAAAAAAAGATTCATCTGAGTGAGGCTGTTAACTGATAAATAAAGGATACTTACAGATTTCACTTACTGAGTCCAAGAACTGTTATTGAGATGTCTGTATACATGTCCCATTGCTCTCTAATGTCTTACATATACAGTAGTGTTCAGAATAATAGTAATGCTATGTGACTAAAAAGAATAATCCAGGTTTTGAGTATATTTCTTATTGTTACATGGGAAACAAGGTACCAGTAGATTCAGTAGATTCTCACAAATCCAACAAGACCAAGCATCCATGATATGCACACTCTTAAGGCTATGAAATTGGGCTATTAGTAAAAAAAAAAAAAGTAGAAAAGGGGGTGTTCACAATAATAGTTGTGTGGCATTCAGTCAGTGAGTTCATCAGTTTTGTGCAACAAACAGTTGTGAATCAGGTGTCCCCTATTTAAGGATGAAGCCAGCACCTGCTGAACATGCTTTTCTCTTTGAAAGCCCAAGGAAAATGGGATGTTCAAGACATTGTTCAGAAGAACAGCATAGTTTGATTAAAAAGTTGATTGGAGTGGGGAAAACTTATATGCAGCTACAAAATATTATAATGATCTCCAATGCTTTAAAATGGACAAAAAAAAAAAAAAAACAGACGCGTGGAAGAAAATGGAAAACAATGGATAGAAGTGTGTATGTGCATATATATATATATATATATATGAGAGAGTCCCAGACCCACCACTGTCCTCATGTGTGAGATTTTAAAGTCTCACAGTCATGGACACTCCACCAACAGCAGAATAGCAGATGCAATGCTAATGATTGCTTTAGCTGAGCGTCTTCAATGTTTGCTTGCTTATTTTGTCACACTTTCTGAATTTGTGATGCCACATGGGAGATGACACTGCCTGCAAAACCCTGCAACATATCCTTCATGTAATTACTACGAGAACGATGACATGAACAGCTTTCCCCAGTCGACAGACCTTGTTTACAGGAATCCAACATGACATGAATGCAGCATCACAGTACCTGAGTCATGAAAAGGGAGGTAGCCCGCAGTTATTGTGCAAAACATATTTCACAGAGCCAAACATGAAAATCCCGCCGCCACCAGCGTGCTGCGATGTGCTGAAGGGACGGTGTAAATGTTTAGTGGTTTCTCTGGTGAACTGAAGCTGCAGCACACTCTGTAATGAAGTAAGAGATTAAACCCTAAAGACAGTCAACGAACCATGTCATGGACTGTGAATTTGAACCCAATCAGAACATTTGACAAGCCAAATCAGAAGATGGGATGGCAGGGAAATGCAAATTTAAAAATCGTCGATGGTATCTGGCTATACCCGCCCGCTGTGTGTAAACAAATGATGTCATAGTGCGCGCACGCAGCCCAAGAACTGTCCGCAGAGGGGAAAAAAAAAGAAACTGTCCACAGAGGAAAAGATGAAAAGGCGAGAAGTGTGTTTTGGTCCCAATATGGATATTCTGGATGATTTTCTCATGGATAGTACGACAATGAACAGCAGCTAAAAAAACAAAAAAAACACACACACAGAATGATTCTTACATTACTACTATATACCTAAGATGTTTCATGTTTTTTTATATGATACTTTCATTTATAAAATGCATCCATTCCTGCATTTCAGGTCTGCGACACATCTCAAAGTAAGGTGGAACTGGGACAATTTAGGGCTAGTCATTTGTATTTTGTATGTGTTATACTGCTGCACTCCTTAAGATGTGTTTGCAGGAAGAGTGGGACAAAATTACACCTGAAACACTTCATCACTTCATATCCTCAATGCCAGTTGTGAGTGTTGTGAGAAGGAATGACAGCATTATAAAATGGTAAATGCTTTACCGTGCCAACTTTTTTGGAATGTGTTGCAGACCTCAAATGGAATGGATGTGTATTAAATGAAATGAAGCTTACCACACAAAACATGAAATTTCTTGGGTTCATACTGTCTGTCATAAAATAGAAGACAAAGTAAATGTCAGAATCACTGAAGAGACACTGAAGAGTTTATTTTAACATGCATTTTCCGTACTATCCCAATGTTTTCTGATTTGGGGTTGTACATCACAGGAAGTTTCTTCAATTACATCCTATGTGTCTGAACAGCCTGTGAAGTTCTGATCATCGTGTGAACGATTCAGCAGGGAGGGGTCAACATGGCTCAGGGGTGTCAACAGAACCTAGCAGAAACATAAGCAAACCAGAACAGTCTCTATCCAACAAGCGCGCTCACTGTAACATGAGTGCATCTGTTGCTGTCGAGAAGACACGTTTCATTTGTGAAGATGATAACAGGCATTTTCATTGTAGTATGTCCACTTGGATCAGGTCAGGAGCACCATCTGTATCACCCTCATGTCCTTTGGTGCCAGCTGATTAACAACAGCTGAAGTGCAGGGGTTCAGCAAAGCATTCATGTATCGAAAGATGTCTAGGAAGAACTTATGGAGTGATGAAGTATATGCAGATGTATACGAGGTCTATCAGAAAAGTATCCTACCGTTTTATTTTTTAAGAAAACTATATGGATTTGAATGACGTGCGAATACACCAATCATGCTTGAACCCTCATGCGCATGCGTGAGTTTTTTCATGTGTCGGTGACGTCATTTCCCAGTGGGCAGGCCTTGAGTGAGATGTGGTCCCGCCCTCTCGGCTGAATTCCTTTGTTTCACACGCTGCTCGAGATGGCGCGCGTTGCTTTATCAAAATTCTTTCTGGACCTGTGAGGAATATCCGACACTATTCGAGAAATTAAGCTGGTTTTCGGTGAAAGGTTTAACGGCTGATGAGAGATTATGGGGTGTTTCTGTCGCTGTAAGGACTTCCCACAGAGCGGGACGTCGCGCAGCGCTTCCAGGCGCCGTCGTCGGCCTGTTTCGACCTGAAAACATCCTAATTTAAGGCTTAATTCACCCAGGACGTCGTGAGAGAACAGAGAAGATTCAGAAGAGGCCAGCATGAGGACTTTATGCGGACATTCCACTGTTTAAGGACATTTTGTAATGAAAGACGTGCGCGCAAACGACTCGGCGAATCTGTGTGCGCCGTGACAGGAAAAACACCTCCGTGTTGAAAACCATTTGTAAAATTCAGGCAGCTTTTGATGGCTTTCAACAAGTGAGTAACTCAGAAATTGTTTAACAGCTTGGGCATGTTCCAACTTGCCCGTTAAGATTTCCAACGGAGGTGTTTTTCCTGTCGCGACCCCCTGCGGTCGGGTCCGGCCCGACATGAGACTCTGCCCGCACGTTCTTTCATTACAAAATGTCCGTTAACAATGGAATGTCTGAATAAACTCCTCATGCCGACTTCTTCTGAAAGTTCTCTGTTCTCTGACGACTTACTGGGTCAACAGAGCCTGAAATGTGGAAGTTTTCAACTTGAAACGGCGAGACGCTGCCGCCTCGAAGCGCAGATCGCCGTCAGGCACCGTGGGCCGTCCTTACAGCGACACTACCAGACCAAAATCTCTGATCAGCCGTTAAAATTTTTACCGAAAACCAGCTGAATTTACCGAATGGTGTCCACTCAGTTGTGCCTTATAGTTTGGACCATGTATCATCCTTACTTATCACATTACAGGGTATCATCTGTCACATGTCATAGAATCCAACAGACGTAGACCTTGTTTGACCTTTACTTTGGAGACCAAGTATTCAGCACTGTCAAAACTATTTCATTTATTAATCTTATTAGCTCAACCAATAATTTGCATCACTTTTTACCAAAATTGGAGAAACTTTATCTTTTGACCCCTGTACAAAATGAAACTGAGCTTTGTCACCATTCTTGCTGTTTTTATCCCATAACTCCATAGAATTCAGTTACAGATAGTCCAAACTATACCTTTTTGGAATCTTTATGATCAGGCAAATATTAATACAATAACATGCTTTTGGAGGGCGGTATGCATTTTCAAGAGGCCCGACGTCCATGCCCAGTCGCCCAAAATGACAGCTATTCGCCGGAGTTAGACGAGGGCGAATAGCTGTCATTGCGGGCGACGGGATGGACGGAGAGACTCAGTAAAATGCATCCCGCACGACAACAGCATATTATTTGCATTATTATCACTTTTTACTGAGATACACAACACGTAACGCGTACATAAAAAGTTGGCTCACTTAACTTCTGCCGCCTGGCGCGCACGCTGCTGTTCAAATTCAGCAGTGCATCCTCATCAAGCTGGCTACTTTAGCTGCTGTTCATTGTCGTACTATCCATGAGAAAATCATCCAGAATATCCATATTGGGACCAAAACACACTTCTCGCCTTTTCATCTTTTCCTCTGTGGACAGTTTTTTTTTTCCCCTCTGCGGACAGTTCTTGGGCTGTGCGCGCGCACTATGACATCATTTGTTTACACACAGCGGGCGGGTATAGCCAGATACCATTGACGTAAATCTATGATACCGGCCTAGCAGGTATCATCAAAGTGATAATAATGTGGAATATGTTTCAATATGATTGGAGCATCTTTTACTTTTGACCTCTGTGTAATTCTTCAATTGACCCCTACTTGACCACCGATTGAAAAGTCAAGCAGCCAATCATTTTTTTCAAAAGAGGAGTGTCTAAGGAGTATTTCTGATGAATTTAATGCTTTTATCACCATTTGCAGAATTGTTTCAGTTATCTGCTGCACGTCAAACCAAACGCTTTCTTTGTTGGAGCTGTTACAGAATGTGTTTTGTGTTTATTCTGGACTGACTGTATAAAGTACACTGAAGGAAGACGTGTTTTTTGTTATAATTAGGATATTATGGAACCCACTGCTGATACTTGCTTTTACCAAGTGCATTATTAATAAGGAGGACTTGGTGCTACTCTTTGCGTACATTGATTCTGACTTGGCACTGACTAAGGACTCGATCACGCCTGTCAGATGGAAACAGGTCAGCTCACTGACTCTGGTATCAATAAATATGATGTGGGCAGAATGCTGAAAGCACATATTTGCCACACATAAGGCAGCGTTCCAGCTGTGTGATTCAATTCATATTTTGATCATGAATTCTAAGTCCAATTAAATGCTCTCATTTTTATATGACCTAAAAAGTTCACCTTGAAAAGTACAAACTTAACAAAAACCCACAATAGGATTTACACACCATGATGAGTAGTGGAGGAGGGAAGGAAGCTGAGTAACCAGGACAGATGACTGTGTTTGTACCCATTTTTAACAATCTAATCCAATTATGAAATAATATAAATTGATTTGCAGCATTTGAGATTGATGCAGTTGGCTTCCACACAACAAATCAACGCATCATGAAGCAAGCTAGCAATTTAGAAGCTATATAAAGTCATGGTGAAAAAAATAGACCAATGCAAAAGTCCAGCAAAACCCACAACACTTTGATTATGAAAGTCATCTTACAAGCTTAAAATAATACCAAATTCCCCGGTATCGCCCACCTCTAGTGCACACTATGATGTGTGTGCAATGTTCTGCAGGTCTTCTCATATATGGTTTGATACAATACTGACTGCATCACATCTTCATTCACTGAGTTGCTGGTTTAACTAAAAGCTGTTATAAGGCAAAGACAAGCTGAAGACAATCTTTGTGTCTATTTGTCTGTGTTTGTCTCCACATCAGGTATTGGCAGTTCTGAGTGCAGGCCTGAGGAAAACTTTGTCAGTGTGTCTGTGAGTGCTCCCAGTGAGTCACACTGAAATGACCAACTGCACTAAAAGGAAGTTTGTGCATGTCTACAACATGCACATCAGTGTTTGCCATGAGTCCGATTACACTTCAAATATGGACTTCAAAGAATATAAAATATCCACAAAATCACTCAAATGTACAGCAGAGTTTTTCTTAACTTCTCAGTCATCTCATTTTTTTGTGTGTGTTAAGCCTCTGTCCTACTGAATAATAAGCCATAAATAACAAGGCATGAATAATGTCTATAATAATAAGTATCAGTCTCTAATGAGCCCCGACCGACCTGTCATTTGAGCCCCATCCAGCCTCGAATGGCTCGTGTGGCCGCATATGATCCACGTCAAGCCACATACTCATTTAGCGCCATGTAACGTGATGTTGGTGCATGTTTAGGCATGGGTTTGGTCCAAACCTCCAACCCTCCCACACTTGTTCCTTTTAAAGTGTGGGTTTTCAATTCACAGCATCCATTCAAGATGTCACATTTTTTAAACGCAGACCAAAAACAGATGCTCCTGCACAGTCCGGCCGGTGTGCGCCGTGCGCCAGGCTGCTGTTCACCTGTGTTCCAGAGTTATTAAATGCACCAGACCAGCTCGAACCGAACCATGGGTTCCTGGACAGTCGCCTCTGCGCTTCCTCTTGCTGGCTTCATTTCTTCAGTGGCTTATACAGTTATTTTGACACCGTAATCCAACTTTTAACATTGTGTTCGTCCGTTATTGTCTGCAAAATTGCTTTTGTGTGTGCTGCCATTCTGCATTCCTGGACAGCCACCTCTGCACTCCTTCTCGCTGGCTGCCTTTCCATCCGCGGCTTCACTGGCTTTATTTCTTCTGCAGCTTTAAACACAGTCATACTGCGAGCCAACAGGAGCAGCTGTGGGGAGCTGTGGATCTGTACGTCATGGCTGGACAACACGCACTGTGTTTGGACGGACATGGACTAACTGCCCAATGTGATATGCAAGTGTCTGCTTGCTGTTCTCACATAAAAACATATATCGCTGTGGCAATGGGCTGCAGCAAGCAAGCGCGCGCATGACGTGCACATTGACAGGCTGCCCCCAGGTTGAAATGGACCGTCAGGTCAGAACACACAGCGGGTGATCTGACTGTCATGTCACCCATGTGAGCTCTGTTCCACATGATGCAGTGTCAGTCCTGTGGCGCAGCATCCACAAGGCACCATCCACAAGACACACGTGTCAGGCAGGACACATGCACAGGGCCAGATAGACACGGCACCAACAGTTGTGGACATGATCAGAGCGCCCTGCTTCTCATTCATGTCATTTCATGACTGTACATCTGTGACCATGGGTCATCTACAGAGGAACAGACAGATCATATTTGATAAGAGGGATTCAATGAAATGCTGTGTTTTTTATGGTGTGTGTTTTTTTTTTTTTTTTAATACATCCATCTCTTTGTTGAATTCAGGCATTTTCCCGCACTGTTTATAGGCCAGTGATGGTAGCTCAGTGGTAAACTTTCGGGCTGGCAATCAGTAAATTGCAGGTATGAATCCCGTGGGTGGCATGTATTTTTTTCTCCACAGCAGCAGCATGATGTGGTTCCACATCTACAAGCTGTTTTTTTTTTTCTTTTTAATTCCACAGCAGCAGTGTGATGTGTTTCCACACGTACCAGCTGTTTTGTTTTTTTTTAATTCCAAATCAGCGGCACGATATGGTGCACCTCGTCCCATGGAACATAGTGCGAGCAGCTACAGCTGCTCGCACTATGTTCCTGCTTGAAAGACACAGTCGCATAGTCAAACCATCGCACTGGGATTGTGGATGCCTGCCCGTTGCGCAATGTTTTGTGGTTCGCTCATACAAGCTGTTTCGCCATGAGTCGTTCTGAGTGGTACTTATGTGTAAAGGGGCCCTAAATTATGAACTTCTTGAAATTACTGCCACGCTCAGAGATGAGCCTCGTTAACCAAAGATACTGCCTCTAAGATCCTCTCAGAGACACTATTCTCCCACAATTGCTGAATACCTCCTCTCGTACCAAAAAAAAAACAAAACATGCTGCGTGGCTCATTATTCACTATTCATTATTTGGTGGGACCAGGGCTTTACATTTAATTTTATGGGTTGCATTGAAATCTTTGAGTGACATTGTGTTGTGTGACAGTAACTGAATTACTGGCCAGGTACATTGCTTAGATTACGTCCAGACAAATAATTTTCTACCTTCTCACATGGACACTGTGATTAAAAGCTGTTGTGCAGACGTGACCAGTGAGGACAAGAATAAGAGACAAAGGAAGCAGCGCGCACACACACACACACACACACACACACATACAAAATGAAACCCCAGTAAGTATTTTAAAATCCAGCAGTTATTGTTTTTGTTTTGAGTGTGGGTCATAATTTTAGATCACATTTAATGTTTTGTAGCTGTGTAGATCTTTTTCATATAATTGATTTCAAATTAATTTGCAGTAACAGGCAGCTGGTTGATGCTTTTCCGCATTAAAATCTTAATATTGCAGCACATCCGGAAAGTATTTACAGCACTTCACTTTCTCTGCATTTTGTTATGTTACCCTTATTTCAAATGGATGAAATTCATTTTTTCCTCAAAATTCTACACAGAGCACCCCATAATGGCAATAACAAAAAAGTTTTTTTAATTTTTTTATTTTTTGCATATTCATTAAAAATATAAAAAACTAAGAAATCACATGTACATAAGTATTCGCAACCTTTGCCATGAAGCTCAAAATTGAATTCAGATACATCCTGTTTCCACTGATCATCCTTGAGATGTTTCTACACCTTAATTGGAGTCAACCTGATGTTAATTCAGTTGACTGGACATGATTTGGAAAGACACACACCTGTCTACATATGTAGCATTAGACATCTTTGCAGCAGTCTGTCATGGTTGCCGTCACCAACGTGGTAAATGGCTCCATCTTTCTTTTTGGTCCGGGAACATGCGTGGACCATGTATTTTGTGCACGTTCACAACAACACCCGGGTGCATGTAGGCACGCACATTACAGCATGATGTCACCTGCTATATTGACATGGCTTTGCACTCATGAAATATGCTCAACACACCCACTCAAAGACATGTTTAAAGCTTCCTGTCATGTAAACACAACTACGTACATCACTCCAAAATAAAACATTTTGCACTCTGGCAGTGTTACAAACCTCAGATCTTTTATATCTACCAGTGCATATTACTCTCCAAACAAATATTTCTTGAACCTTTCAAGTCTAGCTTTGGTTACAGGTTTGGTTAAGACATCAGCAACCATGCTTGCAGTAGGGCAGTAGTCAATCAATATCTTCCCCTCTGTGTGTGCAGATCGAACAAAATGATATTTTATATCAACATGTTTGCTTTTCTGTCTGCAAACTGGGTTTTTAGACAACCCTATTGCCCCCTGGTTGTCCTCAGAAATTTGGACTGGTATGTGCTGTTTATTTTCGTCTATTTCTATCAGAAGTTGTATGAGGGACATACTCTCTTGAGTAGTGGATGCTAGCGCCATATAGAGGGTTTTCAATCACGTGACTGATTTGCTGCAGGACAGGTGCCGTCTCCATTCTGGATTACAAGGAGGCTGGCGCGTGATAGAAAAATGGAGAGAATGTACGGTTATTACGATGCTTTAAATCCTCGAGATAAAGCTATTTATCGTGATCGATGTGTAGCAGTTGGTTCAGTGGATCCGTATCTTATACCAGATAGTGAATTTAGTGGTGATGTAACGACAGTGTCACACTGTGATACTGTGAACTAGGAAGCTACTGACCAGGTCAGCCTCGCCGGCCTCCTGCAGAGCATCACAGCGGAGTCTTGAAGTCCTGAGCGATTTCTCTCACCAGGTGCTGGAAGGGCAGCTTGTGGATCAGCAGCTCGGTGCTAGAGGACCACAATGTAAATAAGCATCCGTATTGCAAGCGTTCTTGTGTTATCCTCGGCAGTATTTTTATGTATTCTTATATAATTTTATTGCAGAATAAAATAAAATAAAATTCTGGTAGCGGCAGATCTCTCTCAGCGCCACAGTGCCGTGAGGCTTCTTCACATCGACGTTGAAGCTTCTGCAATTGTCCGCCAAATGCACGTAGCGTATCACAGCAGCCACCGCGTCATAATCTAGAATGGGCACGGGACACAAAATGACGTGACCGATATGTCACATGAAAACCCTCCATACTCTGCTTCGCAAGTGGATAGCGCCACTGTTTGCTGTTTACGACTTTTCCATGATATAACTGGACCATTCTCAGTGGTGGTACTCCTGTCATTTTTGTCGGCTGCCCAATAAGCATCACTGTATCCTTCAAGCAGTAAGTTTTTCTCACATTTCTGAAAATGTAGTTCCTGATCTATCGTACCTTTTAAGTACCTCAGCAGGTGTTTTGCTGTCACCCAATGCTGTTTCTTTGGTTCTGCAAGATGTTGTGATAACTTGCTGATGTCCCATCTTAAGTCAGGTCTGGTAGATGTCATAATGTAAATCCAGTGGTGGGCGCAGTTCAGCTAATCCGATAGCAGATAATTATCGAAGCTTATGTTTTTACTTTCTGATTAGCTTTTCAGATAAGTTTTAAAACCATCATCGGACCAATTATCTTCCGATAAATTCAGTTCCGATAACTTTCAGTCCGATAAGGTTTTCTTTGCTGGTAAAGTTTAATGGTCAAGAACGTTTGTAAACCCTAAAATCAAACATTTTAGTCCATTTGTTGTGTGTTTCTAGCCACAGCACAGACTGGCTGCCTGTCGCTTGCTGATGATGTCATCATTAAGCGCAAAACATGATTGGCCGGTCAATGCAGGGAGCATTGTGGGTAGTGTAGTTCAGGTTCACTTTGCACGTTACAGTGGCTCGTCCACTCAACACAAAAACAAAACACTAATTTTAACATTATTTTATTTTATTTCTTTGTGACTATAATTTAATCGCCAAGACTCGGTGGGGGAGACGAGCTCTCATGGCGCAGCTGTGTGTACAAAGGCAGGGACTTTTCTAAACGTTTCAATATCACTTTGGATTTAAAATGTGGATTATTTATTCAGATGAATCCCACTGAAACTAACAGGTAAGAATTTATATTTACTATTTACTATGTGTGTTTTACTCTGCCAATCAATGCATTAATGGATGTATTTCGGTTGTTTAAGCCACAAGGTTCAAAGCATGTGAAAAAAGCAGCAGCTTTTAGCTCATAAATGACGGTGTATCTAATACCGAGATAAAGTGTGACTTCTAATACTGTGTTTTACTGCTTTTGAAAAATGATGACAGTGTTTGGGGTTTTATTTTTTTATTTACTCATTTTTTGTGTGTTCTTTGTGTTTGTGATCCTTGAATTTACCCAGCAGCCCCTGCGGTGCTTAAAGTGAAACTGTTTTATCAGAAGCCGACAGTGTAATCTCATGTGGCCACGTCCAAATCTATACTAATAGTTATCAGTTATTGGTTTTCTGTAATAAAGCTAAATTTTTTTAGTAGTTTATCGGTTTATCGTCATAAAAGATAACTTTTCAGTTATCTGATTAATGGTTATCGAAGCTAACCTTTTGGTTAGCTGTGCCCACCACTGTGTAAATCAAGCTACCTGTTATCTCCCTGTATCCTGTTGGATCGATAACTTCACCTTCACTGTGTTCACATGGGGCGAGTCTTGGTTTACATTCAGACATTCCACATTTTTCCAACATCTTGATGTGTCTCTCTTGTGTCATTTTGATTTCTCCTTCACTCTGCTTAAAGTCAATACCAAGGAAGTGTCTACATGGACCCATGTCTTTCATCTTAAACCTTCTCTTCAACATTTCTTTGACATCACTGAGTAAGTTTTTGTTCCTCGCTGCTACAATTAAGTCATCTACCCACACTAACAGGATTCATTTTGTACAAAACTGTTTTCTGTGAGGTTATCGTGTAATAACCTATTCCAGTTATGCCCAACCTGTTTTAAGCTGTACAATGACTTGTTGAGTTTACACACCAAGTGTTCTCCTGTATTTCAACCTTCTGGTTGTTCCATATATACTTCACAGTCCATCAGCGCATGGAGGTAAGCAGACTTCACATCCATCTGGTGTAGGACAAGATCCTCATGTACTGCCACCTGCATCAATGCTCAAACAGAAGTCATGTTGGCTGTGGGTGAAAAAGTCTCTTTAGAGTCAATTTCTTCCACTTGACCATACCCCTTTGCAACATATCTCACTTTGCAAGTTTCAGATCCATCAGGGTTCTCTTTCACTGCGTACCCAGCAACCTCCCACTACTTGCTTGCTTCTTGGTAGTGGGGTGAGGCTGAACATTTCATTTTCTGCCAAAGAGTTCATCTCTTCTTTCAATCCACATTTTCACTTTCATCGTTATCACACTCAGCTTTACATTGGTACTCCTTTAAGGATTCTGGAGCCTTTCTCTGTCTTGTAGGATATCTTCTTTGTTCCTGTTCTGTCTCAGTGGTATCTGTCTGGGTCTGACCTGCCTCAGTTGTCTGATCAACACTGGACTTTTTACTTTTCTTGTCCTGTCCCTGATCACTACTGACTATGTTTGGTGCTCCATCTTTGCAACTCTCAATGTCATCCCAAATGTCTTAACTTGTCTAAGTCTGGCTGTCTGTGCTAGCTTTAATGATAAATTTTACCAGCCTATGTTTCAGGACTTTTCCTGTCTCAGGATAGTACACGTTATATGCTGCACTATATTTATCATAGCCAATGAAAATCCCTTTGTCTCACCTAGAATCCAGTTTCTTTTTATCTTGTTGATATATGTAACATTCAAAGCCAAATATTTGAATGTTTGCTAGGTTGGGTGTTTTCCTGTGAAAACACAGTAAGGTGTCTGTTCCAACCGTTTACTGTAGCACTTGTTGCGTATTTGGGCTGGTGTCTGCACTGCATATGTCCATATTTGCTTTAGAAGGTTACTCTCTAACAGCATGCATCGTGACATCTCAAATAAAGTTCACCAACCTCTTTCCAAAGTTCCATTTTGGTGAGGTGAATAGGGTGCACTTGTCTCATGCCTTATCCCTTTGTTCCTAAGTAATGACTGGAACTCCTGTCCGGTAAACTCTGTGCTGTTTTCGGATCTTATGCATTTTATCTTTCCATATCGAGCTATATCTGCAATTAATTTTTCTGTAGCTTTTGTAGTGTCACTTTTTGCCTTGAAAAAGTAGGGAAAAATCATCCCACTGTAATCATCGATAAATGCTACTGCATATTTGTATCCATCTTTATCTGTTGGCTCTATACGGCTGCATAGAACTGTGTGTACTAGTTCTAGTACAGTGTTGGCCTTTGCATCTGCCTGACTGTTCCTGCTCTGTGTAAACTTGCCCTGTGTGCATATTTCATAGTTTTGATTTGACCTGTCAAGTTTCCCTTTTATGGACATCCCTTCAACCACTTTTTCCAGTTTTGCAACATCATCGAAATTACAATGACCAAGTATCCAATGCCAGGTTTGAATGTCATGGCAACCATAGACCTCATTAACATTTTCATTCCCTACTGTGCTAAGGTAATATAGCCTACCATACACATCCATCTTGAACTTGGTCCCATTCGTGTGGATCAGCCAGTCATCGCCATCTTTGACGCGAACCTCTGCACTGCTGGCAGCTGCAGCTTTGACTGAAAAGATGTTTTGTGGAAATGATGGTATATAGAGTCACAGTCAACCATGAGACCAATCTTATTTCCTTTCTTAGAAGGACAATCGCTCATCTTGAAGAAACAGAAAGATGTTGGCTTTGCCTCCGCCTCTTCGTCAGCTTTCTTCACATGGTCACGGCCTCGTCCTCGACTGTGCCCTCTTCCTCGCGACGGTGTGTCTCATCTTCGGTCCTCTCGTCTCACCTGGGATACGTCAGAGCATATCCTGGCCATGTGTCCCTTTTTACCGCAGTTGTAATACTCTATATCAGCCAAGTCCTTTTTCTTTTCTCGCCCTCTCTCACACGGACTCGTGGCTCTGCAAGTTTTCATTACATTGTCTTTTTCAGTAACATCACTCATTCTGTATTTTCAGTACTCTCATAACTTCGGAGTTTTGTTTTAAACTCACTGAAAGTTATGTCATCATTTGTCTGTGTGATGTGCATGACAAATGGCTTGTATGAATCTGGTAGCCTTTTTACTACCATGGCTCTTTGGAGACCGTCACTTATCTGTTCGTCGGCTCTTCTCAATGACGTGAAAATAGTCTCTGCTCGGATGATATAATTGGTGACTGTCTCAATACTTGCCATGTGGAGTGAGGAAAGTTCACAATACAAACTCACAACGCGGGGTTTGTCTTTTCCTGCGTAATGTTCACAGAGAATCTCCAGCACTTTTCTTCTGTTTCGCTTTGTGTCCCTCATTATCAGTGACAAGCTCTTGTTGTCAAGACACTGCACCAACTCTGCATATGGCTCTCCATTCGTTCTTTCAACCTCATGGAGGGCTTCTTCATCCTCGTCATCTATGTTTGGCTCCTCCAGGATAACATTTCTGAGGTCGCGCAACACCATGTGCGCCAGGAACCTTGTTTCCCTTAGTTCGTAATTTTTCTCATCCCCGTCGAATAAAACTCTGAACCACCTTTGGCCTGTTTGACTGGGCCCATAACCTGTAGCATTAGACATCTTTGCAACAATCTATCATGGTTGCAGTCACCAGCGTGGTAAATATTCACAGGAGAAAAAGTCAAATGGCTCCATCTTTCTTCTTAGCCCGGGAATGCGTGCGAACCGTTCGTGCACATTCGCAGCTACATCCGGGTCCATGTAGGCACACACATTTCAGCATGACGTCACCTATAAGGTCCCACAGTTGACAGTACATGTCAGAGCACAAAACCAACTAGGAAGTCAAAGGAAATGTCTGTAGCTCTCCGAGACAGGACTGTCTGAATTCACTATCTGGGGAAGGATACAGAAACATTTCTGCTGCTTTGAAGGTCCCAGTGAGCACAGTGGCCTCCATCATCCTTAAATGGAAGAAGTTTGGATCCACCGGGACTCTTCATAGAGTTGGCTGCTCGTCTAAATTGAGCGATCGGGGAAGAAGGGGCTTAGTCAAGGAGGTGACCAAGAACCCGATGGCCCTTTTTTCAGAGCTCCAGCATTCCTTTTTGGAACCTTCCAGAAGGACAACCATTTGCAGCAATCCACCAATCAGACCTATATGGTAGAGTGGCCAGGCGGAAGCCAATCCTTAGTAAAAGGCACATGACAGCCTGCTTGGAGTTTGCCAAAAGGCACCTGAAGGACTCTCAGACCATGAGAAACAAAATTCTCTTGTCTGATGAGACAAAGATTGAACTCTTTGGTGTGAATGCCAGGTGTCATGTTTGGAGGAAACCAGGCACTATCCCTACAGTGAAGCATGATGGTGGCAGCATCATGCTATGGGGATGTTTTTCAGTAGCAGGAAATGAGAGACGAGTCAGAAATGAGGTAAACATGAATGCAGAAATGTACAGAGACATCCTGGATGAAAACCTGCTCCAGAGTGCTCTTGACCTCAGACTTGGGCCCTAAGCAGACAGCCAATATATCAAAGGAGCGGCTTCAGGACAACTCTGTGAATGTCCTTAAGTGACCCAACCAGAGCCCACACCTGAATCCACACCAAAAGTATAGAGCAAAGTGCATCAGTACATATGTACACATATCTGATTTTTTTTTTTTTTTTTTAGTAAATTTACAAAAAAAATACGTTTAAAAACCTTGTCACATGTTGTCATTATGGGGTGTTGTGAGTACAATTTTGAGGGGGAAAATGAATTTACTGCATTTTGGAGTAAGACTGAAAAGTGCTGTGAATACTTTCCGGATGCACTGAAAATGGCAAAATGTTGCTTTCAAGAGTCTTCCTGCAAGTATCACTGAAGGGTTTAGATACAGTGCAGAGTAAGTCATTTCTTTGAAAAAAGGAGAAAAATGCAGTTTAAAGCTATAGGGACGTTCAAATTTCATAAAACTGAAAATAAAATAGTTTCTACCAAAATCCAAGCATTATAAGGTAGGTTATTTTTGTAACATGTTGCAAAATTACAGCTCATTATAATGAAGAAGACATATTTATCTGGGGTGAAATTGCAGAGTGAATATTGTCTTTTTCATCATCACCATCATGCAGACTAACTACTGAAGGAAGGGAGTGTGTGCATGCATGAGATTTTGAGATTACCTGTGACTAATCTTACATTAACTTCTGTAAGATATCTTGTAGATCACTTGCAAATCTGCCAGATGTTGGTCATAAAGCGCCTTGGGGCAACTGTTTGTTGTGATTTGGTGCTATATAAAAAAATTGATTGATTGATTGATTGATTGATTGATTGATAGCATCTGATTTCTTGAATTTCTCCCCCTCAGGTGTTGAAATTCTAACTTGTTTCCAGACAGCATGAATTTTGATCATATTGGCAACATAATATTATGAATCACTTATCTAAATGCTAAGGAATAAAATTATACTGGTGCCAAAGAAAATTATTTTTATGACTTAAATTTTAAGAAAACCCAGCAGCACTATACCTTTAACTGAAACTGACCTTTGTCACCATTCTTGCTGTTTTTATCCCATAACTCCATAGAATTCAGTCACAGATAGTCCAAACTATATATTTTTGGAATCTTTATGATCAGACAAATACTGTGGTATAGTTTTCAATATGATTGGAGCATCTTTTAATTTTGACCCCTGTGTAATTCTTCAATTGACCCCCGCTTGACCGCCGATTGAAAATTCAAGTGGCCAATCAGTTTTTTCAAAAGAGAAATGTCTAAAGAGTATTTGTGCTGAATTTGATGCATTTATCACTATTTGAATGATTGTTTCAGTTATCTGCTGCAGTAATTGTTTTTTCTCTGAATATGTAAAAGCTCAAAAAAAAGGATAAATCATTTATGAAAACACTTTTTGTGGGAAGTGATGGTCTAATGGTTAAGCATTGAGCTTCAGACCAGAGGATCCTTGGTTCAAACCCCACCCTGACTGGAAAATCATTGGGCAAGGTCCTTAATCCCCAAGTTGCTCCTGGTGTGTAGTGAGCGCCTTGAATGGCAGCACCCTGACGTGAGTGTGTTTGTGTGAATGGGTGAATGTGAGGCATCATTGTAAAGCACTTTGAGTATCTGATGCAGATTGAAAAGCGCTATTAATGCAGTCCACTTTTTTACCATTTACAGATTAGCAAATTGGGTTGGAGCCTGGAAATTTTTAAAGTGTTATAAAACTGGGTGTTTTTGGTTTTGGCACAGGTATACACTCAGAGTTCTCTTTTAGTTTCTGTTGTATTGGGGGGCGGGGTTGTGCTAGAAATGCTGTGATGAAGGTGTGTGAAGCAGGTTGTCGTTTGTTGCTGTGTTGTGGTGAAATGCTTCATGTTTCTGACAGAATTAGCAACATCTCTGAGCTGTTTCCTGTCCCAAACTTCCACCTCAGCAGTGGGGTGACCGGGGGGGGGAGACAAGATTATCTGGGAAATTAGCTTGTTCACTGGAGTATGACATGATCATCACCTCCCATTTCATACCTAACGCTCCGCGCTGAACAATGATCCGCTTAGCCACACGTTGTTACTAAGCAGCTGGCATTCTCTGCAAATCATCTTATTTACAAGTTGTCTCTGAGGCGGGGGCCGAGCCTGGAGGATAATGTCAACTTTCCTGTTCGCTTATCGACAGGCCGGCTTCTCCTAGTCATTTTGTAAGAGCGAGTTTTTCTGGACTCAACCTGCAGCTTTCAGTTTGTCCGCCCCATTACACACTGACCTTCAGACTGATGCCGACATCACACATCACACAAAGTGCAAAAACAAACTGATGCCTTCAGACACACAAACACATGCTTCTGCTGGACTTTCATTTTAACGCTGTCAAATTCAGTTCATTGCATTCATTTCCATAAAGTGGTCTACTTTTCTGGCCCTTTTTTCCATAATGCTGTTTGTCTAAAAGGGTGAATACTCGACTTTCCACACAGCTGTTAAAAGCCATCAGCAAATGCTACGCAATTTGTTTCCAAAAGGACTTTTAGACACAACATATTTGTGAAATTGGGCATCGGATTGCACCTGTTGGCTGTGATTAATGGGGCATGTATCATGCAGTCAATCAGTGAGTCCACAAAAGAAAAACTGCTGCATATTCAGCTCTGAAATCTTGGATTCCTGTAGATCAGAGATCATGTTGAACATAACCATTTGCAGTCATTCTTATATATATTAATTTAAGTATGAATGCTGCACAGTGAAACATGTCTGGGTTTGGTTGGGCATGCATGTGTAAAGTCAAACTTTCCGTAATGATCTTTATGCCCCCACTTAAAGTTGGCAGCGTTATGCGTTGGCAGCAGACTGCCATCTGTAAACTTTTCATTTCTGCACAATAGTTAAAAAGCACCTCATCTGACCACCATTTCTTGGTGGTGCTCTGGTTGAGGCTAGAGGAAGGTTTCTTTAAAAATAGCTATCATCCGTTATCCATTATAGCCACTACATACACATTGCCACATTGCTGACTTCCAGTTACCTGCGATAACTAAAGATGACCTTGTCTGATTAGAACCATTTCTGGTGGTGTATGGGGGAGTCAAGCAGAAGGTTCCTGATAAAAATGGGGGGGTCAATACTAGGGTTGGGTATCGATAACCGGTTCTTTTCAAGAATCATTAAGAAATTATTCGATCCATGGACATCAATAGCCTTTTTATCGGTCCTTCAGAGCGCCCGTTGTTTTTGAGGGTGTTTATCGGGAAAGCTATAATTTATCTACATTGATTGCAGACCCTGCAGTGGGTCTGTAATCAACCGCTTCTGTAACGGCTCCGCTTTGAAGCATGAAACAATGAAGCAGTGCTCCGACCCGCTGCTTCGTTGGTTCTCTGTTCATTGCTTTTCAGAAGCGACAAGTTCGCTTCTTAACCCCTCTCAAAGCCATTAAAAGATGTCAATCATGAGTCACTTTTGTGTAGATTAAAGTCAATAACTGCGACTCTTGTCTTGTTGCAGGCAAGAAACGACAATTATCCTCCGTTCCGTTTGTATCCCTCCAAACACTGCACCGCTCTCTGCCGATTCAAGTTAGAGTCCGGTCGGAATTAATAACTTCAAAACAAATCACCGTTTTAAATCAAATGACACCTCTTTCCAAACATTGTAATACAGACAACAAACCAAAACATTTTTGTTCTCCCAAAATGAGACCTCATCCGTGTTTTATGAATTACATCCTGACGTGCAGCGCAGCCCAGCTCAGAGGCTATATGTATGGAGTTGCATTTATATCATTAATATCTGAAAGTAAATGCTTTCGACAAAAACTACAGATTTTGTTTATTTCTATTTATTTCTATTTATGTCTAGGATCCAGTGACAATGTACAGATTTTATTGATTTTTGTTTATGTCCAGAGATCAAGGATCCAGTGACCAATTTCATATTTATTTACTTTAAGACTCAATAAAATGTTGTTGACATAGAAAACCTGTAAAGCCTACTTTTAGTAGACAAAAAAATTCACAGAAGGTATTGATAACGGAATCAATAAGGAATAGTCAGAAATAATAATAATCAGAACTGATAATGGCATTGATATTGATTAAATCTTATCAGTACCCATCCCTTGTCAATACACTGCAACATACCAATTATAAAGTAGCAATTTTTTCATTTCCAGTTTATTTTCAATTTATTTCAATAATACAGTGCCAAATCACAACAAAGCTGCCTCAAAGATCTTGCCAACCCCTAGAGCAAGTACACAGGTGAAAAACTCTCTCTGATGATGTTGAGGAAGAAACCTCAAGCAGACCAGACTCAGAGGGGTGACCCACTGCTTCGGCCATTCAAACAGTTATGAGGTTTTTACAAAGTTTTTACAAAGCTGAAGAAACAGATGCAGATGTTTAAAACACTTTCGAATGATTCACCTCCTTCAGACACACTGATATCAGAATTCTGCCATTCCTGAACACCACGGCCAACATGAAGATAAAGGACTTCAGTGAGTTTCCTAACAGGGAATCGAACTGTCGACTGCCTCTTCACAGACCTGCCCCTCTCACCTCCTTGCCACCACCACCTCCCTGTTTAATGACAATGACAGTGTTTCAGTCCACTGAGTCTTCCAGTTGACTCTTAAGCCCCCGTCATACATGCCAAGAATGTGCAGGAACCAGGCCGACACGGCAAATACAGCCATAATCAGATGCAGCCGGGAGGGAAAGAGGCGTGGTCAGCAGTGTCAGAACATAGCCACATTACCTCATCCACACCTGCATGATCACATCCAAAGCGTATGTAGGTAGATGACACAGGTAGATGACACAGACTGCCGTCAGATGGCCATAAAAGGCACTGAAGACTGCCTGATGTCCAAACGTCTGCATGGCAAACACGGAACAGGAGTGGGAGGGAGCGCTGTGTTCCTTCCTTTGCACAGTTCCTGCAGGTACTGAACATCAGAGTACAACCAACGTATGGACCGGACTCACGCCATATGTGTCCAAGCCGGCATCAGTGCGGTTACTCACTCAGTCAGGCAATCACACCGCTGCTCGTCCTCTCCTTCCCAGCACTACTGACCTCACGTGCGTGTGCATGCGTAGAGCAGGTGCTGGACTGATGACATGATCGCTGGGTGTGTGTGTGTGGTCATAACGGCTGAATAAACCGCTATGCGTGCACACATGTGCGCCGTTGTCAGCTACTGGACGCTGCTGGCAGTGGGCCATGCTGTCCCATGCATCAGACGCAGCCTTTCCTTTTGGCTCACTTCAGCAGCACAACGCAACTCTGTACACCGCGATGGTTGGATTATCACATGGGATTTATTTCTGCTGTGGTTGATTCCAACACACAGCAGCCAGCTGAGAGGATCATTTCAAATGCTGTTATGACACCGTCAGAATATGTAGATTGCGTTGAGATGATGCACAAACTGCACACAGATCGCTGTCAGATTTGCGTCCCATCTCAACGGTGCCAAGAGTGTTTTGAACATGTGCAACACACTTGGGACAGCCAAGCGAATGGGACCAAATATGTAGACTGCCCTGAGATGGCTCTCCATCCATCTTCAGACTGCACTTCAATACTTCCCGACTGTGGCTGAATGTGTCATTCTGATGCTATTCGGCCTCAATCGGCATATGTGTGGCGGGGGTATTAACACCTGCATTTGATCTTTCAGGGATCAGGATCAGGTCTGTGGTTTTCTTCTGTCAGACACAAAACCCAAACACCAGCACTCAGCCTGTTTATCATCTCATAATGTCTGTGATTGGTCCAAAGATACTTTATTAGAATTCATTAAAGGCCTCAGTCTGATATTGTTTGAAAAGTGTTTTGTTTTGGGTTTTTTAAAGCTCCAGACTGAAATCCAGTCTTAGTCTCTGTCTGTCTGTCTGTCTCTCTCTCTCTCTCTGTCTGTCTGCATGTCTGTCTGCCTCTGTCTCTCTGTCATGAAGTCAGACTGTTACAAATGAACCATCAAAAAACATCCCCTTCAAATTGTAAGCGGAAGCAGAATCAGATGGCGTGGACGGCGGTGATGTCAGTGTGTGAAATGCAGCGAAGGCCGTTTCCAGATTGGCTGTGTTGTTGGAGAACAGGTGATCCCACTCCATCTCCCACGCAGCTGCTTTCAAACTCATTCCCTCTGAGGTTGTTTTTGCCTCAGGCTGTTGGCAGAATTACTCAAAAACTTAACAACCTATTTTAATGAAACTCTGTGCAAATATTGGTTGTTAGAAAAGCAAAACAACATTTAATTTTAATGATGAGAGATTTTTAAGTGAAGCGCTAGCCGCTGTATGCAGAAATATTTTGTTCTGCAGATTTAAAAGACATCCTCAAGAATGTTTTCAGGACTTTTGGCCAAGAGGAGAAGAAACTCATCTATGGTGGTCAAATGTACATAATGACATGTTGAAAGTTGCAGATTACAGAACTTTTTAACGAGCTTCATCTTAAAAACGAATATTAGGGCCCCTTCAAACATAACACGATTGACGCCGACTAGTGCACGAAGGAGGAATTGCATGCCATTCATGAAAAATCGGAGCTGCCTCCAACACCTCGTACACCTGTCGCTACAATTATTCATGCACAACAGTGGCTGAAAGACAGAGAGTGCCCTGTGAGAGCCCATTTGATCCATCTTGTGGCAGGTGTCGGCCAAATTCCAGGTGGTCACCGACAGCAGCAGCTGTAGAGATGTCTGGTCCTGGACGTCACGGCTGGGGAACACGTACTGTGTTTTGACGGACATGGCATTACAACTGTCCACTGTGACATGCGTGTGTCTGCTTGCTGTCCGACGTGGACATAAATAAACACATATATTGCCGTTACAACAGGCTGCAGTGAGCGAGCGCACGGTGCACACATTGACAGGTTGTCCCAGGTGAAATGGACCGTCAGATCATGACAGGCAATCTGAATGTCATGTCATCCACGTGAGCTCTGTTCCACATGATGTTGTGTTTGTCTCGCACGAGTGTGCACAAAACTATCACCGGTGTGTTGTGCACTCCTGTGCAGCTGTGCGTCCCTCGCGACAGCAGGTGGAATATTGTGTGGTTCCCCATTTTGTATTTGGTTCACAGATTTTCTTCCGGTTTCTGTGTCTTTCGTGTTATGTGTGAAGGGGCCCTTAACTTTATTGCCGAAAACACTGAGCTGCTGTTTGTCATGCCCCTTCTCCACCCACATCAGTCCTGCAGATGGTGTGGGTGTGTCATAACAAACAGGCTGTTGGAGGCGTGTCTCATAGACCAAGTCCATATAAGTAAATCTGTTACATATGTCACAGATCACTAAAATGAGACATTTCACATCTAAATTAAATTTAAAGTAGAAGAACTTCTACATGGACAAACAAGAAAACTGCAACTTTAAAAGGCAATGAAAACAAATTTTACTATCATGATCTCCAATTCCAATGATGTTGGGACGTTGTGAAAAATGTAAATAAAAACAGAATACAATGATTTGCAAATCCTCCTCAACCTATATTCATTTGAATACACCGCAAAGACAAGATATTTAATGTTCAAAGTGCTAAACTTTATTGTTTTTGTGCAAAGATTTGCTCATTTTGAAATGGATGCCACCAACACATTTCAAAAAAGCTGGGACAGTGGTCTGTTTACCACTGTGTTACATCACCTTTCCTTCTAACAACACTCAATAAGCGTTTGGGAGCTGAGGACACTAACTGTTGAAGTTTTGTAGGTGGAATTCTTTCCTATTCTTGCTTGATCTATGTCTTCAGTTGTTCAACAGTCCAGGGTCTCCGTTGTCGTATTTTGCATTTCATAATGCGCCACACATTTTCAATGGGCGACAAGACTGGATTGCAGGCAGGCCAGTATAGTACCCGCACACTTTTACTACAAAGCCACACTGTTGTAACATGTGCAGAATGTGACTTGGCATTGTCTTGCTGAAATAAGTTGGGACGTCCCCGAAAACGATGTTGCTTGGATGGCAGCACGTGTTGCTCCAAAACCTGGATGTACCTTTCAGCATTGATGATGCCATCATAGATGTGTAAGTTGCCAATGCCATGGGCACTAACACACCCCCATACCATCACAAATGCTGGCTACTGAACTTTGCACTGGATTTCAAATGAGCTCGGGCCCAGAGAAGGCAGCAGCGTTTCTGGATGTTGTTGATGTATGGCTTTCACTTTGCATAGTAGAGTATTAACTACACTTGTAGATGTAGCGATGAACTGTGTTAACTGACAATGGTTTTCTGAAGTGTTCCTGAGTCCATGCGGTAAGATCATTTACACAATGATTCGGTTTTTAGTGCAGTGACAGCTGAGGAATCGTAGGTCACAGGCATTCAGTGTTGGTTTGCTGCTTACATGTCGAAGGTTCTCTAGATTCTCTGAATTGTCTGATTATATTATGGACTGTAGATGATAGAATCCTTAAATTCCCTGCAATTGAACATTAAGAAACATTGTTCTTAAACTGTTGGACTATTTTTTCATGCAGTTGTTCACACAGTGGTGATCCGCTCCCCATCTTTGCTTGTGAATGGCTGAGACTTTGGGGGATGCTCCTTTTATACCCAATCATGACAGTCACATGTTTCCAATTAGGTGTCTTTGAGCATTCATCAACTTTCCCAGTCTTTTATTGCCCATCCCAACTTTTTTGAAATGTGTTGCAGGCATCCATTTCAAAATGAGCAAATCTTTGCACGAAAACAAAAAAGTCTATCAGTTTGAACATTAAATATCTTATCTTTGTGGTATATTCAGTTGAATATAGGTTGAAGAGGATTTGCAAATCATTGTATTCTGTTTTTATTTACATTTTACACAACATCCCAACTTCACTGGAATTGGGGTTGTAATTGTAAATTTAAAACTCAGTATTTTGGTTAAAAAATATGAATTGATCTATCTTAATTATCTCTGAATACATTTTAAATTAACATGCCATCATTTGACTTAAGAATCAAAGTTTTGACATCACTGCAAACTACACTGATTTTTGCAACATATGTAATCCCTTTGAGCAGTTTGCCCTCTTGACATTCTGAGGATTTCCAACATCTTTTACAAGTTGTTGGACATGGTAGCTACTGATACTGTGAGTGCTGTGTGTAGTGGGGTTAGGGTCTCTGACTTCTTCTCCTACACTGTTCAGTGCTTGAGAATGTGTGCATGTTTGCGCACATTCTCTCCACATGCAAAACATTTTGCGATGACACTTCCAGGGGTCCGTAAAAATGCCTGTTTTTACAAATAAAAAAATGGAATATTTTACAAAAGCACATTTAAACACCAACACACGACAGACGTCACATTAACGTGTTGGTTTACATAATGAATGACTGAACCAATCAGTGTTTAGGAGAGGCAGCTTTACCCAGAATCCTTTGCGATCTGTCTCTTTGTTACAAAACCTCAGAATTAGTGCATTATTCAATATTAAAAGATCTATGTTATATTTTAACTTTGTACAAATGACAGAATTGACATTAATGGAGTTACTCTATCGGTATTAATGTTATTTATAAATCAACACCATAACTCAATATGACTTTATTTTTCAAGACTTCCGCACGACCAGAGCTTTGTAATTGATAGAGAGCTGGCTTTACGGCTGCTCTTAGGGTGCTGCTGTGCTGTAATTTCAAATTTATTCATTTATATAGCGCCAATTCACGACAAAATCGTCTCAAGGCGCTTCACAACATAAAAAACAATTAAAAATTTAAAACACAATAAAAACAACCATAAATGAAAGACAGCAGTAAAAGAATACAAGATTAAAAACACATCATAACACTAATGATAAAACAGGGAAAATAAATGAGTCTTTAAACGTGATTTAAAGGTCTCCACAGTGTCCGACTGCCGAATGTGTGCCGGCAGATCGTTCCACAGAGCAGACTTTTTATTCACCCTGGGAACACACAGAAGTCCTGCACCCTGAGAACGCAGGGCCCGAGCTGGTACATAGGGGCTTATCAAGTCAGCCAGATAGGGAGGTGCAAGTCCATGAACAATTTTATAAACTAAAATCAGTACTTTAAAATCCGATCTTGCAGAAACAGGAAGCCAGTGCAGGGACGCCAAGATTGGCGTAATGTGGTCAAACTTTCTGCTCCGTGTCAAAAGTCTGGCAGCAGCATTCTGAACCAATTGAAGACCCCTGATCCTGGACTGCGGTAAGCCAGAGAATAGAGCATTACAATAATAAACAAGTAATACAAGGTCTTGTAATAAACAAGACCTTCCAGCAGGGGCCGAATGTTGAAAGAAAAGGGTGGTCTCTGTGCTCAGACCGCTGTAGTAAACAAGAGCTACCAGCAGGGGCAGACTGTTGAAAGAAAAAAGTGTGGTCTTATTGTTTGGATTTGTTGTTATTTTTAATATTATTAGAAGCTATTAATTTTGTTTTACTAGTAGTTGTAAATGTGCCAGAGATAATATTGGAATTTATCTGTACCTTCGATACATTTTTGGGTGGTTTGTTTTATCTTTATCGAAGATAACTTTTCAGTTATCTGATTATCTGTTATCAAAGTTAATTTTTTGGTTATCTGTGCCCACCACTGACTGGGTGTTGGGTTGGGTTATGGAAACCAGCAGCTTAGGTACATTTATTGGCAAGGAAAGGTTTACTGATCTTGAATTTGCAAATGATGCTGTGATCTGGTTCCTCTGACTGCAGTACTTCAGATGCTCAGTGTGGATTCGGAGTGTGTTCATCAAGTATAAGATCTAGGCTTCAATGACTTTCATGAGAATGTATGTGTATGCAGTGAAAGTGTTGAACTTGTAAAGATATTCACTTATCTCAGCAGTTCAATTGTGTGCCTGGATCCTCTGTCTTTGAGATTAAAAGATGAGTGGAAAGAGCTTATGGAATCATGAGGTTGCTGGACAGAATCTTTATGGCACTGGTGCTTCCTGTCTTGCTTGTATGGTTATGAAACTTAAGGCAATGATTGAATGTCTTTGGTACCACATAGGTGTCTTCAGAGGATCTTTGTTTACCACTGGAATGACTTTGTGTCAAACATACATGCATTGTGATGGAACTCCAGCTTCACCTGGCTCTAACAGTTAGATGGCTATTTTTGAGAGGATGGAAGGACCAGTTGTCTATCAGGGTAGTTGTTATCCACAACCTAATACAGTTTCATAGCGTGGTGGATGTCTACAGCCCTAACTTGACCTTCTTAAACAGCAAGGAATAAACTAACCAATCCCACGCATTGACCTTCTGCCCAGATTTCTTTGGTCCAAAGCCCTGAAGTGTGAGCTCAGTAGGTGAACTCGGGCAGTGTCACCAGTAATGCTGGAGTTTCTTCAGACTGGCAGTGAAGAGGGAGTAAAGTTATTCATTTAATAGTTAAATTATATTCCAACCATCAAATCTGTGGTGATGACTTTGGAAACACTGAGCTCTCAGGTATAAGTGAATGAATGGAATTTCCTATCCTGAATGTGGAGACTCAAAGTCTGAGGCAAAGTGGGGTATTCTTTTGAATGGGAAGAATTCAGCATGGAGCCACTTGACCTTCATGATGACAGAAGTCAGCTTAGGTGGTTTGGGCTTCTGACAGGAGGTCTCCAAGCAGCTAAGTCTCACTGTTTTTTTTTTTTTTGTTTGTTTGTTTGTTTGTTTTGTTTTGGGTTTTTTTTTTTTTTTGTGCTCCCGTCATGAAAAGTGCCCCAAGTTCATGACACATTTTTTTTTTTACATTTTGTTATTTATAATCCTCCACTTCTCCTAACTCTAACCATAACCACAACGTTAGTGTCTACCCTCCGCTAACCCCAACCATAACTCCCCCAGACCCCTCCCCTGTCACCCCACATTTCATGCCCCCGTCACAAAATGAATTTGTGCCACCTCACAAAAAGTGCCCCATTTTTGTGCCCATGTCACAAACCCATAGATTAATGCACTTTTCATAATGCACAAACTGCCGTGAGGCTGGGTTGTCCCCAAGACATCTTCCTCTGGACACTTTCAAGCATATCTACATGGGAAATGTTGGCACATTTTGCAACCCTTTGGGAGAAGCTGGAGGGTGTGGAGTTGAGTACCTGGACGACCACAAGACCCAGACCCCAAAAAACCTGAGAAATGAATTGATGAACAGTCTTTTAGTTACATCTAGTATTTTTTCTTTGAATGTCTTCCTGTTGTTTATGTATCTCATGAATATGACATAGTATGTCATAACTCTGTATTTCATGATTCAATCAATTTTTTTATATAGCGCCAAATCACAACAAACAGTTGCCCCAAGGCGCTTTATATTGTAAGGCAAGGCCATACAATAATTATGTAAAACCCCAACGGTCAAAACGACCCCCTGTGAGCAAGCACTTGGCCACAGTGGGAAGGAAAAACTCCCCTTTAACAGGAAGAAACCTCCAGCAGAACCAGGCCCAGGGAGGGGCAGTCCTCCGCTGGGACTGGCCGGGGCCGAGGGAGAGAACCAGGAAAAAGACATGCTGTGGAGGGGAGCAGAGATCGATCACTAATGATTAAATGCAGAGTGGTGCATACAGAGCAAAAAGAGAAAGAAACAGTGCATCATGGGAACCCCCCAGCAGTCTACGTCTGTAGCAGCATAACTAAGGGATGGTTTAGCGTCACCTGATCCAGCCCTAACTATAAGCTTTAGCAAAAAGGAAAGTTTTAAGCCTAATCTTAAAAGTAGAGAGGGTGTCTGTCTCCCTGATCTGAATTGGGAGCTGGTTCCACAGGAGAGGAGCCTGAAAGCTGAAGGCTCTGCCTCCCATTCTACTCTTACAAACCCTAGGAACTACAAGTAAACCTGCAGTCTGAGAGCGAAGCGCTCTATTGGGGTGATATGGTACTATGAGGTCCCTAAGATAAGATGGGACCTGATTATTCAAAACCTTATAAGTAAGAAGAAGAATTTTAAATTCTATTCTAGAATTAACAGGAAGCCAATGAAGAGAGGCCAATATGGGTGAGATATGCTCTCTCCTTCTAGTCCCCGTCAGTACTCTAGCTGCAGCATTTTGAATTAACTGAAGGCTTTTTAGGGAACTTTTAGGACAACCTGATAATAATGAATTACAATAGTCCAGCCTAGAGGAAATAAATGCATGAATTAGTTTTTCAGCATCACTCTGAGACAAGACCTTTCTGATTTTAGAGATATTGCGTAAATGCAAAAAAGCATTCCTACATATTTGTTTAATATGCGCTTTGAATGACATATCCTGATCAAAAATGACTCCAAGATTTCTCACAGTATTACTAGAGGTCAGGGTAATGCCATCCAGAGTAAGGATCTGGTTAGACACCATGTTTCTAAGATTTGTGGGGCCAAGTACAATAACTTCAGATTTATCTGAGTTTAAAAATGATGACATTTACAAGTTGTAGATTTGATTTTCTGTGGGTTTCTTGTTGCTTTCAGTTGCTGTGTGTCTCACAAGGGCATCCACAGAAGACACCTCGTCCTTATGCATGCTTATCAGTGCTGCTTTGGTTCATCACCAGTGACCCTGAAGGACATTTTTGGGTGATGACTGAATGAATGAAAACCAAATGTCATTTACCATTATTCACGTTTTCATGAGTCATTAGCTGAGGTTGAACGCAGCCAGTAAGATCACCTCCACCGTCTCCACTGACTGTGCAGAGATGCTTTCTGAACTAGAAAAAAAATCCACTCAGTCGTGTTCAGCAACACGTCCCGTGGAACCCAACAACAGTCACGCAATGGAAACCTGTGGACCAACGCATTCATCAACACATGAGCAGCTGCTGGCTACAAAAACACACCTCAGAAAAATAAAGGAGGAGGACTAAAGGCAATGACAAGTCTGAGAGACACAGTCAGTCTGCTCACAACGTCACACACAGGACTCTGAAAGGATGGAACATCAGCACGCCATCTGTCTGTCTACCTACCTACCTACCTGTCTGTCTGTCTGTCTGCCTGTTTGTGTGTGTCTGCCTCCCTGCATGCTTTTGTTTTGTCACAAAAATGGGGAGCTTTTGGTGATGCTTTTTTATTATTTTACTATTTATAATTCTCGCCCTTCTCCTAACTCTAACTCTAACCATAACGTAAGAGTCTCCCTTCCCCGAACCATAACCTTAACCCCCCCCCCCCCCCCCCCGTCACCCTCCATTTCATGCCCTCGTCACAAAAAGCACCTCATTTTTGTGATGATATCACAAAGCCATTGATTAATTGACTTTTCCTAATGCCATCACGAACATCCATGAGACTGGGTTGTGTGTCTGCCTGCCTGTCTGTGTGTCTGTCTGTCTGCCTGTGTGCGTGTGTCTGCCTGTGTGTGTTTGCCTGTCTGCCTGTTGTTGATAGTTGTAGTATTCACTATTCTATGTCTGATTTTCTTAGCACTAACACTCTGACATAAATTAGAAAGTGATAGCAATAAAAATCAAGATAAACTTTGTGTTGTTTGTGTGTCTGTATAATGCTGGCTGATTTTAATCTCATCCACTTTACTGTGGGTGGTCAGTTAAATTTTATTCAGTCCAAATAAAACACAGGACATGTGGAATATTTTAATTTACAGAATGATGCAGCCATAAAATGTGTTGGAATGTTATATTTAGTGTGACCATCATATAGGTGCAAAGATGTGACAGATCCTGTTGTTAAAATAAATCTTTTGTAACTTCAAACATAAATTTTGTGGTCAAATGGTGATTTTAAAGTTCTTCCAAAATTTATTGCATCCTCAAAATAAAAACTAGTTTTTTGTTGTTGTTTTTTGTTTGTTTGTTTGTTGCACAATATGTTGTTGTTGTTGTTTTTTGTTTTGTTTTGTTTTTAAATGCACATTTAAATATTAATAAAGATGTGAATGTTTTATATTTTGGACAAACATAATTTGTGGATGTTGTTGAAAGTATGATTTGACAAGGCACACTGATACATTATCACAAACACAACTCATCAACTCCTCCAACAAGATACCTGCTGCCTTTTTCCTCTTCAGTACCACAAACTTCCACATTTCTCACTGTTGCATTAGTTTTCTTTAAACCTCTATTTCTGCAGACAATCTCAGCTTCCACTCAACTCTGCAAAGTCTCTCCAACAGGTCAAAGCAGAAGGGTCAGCACGCGCCACGACAAACTTTTTAGGAACACGGGAGAAGAAAAAAACGAGGTTCTCACCGAATCTCAGGACGTGTGGCATCCCGTGAGAAAATCCCACACAGTTCCACAGCAGCAGCAGCAGAAGCCTGGCGGTGCTCCTCATCCTGGCATTAAGTGTGATCACAGAGGAAACCTTCATGGTGCTTGTGTGGACACACGATTTTATTCCCTCAATCGGTATATTCCCGGGATCTCTAGTAGACTTTCACTCCTTTAACGTGAAGCAATTAAGACGGCTGCAGGATCACGGCATGATCACTACCGGCGAGCAGGGCAACGGTTTCCCCACGTCCATTTGGCGAAAGCACTGCGTGTCCGGCTCACTGCGCCAAGAAGAAGCAGCTCTCCGACTCAGCTGAGGAAGATGATGGTGAAGGCGGGGGAGGTGGAGGTATCGGGGCGTCCATGTTAGGCAGGGCACAGCTCGAAGAAATCCATTTACTGAAAGAGACACACACAGATTGGACACCGTTACCAAAGTGCGGTGCGCGCGGAGCGGCTGTGCCGGCGGCGCGAGCTCCTCCTGCCGCACCAGCGCGCAGCATGTGACGCGGAGCCGCCGCCACAACTGGATTTCAACCTCGCCCTTTGATCCGTGTCAGCTGGACAAACTGTCCCTCACTTCCTCCCGTGTGTCGCTTCGGTTCTGTGGCCGCTGCTAGCAGCGGAGCAGTTCAGCGCACAGCCGGACAGAAAAAAATGCCCCATGTGTGAGTGCGAACAGATCGCCCGTGTGATCGGAGCCGCTCGGGCTCCGGAACGCAAAGCTGTCAGCGCGCACTCCACATGACGAATAGGCTCCGCTCGCGCGCTCCTCTCCTCCAAATGAGCACTTTTTTATTCTCTTCTCTCCCTGTGAGAAGTGAGAAACCACACAAACATCCAATGCTGCTTTGTTGCGGATGTTTTTGTGTGTCGGCCTCACGCCGTTTGAAAGGAACAAATGTCAAACTTAAAGCTGTTTTTTATTATTTATTTATCTTTATTTTCACCACATGGACTGCGGCCTCTGTGCAAACCACCATACAGACCTCCCCGGAAAGGAAAACTCACCAGTTTTTACTCTCCCCTGTTTTAGATTCATTTTTATTTAAAAGAACATTCGGTCCATGTTGGTCTCCTAGGTTCATGTATTTAAAACACGCACGGCTTTTTCAGATCATTTCCAGCTGAATTCAGGCTGTGGTAATGTGATTTTTTTTTTAATATAAGAGCTTCAGTTCAGAACACGTCTGTTATTATTCCAGGAATCAACCTTCTGTATTCATTACGAGGAAACACTCTGCACTGCAAGACAAAGAAAAGCCTCTATATTTTCCAGATACAGATAACAGAAACATTTTTTCTGCTTCTTAATATTTTTACATTAACATTAAAAGGAAATAAATTGAGGCCACATGTGTTGGAATCAGGCTTTTTTTTTTAACAGCGATTAGGTTTCAGGACCATGGACAGCGTCTCCTCTGAGGCTCTCACTGATTCTTTATCAGCGGCCGTGTGCGTGTGTGCGTGCGTGATGACACCTTAAATATAATATCACTGCACCCACACATTAACATTCATTATGAACAACACCGACATAAAAGCTCAGAATAAAATCAAAATCATACTGACATGGAACAATACTGTGGATTTTCCCCCCAAGAAAGGCGCAGTGTTTTAATGCAATTTTTTGCATGAATTTTTATGAAATTATTTTCACCAACACGTCATCCTGAGCATCATGAATTAATTTGTGAATTACAAAATGTCCATCACTGTTTTATTTTTTGTTGTTTTTGTTTTGTTTTTTTATCATATCCACAAATTTCAAATAGAGTTGTTTTTTTCCCCTTCAACTCAGCTATCAGGTCGTCCTGTGCAGAGAGAATGTGCTGTAATAATTATAATTATTATAATTACATGTGTAAAACAGATCTTCTCGTCACGCCGCTCTTTGTCCTCGGGAAAAGTGTCTCCAAGCGGAGTGAGGTCCATCCAGCGGCGCGCCTGATGATAAAGTTGATTTTTAAAATTTGGGGGTTTAAACGCGCTGCTTCGGACGCACAGACGTTCACTCATAACGTCAGTCTCCTTAGGCTCTTTTCCTGGCACAGGGAGGCGGGCTCCAAAAGGTGACCATCAGGGTCTCCCGAGGTCGGGCAGAGACGCGGGAGGTCACGGCTCAGCCTGTCTTATTAAACCGTAAACCGAGCTGTTTCTGCACATTCTTCGTGCGTCCTGTGTGCGCGTGCCACAAGAAGCTTTGCCCCTAAAAACTCACCAACGAACTTCAGACCCGAGGGGCAACGTGCGTAACAGAGCACTGTGCGCGTTCTGGTGTTCGAAACGACAGAAACGCGCCTCTTTCCAAACGCACACGCTCGGCAGATGCGCGGGCACGAAATGAACAATAATGCAATGAAACGCGTAAAGAAATGCAAAGTGTGACAGAGTGGTCTTACCTTCTGGAACAAAGAGGAGCAGCACAAAGAAGTTGATTATTCAGTGGAGGAGCTGCCTTCTCCAACACTTGCATCTGGTTTGCGCTCTGCTCCGGCCGTAGGGGAGACACGCCTCCTGTCGGACGGTAGGGCGCACTGCTTAAAGCAACAGGGGAGCCGGCACCGGAGCGGGGGACTTACCAACACCGAGCCTGCAGCTTTTCCCGGCGGAGGAGGCTGGGCGTCAGCCCGGAAAAACGCACGATCCAATCGTCCAGTCGGCGCTGACACCCGCGCGCACGGCGGCACTGCGCTCCCTGTAGCGTCCCTGCAGGGGTGAGATGACAGAAAATCACTGAATAAATGTGGTGCGTCCCTTCTTCAACACTCAAATTGGATACTGTGGGTTTGAAACAACAACAACAACAATAATCCGTCATCTCTCCACAGACTGTGCTCCTGTGGCAGCTTGCTGGTTTTTAAAAAAAGTTTATGCAATTAATTGCATGCCATTGTTTGCCAGACTGATTTTTGTTCTCTCCAAAAGGTGGAGAGGAGGATCGGAGGCATGCAGCTGTCACCGGATTTAGAACAGATTCATATAAAATATGCTGGCTCTGTGCCAAACACTCACCCCTGAAATCCAACGCTTCGTATGTTCCAACAGTGTTCTGGGCCGTTTCAGTCAGTGCTGAGCACTGTCAGAATACAAAATCACAATATTTCCTCTTTAAAGTGTAATCTAGCAGGATGTCTGAATGTAACTGTATGTGGTGTTTGATTTGACATTTTCACACTGTTATAACATGATTACATCACCCTCATACCACCTACAAATCACATCAATGATTATTTCCTTATTTGCTTTATAGGACTTGTTCACTCATTCATTACTGTAAAGTGAAAGTCACACCAGTGTTCATAAGTAAACGCATGGATCAATCACAGCTTTGAGAGAAAAATCAAGTGTCACTGTTCTAAGGAAATAAGTCAACAGTTTATCCAAGCGGTTGGCACAGGGTCGGCACACATAGACACACACACTCACACCTAGAGTCAATTTAGAGTTACCAGTTCACCTAACTTGCATGTCTTTGGAAGTGGGAGGAAGTCCGAGCCCCCGGAGGGAATCCGTACAAATTCCACACAAAAAGGACCAAATCAGAAGCCACCCATGTCTAACAGCCCACTATATACAGAACTAAAAGTTATCCAGAATGTGCATTCCTCTACCAAGGTGTCCTATGTAATGACAGTTATGTCTTGGATCAAATTCAAAATAAAATTCCTCATTTTTATTTGTACATGATCCTTCTGCTCACCAAATTTCATCAAGACCCCCTCAACATTATGAGTTAAATGCTGCTGTGTACCAATCACCACAAAAACTGAACCACTTATTTCCCAGAACATTATCTATCTGCTCCATCATTGAAATCTTTTGATTGCTTTTTGAGTTATTCTGTTAACAGCCAAACAAACAGACAAAGCAAAAAAAAAAAAAAAAAAATGAAAAAAAAAATATGAATTCCTTGGCTCAGGTAAACACAAAAATCTCCATGCAATTAAAAATCATTCAGCAATATAAAAACAAGCTGCTCCACAGTCAGTAACTCAGAAATGCTGCTTTCATCTGTTGGCTGTATTTTCAGCAGACAGTAAACCAGATATTTAGTTGTTTTCACTGAGAGACCAATGGAAAATGTTGCCACCTCTGGTCTTGAGCATGGAAACTCTGCACCATGATGGTATCTGCCTTCAAAATTGAAAAACAATAGACATTTTTACTGCCTGTCGCAGTGATAAGGGCAAACTAGATGTTGTCATATTTAATGATGTCAGTAATACCTGTGATATTACAGAGAGGAATTCATCTATAACCTCACAAAAAGTTTACTTTCCAAGGTACCATCAGAGCTAAAGCTTCCACTTAATAGCGTAGTTAGGAGAATCTGCACTGAATGTCACAAACAAGACTTCTTTAAATATGTTTATTTATTCTTACAAAGCTGCGATTCAAATAACTATATATTCTTTTAAAACTGGAGAATAAGAATTTACTACATTTCAGTTTAACATTTCCAGTTGACTGAACCTGCATGTCTTTGGATGTAGAACACCACCAGAGTGCCTGCAGGGAACTGGTGCAAACATGGGGAGAACATGTGAACATCACACTGAAAGGACCGGGGGAAGCGATCCCAGCACCTTCTTGCTGAAAGGCAACAGTGCTGACCACTAGGCCAACAAGTTTCCCTCAAGTTGTAACACATATGGCAAGTGTACATGCACTCTAAAAAATGAACCGCTGTCTCAACCACTGATCTCTATATATTAATGGATTGCTTACTGGCCAATATTTTTGAAGCAAACCGGCCACCATATTACCACTCCGAGCGTGTGTCTGTTATAATCTTCTCGCCCAGAAGAAAAAAGTGTTTACACAGGAGAGAAAAGTGAGAAAATGTTAATGCCTGTTTCAGAAAAGTGTATAAAGTGTGTAGTGAGGGGTTTTACATCCTTAAAATATCTATAATAATTGCAAAAAATAGCGCTGACGACTACGTGGATTTCGCTTATCGAAAGTATTTGTCCCAGTGAGATATGAGTAAGTGAGAATAAAAGGGAAGAAAGTGTGTCAAAGTAATAAAAGAAAGAAAGAAAATAAATCAAATAGCTGCGGTCTGCATAAGTTAGGAGTGGCAAGATGGCCGCCAGTTTGCTTCAGCAGATTGTACAGAGTGTGTGGGCCAATGAGCTATCCAGTAATATATACAGATCAGTGGTCTCTATGAGAAAAATTAACTTAAAAAAAAATCTATGCAAATTGGTACGTCACTTTTTCTCTCTTTTTTTTTTAATCAGCTTCTCAAAAAGGTCTCATGATTGTGCAGTTTTGGGCTCTTTGCCTTGATGCTGCTTTTGCTTATTTATGGATTTTTCTAGAAGGTAATCCAGATGAATTTGAATTTAACTGGATTGTTTTTCCCTTTTCTCTTTTTTTATTGGGGGGGGGGGGGGGGGGTCACTGGAGGACAAAATGCAATATCCGCCATAGAGCTGTGCATATTTTTCTGTGCACTCACTACATCATGTAATAAGCTCTGTGCAAAACACAATATAACCTTCTAATCAGTCAGCTTTCACCTCAGTATAAACCAACAAGAATTTGCCTGTATTGTTTTAGATTTTAGGCATTTGCATTGAATGTTCTTGTGTATTTGAGGGGACTTGATGATTTCTCATGGATCATTTTTGATGGACCAGAAGAACCAGTGCTTCTTTTTCCAGTTGGTAAGAAATGTAGACCATCAAAGGGCAATCATGCCTGAGAAAAAGTCAAAATAAATAACATTATTATCATTATAAATACTATTTTTACTATCATTACTGTTGTTTGTTTTGTGGCTTCTCCCATTTGTTCAAGGTCAGTACAAATCTGCATTGGGATGTGGCACAAGTTTTAGCCCAGAAGCCCTTCCTGGTGCAACTGCAGTTTTACCTGAAGAAAAACACAAGCACACACACATACACACACACTGAGGATGTTCTTCCTGATGCAGCTCAATAAGTTCAGTGTACTCCAGGAGCTGCTGGTCCACTTCTACAAGTCAACAATCTAGTCTGATCTGTGCACGTCCATCATCATCTGGTTTGGTTCAGCAACCAAACAGGACAAGGCAAAAGGATCATTGGTGCCCTGCTGCCCTCCATCCAGGATTGGTACAACTGCAGGAGGAAGAAATGGGCAGGAAGCATCACTGCAGACTCATCACATCCCGATCATAACCTTTTTGAACTTCTGCCCTCTGGACAATGTTACAGGACAGTGTACCACAAAACAACCAGACACAGGAAGAGTTTCTTTCCTCTAATGAACAGTTAAATATACTGTTTTTGACTAATAAACCTTTGCCTAGAGCACATAATGAGCACTAATCAGAGTCCACACAGGTATCAAAAATCTGCATATAAGATCTGTACCACACATAATGTAAATACCATTATCCACACAGGAAATTTTGCTGAGTAAACGTTTCTAGTTCACCTAACCTGCATGTCTTTGGATGTGGGAGGAAGCCGGAAAACCCAGAGGGAAACAACACAAACACGGGGGCAACATGCACCTCCACACAGAAAGGCCACATTTTCATTTCATTTCATTTATTTATTTAAAAGGGACAACACATATTAATGAACACATAAAGTGTAAATATGTCAGATTATAGCCATGGGCTAATTTCCATCTGTAGTCCCTGACAGACTATAAGAATTAAACAATTTACAGTAAAAACACACAAACATCACAGGAGCTTACAATACAACAGACTACATTACATAGGGGTCACCAACTACTACAACAAGACACCGACTAGACAAAAGACGGGAAACAAAAGGACACTGACATGATCTGAGCATGAAGGTTAGCTTACACAAATTCAGTCAAAGGAGGACACAGTTAAAAAACAAACAAAAAAAATACATGTACAATTCAATTGGAATAAGTTAATTAAAACTGCAAGTCTAATTTCATACATTTATATATTTTAAGAACCATAACTTTAATAACAATAATTTATAAAGTGCTGTGGTGCATTGCACATTCCCTACAGTTCTTCTTAGTTTCTACAATTGAGTTCATAATGCTCACATTTTTTATTTGACTTAAGCCACTCCTTTAAGTGATATTTGAAAGCTTTAAAGATTGGAGCCTCTCTCACTGTAGTTGGCAAAGCGTTCCATTGGACACTCCCTTTGTAGGACAGAACATCTTGTGCAAAAGCTGTTTTTTCGCACAGAAACTTCACAGTCCCCTCTACTCATAGCCCTGGTGACCCTCAGACCAACTGTTCTATATTTAATATAATTTGCAAGAGGTGGAGGAGCCAACTCATGTAAAATTTTATATATTAGACAAGCATTTTTAAATTTTATAAAATTTTCAAAACTAAATAAGTTATACTTTGTTAAAATTTTGCAGTGATGATATGAAAAGGCAGGAATCAATCCTGTGCGCTTCTTGCAGTGAGGCAGCAGTGTTAACCACCAAGCCACTGTGCCACACCACTACTTTCCAGTTGCAAAAATTTTACCTTGGAAAAAAATTGCAAGGTCAAAGTCCTGTTAGAAGTGGCTTTTCATAAGCTGAATTAGATGTGATCAAATGTTAGGACTATGTACAGGCTGGGCCAATAAAATGTTACCACTTTTTTAATTGTTACAATTTCCAAAACAACAAATATTAATAATTCAGAGAATCCCTCTTGAGATGTGTGGCAACGTCATCACAAACGTCAATGTGCATGTTGAGGCTGTAATCCAAAGAAGAGGAGAGTGGACTGAACATGTCATCAGTTATTGAACTATGCAGAAAACAAGAGACATAGTGGGAAACCGTTGGTATCAAATGTTAATTTGATGCTTCTGTTACAAGTCTGAAAATACAATTTTCGAGTAAGTTCTCATTTCAAAAACGTGTGTATGATCAAAAATGCTTAT
Organism: Thalassophryne amazonica; assembly: GCF_902500255.1. Taxonomy (NCBI): domain Eukaryota; kingdom Metazoa; phylum Chordata; class Actinopteri; order Batrachoidiformes; family Batrachoididae; genus Thalassophryne; species Thalassophryne amazonica. The sequence goes on from NC_047109.1 coordinate 24,531,630, forward strand.
TGAGTGTTGTTAGAAGGAAAGGTGATGTAACACAGTGGTAAACATACCACTGTCCCAGCTTTTTTGAAACATGTTGCAGGCATCCATTTCAAAATGAGCAAATATTTGCACAAAAATAATAAAGTTTATCAGTTTGAACATTAACTACATTGTCTTTGTGGTGTATTCAATTGAATATAGGTTGAAGAGGATTAGCAAATCATTGCATTCTGTTTTTATTTACATTTTACACAAGGCCCAACTTCATTGGAATTGAGGTTGTATAACAAAATATGGCAAAGAGACAAATATACAAAAAACTTCATTGGCAGAGGTAAAAAGTGATTTTTCTTTGAACAAATAAAATGGATATATAGTGCTGTGGAACCAAAATCTTCATTTGCAGACAAAAAGTGCCAACAGACTTTTGTTCATTCTCAGTGCTGAAAAAAGAGATGTTAAGGGTCATATCCGATTTATATTTTCAATTTGCTGCTCAACGTGAACACTCTCCTCATTTTGTTTTGCCACATCATAGGAGAGTAAAGGGAAGAACAGAACAAGAGGAACAAAGTGTGACCATTAAACAGAAAGATAGGGTTTATTGGAGGAGCACATCTCTGCAGTGGCAGAAGAGTGATCTGAGGCCACAGTCTGGAGCTGAAATGAAAGGGAGCTTTGATCGCCCCCGCCCCCTCCCCACCCCGCAGGGTGCAGCATGAAAAGTTGAATTGTGGGGGCTACAAATAAATAGTCAATGTCAGCTCTGTGATCCACAAACCTGAGCTACTCTCAGCCATGGGACATTACCAAAAAATGCTGAAACCCCTGTACATTCAGAACAAGTTTTACTGGTTATGATCCTCACCCACCGGAGTTGAGTCAACCTTTAATTATTTATGTAAGTTATTAGGACTCAGTGTGCACTGTAGCACATGCAACAGTGTTCTTCATGGCCACCAAGACCTTGCAAATAGCAACAAGGCTTCACAGGCAACCTGACTGGCTTGTTGGTTTTCATTTTATGATGGCATTTTTCATGTTAAAAATGTTATGGTCGAAAATAGGAGGTTCACTGGTCTTCATGTGTATCTATCACAACCCAAAATGGAGGAGCTGTACATGCAGCTGTTTTTATGGAGTTGCATTTGAAAATATTGCAGATCCACTCGCTGAGTGTCTGAAAGCCTCAAAGAATGATTGAATGACTCAATTACCAGTGACCTCCGTTAATCCAATGCTCAACCTGCTAATCGCAGAGACTAAAACTGTGGATTAAAAAAAAACACAAAAACTTCTTGTATTGTTTAATTGTACATTGTACATTGCAATGCATCATGGGTCTAACATGATTATGGGAGGTAACAGCATGTTTCCACAGTGTATTACTGTAAAAATACAAACATGTTCTCTTTGGACTGTAGATGATGCATTTTCCAGCAAGAAATCATTGACATTGGACAGTGTTGCTCAAGGTGGTCTGAAATAGAAGCTTTACGAGACATTTCATGTTAGAAGCTGAGGAACAACATTTAAGTTGATGGGCCAAGCAGGATTTTGGTTCCTTTTAAGTGGACAAAACAACATTTACAATCCAGTCTCAATATATGTTGGCCATCCCAGGGTGGCAGCAAGTAGGGGTCAATGAAGGATTACTCAAGGGTTAACATTTAAATATGCTCCAATCATCAGTGTTGGTTACATTAGTTTAAAATCATAATTAGTTATAGTTACTTGCTACTTCTCCCAAAATGTAACTGAGTTAGTAACTGAATTACAGCATTGTAAAAGTAATTAGTGACTGGGGAAAGTAACTATTGTGTTACTTCTTTAAAAATGTTCAAATATGTTAATGAATTTGGATACCCCCCGCCCCCCTTTTAATGGAACTTTAAATTCAACTGTATGTTAAATTATTTATGATAAATCGGACTATTAAATACAACCCCAATTCAACCAATATTCAATTGAATCCACCACAAAGACAATGTAGTTAATGTTCAAACTGATAAACTTTATTGTTTTTGTGCAAATATTTGCTCATTTTGAAATGGATGCCTGCAACACATTTCAAAAAAGCTGGGACAGTGGTATGTTTACCACTGTGTTACATCACCTTTCCTTCTAACAACACTCAATAAGTGTTTGGGAACTGAGGACACTAATTGTTGAACCTTTGTAGGTGGAATTCTTTCCCATTCTTGCTTGATGTACGACTTCAGTTGTTCAACAATCCAGGGTCTCTGTTGTCATATTTTGCGCTTCATAATACGCCACACATTTTCAATGGGCAACAGGTCTGGACTGCAGGTAGGCCAGTCTACTACCCGCACTCTTTTACTACAAAGCCATGCTGTTGTAACATGTACAGAATGTGGCTTGGCATTGTCTTGTGTGGAAGACTGGCCCCTCAAGACCCTTGACCTCGTCTGCCAGTGGCCGAGTGTCCGTTGATCCCAGGGAAGGTGGAACCAAAGGAGTCATGACACAAAAGAATCTGTTCAGCTTGCACCCTGTCTGATTTACTGTTCAGAACACAGTTTTATTTAAAACAACATTGAGTAGTAAAATCAGTCTTACAGAGAGCTCTGTGGATCCTGTTCTCAGCCCAGCCCTGTCCTGTGCAGCAGGAGATAAGAAGAAGAGTCCCCCATGCTATCTATCATTCACTTAAATAACCTTCTCTAACAGTGATTGAGCTATTTTTGAGGCGTTGTTTTGTCCCTTCCTCTCATTGGTCCAAGAGGTTGGTCAGAACCTTGCTTCTGGGAATTTTCCTCCCTTCACGTTGTGTGGCATAACTATCTCGGAAGGAGAGGTTTCCAGCACGTCACTTCCCTCGAGTGTCTTTACCACACTCGTCCCTGACTGGCCTGTACAGGACAAGTCATGGCCACATGCTTTAGGCTTCCTCCCTTGTTCCTGTGAGAATCTGCAAAACAAGTCTGTGTGTGGGCATGAACACACACTTCACTAGATTATCCTTAGCCATAACATATATCTTGTATGTCAGCAGGCTCGCATGCACAGATGTGCCTGCAGTTCAACAATTAGTTACACAGCAACAATATAGACGGGGTACATCTTATCTAGACATTCCACTGATACCAAATAAACTGCATAAGCAGTTACACTATTCCCATAATTAGGACAATTAGGCCAATTCCTTGCAATTGAACATTGAGAAACATTGTTCTTAAACTGTTGGACTATTTTTTCATGCAGTTGTTCACAAAGTGGTGATCCTCGCCCCATCTTTGCTTGGGAACGGCTGAGCCTTTTGGGGAGAAGGAAAGGTGATGTAACACAGTGGTAAACATACAACTGTCCCAGCTTTTTTGAAACATGTTGCAGGTATCCATTTCAAAATGAGCAAATATTTGTACAAAAACAGTAAAGTTTATCACTTTGAACATTAAATATCTTGTCTTTGTGGTGTATTCAATTGAATATAGGTTGAAGAGGATTTGCAAATCATTGTATTCTGTTTTTATTTACATTTTACACAACATCCCAACTTCATTGTAATTGGGGTTGTATGTTTAATGAATTAAATGGACACTGAATAGAATAAACCATTAACAGAAAACATTGTTCACTAATCTACACAATTTTAATGTTGCTGTGGGACAATGTGAGACAAGACACCCATCAAATTTAATATATTATTCTACATATTATCATTACTATGTTTATAATCATAGAACAATCAATCATAAAAGATATTCTGGAACTGTTGAGATTTATTGCACCTCAACAGGCTGCAACTGGCCATCAAATAAATCTAAAACTAGAGCACCGTGCTCATAGAGCGCAAATCTCCACCAACACTAGTTTCCACTCACTCATCTTCAACCGCTTACTCCAGGAAAGGGATGCGAGGGGCTGGAGCCTATCCCAGCAGTCATAGGGCATGAGGCAGTGTACATCCTGGACAGGATGCCAGTCTGTCGTAGGGCTACATATAGGCAAACAAACACATTCAGTCTCGCATGCTCACCTAGGTGGATAATTTAAAGTTTCCAGTTTACCAAACCTGCATGTCTTAGAATGTTGGAGGAAGCCAGAATGCACAGAGGGAACCCACTCAAACACGAGAAGAACATGCAAACTCCACGCAAAACGGCAACAGGTGGGAATGAATCCCATGAGCTTCTTGCTGTGAGGCAACGGTGCTAACCACTAAGCCACCGTGCTAAACACTAGTTTCCAATTCCACTAAAATTTACCTTGGAAAAAATGTGCAAAGTCAAAATCCTGTTAGAAGTGACTTTTCATAAGCTAAATTCGATGTGATCTAATGTCAGAAGTATGTATTTAGTTCATGCACTTGAATCAAAGTTTTTTGTGTGTGTGTGGTGTTGTCAGGTTCATTTTCAACTTTTTCAGTTCCTGAATTCTTTGAACATTGGTTATCTCTGTTGTACTCTAAAAATTAAGCGGCATCTCAACAAGAAAAAATAATGTAACAATTTGAATCGATTTTTGTTAAAGTTATTTCAACTTAACTAGAGAAGTCTTGTGGCATCAGTTTTCTTATTGAGAAAGCAGTTCCTTTTTTAGAGTGTATGTACAATTTGTCATGTCTTTTAGGCACTTGGTTTCCACTGATAACTGGAAAACAAACAGTCATAAAATTTTGGTGGTGTAGGTAAATCCATAACAGGAAAAATGTGAGTGATTGAGGCACTTTTGATTGAGATATAATGCAAAATGTACACCAAATGGGCTTTTCAATATTAAATTTAAATGTTCACAAAATCCACAGTCTAGATCAGATCCGGTTCAGAATTTCTCAGGCCAAAGTCAGTGCCAGTCTGGACCCCACTTTCAAATATGAGAATGATTGGGGCACGTTTGATTGCGATAGAATGTAAAATATACATAAAATGGAGGTTTCAATGTTAAATTTAAATGGCCACAAAATCTGTAACCTGGATCAGATCCAGATTAAATTTCGCCAGTTGATCAAGGATGGCATCCTATATAACACTATTAAATATGAAAGAAATGTGACCTTTTTTGACAGAGTTATGATTTTTTTTTTAATTCCTTCAATACTAAAAATAGGGATTTTTCCAATTTTCCAAGTTTTTTTCCTGACTTTGCCCTATGACCTTGAAAATTCATTCAGTCCTTGCCTATCAGGATATGAATATTCAGTAAAAATTTCATAATGATATATAAAAAATTGTGGCCTCTGGGCTGTTTACAACCAGACAAACAGACAGACAAACATAGGTGAAAACATAACCTCTGCCAACGAAGTTGGAAGAGGCAATTAAATTAAACTTTCTCACATGTACTACATTCTTGCCATTTATCTCAATGAGGGTAATAGCTGTAGTTCCCATTTAAAAATGTTAACGCTTGAAGGAATATATCCTAAATGCGCTTAAATATGCATTAACCTTTTGTGCTTTTTCCCCCATTCAGTATCATCATAATATAATTTATCTTTTATTGAGCTAAAATATATTGTTATGTACATATATAGGTGTGTTTTAATGTAAAGAAGTCATCATTTATATATTAAGAGAGCTTGTTGCTGTTGAAGAATATACTCGTATTACTCATATGCTCATAGTGATCAATATTTATCAATGCTTATTAAACACATAATTAATAGCTAAGGTTAATTACATGATATCTATATATTCAAATACTTTTGAGTTATATGTTCAAATGCTGTTGAATTGTGTATTGTGTCTACCTAATTAAAGGTATGTTATGTTTATGATTACATTTGCTTTGGTTCTAAGATTTGCTTTTGCTCAAATATTAGTTTAGTTTCCTAGCAAGCTGTCATGGAGATATGTAACATATATAATTATTTTCAAAAGTCTTGTAAATGTGATCAACTGTCAGAGAAGGAGACTAAACTGCAGGGGCGTAGGTTTGCATATGGACCATAGGGACAAGTCACAACCAATATTTTGGGATGGCAAAATAGTCCCTACCAATATTTAGCATTTTTGTTTATATAACAAAATCATTCACTATTTTTTTGCGAACTCGATACTATAATTTTAGTCGTCATGTTTTGTGTTTTCGACGTGCCAAAGTGACAGGGTTACCCATGTTGCAATTTCATTAGCTCACGTTCTTCTCACATGGACGTAAACAAAGTGCATCTCGTGGCAGGCAGTGCTTCATTTGTAAAGTGGGAGGTCCCGGAGCAGAGAGGATGGGTGGCTCCGGTGCAGTGTTGCCAGATGTACGATAATTATCGTATTTGTACGATAGTTGTGCCCTCTGTACGATGTACGATCAATAATGGGGAAAAATCCAATATGTACGATAATTTCAGTTGTTGCCCAAACACACATCTCTCTCTGACACCCAAGAATCATTTTGCAGGCGTTGCACTCAGGCGGCATCAAAGACACAACACACACAGGGCTGCTGCTGGCTTTGGGCGACCGTCATTTGAAAGCCCGCCCCCTCTCATACAGAGTAATGAGTTCCATCCAATCTGTGCCGTGACAGGAAGATTCCCCAACCATCTTTTTTTTCGAAACTTTATTTCAACAAATGCAATAACAAACGAACAAAACACAAGAGCAAAGAGATATACAAGAAAAATAAAAAAAAGTTCAAGTTCCTTATGGAGGTGTCAACATTTTTTCTGTGTTCAACAAAATCTGCACAAGTGTCCATGGCATCGGATGACGACAGCGACCTCGAGGTTGAATTCGACGCTTTCTAGTCTGGTAATTAACACGTTTGTGTCCCTTCACAGAAAAAAAAAATGTTTCTAGTCTGGTAGTGCATTTGCGTTGTTTTTGTGCCATAGTTTCCCCATTACTATAATTACTGTTTAAAAATGTGACATAAAATTCTTTGTAAATTAAAAAAAAAAAACGCTAAAATAGCTACGTTGTATGCGTTTTGTTTGTGTACGATAATTTCTCCCAAAATACGATCATTTTGAGGTTTTGGTACGATAGTTTCATATTTCATATCTGGCAACACTGCTCCGGTGCAGAAAAACAAGAAGGGCGGGGGGGAGGGGTTGCGAACAATGCTGTGCGCCAGGACCATGCCACAAAATAGAGGGATCAAGACCACCCAGATGAAGGACAACGCCCAAGATTAGCAGAAAAACGTTGTAGTAGCATAATGGTATAAATACAAAGCCACTGTTCGGGGTTCCTCCTTGCTGTCAGCTTGCTGGAACACCAGATTGCTGGTTGGAAGCGTGCAGCTCCTGGGACCCTCAGAACTTCTGGATATGCTTTTGCTTATCTCACTCATTCTGTAAAACTTGCATTCTTTCAAATTCTGTGACATTTAAATTGTGTTTAATAAATCCCTGAGTGGTGGTCTAGCCCTCAGAGTAATTGTGTTCAAATTGAAATAACTGGTCAAAACCTTTCTTTAAATCAAACGACATGTGGGATAAGAGAGACAGGGGAGAGTGAGGTCACTGGAGACCCCAGATTTATCCCAAGACACTGTATGTGTCTGTGTCATTTGTGTGTGAGTGAGAGCTTATGTGTTTATATTTATGAATGAACACCTGCCCCCATTTGCCTCTGATTGGTCTACTATGAAATTTTACTCTTCCTTAGTCAATCACCATCACTTACGCTATCCTGTACCCCCAGCAAAGAAAAGAAAAAAAAAACAACAGTGGGGAAAATAAGTGATCCACTGTCAATTTTGCAAGTTTTTCCGCCTAAAAAGAATGGAAAGGTCTGTAATTTTTATCGTAGGTACACTTCAACCGTGAGAGACAGAATCTAAAAAAAAAATCCAGAAAATCACATTGTGTGATTTTTAAATAATTAATTTGCAGTTTATTGCATGAAATAAGTATTTGATACAACAGAGAAACAGACCCTAACATTTGGTACAGAAATATTTGTTTGCCATTACAGAGGTCAGACATTTCCTATCATTCTTGGCCAAGTTTTCACACACTGCAGCAGGGATTTTGGTCCACTCCTCCACACAGATCTTCTCCAGATCTTTCAGGTTTCGAGTTTCAGCACCCTCCAAAGAGTTTCTATTGAGTTCAGGTCTGGAGACTGGCCAGGCCACTCCAGGACCTTGAAATGCTTCTTACGGAGCCACTCCTTAGTTGTCCTGGCTCTGTGTTTGGGGTCATTGTCATGCTGTAAGACCCAACAACAGCCCATCTTCAATGCTCTTACTGAGGGAAGGAGGTTGTTTGCCAAAATCTCACAATACATGACCCCATCCATCCTCCCTTCAATATGGTGCAGTCGTCCTGTCCCCTTTGCAGAAAAGCACCCCCAAAGTATGATGTTTCCACCCCCATGCTTCAGTTGGGACGGTGTTTTGGGGGTTATTCTCATCCTCCAACCACGGCGAGTGGAGTTGATTTCAAAAAGCTCTATTTTGGTCTCATCTGACCACATGACCTTCTCTCATGCCTCCTCTGGATCATCCAGATTGCCACTGGTGAACTTCAAACAGTCCTGGACATGTGCTGGCATGAGCAGGGGGACCTTGCTGCCCTGCAGGATTCTAAACCATGATGGCGTCATGTGTTACTAATGTAATCTTTGTGACTGTGGTCCAAGCTCTCTTCAGGTCATTGACCAGGTCCTCTCATGTAGTTCTGGGCTTTCTTAGAATCATCCTTACCCCAGGAGGTGAGATCTTTCACTGTGCCCCAGACTGACAAAGATTGACAGTCATCTTATGTTTCTTCCAGTTTCTAATAACTACGCCAACAGTTGTTGTCTTCTCACCAAGCTGCTTGCCTGTTATCCTGTAGTATATCCCAGCCTTGTACAGGTCTACAATTTTGTCTCTGGTGTCCTTAGATAGCTCTTTGGTCTTGGCCATGGTAGATAGGTTGGGGTGTGATTGATTGTGTGGACAGGTGCCTTTTATACAGGTAAGGAGTTCAAACAGGTGCAATTACTACAGGCAAATAGTGCAGAATAGGAGGACTTCTTAAAGAAAAACTAACAGGTCTGTGAGAGCCAGAATTCTTGCTGATTGGTAGGTGATCAAATGTTTATTTCATGTACTCATCACTCATCTTCAGCCACTTTTCTGGGTTGGGGTCGCGGAGGCAACAGCTCCAGCAGGGGACCTCAGACTTCCCTTTCCTGTGCCACATTGACCACCTCTGACTGGGGGATTCCAAAGCGTTCCCAGCCCAGTGTGGTGATATAATCTCTCCACCTAGTCCTGGGTCTTCCCCAAGGTCTCCTCCCAGAAGGACGTGCCTGGAACACCTCCCTTGGGAGGTGCCCAGGAGGCATTCTTACCAGATGCCCGAACCACCTCAGCTGACTCCTTTCAATGCGAAGGAGCAGTGACTCTACTCTGAGCTCCCCACGGATGACCGAACTTCTCACCCTATCTCTAAGGGAGACACCAGCCACCCTCCTGAGGAAGCCCATTTCGGCCACTTGTACTCGCGATCCAGTTCTTTCGGTCATGACCCAACACTCATGACCATAGGTGAGAGTAGGAATGAAGACTGACCAATAGAACGAGAGCTTTGCCTTTTGGGTCAGCTCCCTTTTTGTCACAACATTATGGTAGAGTGAATGCAATACCACCCCTGCTGCGCTGATTCTCCGGCCAGTCTCACACTCCATCGCCCCCTCACTCGTGAACAAGACCCCGAGGTACTTGAACTCCTTCACTTGGGGCAAGGTCGTATTCCCTACACGTAGTAGGCAATCCATCAGTTTCCTGCTGAGAACCATGGCATCAGATTTGGAGGTGCTGATCCTCATCCCAGCCGCTTCACACTCGGCTGCAAACTGCTCCAGTGAGTGTTGGAGGTCACCAACCCTCAGCCCACCAAACTGGAAACCCTCGTCCCCTCGACTACGGCTCGATATCCTGTCCATGAATATCACAAACAGGATTGGTGACAAGGCGCAGCCTTGGTGGAGGACAGCCTCCACCGGAAACGAGTCTGACTTACTGTCAAGCACCCGAACATAGCTCTCGCTTTGCGTGTACAGAGATTAGATGGCCCTGTGAAGGGACCCCCTCACTCCATACTCCTGCAGCACCTCCCACAGTATCTCCTGGGGTATCCGATCATACACCTTCTCCAGGTCCACAAAACACATGTAGACTTGGTGGGCATACTCCCTAGGCACCCTCCAGGATCATTGTGAGAGTAAAGAGCTGGTCGGTTGTTCCACAACCAGAACGGAACCCGCATTGTTCCTGTTCAATCCGAGGTTCAATTATCGGCCGAACCATCCTTTCCAGCACCCTAGAGTAGACTTTACCAGGGAGGCTGAGTAGTGTGATACCCCTGTAGTTGGCACATACTCTCTGGTCCCCCACCACCCCAGTTTACCACTCCTTAGGCACTGTCCCAGACCTCAACGCAATGTTGAAGAGATGTCTCATCCAAGACAATCCCTCCCCACACAGAGCCTTCATTTCTGGACGGATTTCATCAACCTCCTGGGGCCTTGCCACTGTTTGACTACCTAAGTGACTTCCACCAGGGACATTGATGACAAATCTTCCATCAGCTTCCAGCTCTGCCCCTACTATAGAGGGTGCACCGGTCTGATGCAGGATTTCCTCAAAGTGTTCCTTCCAGCGCTGGATTACATCCTTAGTTGAGGTCAACAGAGTCCCATCCTTACTGTAGACAGCTCGGATGGTTCCCCATTTCCCCCTCCTGAGGTGCGTCATGGTCCGCTAGACGCACCTTGGTGCCGACCGAAAGTCCTTCTCCATGGTTACACTGAACTTCCACACCCAATGCTTTGCCTCCCCCACAGCAGAAGCTGCTGCCCTTCGGGCCTGTCTGTACCTTGCAACTGCCTCTGGAGTCCTCTGAGATAACATATCCCAGAAGGAATCCTTCTTCAGTGGGACGGCTTCCCTAACCACCGGTGTCCACCACGGTGTTCGACGGTTGCCACCCCTTGAGGCAACTAAGACCTTCAGGCCACAGCTCCCCGCTGCAGCTTCAGCAATGGAAGCTTTGAACATTGCCCATTCTGGTTCAATGCCCCCAACCTCCACAGGGATGCCAGAGAAGCTCTGCCGGAGGTGTGAGTTGAAGATCTGTCAGCCAGTGGGCTCCTCCAGATGTTCCCAGTTCAACTGCGCTATCCGTTTGGGCTCACCAGGTCTGTCCATAGTCCTCCACGACCCTCTGATCCAACTTACCACCAAATGGTGATCAGTTGACAGCTCTGCCCCTCTCTTCACCCAAGTGTCCAGAACATGCGGCCTCAAATCAGATGATACAATCACAAAATTAATCATCAATCTTCGGGCTAGGCTGCTCTGGTACCATGTACACTTATGAGCATCCTTATGTTCAAACATGGTGTTCATTATGGACAGTCCGTAAATATCACAGAAGTCCAATAACAAATGACCATTCGGGTTTAAATCACACCTCTCCAGGTGTCTCTGTCATTTCCCATGTGTGCGTTGAAGTCCCCCAGCAGAACAATGGAGTCCCCCACTGGAGCACCATACAGGACTCCATTCAGGGACTCCAAGAAGGCCGAATACTCCAAAATGCTGTTTGGTACATACGCACAAACAACAGTCAGACCCTAACCCTAACCCTAACCCACTTAATCCAATGAAGGGTTAGAGAGGGGCTGGTACCTGTCCTGGTGGTCATTGGGAGAGAGGCAGAGTTCACCCTGGACAAGCTGTCAGTCTATCACAGCTCGACATATCGACAGACAAACACAATGACACCTAAAGTTAACAGTTGACCTAACCTGCATAACTTTACAACTGAGAGGAAGCCAGAACACCCCAAGAAAATCCATATAAACATGGGGAGGACATGACAACTCCAGACAGAAAGGACCAGGCAGGAAGCAAACTCAGGACAGTCTTGCTGTGAGGCAACAGTGCTAACCACAAATCCACCGTGCAGCCCTGAATCGATGTACTTATAGTTTATTGTACACAGTAAGTGTATATATCTAATTTTCTATAGCAGACGAAATGGAAAACCTAAACCTGTGGCCTGATTTCAAACAAAGCTTATCAGGAATTATTTTATGGGCTGTGATGTAATGGCTCCATATATCAGGCATTCGGTGGGATCAGTGCTGAGTAGAGGATAAAAAGAAAGCTTTAAGAAACTTGGAATTAGATTACTCAGGTCCATCAGTGAGGGCTTGCAGTCTGATATGATATGGTAAAGAAATAAAAGACCTTTATTATATACAGTATATTACAGGGCCTTCATCCCGGTGTAGAACCTGTTTAAGGAAGCTAGTCCTGCTGTAATAAGCCAAAAACCTGTGAAAACAAATAATTTCATACTGAGTATCTGCTGATACTGAGTCCTGTTCTGATACTTGTATTTTCCTCAGTATTACACATTACAATCAATCCAGTTTTCAATTTCAATTTATTTCATTAATATAGTGCCAAATCACAACAAAACCTTAAGGCACTTCACATGAGTAAGGTCAAACCTTACCAACCCCTAGAGCAAGGACACAGGCGACAGTGGTAAGGAAAACTCTATCAGATGATGTTGAGGAAGAAACTTTAAGCAGACCAGACTCAGAGGGGTGACCCACTTCTTAGGCCATTTTACAAGGTTTACACAAAGTTTTTACAAAGCTGAAGAAACAGGAAACAGAAAACCAGAATAGCATCAAAAGAAATCCATTGAATACTATGTTTGTCACTTTTACAGCATTAATACACCTTCAATACAAGCTGCTCCTTAGTGTGTGTATACGTTTATTCATTCAAAATACGTAATTTGATTTTTCTTATATGTCTCATCAGTTGCACTAAGTGCAGAATTGTACAACCCCAATTCCAATGAAGTTGGGATGTTGTGTAAAATGTAAATAAAAACAGAATACAATTATTTGCAAATCCTCTTCAACCTATATTCAACTGAATACACCACAAGGACAACATATGTATATATTGTTCAAACTGATAAACTTTATTGTTTTTGTGCAAATATTTGCTCATTTTGAAATGGATGCCTGCAACACATTTCAAAAAAGCTGGGACAGTGGTATGTTTACCACTGTGTTACATCACCTTTCCTACTAACAGCACTCAATAAGCGTTTGGGAACTGAGGACACTAATTGTTGAAGCTTTGTAGGTGGAGTTCTTTCCCATTCTTGTTTGATGTCCAACTTCAGTTGTTCAACAGTTCGGGGTCTCCGTTGTCGTATTTTGCGCTTCATAATGCGCCACACATTTTCAATGGGCAACAGGTCTGGACTGCAGGCAGGCCAGTCTACCACCCGCACTCTTTTACTACGAAGCCACGCTGTTGTAACATGTACAGAATGTGGCTTAGCATTGTCTTGCTGAAATATACAGGGACATCCCTGAAAAAGACGTTGGCAGATGGATGGCAGCATGTGTTGCTCCAAATCCTGGATGATGGAATCCCTAAATTCCTTGCATTGAGAAACATTGTTCTTAAACTGTTGAACTATTTTTTTCACACAGTTGTTCACAAAGTGGTGATCCTCGTCCCATCTTTGCTTGTGAACGGCTGAGCCTTTTGGGGATGCTCCTTTTATACCCAATCATGACACTCGCAATTGGTGTCCTCAGTTCCCAAACGCTTACTGAGTGCTGTTAGAACGAAAAGTGATGTAACACAGTGGTAAACATACCACTGTCCCAGCTTTTGTGAAACATGTTGCAGGCATCAATTTCAAAATGAGCAAATATTTTTACAAAAACAATAAAGTTTATCACTTTGAACATTAAATATCATGTCTTTGTGGTGTATTCAATTGAATTTAGGTTGAAGAGGATTTGCAATAAATTGTATTCTGTTTTTATTTACATTTCACACAACGTCTCAACTTCATTGGAATTGGGGTTGTAGTCTTAAAACTAGGACACTCAGCGTTATCGTGACTGAACAATGTTTAAGTTGTTAAAAATGTATGTATTATTGATGTGATATGATGTTGTTGTTGGATGTAAAAATATACAAAAAAATGTGTTTTTCAGACCATGTTCTCCTTGATTTTGACCTTTGATCAAACTAATGAAAAATCTAATTACCACTAGTTGACTTCCCAAGTAATATTCCCACCAGGATGGAATTTAATTTCTCTGAATAGTAACTGTCAGGCCGGGTGGCTGCCCGGTTACCATGGTGGCTGGACCCACAATGCAAACTCCCAGACTAGGCTAAAGTGTAGGAGAAATCATGGTCTTTATTCCAGGCTTGGTTTTGGTACACATCTGGTCAGTCAGTACAGCAGAGGTACAAGCAGGATTAGGCAGAGACGCAGTCATGAAGAAGCAGGGATCAGAGGCACAAGCAAACACCAACATCTGGGATGAGGCAAGAGGCATGGTCGAGGAAGCACAGAGCAGAAGTACGATACACAGTTTGCCAAAACAACAGGACTGTGAAGGGCACTGGAAAGTGTACTGAGACAACAATCTGGCAGGGTAGTGAAGGACTGTGGGGTTTAAATACATGTGACAGGTGGTGTAAACGAGGTGCATGTGAGGAACAATCTAGAAGGGGGTGTGGCTTCTGGCTAAAGAGTATGAAAGGGCCAAGAGTGTGAGGAAGGGAATGTGCAAAGTGGAGTGATGGAATAGACAAAGACACAAGAGCAGGAGTGAAATGGAAACACAAAGCAGACAATCAAAGTGAGGGAAAAAATAATGTCAGGTGCAGGGCGTAGAGTGAACATAAATAACTGGGCAGATTAAGACCAAAACTGAAAAGCAAACCAGAAGATAATAAACAGAATAATAGGAAATAAAACAAACACTATGACAAAACTAAACTGGAACAGACAGACAAAACTGTAAGTAAAACAGAAACTAAGTGATAACAAAACCTGACACCAAAGTACTATATATAACAGAAATAAGAACAGCAAAAATAGGCAGATGATAACTAAATGATAAACCATTAAAACACAGACTAATTGAACAAAACCAGAACGGAACTGAAACATGACTGAAGTATAAAAATAACAAAGAAAGAAAGTGACAAAGCAAAAATAGAACATAGAATAACCACATCATGAAAATAACAATTAATAAAACAAGGCTGGGGCAGAAGGAGAAGCACTAAAAGAGCCTAAATCAGGGCGAAGAAATGACAGTAACATTTTCAAGGATGTGAGGGCTGCATACATTTCAAATTTAATTCTGATCAGCAGAAGGAAGGCAAATATTTTATTTGACACAATCAGAAAAGCTGTCAAATCTGCTTTTCCTGCTTCAGCCAGTCACGCTAATGACGAGCATGAGAACATTCTTTGACATAAACATATGTGACATCAGAGGCAACATCACCCCCTCTCTTTCCTGTACTGCCCTTTGCCTCACCTGGCTGTCAGGCCCACAAATTTCATTGCAGTATTACTCAAACTTGTCATTAGTCTGGTTCATAGGATGAAACTGCCTTGACACTTTACCCACCTGTTTGTTCAAGAAGGTTATACACACCACTGGGCCTGATGCATGGTCAATATTTGACAGATATATCTGGCTGTGCTCCTTTTTATTTGAAACAGGCTGGTGTGAAGCATTTTTTATTAAGCAAAGCATTCCCTAGGTAATTACAATCCCGAGGCATTTAGAGTAGATGATCTCAAAGTTACCTTTGAGTTAAAAACATTTTGAGAAAAATGATGACTGAACAACTGCTAAACTGAACACAGTTTTCTTGCTACATTTTAATCAGTTTTGTGCCCGTTGCACAGTTGCCACAGCACCTTTTCTTGGAGTTTCTAATGATAAGATAATCCGTAGTTGGATCCTGGTTCAAGATTTACTGTGGCATGGCTGGTAATGGTATTCCATTATTGGTGGTGTAGCTAAAGAGATCAATCATGCTTTCATTGGACAATGCTCCTGTAGAAATGCATGGTCTTGTGAATTATGGCTACATGTTTTCTGTAGTTTCTATAAGGTCAGATGAGGTCGGGGTGCATGTGCTGGTGCCATGTGTCACCACATCCACCACACTATGGAACTACTTGTATCTTGGGTCTGAGGAGTCAAGCATCCAGTGAGACAGCTGGTCCATTACCAGTCCCACAAAGTAACTATCTCTCTGCGGCTGCTAGGTGAAGCCTTAAGAATTCAGATGGAAATTCTGTTTGTGTACTGTTGGATCTTCCTGGAGCTTATAATGAATAATGATCATGTTATTTTTATTGAGAAATTAAGGGTACTATCTAAATGGGCTGTGCAAGTATGCAAACGGCAGTTGTGAGGGAATTTGCTTGATTTTGCACAGCGTTAGGTGGGTGTCCCTTGCTTGAGTCGCAGCAAGTCATTAAATTTTGAACAGTTCACAGTTGGTGTGGTGACACATTCCCAGAGTGTCGCAAAGTCCTCTGAATGTAGACTCCATGACGCATAATGTGCAAGAATCGTGACAGAACTTTGTAAGTGCAGGTGGATGTAGGAGGAGGATGTTGGCCAAATCAACATACAGATCCACCTTGGATCTGCTGTAACAACCCAGAGTGAAAAAAAAAAAACAAGGGAATAGCTGAAGGGATTTACTATGTTATTGGCAAATAAATCAGAAGATGCAAACCCCCAAAGCTCTGCTGGACATCACTACATCATGGAGAAGAGGCTGTTCCACCACATGGAGTAACAGATCTTGTTCTGAGAAGAAAAGGACTGTAAAAGCGTGGGATCATATACTGGTCATTCCTGGGAGGAGTGGACAGTGGATCCAATGTGGACAATAATATTTTCGAGAAGCAGCTGCCTTTCCTATGGGGTCACTCATCTGGATATTGCACCGTGCCACATCATGGAGACTTGGCTGTTCAAATCCATCTAGGAGTGCTTCAATTGGATCTCAAGGAGGGGAGGACAGGAGAGATGATCCTGGGGGATCACTCAGCTGGAGAACACGAGATGCCATGTCATGGAGATGTGGCTCTTCCAACACATCCAAAAGTGCTTCGATTGGATCTTGAGGAGAGGAGGACAGAAAAGTTGATCCTGTGAAGTCACTCAGCTGCAGATCATGCCACACTGCATCATGGAAATGTGGCCATCCAAATGCATCCACAAATGCTTCAATCGGATCTCAAGGAGAGAAGAGTAGATCATATGGTACATCATTCTGCAAGTGGGTGAGTGCGCTGTTCATATTTTTCTTCTTGCTTTTTTCTCCTCAGTGGAGGCACTCTAGGCATTTTTATTATTATTTATTAATTATTTAGTATTACTTTTGTTGTGTGGGCCGCTGAAGAGGAGGTACTGCTGGCCTACCACCAAAGGGCGCCCTGCCTGAAGTGCGGGCTTCAGGCACGAGAGGGTGCAGCTGCCACTTCAGAGCAGCCAGGAGTGACAGGTGCCACTCATTCTCATCAGCCATCCCATAAAAGCCGGACAGCATCTCCACCTCGCTGCTGAGATATCATCTACCATAGGTAGAATGTAAACTCTCAGCCATCTTTTGTGCCTTCTGCACCTATTTTCACAGCTAAGCTGGTAGTTGTAACGTTTCTTTACTTCTAAGCTTGGAACTGTTAAATTGTGACTTTGACTTTGCAGACGTAGCCAAATTCATTTTCAGCTGAGTTGGAGGAAGTTGGGAGGAGTAGATGTTTCCCGCTCCACACTTCTGCACTCGTTAAGTGAACATTGGTATCTGCACAAATACTAAAGGAACTGAGATCTAGAGGTGGAGGTGTTATCCCACCCCAAGGAACTGCACCTGTGTGTTGAGGGTTTGCTGGGTGTGAACCCACGCTCACCTTTTCTCCTGTCTTTGCTTCCTGCCAGCAGTACCGGATCTGACAGCTGGAGATGGTGGCCACCTGGGGACTCAGGACTTGGCGGCTCCAGTATACTCCAGAACCGCTGGCAGTGGAAATTGTGGGGGATCCGGCTTTTCTCTGGACAGACGTCTTCTATCCTCGAGCCTGCCCGCACGTCACCTTTATACATTGACAGTATTCCAAATTCTGCAATTGTCTGTATTTCATTGTGCACATTTCACAACAGTAAAGTGTTATACTTTTGGCTCATCCATTGTCCGTTCATTTACGCCCCCTGTTGTGGGACCGTGTCACTACACTTTCCCAACAGGATATCTCGTCCAGCATCATGGATTCCGAGGGGCGTCAACCCACCGTTGAACAACCAATGGAAAAGGAGGGTGCACAGACGCCAGCAGGAGGCGTGGTTGGTGAGTTGCAGCAAATCCTCACCGCCTTCACTGTTCGGCTAGATCAAATGACCGAGCAGAACGCCATACTCAATCGCAGGATGGAGGCTCTCACCACTTAGGTGGAAGCACGCGCACAGGGCACTGCTGCAGCTTCTCCTCCTGCTGTCCTGGTGCCAAATATAGACATTCCAATGGTCATTCAACGAACCCCCCCACCATCCCCTGAAGCATACATAAGTCCCCCGGAACCGTACGGAGGCAGAATTCACGGCTCCTAACGACATATACTGGGTTTGTGAGGGAGTTCAGAACAGTTTTTGATCACCCAAACAGAGGCGAGACCGCTTCAACACTGCTGCTGTCTATGAGACAGGGGTGTCGGAGTGCTGCCGAGTATGCAGTCAACTTCCGCATCGCGGCTGCAAGGTCCGGCTGGAATACTACTGCACTCCGCACCACCTTCATAAATGGACTGTCGTCGGTCCTGAAGGAGCACCTGGTGGCTAAGGATGAGCCGCGGGACTTGGACGGACTTATCGACCTGGTGATACGATTAGACAATCGGTTAGATGAACATCGTCGGGAGCAAGACGAAGGACGTGGCCGGGCGCGCGCTGTCCCTCTCCCTTCCGGGTCCGAAAAGGTTCCGCCCTCCCCACGCTCCACAGCCTTGGCACTCCGTGTGGTTACAGCTCCCCCTGCTGACGATGCTATGGACACGAGCAGGGCCAAATTAAGAGATTCTAATAGACAGAGGAGACTGGCCTGTGGGGAGTGTTTTTTCTGCGGCTCGAGTGAGCATCTGCAGAGAGACTGCCCCAAGCGGTTAAACACCAACGGCCGCTCTTAGAAACTGGGCTAAGGGTGGGCCAAGAAATTTACATGGGACACACGCGTATATCTGCACGACTGCCAGTTACGATCCTGAGTGGGGATCTAACCCTTCAAGCCCCAGCACTGGTGGACACGGGCTCAGAAGGGAATCTGCTGGATAGCAGATGGGCTAGGGAAGTAGGGCTCCCTTTAGTGGCGCTTCCTTCACCATTGAAGGTGCGGGCACTAGATGGCATCCTTCTTCCTTTAATCACACATAAGACATTACCAGTAACTCTGGTGGTGTCTGGGAATCATCGGGAGGAGATTGAGTTTTATGTAACTCCTTCTACCTCCCGTGTCATTTTGGGTTTTCCATGGATGATTAAACACAATCCCTGGATTGACTGGCCGTTTGGGGTTGTGGCTCAGTGGAGCGAAACCTGCCACCGGGAGTGTTGAGGATCCTCGGTTCCCCCCGGCGTGTCTGCTAATGAGGAGGTTAAAGTTCCCCCCAATCTGACAGCGGTTCCTGAGGAGTACCACGGTCTTGCTGATGTCTTCAGCAAAGATCTGGTGCTCACTCTTCCCCCCCACCGTCTGTATGATTGCGCCACTGATTTGATCCCGGGCGTTGAGTTTCCGTCCAGCAGGCTGTACAAACTCTCACGGCCAGAGCGCGAATCAATGGAGACCTACATCCGGGACTCATTAGCTGCCGGGCTGATCCGGAACTCCACCTCCCTGATGGGTGCTGGTTTCTTTTTTGTGGGCAAGAAACACAGCGGACTCCGTCCATGCATTGATTACAGGGGTCTGAATGAGATTACGGTTCGCAACCGATACCCGTTGCCCCTGTGTGGATTCAGTGTTCACGCTCCTGCATGAAGCCCAAATTTTCACCAAACTTGATCTTAGGAATGCGTATCACCTGGTTCGGATCCGGAAGGGAGACGAGTGGAAGACAGCATTTAACACCCCGTTAGGTCACTTTGAGTACCTGGTCATGCCGTTCGGCCTCACTAATGCCCCCACGACGTTCCAAGCTTTGGTTAATGACGTCTTGCGGGACTTCCTGCACCGATTCGTCTTCGTTTATCTAGACGATATACTCATCTTTTCCCCGGATCCTGAGACCCATGTCCAGCATGTATGTCAGGTCCTGCACCAGTTGTTGGAGAACTGGCTGTTTGTGAAGGGCGAGAAGTGCGAGTTCCACCGCACCTCTTTGTCCTTCCTGGGGTTCATCATCTCCTCCAACTCCATCGCCCCTGATCCAGCCAAGGTTGCGGCGGTGAGAGATTGGCCCCAACCGACAAGCCGTAGGAAACTGCAACAGTTCCTTGGCTTTGCAAATTTCTATAGGAGGTTCATTAAGGGCTACAGTCAGGTTGTTAGTCCCCTGACAGCCCTGACGTCCTCTAAAGTCCCCTTCACCTGGTCGGATCGGTGCGATGCCGCGTTTATGGAGTTGAAACGTCGGTTTTCGACTGCGCCAGTTCTGGTGCAGCCCGATCCTAGCCGCCAGTTTGTTGTTGATGTGGATGCCTCTGACTCAGGGATAGGAGCGGTGCTGTCCCAGAGCAGGGAGTCCGACAAGGTTCTCCACCGATGTGCCTATTTTTCATGCAGGTTGACACCGGCAGAACGTAACTATGACGTGGGCAATCAGGAACTCCTTGTGGTGAAAGAGGCTCTTGAGGAGTACCATTTATGGTTTTCACTGACCATCGGAACCTGGAGTATATCAGGACCACCAATCGGCTGAACCCCAGGCAAGCCCACTGGTCACTGTTCTTCGGGCGTTTTGACTTCCAGATCACCTACCGCCCCGGGACTAAGAACCAAAGATCTGACGCCTTGTCCCGGGTTCACGAAGAGGAAGTCAAGACCGAGCTGTCAGATCCTCCGGAACCCATCATACCCGTGGCCACCCTCAGCTGGGACATGGAGAAGACCGTCTGGGAGGCCCTGGCACGGAGCCCGGACCCGGGAACTGGCCCAAAGAACCGCTTATACGTCCGACCAGAGGCCAGACCTGCAGTCCTGGACTTCTGTCACGGTTCCAAGCTCTCCTGTCACCCGGGGGTGCGAAGAACTGTGGCAGTGGTCCGGCAGCGCTTCTGGTGGGCGTCCATGGAAGCCGACGTCTGGGAGTATGTCCAGGCCTGCACCACCTGCGCCAGGGGCAAAGCGGACCATTTGAGGACTCAAGGTCTACTACAACCGCTTCCAGTGCCTCATCGCCCCTGGTCACACATAGGCCTGGACTTTGTCACGGGCCTCCCGCCGTCCCAGGGCATGACGACCATCCTCATGATAGTGGACCAATTCTCCAAGGCGGCCCACTTCGTGGCCCTCCCGAAGCTCCCAACAGCCCAGGAGACTGCAGACCTCCTGGTCCACCATGTCGTACGTCTGCATGGGATTCCAACTGACATTGTCTCTGATCGTGGTCCTCAGTTCTCCTCTTGGGTCTGGAGGAGTTTCTGCAGAGAACTGGGGGCCACCGTGAGTCTCTCGTCTGGGTATCACCCTCAGACGAATGGACAGGCAGAACGGGCTAACCAAGACCTCGAGCAGGCCCTCCGCTGTGTGACATCCGTACACCCAGCGGCCTGGAGTGACCATCTGGCCTGGATCGAGTATGCTCATAACAGCCAAGTGTCCTCTGCCACCGGCCTCTCCCCGTTTGAGGTGTGTCTGGGGTACCAGCCCCCATTGTTTCCAATGGTGGAGGGAGAGGTCGGTGTGCCCTCGGTCCAGGCCCACCTGCGAAGATGCCGTCGGGTGTGGCGCACTGCCCGTTCTGCCCTGGAGAAGGCCCAGACGAGGGCCAAGGCCCATGCAGACCGCCGGCGTTCCCCGGCCCCTGCGTACCAGCCCGGGCAGGAGGTGTGGTTGTCAACTAAGGACATTTCCCTGCAGGTAGACTCCCCCAAACTGAAGGACAGATTCATTGGGCCATTCAAGATCATCAAAGTCTTCAGTCCGGCCGCAGTGAGGCTCCAACTCCCAGCTTCACTGCGGATCCACCCTGTCTTTCACGTTTCCAGGATCAAACCGCACCACACCTCACCCCTCTGCACTCCCGGACCGGCGTAGCGTCCTGCCCGGATTGTCGACGTGGAGCCGGCAAATTTGTTATTCATTCGCATGTTATGTCGCAAATTTGTGTCTACAATGACTCTCCAACAGTCATGGCCAAGTGAGATACGACCCTTAGGATGTGGATGGGCATTTCGGGGGCAGTTTTCATCTCTCCCCTGTTAACCCCCAAAATGTGAATCAGCTGCAAATCGTGAATTATCTGCAAATCATTAATTGCAAAACATGAATACGTGAACCTGAGGAAATATCTCCCAAAACGTGAATGCAAGTGAATGCAATGTGAATATCATTCATATATATAGTGAGGAAAATAAGTATTTGAACACCCTGCGATTTTGCAAGTTCTCCCACTTAGAAATCATGGAGGGGTCTGAAATTTTCATCTTAGGTGCATGTCCACTGTGAGAGACATAATCTAAAAAAAAAAAAAAAATCTGGAAATCGCAATGTATGATTTTTTTAAATAATTTATTTGTATGTTACTGCTGCAAATAAGTATTTGAACACCTACCAACCAGCAAGAATTCTGGCTCTCACAGACCTGTTAATTTTTCTTTAAGAAGCCCTCTTATTCTGCACTCTTTACCTGTATAAACTGCACCTGTTTGAACTTGTTACCTGTATAAAAGACACCTGTTCATACACTCAATCAATCACACTCCAACATGTCCACCATAGCCAAGACCAAAGAGCTGTCTAAGGACACCAGGGACAAAACTGTACACCTGCACAAGTCTGGGATGGACAACAGGACAACAGGCAAGCAGCTTGGTAGAAGACAACAACTGTTATGATTATTTACAGTGGTCCCTCGTTTATCGCGGGAGTTACGTTCTAAAAATAACCCACGATAAGCAAAATCTGCGAAGTGGTCAGCGCTATATTTTTGCAATTATTATAGTTGTTTTAAGGCTGTAAAACCCCTCACTACACACTTTATACACTTTTCTCAAACAGGCATTAACATTTTCTCACTTTTCTCTCCTGTGTAAACAGTAAACACTCTCTCTTTTCTTCTGTGTGAGAAGATTATAAACAGACACACTCAGAACACAATGCGCGTGCTCTCCCTTCGCTCACTCCCTCCGGAGGTACGGATGCGGGACCCGCAAAGAATCCAAGTCCTCTCTCGGTGGCCACGGAGCTCTGCGGCTGCGGTCAACATCCGCATCAAAACAGCAAGTGTAGTCTCTGGACCTGTTGCCAGATTCGGCGCAGTTCCGCACAGCAGACAGGAGGGCGGTGTGAGTGGCCCGCTGCTGCATTTACCAAGCCCGAAGAAAGGGCATCGGAGGCAGTGAGAGCAATCGTGGTGATGCCGACTGGTGCCACGACTGGCCCACCTGATAAGGACGCAGAATACAATGCACTGTTAAAAAAAAGCATGCAAAATTGCACAAAAAAAAAACCCCGCAAAACTGCGAGGCTGTGAAAGATGAACCGCGTTATAGCGAGGGACCACTGTATTAGAAAGTGGAAGAAACTTGACTGTCAATCTCCCAAGGTCTGGGATTTCATGCAAGATCTCACTTTGTGGGGTAAGGATGATTCTGAAAAAGCTAGAACTACACAGGAGGACCTGGTCAATGACCTGAAGAGAGCTGGGACCACAGTCACAAAAGATTACATTAGTAACACATGATACTGTCATGGTTTAAAATCCTGCAGGGCAGCAAGGTCCCCCTGCTCAAGCTAGCACATATCCAGGCCCATTTGAAGTTCACTAGTGACCATCTGGATGATCCAGAGGAGGCATGGCCATGTGGTCAGATGAGACCAGAATAGAGCTTTTTGGAATCAACTCCACTTACCATGTTTAGAGGATGAGAACAACCCCAAGAAAACCATTCCAACCGTAAAGCATGGGGGTGGAAACAGTGTGTGCAAACCTGGTGAAAAACTACATGAAACATTTGACCTCTGTAACTACAAACAAAGGCTACTGTACCAAATATAAACATTGATTTTCAGAAGTGTTCAAATACTTATTTGCAGTAGTAACATACAAATAAATTATTAAAAAAATCATACATTGTGATTTCCAGATTTTTGTTTTTTGTTTTTAGATTATGTCTTGCACAGTGGACATGCACCTAAGATGAAATATTTCAGACCCCTCCATGATTTCTAAGTGGGAGAACTTGGAAAATTGCAGGGTGTTTAAATACTTATTTTCCTCACTGTATATATACACTAGTGTTGTTTGTTTTTCTTTTTCTAGTGATAGGGTTTGTGATCTGTATATATATATATATATATATATATATATATATCAGTTTAAGTAGTTTTAGGATTTCAGTTACGGATCAATTATTGCAGAAAATCTTGATTGCAAACCCTATCACTGCAAAATTGTTTTGTTTTGGTTTGTTGGCAAAGGGGCAGGCATTACTACAGCTGGCGAGGTGGGGAGGGGATCCGAGCAGCCCTTGCTTCTGTCAAGTGCCCAGCCCTGCTGGGTGCGTCCCACTCTGTGGACAGTGTCAGGTGAGGAGTTTGACTGGGATGGGCCACCTGTCAAACAGGAACTCAGAGAGGACAGAAACCTCCCCCTCCAGTAATCTTAAGAAAAACATTAAAGAAAAACAAACAACACTCGTTTCTAACCTCAGGAAGGTAGACAATGAGCTACAACCTTATTTTTATCCATATGAGCCGTCCTCTGACCTGGAAAAATACTATTGACCTGAACAAGCAGGTGGCTGAGAAATGGAAGCATAGGGACTGTCCACAAAGTGCAAAAACAAGACACCAGAAAAATATTCAATAAAGTCAGGTGTGGTCTCACCAAATTCACTGCACACATCAGTGGTCTCCGGCTGGTTATACTACAGCACTTAGTTTGGAAAAATGTCACTGTGAAAAACTTTTGGAGAATTTTTATTTGTTTAAATTAAGAGTGTTATACGGTGTAGTGGCATAAACTTTTCTGCACACATCAGTGGGTTTCCTGCTGGTTATATGACTGCACTCAGTTTGGAAAAATGTGCAAAAATGGAATGTTCCTCGTTAAAATGGCATAAAATGAGCAATAAAATACACTAAATTCAATTTTTGTGCATTTTTTCCAAACTGAGTACTGTAGTATAACCAATAGGCGACTATTGATGTGTGTAGTGAATTCGGTGACACCACACCCAAATTTATTTAATATTTTTCTGGTGTCTTAATTTTGCACTTTGTACATGGTCCTTACACTTCCATTCCTCAGCCACCTGCTCATTCAGATCAATGTTATTTTTTCCAGCTCTGCTCATATGGATAAAAATATGGTTGTAGCTTATTGTTTACCTTCCTGAGGTTAGGAACTAGTGTTGTTTTCTAAAATGTTGCAGTCACGCCTACTAATTTTGTGTCCTCTTCTTCTAAAAGGTTCTCTGGAGTTCCAAAAGTTCTGTCGTAGGACCTATTTTATTAGCTCTGTATATGCTTGCACTTGGAAATACTGTATCTTGAGTATGTTTATGCAGATCGTTCAGTTGTGCATTTTGCTCAAGCCTCTGAATGTGGTAATATTATCACACTACAGAATTTAATTTATTTGATCCATTAAGAACTGGATGGCTGACAAGTTCTTATCAGTTAACATTGAAAAAACATGACATTCTGATTTGTACTCCAGAAATGTATGGTACACTGAGAAGCTTGGCTCTCATTCATCTTGACTTTGGCCAAATGTCAGAAATCTAAACATTATATTTGACCAAGTCTTCAGCTTAGGCCATCTTTAGTTTTCCAGTTATCCAATATTGCTTGCCTCGAGCATGTTGTATAAATCATCTGAAGTGGAAATGATCATGCATATATTTCTTTTGATCGGCATAAATTATTCCAGTTGGTTGTTCTTCTGCCTCAGTAATTCATCTTTAAATTGCTTACAATAATGCAAAGTGTTAGCTTTCTCATGAGGAACCAGAAAGCTGAAACATGAAACAGATGTAAGGTATCGTTGAAGCTTAGTGTCAGATTACTGTCACAATGTGGGACTATTTTTTGAAGTAACTATTTATTTCCATATCTTTGTGTGCTACTGTAGTTAAGAGACAATCTTCCTCACCACAGAGGGATTGCCACGATGATAACAAGTTAAAAACATTCTGATGTCCTGATCTGTAGGTGAAAATCTGCAGTCGTCATCTGTTTTTTGTTGCATCACAGTGAGAGAAAAAGAAAATAAAGAACAACTGGGGAAGTAAAATGGATGGATGGATTTTTAAAGCTACAACACTGCCTTACATTCACTTTCTCTCACTCTTTCTTACCCACACACACATGCACACACACAGATATCAGGCTGTTCAAGTGCACATTGGACGAACTTGGGGATGAAGGATCTTGCTCAACAGCACTCTTGTGATTGTCCTGTCTGACTGTAAAATTGAACCTATGACCTTTTAGTCACAAGTCAGCTTCACAAGACCACCACTGTATCACTGAGTGCCTTCAACTTCCATTTCCTCTGAGGTAGCAGAAAAACATGAACAGCATTTGTGTGAATACACAAGTGCATGTACATGCCTGACATGCAGAGCTGCTTGCACATAAACACTGCGGTATAAGTATACTACTTTGTAGGTATTAGCAGTGTTGGATGTGTTGTTGATTACAACGGTGTCGAGCATGTTGGTGGTTGAGGCAGTGTTAGAGATGTTGCTGTTTCAGGCAGTGTTAGACATGTTGCTGGTTGAGGCAGTGTTAGACATGTTGCTGTTTGAGGCACTGTTAGAGATGTTACTGTTTCAGGCACTGTTAGAGATGTTGCTGTTTTAGGCAGTGTTAGACATGTTGGTGCTTGAGGCACTGTTAGAGATGTTGCTGTTTCAGGCAGTGTTAGAAATGTTGCTGGTTGAGGCAGTGTTAGACATGTTGCTGTTTAAGGCACTATTAGAGATGTTGCTGTTTCAGGCAGTGTTAGAAATGTTGCTGGTTGAGGCAGTGTTAGACATGTTGCTGTTTGAGGCAGTGTTAGACATGTTGCTGTTTAAGGCACTGTTAGAGATGTTGCTGTTTTAGGCAGTGTTAGACATGTTGCTGGGTGAGGCACTGTTAGACATGTTGGTGCTTGTGGCAGTGTTAGACATGTTGGTGTTTGAGGCAGTGTTAGACATGTTGGTGCTTGAGGCAGTGTTAGACATGTTGGTGTTTGAGGCACTGTTAGAGATGTTGCTGTTTCAGGCAGTGTTAGAAATGTTGCTGTTTGAGGCAGTGTTAGACATGTTGCTATTTGAGGCAGTGTTAGACATGTTGCTGTTTAAGGCACTGTTAGAGATGTTGCTGTTTTAGGCAGTGTTAGACATGTTGCTGGGTGAGGCACTGTTAGACATGTTGGTGCTTGTGGCAGTGTTAGACATGTTGGTGTTTGAGGCAGTGTTAGACATGTTGGTGGGTGAGGCAGTGTTAGACATGTTGGTGTTTGAGGCACTGTTAGAGATGTTGCTGTTTCAGGCAGTGTTAGACATGTTGCTGGTTGAGGCAGTGTTAGACATGTTGCTGTTTGAGGCACTGTTAGAGATGTTACTGTTTCAGGCACTGTTAGAGATGTTGCTGTTTTAGGCAGTGTTAGACATGTTGGTGCTTGAGGCAGTGTTAGACATGTTGGTGCTTGAGGCACTGTTAGAGATGTTGCTGTTTCAGGCAGTGTTAGAAATGTTGCTGGTTGAGGCAGTGTTAGACATGTTGCTGTTTGAGGCAGTGTTAGACATGTTGCTGTTTAAGGCACTGTTAGAGATGTTGCTGTTTCAGGCAGTGTTAGAAATGTTGCTGGTTGAGGCAGTGTTAGACATGTTGCTGTTTGAGGCAGTGTTAGACATGTTGCTGTTTAAGGCACTGTTAGAGATGTTGCTGTTTTAGGCAGTGTTAGACATGTTGCTGGGTGAGGCACTGTTAGACATGTTGGTGCTTGTGGCAGTGTTAAACATGTTGGTGTTTGAGGCAGTGTTAGACATGTTGGTGGGTGAGGTAGTGTTAGACATGTTGGTGTTTGAGGCACTGTTAGAGATGTTGCTGTTTCAGGCAGTGTTAGACATGTTGCTGGTTGAGGCAGTGTTAGACATGTTGCTGTTTGAGGCACTGTTAGAGATGTTACTGTTTCAGGCACTGTTAGAGATGTTGCTGTTTTAGGCAGTGTTAGACATGTTGGTGCTTGAGGCAGTGTTAGACATGTTGGTGCTTGAGGCACTGTTAGAGATGTTGCTGTTTCAGGCAGTGTTAGAAATGTTGCTGGTTGAGGCAGTGTTAGACATGTTGCTGTTTGAGGCAGTGTTAGACATGTTGCTGTTTAAGGCACTGTTAGAGATGTTGCTGTTTCAGGCAGTGTTAGAAATGTTGCTGGTTGAGGCAGTGTTAGACATGTTGCTGTTTGAGGCAGTGTTAGACATGTTGCTGTTTAAGGCACTGTTAGAGATGTTGCTGTTTTAGGCAGTGTTAGACATGTTGCTGGGTGAGGCACTGTTAGACATGTTGGTGCTTGTGGCAGTGTTAGACATGTTGGTGTTTGAGGCAGTGTTAGACATGTTGGTGGGTGAGGTAGTGTTAGACATGTTGGTGTTTGAGGCACTGTTAGAGATGTTGCTGTTTCAGGCAGTGTTAGACATGTTGCTGGTTGAGGCAGTGTTAGACATGTTGCTGTTTGAGGCACTGTTAGAGATGTTACTGTTTCAGGCACTGTTAGAGATGTTGCTGTTTTAGGCAGTGTTAGACATGTTGGTGCTTGAGGCAGTGTTAGACATGTTGGTGCTTGAGGCACTGTTAGAGATGTTGCTGTTTCAGGCAGTGTTAGAAATGTTGCTGGTTGAGGCAGTGTTAGACATGTTGCTGTTTGAGGCAGTGTTAGACATGTTGCTGTTTAAGGCACTGTTAGAGATGTTGCTGTTTCAGGCAGTGTTAGAAATGTTGCTGGTTGAGGCAGTGTTAGACATGTTGCTGTTTGAGGCAGTGTTAGACATGTTGCTGTTTAAGGCACTGTTAGAGATGTTGCTGTTTTAGGCAGTGTTAGACATGTTGCTGGGTGAGGCACTGTTAGACATGTTGGTGCTTGTGGCAGTGTTAGACATGTTGGTGTTTGAGGCAGTGTTAGACATGTTGGTGCTTGAGGCAGTGTTAGACATGTTGGTGTTTGAGGCACTGTTAGAGATGTTGCTGTTTCAGGCAGTGTTAGAAATGTTGCTGGTTGAGGCAGTGTTAGACATGTTGCTGTTTGAGGCAGTGTTAGACATGTTGCTGTTTAAGGCACTGTTAGAGATGTTGCTGTTTTAGGCAGTGTTAGACATGTTGCTGGGTGAGGCACTGTTAGACATGTTGGTGCTTGTGGCAGTGTTAGACATGTTGGTGTTTGAGGCAGTGTTAGACATGTTGGTGGGTGAGGCAGTGTTAGACATGTTGGTGTTTGAGGCAATGTTAGACATGTTGGTGCTTGAGGCAGTGTTAGACATGTTGCTGGTTGAGGCAGTGTTAGACATGTTGCTGGTTGAGGCAGTGTTAGACATGTTGGTGTTTGAGGCAGTGTTAGACATGTTGGTGCTTGAGGCAGTGTTAGACATGTTGGTGTTTGAGGCAATGTTAGACATGTTGGTGCTTGAGGCAATGTTAGACATGTTGCTGTTTGAGGCAGTGTTAGACATGTTGCTGGTTGAGGCAGTGTTAGACATGTTGCTGGTTGAGGTAGTGTTAGACATGTTGCTGTTTGAGGCAGTGTTAGAGATGTTGCTGTTTGAGGCAGTGTTAGACATGTTGGTGTTTGAGGCAGTCTTAGACATGTTGGTGGTTGAGGCAGTGTTAGAGATGTTGCTGGGTGAGGCACTGTTAGAGATGTTGGTGTTTGAGGCAGTGTTAGACATGTTGGTGTTTGAGGCAGTCTTAGACATGTTGGTGGTTGAGGCAGTGTTAGACATGTTGCTGTTTGAGGCAGTGTTAGACATGTTGGTCATTGAGGAAGTGTTAGACGTGTTGCTGGTTAAGGTAGTGTTAGACATGTTGCTGTTTGAGGCACTGTTAGAGATGTTGCTGTTGAGGCAGTGTTAGACATGTTGCTGTTTGAGGCAGTGTTAGACATGTTGGTGTTTGAGGCAGTCTTAGACATGTTGGTGGTTGAGGCAGTGTTAGACATGTTGGTGGTTGAGGCAGTGTTAGACATGTTGGTGGGTGAGGCAGTGTTAGACATGTTGGTGTTCAAGGCAGTGTTAGACATGTTAATGTTCGAGGCAATGTTAGACATGTTGGTGTTTGAGGCAGTGTTAGACATGTTGGTGGTTGAGGCAGTGTTAGACATGTTGCTGTTTGAGGCAGTGTTAGACATGTTGGTGTTTGAGGCAGTCTTAGACATGTTGGTGGTTGAGGCAGTGTTAGACATGTTGCTGTGTGAGGCAGTGTTAGACATGTTGGTCATTGAGGAAGTGTTAGACGTGTTGCTGGTTGAGGTAGTGTTAGACATGTTGCTGTTTGAGGCACTGTTAGAGATGTTGCTGTTGAGGCAGTGTTAGACATGTTGCTGTTTGAGGCAGTGTTAGACATGTTGGTGGTTGAGGCAGTGTTAGACATGTTGGTGGTTGAGGCAGTATTAGACATGTTGGTGGTTGAGGCAGTGTTAGACATGTTGGTGGGTGAGGCAGTGTTAGACATGTTGGTATTAAAGACAGTGTTAGACATGTTAATGTTCGAGGCAATGTTAGACATGTTGGTGGTTGAGGCAGTGTTAGACATGTTGCTATTTGAGGCAGTGTTAGACATGTTGGTGTTTGAGGCAGTGTTAGACATGTTGCTATTTGAGGCAGTGTTAGACATGTTGCTGGTTGAGGCAGTGTTAGAGATGTTGCTGTTTGAGGCACTGTTAGACATGTTGCTGTTTGAGGCAGTGTTAGACATGTTGGTGGTTGAGGCAGTTGTAGACATGTTGGTGTTTGAGGCAGTGTTACACATGTTGGTGTTTGAGGCAGTGTTAGACATGTTGGTGTTTGAGGCAGTGTTAGACATGTTGGTGGTTGAGGCAGTGTTAGACATGTTGGTGGTTGAGGCAGTATTAGACATGTTGGTGGTTGAGGCAGTGTTAGACATGTTGGTGGGTGAGGCAGTGTTAGACATGTTGGTATTCAAGACAGTGTTAGACATGTTGGTGGTTGAGGCAGTGTTAGACATGTTGGTGGTTGAGGCAGTATTAGACATGTTGGTGGTTGAGGCAGTGTTAGACATGTTGGTGGTTGAGGCAGTGTTACACATGGTGGTTGAGGCAGTGTTAGACATGTTGGTGGTTGAGGCAATGTTAGACATGTTGGTGGTTGAGGCAGTGTTACACATGTTGGTGTATGAGGCAGTGTTACACATGTTGGTGGTTGAGGCAATGTTAGACATGTTGGTGGTTGAGGCAGTGTTAGACATGTTGGTGGTTGAGGCAGTGTTACACATGTTGGTGTATGAGGCAGTGTTACACATGTTGGTGGTTGAGGCAATGTTAGACATGTTGGTGGTTGAGGCAGTGTTAGACATGTTGGTGTATGAGGCAGTGTTACACATGTTGGTGGTTGAGGCAATGTTAGACATGTTGGTGTTTGAGGCAGTGTTAGACATGTTGGTGTTTGAAGCAGTGGTAGACATGTTGGTGTTTGAGGCAGTGTTAGACATGTTGGTGGTTGAGGCAGTATTACACATGTTGGTGGTTGAGGCAGTGTTACACATGCTGGTGGTTGAGGCAGTGTTAGACATGTTGGTGGTTGAGGCAGTGTTACACATGTTGGTGTATGAGGCAGTGTTACACATGTTGATGGTTGAGGCAATGTTAGACATGTTGGTGGTTGAGGCAATGTTACACATGTTGGTGTATGAGGCAGTGTTACACATGTTGATGGTTGAGGCAATGTTAGACATGTTGGTGGTTGAGGCAGTGTTACACATGTTGGTGTATGAGGCAGTGTTACACATGTTGGTGGTTGAGGCAATGTTAGACATGGTGGTTGAGGCAGTGTTACACATGTTGGTGGTTGAGGCAGTGTTACACATGTTGGTGGTTGAGGCAGTGTTACACATGTTGGTGGTTGAGGCAGTGTTACACATGTTGGTGGTTGAGGCAATGTTAGACATGTTGGTGGTTGAGGCAGTATTAGACATGTTGGTGGTTGAGGCAATGTTAGACATGTTGGTGGTTGAGGCAGTGTTACACATGTTGGTGGTTGAGGCAGTGTTACACATGTTGGTGTATGAAGCAGTGTTACACATGTTGGTGGTTGAGGCAGTGTTACACATGTTGGTGGTTGAGGCAGTGTTAGACATGTTGGTGTATGAGGCAGTGTTACACATGTTGGTGGTTGAGGCAATGTTACACATGTTGGTGTATGAAGCAGTGTTACACATGTTGGTGGTTGAGGCAGTGTTAGACATGTTGCTGTTTGAGGCAGTGTTAGACATGTTGGTGTTTGAGGCAGTCTTAGACATGTTGGTGGTTGAGGCAGTGTTAGACATGTTGCTGTGTGAGGCAGTGTTAGACATGTTGGTCATTGAGGAAGTGTTAGACGTGTTGCTGGTTGAGGTAGTGTTAGACATGTTGCTGTTTGAGGCACTGTTAGAGATGTTGCTGTTGAGGCAGTGTTAGACATGTTGCTGTTTGAGGCAGTGGTAGACATGTTGGTGGTTGAGGCAGTGTTAGACATGTTGGTGGTTGAGGCAGTATTAGACATGTTGGTGGTTGAGGCAGTGTTAGACATGTTGGTGGGTGAGGCAGTGTTAGACATGTTGGTATTCAAGACAGTGTTAGACATGTTAATGTTCGAGGCAATGTTAGACATGTTGGTGGTTGAGGCAGTGTTAGACATGTTGCTATTTGAGGCAGTGTTAGACATGTTGGTGTTTGAGGCAGTGTTAGACATGTTGCTATTTGAGGCAGTGTTAGACATGTTGCTGGTTGAGGCAGTGTTAGAGATGTTGCTGTTTGAGGCACTGTTAGACATGTTGCTGTTTGAGGCAGTGTTAGACATGTTGGTGGTTGAGGCAGTTGTAGACATGTTGGTGTTTGAGGCAGTGTTACACATGTTGGTGTTTGAGGCAGTGTTAGACATGTTGGTGTTTGAGGCAGTGTTAGACATGTTGGTGGTTGAGGCAGTGTTAGACATGTTGGTGGTTGAGGCAGTATTAGACATGTTGGTGGTTGAGGCAGTGTTAGACATGTTGGTGGGTGAGGCAGTGTTAGACATGTTGGTATTCAAGACAGTGTTAGACATTGTTAAGGATTTTATATATATATATATATATGTTATCACTGTTAAACATTTGTACCTTCGTCTTCTTTCTTATGAAAACGGTGTTGTGCTGTTTGCACTTCACCCTGAGAATGTATGTGTTATTCAACCTTGTTTTAGCTTTGTCTTCTTTCTCATGAGAACGGTGTTGTGCTGTTTTGCACCTGTCTTAACCAAGCCTGAGAATTCAATTTTGTTTTAGCACTCTGGGGTCAATCTGAGCTGGGAATGAAGGGCTGGATGTACTTATTATTATAATATAACTTTGTTTTCGCAGCCTCTAACGACTGGGAGTAAGAGAACGTTTTGACTGTTGTCATGTGGTGCTTAGTGTGAAGGAGTGTGAAGGACAGGACACTTCAGGCAGATGCAGAACAGCTGATAACTGCAACAGACGAACAAGATGTGCT
Source organism: Thalassophryne amazonica (assembly GCF_902500255.1). Taxonomy (NCBI): domain Eukaryota; kingdom Metazoa; phylum Chordata; class Actinopteri; order Batrachoidiformes; family Batrachoididae; genus Thalassophryne; species Thalassophryne amazonica. The sequence goes on from NC_047109.1 coordinate 24,565,276, forward strand.
GACCTGTGTAAAAGAAAGTGTCCTTCCTTACAGCTGCACTTATTGACGTATGCGTTTATGTTACGGGAAGAAACTTGTCTTGCGTCATCACCCCCACCCTTAGGACAAGTTTTTTGTTTATGTGATGAGGGCGTCTCTTAATAAAAAGAGCGGAAAAGCAGGCCAGACTTTAGTGTAGCCTTGGTGTACAGCCTGGCCGCACTCTGCGCGTAAAATTTGACTTTCTGTCTCACTGGTGTTTCTTGACTCTGTTTGTCTTGTTAAAGGTTTTAAAAATGTTTGGAGGAGAAAATACCCAACATTGACTGGGGGCTCGTCCGGGATCTCAACAATACCGGAGGTGTCCAGCGGAGGTCGTCAAGTCCAGACGTAAATCCTTGGCCAAGGTCCGATCGATTGATCGTGTCTGCCATTGTCGACCACCGTTGGCATCGTCTGGTTGACGAGATTTTCCCGAAGAAGACAGACAGGAAGTCGAGTCAGTGAGTAGAATTTCTTTGTAAACAGTACCGAGTGAGTGGTGATCAGATCACATAAACAGTTAAATTCCGCAAGCGATGATACAGAATCGTCTGTTAATGCAAAGCAGTTAAACTCTGTAAGGAGGGTGCGGACTCCTCTGTTTATATACGCGTACCGGTAGGGGATAAAAGTGATCACATAAAACAGTTAAACTCCGTAAGCGATGATACAGAATCGTCTGTTAATGAAACACAGTTAAACTCTGTAAGGAGGACGGACTCCTCTACGGTTGCGAGGGACGCAAGTAGTTAAATTCCGGAAGGAGGATACGGACTCCTCTGTTTTAATACGTAAAGGAAATCCCGGGTAGAAATACGTGCACTGTAAAAAAGCAGTTAAATCTGGCAGGGACGGCGGAGTCCCCTAATGCAGGACATTAGTTAAATTTCACGGGAGGGCGAGCTCCCCTGGCATAAGAATACGCGTACGATTATTAAAAGTGTTTCTATGTGTAAATAGTGTTTTGTGTAAGTGTAAATAACTGTGTGAAAGTGCAATACTTTGGACAACGTTAGTGACAACCGTGCGTGTGGAAGCAGAGGCAAGTGATTCCGCTTCCTACGGGGAGGTGAAAGGAATCAACCACACGACGGCAAATTAATTGTCACGTCCAAAGAAAGTGTGAAAACTTCAGATTTAGAACACCCTAGGTGTGCCCCCGTCTGAAGTCCAAATTATAACAAGGGATAATAAAAATGGGGGGTAAGACGTCTATAAATAAGGAAAATTTATCAACTGACGACTGGAAATTTATGGAAGCAAGAAGAATCCAAAAACAACAAAAAATTGGAGACCTGGATTAATAAACATGACTTTGACGGACGACTGAACCTGATCAGTATACAGAAGCTAAAGAAGGAGTTAGAACAGCAACATAAAGGTGATGAGAAAAAGATGCAGAAAGTAGGGGCAGATTTAGTGGCATTTTGGGAGGAAGAAGCAGAGAACAGACAGAAGGGAGCAGAGAAGCGACGATTAGAGAAAGCAAGGAAAAAGAAAGCTGTAGGTAAGGCAGAAGAAGATGTGATAATTCAGCACAGAGAACCAGAACAGCCTCAACAATCACCGCTGGCTGGATCGTCGGTGACAACAACACCTTTATCTCCTCTACCAGAGGATGACGATGTACCGCCACCACAGTATGATTTGGCAGTAAAACCTAAGGTAAAAAGTGAAAAACCAGAAAAACCACAAACACGCAGTCAAGCGAAAGTGCCCACAGCCCCTCCCATGGTGGAACACAGTGACCAGGGAGGTGCCTATCCTATGATAGAAGTACCAAATCCTCGTGCAGGAACAGCAGGACAGCGATCAACCATGCTCGTATATCGAACATGGAATGCTGATAATATCAAAGCAGCAGTCGACATGATACCATCGCCACGTGTCGATATCGAGGGATTTATGCAGGATATAGAAAACGTTAGAAGTTCTTACCACCTTAGTGGACCTGAAGTCCAACAGGTGTGGATGAAAGCATGTGGCCCTAAAATGGAGTCAGATACGCGGAGACTGGAATCCTGCAGACCAGGATGGCGTACCATTGCCACATGATGATCCAGTCTTGAAAACAAGAGTGGAAGCTATGATTACACGTGCAAAAGGTGTGTTAGGACCAAAGATAAATTATACTGAAATTACCAGGACAACTCAGAAAGAAGGAGAGCCATGGATAGAGTTTAGATGCAGATTTGAGAGTGTATTTAGAGTCCATAGTGGCATATTGCCAGGAACACCAGTGTATGAAAACAAATTGAAAAATGTTTCACCTGTGAAGCTGACAATGACCGATTTGATTCATGATGGCAACTCAACAGCTGTCATAACAGTAACAGGTGCCACTGAAGATGTTTTAAAATTGAGATTCACAGGTATGCCATTACATGTGTCACTTTGTAAACCATATTTGACAGAATGGCAAGAATTGGGACTGACAGTCATAACAGCTTTGTCAGCCACTGATTGGAGCAGAGTTGGACCACGAACGGAGTTCAGTCCATCAACTAAATTGTATAAAGTGCCAGTTAATGTCTCATTGGTGCTGACAGCTGGAACACACATTAATGTGTCCACTTCACAATCCTGAGTGTTTCAGTTGAGTCCTGAAGAGGATGATCTTCTCTCTTCTGTACCATCAGGATTGTGGACAACAGGTCCTTCAGACGTAGGACTGATAAAAAATGCACAACCTGTAGTTATAAGACCAAAAACAGAATACAGACCATGTGTAAGACAGTATCCATTGAAACCTGATGCAATTGAAGGAATCAGGCCGGTAATAGAGAATTTATTAACAGCAGGAGTAATAGTGCCATGTCCAGATTCACCATGTAACACACCCATATTTCCTGTAAAAAAAAGGCTCCGCCCTCAGTGGGATGGAGATAGATTCAAGATCTGCAGGCAGTAAATGCTGCTGTGATTAAAAGAGCACCATGTGTACCAGATCCGCACACACTGTTAAGCTCATTGAGATTAAATTCTAGTTGTTTTTCTGTAATAGATATCAGTAATGCATTTTTTTTTTTTCTGTACCAGTACACCCAGATAGTCAATTCTGGTTTGCTTTTACCTTTAAAGGACAACGATATACATTTACCAGATTACCGCAGGGTTACGCAGAGAGTCCAACTATTTATTCTCAAGTCATGTCAGCATGTTTAGCCAATTTCGTTCCACCGGCAGATAGCCAACTATTAGTGTATGTTGATGACATTCTGATTGCCTCTGACACACGAGAAAACTGCATAACTGACACAGTAGCATTATTATGTTTCTTATTTGATAATGGCCACAAAGTGAGTAAAAACAAAGTTCAGTTGTGTAGGGATAAAGTAAAATATTTAGGACATGAATTATCAGCCACAGGGCGTACGATCCTGTCTGACAGGAAGGAAGCAATTTTACACGCTCCAAAACCACAAACCAAAAAGCAGATGATGTCATTTCTTGGACTGACTAATTACTGCAGGGCATGGATTCCCTGCTATGCAGAATTGACTAGTCCACTTTCTGATTTGATGTACAAGGATGATATTTCAATGTCAACCGTGTTGGAATGGAACAAAGAAGCTGAGGAAGCTTTTGTAAAAGTAAAACAAACATTAGTGTCATCCACAGTTTTGGCACTACCAGATTATAGTAAACCATTCATTCAAACAGCTGATTGTAAGAATGAGTCCATGACTAGTGTTTTGGTTCAAGTGTATGGCTCAAAATTAAGGCCAGTTGCCTACTACTCATCTAAATTGGATGCAGTGGCAAGTGCTCTACCACCATGTGTACAGGCTGTTGTTGCAGCCTTTATGGCTGTTCAAAGTAGCAGTAATGTTGTTCTATTCCATCAGTTGACACTGGAAGTTCCACATGCAGTTTCTGCACTTCTGTTGCAGACAAAAATGAGCCTTTTGTCCCCAGCAAGACATCTTTCGTGCATGTCCTTGCTATTATCACAACCACACCTTACGGTAGAGTGCTGTACGACATTGAATCCATCCACATTGATACCCTTACCTGAGGATGGTGAGCCGCACAATTGTCTTGATGTAGCTACGGTCTGTACGAAAGCACGCCCAGACCTCCAGGACACACCCATCCCAAACAGTACAATTGTGTATGTGGATGGTTCTTCCACTGACAAAGCTTATGGACAAACACAATCTGGATATGCTGTTGTCACAAATTCAGAAGTATTGGATTCTGCTTCATTGCCATCGTCATTTTCAGCACAAGCAGCTGAATTAGTTGCTTTAACTGCAGCTTGCTATCTGTTTAAAGGTACGGCTGTATCAATTTATACAGACAGCCAGTACGCTTTCAGCACAGTGCATGTGTTTGCAAAACTGTGGGAGGAGCGTGGAATGGTGACATCATCTGGAAAGCCAGTGACTCATGCCACTCTCCTAACTGCCCTACTGCAAGCTGTGAAGTTGCCTCAACAAATTGCTATATGCAAATGTGCGGCTCACACCAAAGGCTCTGACAGTGTTTCAAAAGGAAATGACGTTGCTGACAAAACCGCAAAGGCGGCAACAGCTCTTTCTATTTTTCTCCTATATGACACCCCTCCGGATATGACCACAAAAGAAACCCATATTGCCAAAAAATATGTTTAAATGGGCAGCTATTATGAGCCATGGCGTGACGCATGTCTCATCAGGGGGTATGATATCGCAATTGCAATCTATTTTTTGTCTTTATGGGTTCGATGCATATGCAAAACAGCATTGTAGAGCATGCATGACATGTGCAAAACACAACTCACAAGGCAATTTGAGACCCCAAAGAGGCAAATTTCCAACACCACAATATCCCTTTCAAGTGATTCATATGGATTATATACAGCTGAGTAAACATGAAGGGAAGGAATTTTGTTTAGTCATAATTGATGCCTTCTCAAAATGGGTAGAATTGTTCCCTACAAAACATGCAGGTGCACTTACAGTGGCTAAGGCATTGTGCAAAGACATCATTCCATGATTTGGAATACCAGAAACAGTCTATTCAGATAATGGAGCGCATTTTGTTAATACAATAGTGCAATACGTAGGAGAAGCGCTACAGGTCAATCTCAAAAATTATTGTGCTTATCAACCACACAGTGCCGGATTAGTGGAAAGGACAAAGGGCACATAAAAGGGCGCAATAAAAATAAGATTAAGGAAATGTATAGAAGAGACAAAACAAACCTGGATTGAATGTTGGACCTAGTAAAATTGTATATGAGAATAACACCAACACCATCAGGGTTAACACCATTTGAGATACTTTATGGACGACCATATCGTCTACCAATTTTGACATGGATACTAAAACAGCAGATGAGGAACAAACATTAGCAAATTTTATGAAAAAGACATTAACACAGAAAGAGATAACTTAAACACATTTACTGCCGAATAATTTTGATCTTCCACAGGACGGCCTTCCGGTAGTCTAGCCAGGAGACTGGGTGTTCATCAGAGTCCAGTCCTCGTTGGGAAGGTCTATACCAAGTGCTGTTAACAACACCAACTGCAGTAAAGATAGCGGAGAGATCAACGTGGATACATCACTGTAAGATACAGCGTGTGTTGGCGGCCTCCACAGTGGAAGGGGAAGTCTGGCTACAAAGGGAGTCTATTTAATTAGCAATAGATTGTCTCAATGCCAGTGAAGCAGGGAGATCCTTGCACTATTAGGTGAGGTGGTTAACAACACTGTATCCTAGCAATCATGACTGAACTACAGCAGACCCCGGAGCGGCGTGCTCAGCGCCGCCGCTGCCGGACTGTTGGTAGGGCAGCCGGTTGCGTTGTGATCTTAGTGTGTTTCGTGCTTCTCGGATTCCTGGCCTGGTGGAATGGAATTACGTTACTAATTGTTATGTTTGTTCACAGATACCTATATCCTCAACACACCCAGCTCTGACGGCTAAACCGTACCCTGCTAGGGTGACAGAATGTCTTATCATACGGATGCATAATCAAACTGTATTTCGGGGGCAGCAGTTCTCAGCAAATCTGATAAGATGTAACACCACTTGCCTCAGTGCAACCACTTATATGATAGGGATTTCAACAGAGGACGTACAAGCGTGCCCAAGTGCTGCTCCATTGACTAGACTGAAGGGAAATGCAAAAATATCATCACGTTAAATTGTCATCACAACGGCCATTCCCAATTTGCTTTTACGGGACAGGGAATAAAAAATGTAGGTAAAATTAAGAAACGTCTGTGTACCCAAACGTATGTTTTATCAAATAATTTAAGCCTAACCAAAACATAATATGTGGATGGTACTTATCTTCATCACATTGGACGGGGATGTAATTATACAGGCTCCTGTCCATGGGGAACGGATGAATCATGTGCTTATGTTAGTAAGTTTTTGCTACCACCTATAAATGGTACTCCGGTGTATGATGACATCTATTGGCTTTATGGTTCCAGACTGTACATGAGTCTCCCACCAAATTGGGGTGGTGTGTGTGCACCTACCCAGGTGACTGACCATACATATGTGGTAGGACCTCCACAGAGAAGAATGGCAGCACCAGACGGAGGAGATTGATATACCCAGATGTGTTACCACATGATCACATGTGGGGCTCGGATGTACTAAAGGACCAAAAAATTGTGGTCTGTAGGAGATAAAATAGCACATTCATTGTTCCCCTGGATAGGAGTGGGAAAAATTCATTAATGATTGAAACTCTGAATTATCGATTGGGTCTGTTCATGAATGTAACTAAAAAAATAGTAGCAGCTCAAAACACTGAAATAGATGCTTTACGTACCATGGTGATGCAAAATCGCATGGTTTTAGACTTGCTTACTGGTTCACAGGGAGGAGTTTGTGTTCTGCTGAACACAACATGCTGTACTTTCATCCCAGACTCCATTCATTCAGTGGATATGCAGGACGCATTGGAAGAGCTGAATAAACTTCGTGATGCAATGCATAAAGACACCCTAGCCGTGAACCGGTGGAATCCCTGGTCCTGGTTGACTTCAGGACCATGTTGGCAGTTACTATTGAAAATGGTGACACCAGTTATTATAGTCCTAATTCTGATTGGACTTTGCATGTGTTGTGTGATCCCTTATATCAAAACAATGGTTGGCAAAATGGTGTCAAATACATTTGTACAGTGTAATCTGGCCTTCCAACAAACTATGCCAAAATATCAAGCATTGAAACAGTCAGACCTTAGTGGAGAAAACTGTAATGACTGTACTGAGAATTATGATGATATTGAAAAGCTCACAACTCCAGTTCAAGCTTGAACTGTTGACGTGATGAGTTAACACACTCTTAGCCTATGAAGCTTTAGCTGAAAAAGTAATAAGACAAGTGGTGTAGTCGAATAATACAGAAAAAACAGTTCATTTATACCAGTCGGTAGGAGTGATGTATGGTGGTGGTGTGGTGATAACAGAATCTTTGACAGACTGCCACGAAATGTGTCAGGTTATTGTGCATTAATATCATTATTGTTACCCATGACCCCCTGAAGACGTTACGACATATGCAGCCTCTCTTATTCCTGAGGATTGGCAGAAAGGCATAGCCAGACATAGAGTAAAAAGAGATTGGAAAGGAGTAGGAAATCCAACATATATTGACGCAATAGGAGTCCCCAGAGGAGTGCCTGACGAGTATAAACTGGTTGATCAAATAGCAGCTGGATTCGAATCTTCCATCTGTTGGTGGTGTTCAATTAATAAAAACGTGGACAGAATAGATTAAGTTAATAAACTAACTAACTAAGCTGGGTGATGCCTACTGTATGTTTAACAGGTGATAAACAGGTGGGAAATGTTAAGGATTTTATATATATATATATGTTATCACTGTTAAACATTTGTACCTTCGTCTTCTTTCTTATGAAAACGGTGTTGTGCTGTTTGCACTTCACCCTGAGAATGTATGTGTTATTCAACCTTGTTTTAGCTTTGTCTTCTTTCTCATGAGAACGGTGTTGTGCTGTTTTGCACCTGTCTTAACCAAGCCTGAGAATTCAATTTTGTTTTAGCACTCTGGGGTCAATCTGAGCTGGGAATGAAGGGCTGGATGTACTTATTATTATAATATAACTTTGTTTTCGCAGCCTCTAACGACTGGGAGTAAGAGAACGTTTTGACTGTTGTGATGTGGTGCTTAGTGTGAAGGAGTGTGAAGGACAGGACACTTCAGGCAGATGCAGAACAGCTGATAACTGCAACAGACGAACGAGATGTGCTGACCTGTGTAAAAGAAAGTGTCCTTCCTTACAGCTGCACTTATTGACGTATGCGTTTATGTTACGGGAAGAAACTTGTCTTGCGTCATCACCCCCACCCTTAGGACAAGTTTTTTGTTTATGTGATGAGGGCGTCTCTTAATAAAAAGAGCGGAAAAGCAGGCCAGACTTTAGTGTAGCCTTGGTGTACAGCCTGGCCGCACTCCGCGCGTAAAATTTGACTTTCTGTCTCACTGGTGTTTCTTGACTCTGTTTGTCTTGTTAAAGGTTTTAAAAATGTTTGGAGGAGAAAATACCCAATAGACATGTTGGTGGTTGAGGCAGTGTTAGACATGTTGGTGGTTGAGGCAGTATTAGACATGTTGGTGGTTGAGGCAGTGTTAGACATGTTGGTGGTTGAGGCAGTGTTACACATGTTGGTGGTTGAGGCAGTGTTAGACATGTTGGTGGTTGAGGCAGTGTTAGACATGTTGGTGGGTGAGGCAGTGTTAGACATGTTGGTATTCAAGACAGTGTTAGACATGTTAATGTTCGAGGCAATGTTAGACATGTTGGTGGTTGAGGCAGTGTTAGACATGTTGCTATTTGAGGCAGTGTTAGACATGTTGGTGTTTGAGGCAGTGTTAGACATGTTGCTATTTGAGGCAGTGTTAGACATGTTGCTGGTTGAGGCAGTGTTAGAGATGTTGCTGTTTGAGGCACTGTTAGACATGTTGCTGTTTGAGGCAGTGTTAGACATGTTGGTGGTTGAGGCAGTTGTAGACATGTTGGTGTTTGAGGCAGTGTTACACATGTTGGTGTTTGAGGCAGTGTTACACATGTTGGTGTTTGAGGCAGTGTTAGACATGTTGGTGGTTGAGGCAGTGTTAGACATGTTGGTGGTTGAGGCAGTATTAGACATGTTGGTGGTTGAGGCAGTGTTAGACATGTTGGTGGGTGAGGCAGTGTTAGACATGTTGGTATTCAAGACAGTGTTAGACATGTTGGTGGTTGAGGCAGTGTTAGACATGTTGGTGGTTGAGGCAGTATTAGACATGTTGGTGGTTGAGGCAGTGTTAGACATGTTGGTGGTTGAGGCAGTGTTACACATGTTGGTGGTTGAGGCAGTGTTAGACATGTTGGTGGTTGAGGCAATGTTAGACATGTTGGTGGTTGAGGCAGTGTTACACATGTTGGTGTATGAGGCAGTGTTACACATGTTGGTGGTTGAGGCAATGTTAGACATGTTGGTGGTTGAGGCAGTGTTAGACATGTTGGTGGTTGAGGCAGTGTTACACATGTTGGTGTATGAGGCAGTGTTACACATGTTGGTGGTTGAGGCAATGTTAGACATGTTGGTGGTTGAGGCAGTGTTAGACATGTTGGTGTATGAGGCAGTGTTACACATGTTGGTGGTTGAGGCAATGTTAGACATGTTGGTGTTTGAGGCAGTGTTAGACATGTTGGTGTTTGAAGCAGTGGTAGACATGTTGGTGTTTGAGGCAGTGTTAGACATGTTGGTGGTTGAGGCAGTATTACACATGTTGGTGGTTGAGGCAGTGTTACACATGCTGGTGTATGAGGCAGTGTTACACATGTTGATGGTTGAGGCAATGTTAGACATGTTGGTGGTTGAGGCAATGTTACACATGTTGGTGTATGAGGCAGTGTTACACATGTTGGTGTATGAGGCAGTGTTACACATGTTGGTGGTTGAGGCAATGTTAGACATGGTGGTTGAGGCAGTGTTACACATGTTGGTGGGTGAGGCAATGTTAGACATGTTGGTGGTTGAGGCAGTATTACACATGTTGGTGGTTGAGGCAGTGTTACACATGCTGGTGTATGAGGCAGTGTTACACATGTTGATGGTTGAGGCAATGTTAGACATGTTGGTGGTTGAGGCAGTGTTACACATGTTGGTGGTTGAGGCAGTGTTACACATGTTGGTGTATGAGGCAGTGTTACACATGTTGGTGGTTGAGGCAATGTTAGACATGGTGGTTGAGGCAGTGTTACACATGTTGGTGGTTGAGGCAGTGTTACACATGTTGGTGGTTGAGGCAATGTTAGACATGTTGGTGGTTGAGGCAGTATTAGACATGTTGGTGGTTGAGGCAATGTTAGACAAGTTGGTGGTTGAGGCAGTGTTACACATGTTGGTGGTTGAGGCAGTGTTACACATGTTGGTGTATGAAGCAGTGTTACACATGTTGGTGGTTGAGGCAGTGTTACACATGTTGGTGGTTGAGGCAGTGTTAGACATGTTGGTGTATGAAGCAGTGTTACACATGTTGGTGGTTGAGGCAATGTTACACATGTTGGTGTATGAAGCAGTGTTACACATGTTGGTGTATGAGGCAGTGTTACACATGTTGGTGGTTGAGGCAGTGTTAGACATGTTGGTGGTTGAGGCAATGTTAGACATGTTGGTGGTTGAGGCAGTGTTACACATGTTGGTGGTTGAGGCAGTCTTAGACATGTTGGTGGTTGAGGCAGTGTTAGACATGTTGGTGGTTGAGGCAGTGTTAGACATGTTGCTGTGGCGAAGCTGTGGAACGATCTTCTTATGGACATTTGACTGTCAGGCTCTGTGGATGTTGTTTTTTTGTTTGTTTGTTTGTTTGTTTTTGTTTGTTTTATTCATTTTAACTAAATTTTAGTTGTATTTTACTGTCTGTGTTTTGTTTTTACTGCCTGTACAGTACTTTGATTGAAAGCACTTAAAATTATTATTATTAGATCACTGTAGTTTTTGAATCACATTAAACTAAAGAGGTGGAGCCAAGTTTTTACTCAAGATTTTTTTTTTTTTTTTTTTTTTTTTTTTTTTACATAGCATCATAAGACATTTGGGTGTTGGAATGTGTTGTAATTCTCCCTGTGGCACACAGGAAAAATCAACCCAGAATGTATTGCTTTGTCCCATTTTTTTTCTGTTTCAATTTCAATTTCAATTTATTTAATTTTATAAAACACAAAATCACAACAAAGTTGCCTCTATGCACTTCACACAAGCAAGCACCCTATCAACCCCTAGAGCAAGCACACAGGCGATGGTGGTAAGGAAAATCTCCCTCTGATGCAGTGGCAGTTTTTGATACGGGCCATGCGGGCTGTCGCCCTGGGCGGCATTTATGGAGGGGCGACACCGTGGGAATGAGCACTTAAAAAAAATAATAATCTCCACTGCAAAATGGTTTTCTTATCACAGTGTGTAGAATTGGCAAATTGGTGCCCCCTGCAGGCAGCTGTAGGCACCCTGCTTGCTGAAGCAATGAGATGGCGAAAGAAACGGGAGGGGTGCACCAAGCGCGAAGGACAGTTCTCATCTGGGTGTCTCTAATGGGAGGGACAAGTGGAGGTCGGGGGGGGGGGGGGGGAGGGGTTGTGGGCTGAAGTCAGTTACACCTCGACTTTCTTCCAGATAATGCACATCTCATTCACAAAATTATAAATGCAGGTCAGTAATTCCTGCACGTTTTTCTGAATTGTGTGACATGTCCTGCCGCACACAGAGAGGATTCAGCTTTATCCCGAGTTGGGCGCGTTGCATTTCTCTGCGGATCACGCAGAAAACGAGGCAGGCAGCCAGTTTATGAAATAAAGTCATTTGAAAGCAGACAGACAGGGTGTAAAAAACGGGTTTTGAATCTGCCCACTTGTAGAAAAATTTTGCAAAAAGGACAGCCTGCCTATTTGTAAAGATGGCTTAGAACTTATGATGTGTTCACATTACTAGCTGAAGTGACTGAATCTGTACAATAATTTTCCAGCAGCTGGCAACTCTTTTTGTTGTCATGACAAATAATAATAATAATAATAATAATAATAATCTGACAAAATAATAATAATAATAATAATAATAATAATAATAATAATAATAATAATGAAATATAAAATTAGGCTTATCATCATAAGTAACTGGTTTATTTAATGGAGAAAAAGAATCACATTTGATTTCACTGGCATGGGAACGCTAGTAACATTTCAGTTTGGATTTTTGTTTGATCCACAGATGAAGACCCAAAATTAGGAGAAAAAAGGCAAACACTACATGATCAAATTTCTGTCAAACCTAAAACCTTTGCAGATTAGTCAGTGTAAAGTATTTACATATTTAGCCTAATATGTACAAACATCAACCTAAATATTTAGCTAAATGTTGAGAAAAATATGTACCTTAATAAAAGAGCTAATTGTTCCTTCCTGAAAGACAGATTAATAAAGTGTCAAATGTAAGGCATGGTTATTCAAACTTTCAATTCATGGATGTTTTGTTTTGGAGTTATATTGTAGCCTGCAGGCTTTTGATGTCAATTTCAATTGCAATTTCAGGGGCATTTCTAAATATTAATAATATTATCATTTTTTAAAAATGGCTGTTTGTGCAAAAATTTTGTCTGTTTTTTTGTTTTGTTTTTTAGGTGCGGGGGGGGGGGGCACTCAGGCGGAGTGTCACCCAGGGAGTAATTCGTGTAGAACCGCCACTGCTCTGATGATATTCAGGAACAAACCTTAACCCTCTGGAGTCTTGGCTATTTTGGAGTGTTTTTGACTACTTTTGGTTTTACCTTCATAATTTACCTTCAAAAACTTTTCCTGGCCTTGTTTGGTGTCGCTTTTTTCAGCACCTCACCTGTGTGACTTTACAGTTTTTCTTTCATTCTGACATACTGCATTAAAACAGTGACATCTGGAACAGTGACATTCATCCCAAAACCTAAAATTAAAATCAGAAAAAAGTTAGTTTTCTTCACTGTGAAAACCAGAAATAGTAAGTCCCTTCGGCTGCTCCCTTGTTTTGCACTCGGGGTCGCCACAGCAAATCCAAGGTGGATCTGCATGTTGATTTGGCACAGGTTTTACGCCAGATGCCCTTCCTGACGCAACTCCACATTATATGGAGAAATGTGGCAGGGGTGGGATTTGAACCCAGAACCTTCCGAACTGAAACCAAGCACATTAACCACTTGGCCACCACCCCTGCACTGTGAAAACCAGAAATATATGCAACAAATGATTTTTATAACCTGGAATGCAAATATAAATTGTAAATTTCAAAAATATATGTAAAAATGTAGTATAAACAAAGTTATATACAACAATTCACATTAAAATGCAGGAAATGCTTCAGGCATTTTTTGTGGCTATTTACATGCAATAAGATGCCACACAAATTATATTTGTGCCACTAAGAAAAAACAATTCCTGTCTAATGCACATCAGAAGCCCTAAAATTTATAGATATTCCATCTGAATACTCGTGTATTTTTGCCTAATTCCTTGTTTTTGTAGCATTTTTAGTGGTGTTGGTCCAGACTACCCTGACCATGTTAGTGGCCAAAAAAATAAATAAATAAATAAAAAACAATAGAAAAAGTGTTTTGGACTTTGAGGGGGAAGTCTCTACCTGAACTCCTGTGTTTTCCACCCCTGAATCATGCTCTGTGTTCCAGGAGTCAGTGCTGGAGCAGAGCTCTCTGCAGCACCGAGTCCTGGAGAAGCTGGAAGGAGAAACGCACAGCCCGATCCACTGGGCATCTATGTGCGCATAGATTGGTGAATCCACCTGCTCTCATTCGTCCATATGAGAACAATAAAGTCCACTTCATCATCAGACTGATCACGCTCTGGTTCAGACTGATGGCACGCTCCGCAGTTCAATCGTCTGCATGCAGTTAAAAAAAAAGAGACTTCACGCGCTGTTCCAAGACGCCTGATTATTTTGATGCACAAAATAAATGAGTAAATAAAATAACTACACCACACACAAACCACACACACTAAAACACTCCACCACACACATTAAAACACATACCATCCACAGCAAATATCACAACTTTCAAAAATGATCTGCTTTTCGCTCCACACAAAACCATAATTTTCTTCTCTCAGCAAACAAATTATGTGGATTGGGGATCATTGTTTATTTGATAATATATTTTGCACAAGTGATAAAGAAAAATCTGCATATTTTTTTTACTTGTTTGCTGTTGCAGACAGAGAGAGACGGAAGAAAAGTCTCATTTGCAACACATGCACAAACACACACACACAAACACGTGGGGTCTGTGGGTTGTCAAACCTATGTAGGAGCTGGTGATTAGCTCCTGAGTTTTCCACCAATGGTAACACCCATGTCTCCTGCTGCAGCTGAGGGAGTCATATTTCATTCCAGCCATCAGTCGTTTTTCATGCAGCTGTCTGCAAAACATGCATGAGAATCTCCCCAAAACACTCGTGTCAATTATAAATCATAAGTCAAGTTATACTTGGCCTATTAACAAAATTTAAAAAGTGGTGTGGAGCTTGAATTTGACATGTTCAACAGGCATTCAAACAGACACTCAGAGTGGAGCAGATTGCGTGCTACATCAGTTCATGTGACATTTGACGTTAGGGCGCGTCATTCGACTCCAGAGGGTTAAGCAGACCAGACGCAGACGGGTGGCCCACTGCTTAGGCCATTCTGATATTTACAAGGTTTTTTGTTATGTGTCGGACGCAGCTCGGAGAACCGACCAGCGTTTGAAGGACCCAGTATGAAATAAGCAGAGCACGGTACAAAGGCTAACTGAATTTAATACATAACAGTGATACAAAAAACAACAAAAGAAAGTGCGGTCTGGCGTGGTGCGCTCCCAGCAGCGCTAACGGTCCGGAGCCAGAAGCTGTTCGGACCCAAGGACCCCGCCGACACCCCCCAGGTGGCCGCAACAAACCGAGTCTGTGAAAGAAGGAACCATTATGTGAGTCCACACTCTACACACAGAGAGAACACTTAAAGGTGTACAAACAGCAAACACTTCCTGGCTTGATTACTAATCAGCTTCCCAACCTGCAGGCATGGAACATCCAGTTCACAAAACTCCACTGCAGTGGAAGCCGATACATGACTAACATACAGCTCAATATAAAAAGGTGTGAGGGACACCACATTTACTGACTGTATAAATGTTAGTCACAAAATCTAACGTACCTCAGGAAGTGTGCTGACGAGCGTGAGACCTCACCCCCCTCCTCTTTCACAGACCGTGCATCAAACCCTGGACGTTCTCTGCATCCACTGATGATGAGATGGCTCCCGAGACGACGATCTCACCCGTCTGGTCACAAGGTCGAGTCTCTGGCAAATACACACTGTATACTCCAGTCTTAAATGCCACCATGTTCCAATCCATATAGATGCACCTCAGCTGTGAGTCCTGACGAGCCGCAGGTGATCAGGGTGAGGTCCTGATAACCTCAGCAACACAGCCACTCAGTCCCAAATGCAAGCCACCTGGAAGGAAAAACAAAAGACAGAAACAAAAAGGCAGCCAGGCCCCCCAGCCATACAACAGTTTTTACAAAGATTTACAAAGGTGAAGGAACAGAAAACAGGAAATCAAAACAACATGACATAACAAAAGAATATGTATTTGATGAGATGTCCAAACAGGTGGCTATGCTACAGGCAGGGGTCATCCGGCAGTCCTCATGCTGTCAGTTGGTCTGTTCCCATAGCAATGTCCATTCCAAACACAGACTGCAGTGTGTAACATCCAGCTTCAGGCGTGGCATCACACGGTCAGTCCGGCACCCTGTCTTCAGTAGCTGTCCCACTATCCGGGCCTCAGACAGGGAGGAAAAAAGCAGAATCATCAGCCATAGACCGGATGGGATGAATCCTTCACTATACTTTGGAGGTGGAAGAAAACAGTCCTCATAATATCTCTAATGTGCAGATCAATCAAATCAAAAATCATCCCAAGGCTCCAAACTTTGTCAGTGTGATGTATGACATATGAGCCTAGGTTAAGTGTTAGCTGTTCAAACTGATGCCAATGTCTCGCTGGACCAAGGACCATCATTTCAGTCTTGTCCGAGTTTAAAAGTAAGAAATTGCTGGACGTCCAAGCTTTTTACTGATGCAATGAAATCCTGAAAGAATTTTATATGTATGAGATTACCAGCAGTTATCAGCATGTACAACTGAATGTCATCAGCATAGCAATGAAAGGTAATCCTGAAATGCCACAATATGTGCCCAAGGGGTGTTCTATAAAGGGAGAATGGACCCCTGTGGACCCCATATTTCATGTCACCAAGGTTGGAAGTAGTGTTGTTGTGTAAGACACAGTGAGAACGAATGGTTAGGTATGATGTCAGCCATGCAAGGACATTCCCAGTAATCTCAAAATGATTACCCAGCCTATCAAGTAGAATACAGTGATCCACCATATCAAACACAGCACTAAGATCTAACACCACCAGAACCGTAGTTGTGTCTGAATCCAATGAAAGCAGATCATTTACCACTTTGTGTGACATGCATGATTTATTTCTACATGTGTGTATGAGAATGCCACAGAAGTTTTTTTTTTTTTTTTCTTTCTAATTTTGCAAGAGTGTTTGTATGAAGGCTTGGAGAGGAACTCATGGATTTCAACAAGACAGCTGTGCCATGTACATGTGACTTTAATGAGTGCCATGTCGACCCAGTTGATTTGAAGCAGATACAGCAGGGAAAATAAGCATTGAACACGTCACCGTTTTTCTCAGTAAATATATTTCCAAAGGTGCTATTGACATGAAATTTTTCACCAGGTGTAAATAACAACCCAAGTAATCCACACATATAAAGAAACCAAACCATAGATGTCTGTAAATTAAGTTATGTATAATAATGTGAAATGACAGAAAAAAAAATGTTGAACACTTGAAGAATGGGAAGATCAAAACGGCATGGAAAGCCAATACGCCATCTGAGATCTATCAGTAATTAGAAAGGTATCCTCCCCCCTTGTCAGTGCAAATTAATATCAGCTGGTTCTGTCCCAACTGATGACCTATAAAAAGATGTCACATTACCAAGGTGTCACACAAGAAGCATCTCATAATGGAAAAAAACAAAGAGCTCTCTCTCAAGATCGTCATAACGTTACTCCTGGAAAACATACTGATGGCATTGATTACAGAAGGATTTCTAAACTTCTGAATGTTCCAATGAGCACTGTTGGACCACAAACTGGAAGAGGAAAAACACCATTTCACCATAAACCGGCCACGACCAGGTGATTCTTACAAGATTTCTGACAGAGGAGTGAAAATAATTATCAGAAGAGTTGTCCAAGAGCCAAGGACTCATTCTCTTTGAAGTATTAGGCTGACCTAACTTATCATAAGTCAGTATCACTCTTCATTTTCTCATTCTCAAAGGACACTTCCTCACAGGAGTGCTGACAGAACCCTCTTCGTCACTGGAGCTGGATTGGGATGACACATCACCCGGTTCCTGGTCTGCCTCAGCTGGGTCTGGTTCCACCATATCATCACCCTCTGGTTCCAGCTGTGCTGCTGGATCGTCATCAGTGTTGTTTTTCTCACCCTCCAGATTTCTGTCATTATTAGGATAAAAAGCAGGTGCATCACCTCTCAGTGAACTGTGACTTCAATTATCTCCAGCGTGGCTCGCTCTCCACTATCGTACAGCCGTCTTTAAACCAGTTGTACTGCTACTTAATCTGTGTGATGCCCATAGCATCGTCACCGAAAGCCGTCTGAATAATCCGAATGGTTTCCACCTGGCTGTCGCCCAGTTTCTGGCAAAATTTGATGCAGTCATGCTGCTCCAGTTGTTCCGCCATTTCCTTGCAAAGAAAAAAACGATGAGAGACTACACCCATCCTCACACAAAGGCTGCTTACAAGCAAATGACGCAATCAACAGGGGTGAAAAAACTCACGCATGCGCACGAAGGTTCAAGGTTGGCTCATGCAAGCACACGTGATTCAAATCCATCAGGTTTTTGAAAAAAATAAAAAGGTCAGATACTTTTCTAACAGACCTTGTATATATATATATATACACGATTTCTGTCCATAAAGTATCATACCTTTTTATTTTTTTTTAAACTATATGGATTTGATTCATATGTTTTCACGTCAGACAAGCTTGAACCCTCATGCGCATGCGTGAGTTTTTCCACGCCTGTCGGTGACGTCATTCGCCTGTGAGCACGCCTTGTGGAAGGAGTGGTCCCGCCCCGTTGTCGGATTTTCATTGTCTGGAAATGGCGGAATGATTTGGGGTTTTTTTCCATCAGAATTTTTTCAGAAGTTGTTAGAGACTGGCACCTGGAAACCATTCGAAAAATTTATCTGGCTTTCGGTGAAAATTTTACGGGCTTCACAGAGAATAAGGTCTGTTAGTACAGCTTTAAGGACCCCTTTAATGATGCTCGGCGCACCGCGCTCCGAGCTGCGACGACGCGGCACAAGCCACCGGACCATTTCTAAACGGATGGCTCTGTGGATAAGAGACCTTCGTGTGCTCTTTCTCTGGTTATCACAAGAGCTGAACATCAGCCGTTTTCCGGCAGATTTCACTTTTAACAAAAGATTTTGGAACACCTCCATTTCGGCGTGTCAGAGGACAAGTTTGGACATGTCCAGCTCTCCACAATTTCACTAATACTTACTGGACTGGTAAGCATTGAAAGCCGAGATAAACATGTCCAAACATGGTCCGGTGGCTTGTGCCGCGTCGTCGCAGCTCGGAGCGCGGTGTGCCGAGCGTCCTTAAAGGGGTCCTTAAACCTGTACTAACAGACCTTATTCTCTGTGAAGCCCGTAAAATTTTCACTGAAAACCAGATAAATTTTTCGAATGGTTTCCAGGTGCCAGTCTCTAACAGCTTCTGAAAAAATTCTGATGGAAAAAAATCCCAAATCATTCTGCTATTTCCAGACAATGAAAATCCAACGACGGGGCGGGACCACTCCTTCCACAAGGCGTGCTCACAGGCGAATGACGTCACCGACAGGCGTGGAAAAACTCACGCATGTGCACAAGGGTTCAAGCTTGTCTGACGTGAAAGCATATGAATCAAATCCATGTACGATACTTTATGGACAGACCTCGTGTATATATATATATATATATATATATATATATATATATATATATATATATATGAGGTCTGTTAGAAAAGTATCCAACCTTTTTATTTTTTTCCATAACCATATGGATTTGAATCACGTGTGATTGTATCAGCCAAGCTTGAACCTGCGTGCGCATGCGTGGATTTTTTCACGCCTGTCGATGGCGTCATTCGCCTGTGAGCAGGCTTTGTGTGAGCAGTGGTCCACCCCTCTTGTCGGATTTTTATTGCGAATAAATGTCTGAACGATTTGGAGCTTTGCTGCATCAATTTTTTTCCAGAAACTGTGAGAGACCTCCAGGTGGTAACCATTTGGAAAATTCAAATGGCTTTGAGGGACAATTTTATGGGGATTACACAGATTAAGGAGTGCTCCAGCCGGTTTAAAGACCGCCCACAGCTGCTGAGAGTGCTCCGAGCACCAATCGACAGGCTTAAACAACCAGATCATTTCCAACGTGAAGGCTTTGTTGAGCCGGGACGTCGTCTGACTTACACAAAAATGGCAGGAGACGTGGACATCAGTACTTTTTCGGTACATTCCACTGTTACAGGAGTTTTTTCATGGAAAGAAAAGCGGATGGATGCGCCACCGTGCCGTTCATGGCGCGGCACAAAACCACCTCCGTGTTGGTCTCACAGGACAGCTTTGAGATGGCTTTCAGACGGCTGTCGGTGGGTTTTCAGTCGTGTGACTAACCGAGAAATTGTGGATGAGCCTGGAAATGCCAGAACATGTCCTGTGAGGCTTCATCACGGCGTTGCTTTGCGCCATGCGGCTCCACAGCGACGCGCAGAATTCTTCCGCACGTCTGTCTCAATGTGCCGAAAAAGTGCTGATGTCCACGTCTTCCGCAATTCCTGTGCTAGTCAGAGGACGTCCCGGATAAAACACAGCGTCCAGTTTGGAAATTAACTGCACATTCCACTGTTACAGGAGTTTTTGTCATGGAAAGAGGAGCGGAGGAATTCCGCGCGTCGCGGCGGTGCCACATGGCGCAAAGCAACGCCGTGATGAAGCCTCACAGGACATGTTCTGGCATGTCCAGGCTCATCCACAATTTCTCGGTTAGTCACATGACTGAAAACCCACTGACAGCCATCTCAAAGCCGTCCTGTGAGACCAACACAGAGGTGGTTTTGTGCTGCGCCATGCGCGGCACGGTGGCGCATCCATCCGCTTTTCTTTCCATGAAAAAAACTCCTGTAACAGTGGAATGTGCCAAAAAAGTACTGATGTCCACGTCTCCTGCCATTTTTGTGTAAGTCAGTCGACGTCCCGGATCAACAAAGCCTTCACGTTGGAAATGATCTGGTTGTTTCAGCGGGGTTTGAGCCTGTCGATCGGCGCTCGGAGCGCGGCGCGCTCTCAGCAGCTGTGGGCGATCTTTAAACTGGCTGGAGCACTCCTTAATCTGTGTAATCCCCATAAAATCGTCCTTCAAAGCCATTTGAATTTTCCGAATGGTGTCCACCTGGAGGTGTCTCACAGTTTCTGGAAAAAATTGATGCAGCAAAGCTCCAAATCGTTCAGACATTTATTCGCAATAAAAGTCCGACGAGAGGGGTGGACCAGTGCTCACACAAAGCCTGCTCACAGGCGAATGACGCAACCGACAAGCGTGAAAAAACTCACGCATGCGCACGAAGGTTCAAGCTTGGCTGATGCAATCACACGTGATTCAAATCCATATGGTTTTTGAACAAAATAATAAGGTCGGATACTTTTCTAACAGACCTCGTATATGTATATATATATATATATATATATATATATATATATATATATATATATATATAATATATATATATATGATAAAATACAGTTTAAAAAGTGAATGTAAACATTTAGGACAGTGATTGTGAAACACTGGGGGCACATTTAGGGCAGTAATTGGGGCACAGAAGCCAGTGCTGTTAAGGTGTTAAAGGTGGGAGCAGGTATGTTGGGTTGTTTGTTGTTCAGGGGCAGGGGGTATGCCTATGATGGCCTTGGTTCTCCTCCGGCTACAGGATGTGGTGATGGTTTCCAGGCTGGGCAGAGGGAAATGTGTTGCAGGCATCCATTTCAAAATGAGCAAATATTTGCACAAAAACAATAAAGTTTATCAATTTGAACATTAAATATCTTGTAGAGCAAAAACAAAGAGTTCACCGCGCTTCTGTATAGTACAAACAAATCTGGTGCAACCAGATAGGACAAATTTGTAAAAGAGAAAAATAACTGGTGCAACACAGAAATAAGTGCCAGACAATTTAATAAGGTGCTGAAGGCAAAAATGTACACAGGACTAACATTTCGATGTGAGAGTCACATCTTCCTCAGAGTCCTGCAAAGACAGAGATGGTACAGCTTAAATACTAATAAGAAACAGGTGTCCTGATGCTTCCAAAGGGACATGACCATCCGTCAGACACAACACTCACTCAATTAGTAATCAATTCATGATTTGACACATACTGTCCCAAAGCAGTCCGGTTTTAGTTTTGTGTGCTTTGGGACAGTGTGTTTCAAATCATGAATTGATTACTAATTGAGGGTTGTGTCTGACAGATGGCCATGCCCCTTTGGAAGTATCAGGACACCTGTTTCCAGTGGTGGGCACAGATAACCAAAAAATTAACTTCGATAACAGATAACCAGATAACTGAAAAGTTATCTTTGATAAAGATAAAACAATAAACCACCCAAAAATGTATCGGAAGTTACAGATAACCGATAAATTCCAATATTGTCTCTGGTACATTTACAACTACTAATAAAACAAATTTAAGTTTTAATGCCACAATAGCTTCTAGTAGTATTAAAAGTAACAACAGACCCCAACAATGAGACCACACTTTTGTTCCTCTGCTGGAAGCACTTGTTCACTACAGCGCTCCCAGTAGAGGCACTCTGAGAGCAGCTATAAAGCCAACTCTCTATCAGTCACAACGCTCCAGTCAGGCGGACATCTTGAAAAATAAAGTCATGCTGACTTATGGTTTTGATTTATAAATAACACTAATACCGATAGAATAACTCGATTAATGTCAATTATGTCATTTGTACAAAGTTAAAATATATCATATATCTTTTAATGTTGAATAATGCACTAATTCTGAGGTTTTGTAATAAACACAGACAGATCGCAAAGGATTCTGGGTAAAAGTGCCTCTGCTAAACACTGATTGGTTCAGTCATTCATTATGTAAACCCACACATTAGTGTGACGTCTGTCGTATGTTGGTGTTTACAGATAAATGTGCTTTTGTAAAATATTCAATTTTGTTTATTTGTTAAAACAGGCATTTTTACGGAGCCCTGGAAGTCAATCAATCAATCAATCAATTTTATTTATATAGCGCCAAATCACAACAAACAGTTGCCCCAAGGCGCTTTATATTGTAAGGCAAGGCCATACAATAATTATGGAAAAACCCCAATGGTCAAAACGACCCCCTGTGAGCAAGCACTTGGCGACAGTGGGAAGGAAAAACTCCCTTTTAACAGGAAGAAACCTCCAGCAGAACCAGGCTCAGGGAGGGGCAGTCTTCTGCTGGGACTGGTTGGGGCTCAGGGAGAGAACCAGGAAAAAGACATGCTGTCGAGGGGAGCAGAGATCAATCACTAATGATTAAATGCAGAGTGGTGCATACAGAGCAAAAAGAGAAAGAAACACTCAGTGCATCATGGGAACCCCCCAGCAGTCTAAGTCTATAGCAGCATAACTAAGGGATGGTTCAGGGTCACCTGATCCAGCCCTAACTATAAGCTTTAGCAAAAAGGAAAGTTTTACGCCTAATCTTAAAAGTAGAGAGAGTGTCTGTCTCCCTGATCTGAAATGGGAGCTGGTTCCACAGGAGAGGAGCCTGAAAGCTGAAGGCTCTGCCTCCCATTCTACTCTTACAAACCCTAGGAACTACAAGTAAGCCTGCCCTCTGAGAGCGAAGCGCTCTATTGGGTGATATGGTACTATGAGGTCCCTAAGATAAGATGGGACCTGATTATTCAAAACCTTATAAGTAAGAAGAAGAATTTTAAATTCTATTCTAGAATTAACAGGAAGCCAATGAAGAGAGACCAATATGGGTGAGATATGCTCTCTCCTTCTAGTCCCCGCTAGTACTCTAGTTGCAGCATTTTGAATTAACTGAAGGCTTTTCAGGGAACTTTTAGGACAACCTGATAATAATGAATTACAATAGTCCAGCCTAGAGGAAATAAATGCATGAATTAGTTTTTCAGCATCACTCTGAGACAAGACCTTTCTAATTTTAGAGATATTGCGTAAATGCAAAAAAGCAGTCCTACATATTTGTTTAATATGCGCATTGAATGACATTGAATATGCGCATTGTGTCATCACAAAATGTTTTGCATGTGGAGAGAATGTGCGCACGTTTTATTTTACACTTTGCGAGATGATTTTTCATGAGGAATTTTTTGGACCGAGTTTCAGGTTAATCGTGCGTCCTGCATCGTGTAGTGTACATGGAGTAACAAGCTGCGTTTAACATCTCAGGACCACCTCCTGATCGCAGATCGTATGGTCCAATGAAAATCAAACCTGTTTGATATTATTGTGGTCGTGAGGGTATCCTTCTGCTGAAGAGCTACAAGCATCTAACTGCTCACACTGTGCCTGTGCAAACACCGCAGAGCTTTCTTGTAATGTTATATTTTTTTTTTTTTGCTGTTGTTTTGTTTTGTTTTTAAACTTCATTTGTTAAAAAAAAAAAAAAAAAAGCCATTTGCAAAGCCAAAAAGTTGATTTGGTGCCCAGACGCTTAGTACTTAGGGCGAATACTGCCATGAACACTACTGACCAGTAGATGGCAGTAGATGCCTTGAAAACAAAATTCCAGATAATCCCTGTCTGCTACATTTAAACTGCGTGGAATTTAACAAACGCAAATACAATAACAACGTCTATAAACCCAGAGAATATATTCATGAGAGTTTTAGGCACTAGAGTTTAATGCTGTTGTCCGTGGAGCCTGAACAGAGTGTCTGAAATGCAATTGTCCTGTCGTGATTGTACTGAGATTACATCATCCTACCCATAATGCACTGCTGGAAACAGCAGGTGCTCACAAAACCTTGAAAATTAGCACATTACTTTAAAACTAAAACATATATCTGATATTTTCACTTTATAAAACGTCAGATATGACAGTAATTTTAAATAACTTTTCCAAAATTAGTTTGGTTAAAATTTGAACCATAAGTTAAAAATGTATGCCTCTGGATGACTTAGGTGATATTGCCAGCATATCAGTATGGTGTTAAAGCAATTTTTTTTTTTTTTTTTATGGGGGGGCTTTATCTACATAGGATAGAGACGCTTTTCATAGAAGCAGCTCTCTTCTGTTAGCAGAGGGTATAACTGCCCATCTGTTACAAACCTTTTAACAGGCAGGTATTGAACTGTTTTTAAATTTAAAAAATGCTTGTCGCTGTTTAGCTTTGTTTACTTTATCGGTCTAAAAGTTACAGGACAAAAATTAATCGGGAGATAATTGGTCCGACAATGGTTTTTAAAGTTATCTCAAAAGATAATCTGATAATGAAAACATTATCTTCGCTAATTATCTGTTATCGGATTATCGGAAGTGTGCCAACCACTGCCTGTTTCTTATTAGTATTTAAGCTGTACCATCTCTGTCTTTGCAGGACTCTGAGGAAGATGTCACATCGAAACATTAGTCCCGTGTACATTTTTGCTTTCAGCACCTTATTAAATTGTCTGGCACTTATTTCTGTGTTGCACCAGTTATTTTTCTCTTTTATTAAATATCGTGTCTTTGTGGTGGATTCAATTGAATATAGGTTGAAGAGGATTTGCAAATCATTGTATTCTGTTTTTAATTTACATTTTGCACAACATCCCAACTTCACTGGAATTGGGGTTTTATTTCTTGCTAGGAATCTTTAGGCTAAGTTGGGAGCTCTATGAGAGGACTCTGAGATTCCTTGTAAATATGGGCCCTGGTGGTTTGATTTTGAATAAAGTTGGGGTTTTTTCATGCATGATGAAAGAAAAGAGGAAGATCTTCCAAATGTAGTGATTCATTCATTCATTTCCTATTGGTATGTCTTCCAGTTCAGGGTCACAGGGGAGCTGCACTCACTGGGTGAGAGGCAGAGTGCACCCTGGACCCGTTCAGTCTATCACATGGCCCAATACAAACAGATAAACACATGCACACTCTCACACACCTTCAGTCAATTTAGCGACAACAGTTCACCTGACCTACATGTTTTTGGAAGTGGGAAGAACCCAAAGCACCCAGTGGAAACCCATGTGAACATGAGGAGAACATGGAGACAGGAGACAGTCACACAGACAGGAAACGATCACATTACCTTCTCACTGTGAGACAACAGTGCAGTCCACTGAGCCACCAAAATGTAATGATACTGTTAAAGAAAAGTTGAAGGCCCAGTAAAAAATAATAAAAAGGAAAGGAAAGAGAGAAGCTGAAGCCTTAAAAATCCTTTTAAAATCTTGAAATTCAATTTGAATGAATGAGACAGAGATATGTAGTTTTGTGTTTGGGCATGCTTGCATACATGTGTATGTGCATGAGTGTGTTAATCTGCAACTTGGGGCACTGTGGGAGGAACCCACACCCACTGAGGATGCACTATAAATGTAGAGTTTGAGCTGATCCAGCAGAGATCATCAAATGACAGCTGGAGTTTTATGTGCTGTGCTGAAGAAGCGTTCTGCTCTTATTGTTGTGGGTGTCTGAAACATTTATGTGACTGTAACTAAAAGTCACCTAAAATCAAATTAAACACCAAAACACCATCTCTGTACACTCATGACAAGTTAGAGTACTTCTCCTTTTCTTTTTAATAAAGATTCTTTTTCCAAAGACAGACTTTGTTATTGAAACAATAGTTTCTTTTTCATTTCAATATCATATAGTGTATAGCAGATGTTGTATCATCCCAGTCCAATATCACTTAGATCTCTCAACAGTTATTCAAATTTGAGTAGGTTTGTTCTTATGAACAATCAAGTTAAGTTGCTGGATGCAGGTACAAGACACCTCTTTATTCTTTATCCAGATCTAATATACAATGACTCAGTGCTGCAATAGCTATTTGGTTTTCTGAGTTATCTGAAGTTGTCCAAATTCACTATCATAATTTCTCCATTGTTTATGCAATATATTTTTAAAAGTAATTACAGTGGGTGCTGTTATGTCATCTTGGAGGCTGTTCCTTGGATCCACCACTCTCAATTTAAACAAGAATTTCCTCAAATCCAAACATGATCTTTTAAATAGCATCTTGAAGTGACCCCTTCTGTTATCTAATACAACCCCTGGCAATAATTATGGAATCACCGGCCTCAGAGGATGTTCATTCAGTTATTTAATTTTGTAGAAAAAAAGCAGATCACAGACATGACACAAAACTAAAGTCATTTCAAATGGCAACGTTCTGGCTTTAAGATACACTATAAGAAATCAGGAAAAAAAACTGTGGCAGTCAGTAACGGTTACTTTTTTAGACCAAGCAGAGGGAAAAAAAAATATGGACTCACTCAATTCTGAGGAATAAATTATGGAATCACCCTGTAAATTTTCATCCCCAAAACTAACACCTGCATCAAATCAGATCTGCTCGGTAGTCTGCATCTAAAAAGGAGTGATCACACCTTGGAGAGCTGTTGCACCAAGTGGACTGACATGAATCATGGCTCCAACATGAGAGATGTCAATTGAAACAAAGGAGAGGATTATCAAACTCTTAAAAGAGGGTAATCATCACGCAATGTTGCAAAAGATGTTGGTTGTTCACAGTCAGCTGTGTCTAAACTCTGGACCAAATACAAACAACATGGGAAGGTTGTTAAAGGAAAACATACTGGTAGACCAAGGAAGACATCAAAGCGTCAAGACAGAAAACTTAAAGCAATATGTCTCAAAAATCGAAAATGCACAACAAAACAAATGAGGAATGAATGGGAGGAAACTGGAGTCGTCTGTGACCGAACTGTAAGAAACTGCCTAAAGTAAATGGGATTTACATACAGAAAAGCTAAACAAAAGCCTTCATTAACACCTAAACAGAAGAAAACAAGGTTACAGTGGGCTAAGGTAAAGCAAGCATGGACTGTGGATGACTGGATGAAAGTCATATTCAGTGATGAATCTCGAATCTGCATTGGGCAAGGTGATGATGCTGGAACTTTTGTTTGGTGCCATTCTAATGAGATTTATAAAGATGACTGCCTGAAGAGAACATGTACATTTCCACAGTCATTGATGATATGGGGCTGCATGTCAGGTAAAGGCACTGGGGAGATGGCTGTCATTACATCATCAATAAATGCACAAGTTTACGTTGATATTTTGGACACTTTTCTTATCCCATCAATTGAAAGGATGTTTGGGGATGATGAAATCATTTTTCAAGATGATAATGCATCTTGCCATAGAGCAAAAACTGTGAAAACATTCCTTGCAAAAAGACACATAGGGTCAATGTCATGGCCTGCAAATAGTCCGGATCTTAATCCAGTTGAAAATCTTTGGTGGAAGTTGAAGAAAATGGTCCATGACAAGGCTCCAACCTGCAAAGCTGATCTGGCAACAGCAATCAGAGAAAGTTGGAGCCAGATTGATGAAGAGTGCTGTTTGTCACTCATTAAGTCCATGCCTCAGAGACTGCAAGCTGTTATAAAAGCCAGAGGTGGTGCAACAAAATACTAGTGATGTGTTGGAGCGTTCTTTTGTTTTTCATGATTCCATCATTTTTTCCCCAGAATTGAGTGATTCCATATTTTTTTCCCTCTGCTTGGTCTAAAAAAGTAACCGTTACTGACTGCCACAATTTTTTTTCTTGATTTCTTATAGTGTTTCTTAAGAAAGTTGCCATTTGAAATGACTTTAGTTTTGTGTCATGTCTGTGATCTGCTTTTTTTTCTACAAAATTAAACAACTGAATGAACATCCTCCGAGGCCAGTGATTCCATAATTTTTGCCAGGGGCTGTAGTAATGGGACAACACAAATGGCGTGAGGAGTGTGTCCTCTCCAGCCACGTCTGAGCGCCCGGCTGGCTGAACCTTCCACCATGTAAATTGTAGTCCACATGACAGACAGAAAGAGTGGAAAATAAATAAACATGGGAATGGCGTTTATTCATTCAGGTGTGATCGCTTTGCTCATAGAGCTGTGAACACACAGTGCCTCTCAACTGATTGCCGGCCAGTGAAACCCTGTCAGCTGGAACTGACAGTGCACACAAATTGTTAAATTAAAACACAGAGGTCAGACAGATGCAGCACAACTAATTAATACACCAATAACTACATACATATTTTCATAAGAAATACGTACATAAAATAAATAATCACAGCTGTGAGTTTTGTCACTGAGGTGGGTGTGTTGGCTGCAAGCAGCAGCGGTTGAGACCTTTGCTGTCGCACGTCACAGCTGGGGAACACTTATTACCATGTAGAATATAACCTCACATCACTCCACCATGAGGCGCGTAAATCAGCATGCTGTTCCCACGTGGAAATGAATGAACACTCATGAACACTCGTGAACACTCGGCTGGCGATCTGAATGTTACATCCATCACGTGAGTTATGGTCCACAGGATACAGTGTCCTCCAATGCGTCACTTACTGGACAGCTGGAGACTCTGAGCTGCTGACATGGACATGATAAGAATGCATGGCTTCATTCATGTCAGTTCCAGCACAGTCTCACTTTTTTTTTCTTTTTTTTTTTCGTGCTCCAGTGATGAAATGAGTCAAATTTTCGTGACGGGGCTTTTTTAAACTCATTATTCCAAACCCTACTCCCACCCCCAACCCTAACCTTAACCATAACCTAAACCTACTCCTTCCCCCCACCCTAACCATAACCACCCCGACTCCCCCACTTCACTTTTAATTTCGTGCAGCCATCACAGAATGAATTAGAATGAATTTGTGCTGCCGTGATGAAAATGAGGGACTTTTCGTCACAATATCACAAACCAATAGATTAATGTATATTTCGTGGTGCTGAATCATGACTTGCCGTGAGACCAGATTGTCAGTTTATGACTTGACATCTCTGACCATGGGTCATACGAGGTCTGTTAGAAAAGTAACGGAACTTTTTATTTTTTGCAATAACCTTATGGATTTGAATCACGTGCGATTGCATCAGCCAAGCTTGAACCTTCGTGGCATGCGGGAGTTTTTTCATGCCTGTCGGTTGCGTCATTCGCCTGTGAGCACGCCTTGTGGTAGGAGTGGTCCAGCACCCTCGGCGGATTTTCATTGTCAGGAAAATGGCGGAGCGACTGCCGCTTTGCTAAATCAAAGTTTTTCAGAAACTGTGAGAGACAGCCAGGTGGAAACGATTCGGAAAATTCAGATGGCTTTCTGTGAAGATCTTTTGGGCATCACACAGATTAAGGACCATTACAACCGGATTAAAGACGGCGCACAATGGTGGATGGCGCGCCGCGCTCCGAGCGGCGATCGACAGGCTGAAACAACCAGATCATTTCCAAACTGAATGCTATGTTGATCCGGAACGTCGTCTGACTAGCAGAGAAATGGCAAGAGAGGTGCACATAGCACTTTTCCTGCACATTCCACTGTTAAAGGAGATTTTGTAATGAAAGACGTGCGGTGGAATTTGCGCATCAGGATGGAGCTGCTCATGGCGCGGAACAAAAGCACCTCCATGTTGGAAGTCTGACGGGACATGCCCAGCTCTTCCACCATTCGGAATATTCAGACGGCTTTGGGTGGCTTTTCAGTCGAGTGAGTATCCGAGAAATTGTCGAAGAGCTGAGCATGTCACAACATGTCCTGTGAGACCAACACGGAGGTGCTTTCGTTCCGCGCCATTAGTGGCTCCGTGGCTAATTCCTCCGCTCCTGTTTTCATGACAAAATCTCTTTAACAGTGGAATGTGCAGGAAAAGTGCGCCGCTTTACAGTATTAACTTCTGACAGAAAAACACCTCAAGTCAGCATGACAACAAAAGTTTACATCTAATTTTGTGCCATTACTGTATTTTTTTGTAACGTCGTGATTTTGTGTTTTTGTTGAAGAATTCAGTTCCATAAGCAAGGAGGGTTCAACGCCCAGCACCACACAGCAACGTGTCATCACTGGTAAAAATGTCTCACATTACATAGCTTATAGCTCCAAAATGTATTTCCAACATACGGTGTGTGTGTGTGTGTGAGTGTGTGTGTGTATATATATATATATATATATATATATATATATATATATATACACACACACACTCACACACACACACACACACAGGGTGACATCCCCCCAAAAAGAAAAGAAAGCCATAAAAATATTGTAAAAAAAATTTCAGTTATCTTAGTTGCTTTGCATAAAAGTCAGGTTCTTTCAAATTATGCTCCAAATGGTCTGATTTGTTGGAGCAAAATTTTGAAAAAACATAACTTTTATGTAAAGTGACCAAGATAAATGAAAGCCTGGAGAATGATCATATAGAAACTGAAAGGTTTTTTTTTAATTACAATTCTTGTTTTTTTTTTTGTCGGGGGGGTCACTCTGTATGTACGTACGAGGTCTGTTAGAAAACTATCCAACCTTTTATTTTTTGCAAAAACTATATGGATTTGAATCATGTGTGATTGCATTAGCCAAGTTTGAACCTTCGTGCACATGCATGAGTTTTTTCACGCCTGAGCAGTGGTCCACCCCCCTCGTCGGATTTTCATTGTGAGGAAAATGTCTGAACGATTTAGAGCTTTGCTGCATAAAATGTTTCCAGAAACTGTGAGAGACAGCCAGGTGGAAACCATTCGGAAGATTCAGACGGCTTTCAGGGTCGATTCTATGGGGATCACACAGATTAAGGAGTGTTACAACCGGTTTAAAGACGGCGCACAATGGCGGAGGGCGCGCCGCGCTCTGAGCGGTGATCGACAGGCTGAAACGACCAGATCATTTCCAAACTGAATGCTGTTTTGATCCGGGACGTCGTCTGACTACTACAGAAATGGCAGAAGAGGTGGACATACCACTTTTTTGGCACATTCCACTGTTACAGGAGTTTTTGTCATGGAAAGTGGAGCGGAAGAATTCGCCACGGAGCCGCTAATGGTGCGGGACAAAAGCACCTCCGTGTTGGTCTCACAGGACATGTTGTGGCATGTCCAGCTCGTCCACAATTTCTCGGATAGTCACATGACTGAAAAGCCACCGAAAGCCGTCTGAATCTTCCGAATGGTGCAAGAGCTGGGCATGTTACAACATGTCCTGTGAGACCAACTCACTTTGCTCACTCACTTTGCACCGCGACGCGCGGAACTCCTCCGCACGTCTGTCTTAATGTGCGGAAAAAGTGCTGATGTCCACATATTCACAATTCTTGTGCTAGTCAGATGACATACCGGATCAACACAGCATCCAGTTTAAAAATGAACAGCACATTTCACTGTTACAGGAGTTTTTGTCATGGAAAGAGAAGCGGCTCCACCGCGCATCGCGGTGCAGCCACTCGGCGCAAAGAAACGCCATGATGAAGCCTTCCAGGATATGTTTGGGCATGTCCAGCTCATGCACAATCACAATCGGATATTCACACGACTGGAAAGCATCCAGAATCTGTCTGAAATCCACCTGAAAGCTGTCCTGAGAGACCAACACCGAGGTGGTTTTGTGCCGCGCCATGAGCGGCACGGTGGCGCGTCCCTCCGCTTCTTTTTCCATGAAAAAAACTCCTGTAATGGTGGAATGTGCCGATAAAGTGCTGATGTCCACATCTTCTGTCTTTTTGTGAAAGTCAGACGAGGTCCTGGATCAACAAAGCTTTCACGTTGGAAATGATCTGGTTGTTCCAGCAGGGTGTCAGCCTGTCGATGGGGGCTGGGAGCGCGCCGCACTCTCAGGAGTTGTGGGCAGTGCTTAAAGCGGCAGTAACACTCCGTAATCTGTTAAATCCCCATAAAATCGTCCCTGAAAGCCATATTAATTTTTCGAACGGTGTCCACCTGGAGGTCTCTCACAGTTTCTGGAAAAAACTGATGCAGCAAAGCTCCAAATCATTCAGACATTTATTTGCAGTAAAAAATAGACAAGAGGGGTGGACCACACCTCACTCAAAGCCTGCTCACAGGCGAATGACGCAACCGACAGGCATGAAAAAACTAACTCACGCATGCGCACGAGGGTTCAAGCTTGTCTGACGCAATCACATGTGATTCAAATCCATATCATTTTTTAAAAAAATAATAAGGTCGGATACTTTTCTAATAGACCTCGTATATATAATTTTTTAAAACTTGCTTTTGTTAATCACTTCCCATTTCTACCTTCATTATTGTCCAGGCAAGAGTAAAAGGAGCCTGTTCCAGCAGGAGAATCTGTCCATCCAGCGATGTTGAAGTTGAAGCTGAACTGGGTTCAGTGTGATCGACACATCCGACTGATCCTCGAAGAAGCAACGGAGGTGTATTTATGTGTACACTGACAATAAAAGGCTGTATTATAAAGAATGCCTATAAAAACAGAATTGTGGGAGTTTGGAAGCTGATTCTTTCTGCACAATATGGCTCCTTTAATAATTATCTTATGAGATTTCATATTTAAATTTGTCCATTGAACATTAAAATCTGGATAAAAAACAACTCAAACATTTTTAATGTGTTTTAACCTTTTTGAGTTCCGTGACGACATTAATTAACGGTCATTAAAACTGAATTAACATTTTGTGCATAAACGTCAGTAAATGCACAAACTCCCACGTTTGATTTATAACAATAGTTATCAAAGTAAGTTATTTCAGTATAAAAAGTATCGACATCTAACACATTTATTGCTCTCAGAAACGTGTCTTCATTTACAGACCAAGTCACTGACGTCTAAACAAATGGAGCAAAGTATGACAGGTGCTGTAATTAATTAATCTAAATTAACGCTTTATTTTGACAACCACAATTTTAATACTTAATAGCGACAGCCTGCAGTTATTACTTATGAGCTAATGATTAGCTTACCATCATGGTTTGTCTCTTCGTCTGTAGCAGCTCGTATCTTCTCGTCTTCATATTGTTGTATGAATTCCCAAAGTCTTCTGTACTTTTCAAGCGTGTTTCGTCTCGTCGCCAGCAACTTTCTCTTAAAAACTCACAGAGCAGCAAACACACGGAGTCCGCCATTGTTTATGTTTGTGTCGCGAATAAAACAATGTCATTTGGGCGCTCTTCGCCTGTGACTCCCAATGGCGCCACCCCCCGGCCAGTGACATGCGCAGTGGCTCTGGACTACAAATTTCCACAGTTGATGCGGTGAATGATAAAACTGAAGTGGGTAAAGCGGACCTGCTAAAATTGAAGCAGTTAATGAAAGCATTCAACATTAAATCGAGTACAGCAAATGATACAATTGAAGTGGGTAAAGTAGCGGTACTAAAATCAAGGCAGTGAATTAAATTAGCCAATGTTATATTTTTAAGACATAATATTTATAAGATTAATATTTACCATAATGTGATTTTAATGGCATCCAAATTTAACGATTCTAATTTTCAAAGGGGCAATATTAATCAGATGTTGTTTTTTACGTCACTCATTTTCATGTGTAGTACTTCACACCTTTCATTTTTATCAGGTCCGGTTTTACCCTTTTGATTTTTTTAACCACATTCAATATTTACGGCTTTCATTTTTACCACAATCTATGTTTTACTGCGTTCATATTTACTACATTCAATATTTCAATTAATTTTGATCACGACCCTTCATAATATACAGCAGAACAGAAGGATGATAGTTGTATTGTCCACTCTTTATAAGAGGGATTCAATATTAGAAATTGCAGTGTTTTTTTTCCTTTGGCGTGTGGTTTTTTTTTTTTTTTCTCCACCCTAGCTGCGCAATGTGGTGTCACACTTTCCAGGTGCTCGCACTGTGTTCATGCACGTGCACAAGTGTGCAAAAAACCATTGCTGCAGTGTCGTTCATTCCTGCCCAACCATATGTCCCTTCTTGAAACTTTCTTGAAAGGTGGAATGTTTTGCGGTTCCGCCATTAATTTTCTTTTTTCTTTTTTTTCACAGTTTTTGTTCTGGTTCCTGCTTCTTGCGCCCAACTTTATGTTATGCTTGAAGGGGCCTTATAAGTGTCTACTGGTTGTGTGTGCTGGCATGCTACCACGCTACCATCTCATGGTATTTCATGATTCAGCATCACAAAATATACATTATTCTATTGGTTCCTGCTATTGTCATGAAAAGTGAGAAATTTTTGTAACAAGAGCACTAATTTATCCTAATACATTCCGTGACGGCTGCATGAAAGTGATGCGGGGGAGTCTGGGGGGTTATGGTTAGGGGAAGGAGTAGGGTTAGGTTATGGTTAGGAGGAGGGTTAGTAATAGTAAAATAAAATAAAAAAAACCTGTCACGAAAATTTGGCTCAATTTGTGATGGGAACATGATTGAGTGTGTGTTACTTCAATTCTTCTCTTTTTTTTTTTTGTTTTGTTTTTGCA
This sequence comes from Thalassophryne amazonica, assembly GCF_902500255.1. Taxonomy (NCBI): domain Eukaryota; kingdom Metazoa; phylum Chordata; class Actinopteri; order Batrachoidiformes; family Batrachoididae; genus Thalassophryne; species Thalassophryne amazonica. The sequence continues at coordinate 24,599,920 of NC_047109.1, forward strand.
TCATATCTGTCTGGATTCAATTTTAGTAAACATGTTTCTGACAACTTATGTGTTTCATCCAGACACTTTTCAGTATTATTTACCTCATTTAATTCACCTCATTTATTAAAGTAATACAACTTAGTATCCTCAGCAAATGTAGGTTTTTGACTTCTCAACTTCTCACAGGTCATTGCAAATAAAAGTGGACCAACACCAGACCCTTGTGGCACTCCACTGGTTACTTTCACTTTCTTAGAGACATCTTTATTTCCTTTGATATATGTATTGTAATCTATATGCCAGAAAATCCGTAATAAAGGTGTCTTTATTAGTCTTAGGTGTCTGCTCCTCCTGAAGTCCATGATTATCTCTTTCGTCATCTTTATGTTAATGCAGAGGTTGTTGCCATCAGCAAACTTCACCATGTGACAGCCTGGGTGCTTTGCTGTACAGTCATAAGTGTACAGGATGGGATCAGCATACAGCCCCAGCGAAGCCAGTATTGAGAGTGATGGAGGAGATGATCTCGTAAATCTTTACAGACTGTGACCTGTCTGTTAGAAATTCCAGGACCCATTTGCAGTTGCAATGCACTCAATCCGAGTGCACTGAGTTATACACCAGGGTCTGTGGTATGATTATATTGAAGGGAGATGTGAAGTCCACAAAGTGTAGGGGGACATAGAAGTGCTTGTTCTCCTGGTGACTGAGGGCTGTGTGGACTACATGTGTGATGGTCCACAGTGATGGTGATGGAGTCCTTGATTTGTGCCATGATCAGCCTCTCAAAGTAGGAGTGAGAGCGACCAGCTGATAGTCATTCATGCCTGTCACTGTCGAACTTTTGCGGATGGGATGATGGTGGCAGTTTTTAGGCTGATGGGGACAGAGAGGTGTTCAGGATGTCCATCAGTACCTCAGAGCTGGTGTGCACAGTCATTCAGTACCCACCCCGGGATGTTATCAGGGCCTGCAGGGATTGATCCTCTTGAGGGTCTTCCTCACTTCTGCTCAGGATCATGCTGAGGGGGCCTTCACCTGGTGTTGTGGTCGGTCTAGAGCTGGCAGGGGTGCCTGGGTCCTTAAAGTGGGCATACAAGCTTTTCAGGGCATCTGGCAGACAAGGATCCCAGGTGCACTGTGCATTCCTGCTGTTGTAGTCCATGATGCACTTGATACCCTGCTACTTGCAGAGTGGGTTATTGGAAAAGAAGTGGCCCTGGATCTTGTCAGCATATGCAGCTTTGGCCCTATTAATGGCTGCATTCAGCTCTCTTCTGGCTGCTCTGAGTGCTGGTGTGTCACCTGACCTGTTCGCTGTGTCCCTGGCTTTCAGGAGAGACTTGACCTCAGTGTTCAGCCAGGGTTTCTGGTTCTTTTAGATGGTCATGGTCTTTGTGGTGATAACGACATCAACACACTTAGAGATGAATCTGAGAACAGCAGGTGTATATTCCCCTTAGTCTACCTTTTCCTCGTCTGTAGAAGCCTCTCTGAAAACCTGCCAGTCTGTGCACTGAAAATAGTCCTGCACAGGGATGGGTATTGATAAGATTTTATCAATATTGAGGCCATTATCAGTTCCGCTTCGATTCTTTATCAATTCCCTTATCGATACCGCTTGTGAATTTTCTGTGTACTAAAAGTGGGCTTTACAGGTTTTCTATGCCAACAACATTTTATTGAGTCTTAAAGTATATAAATATGAAATTGGTCACTGGATCGTTGATCTCCGGAAATAAATAAAAATAAATAAAATCTGTAGTTTTTGTCAAAAGCATTTCCTTTCAGACATTTTGGCATGAATGTCTCTCCATACCTCTGAGCTGAGCTCAGCCGGCTGCAGCACGTCAGCACAGGACGGCTCATTTTGGGAGGAAAAATAATTTTGATCGATTGCAGTTTGTTTGTTTTACAACGTTTGGAAAGAGGTGTCATTTGATTTAAACAGCGTTTCGCTTTGAATTTATTAATTCTGACTGGACTCTATCGTTCTGACTTGACTCGGCAGAGAGCCACGCAGTGTTTGGAGTTGTGAGAGCAGAACAGATGACTGTCATGCAGCCATCTGTGATGGATTATTTTTTGTTTGTTTGTTCAGGTCTGTTCCCCTTTTTAGTCTGTTAAGTTATTTCTTTATTTTATTTGTGTTAACAGTCCTTCAGGTTTCATTTAATTTTTGCAGTTCCTGTCTCTGATGTGTCCAGGTTATGACTTGGGGGTCAAGTGTTGTATTTCTCTTCACATGGAAGTCTGTTCTTTGCTGTACTCTGGTGTTCTCCTTTTGTCAGTAGATGTTCTTGTTGTGTAATCAATACACATGTGTGTCATTAGTTCAGCTGGTTATTTAAGGTCACATTTTGAGTTAGTCTTGGCTGGTCCATTGTTTGTTGCTGATGTTTCTCATGTCGTGGTGGTATGTATTATATTATTGATCAATGAAATTCTTTAAGTTTATTTGTTTGTTGATATGTTCAGGTAATGTCCTGGGACTCTAAGCATATTTGGCTTTTGTTTGTACTTTGTTTTGACTGTTTTTTTCCTCACCCTGTGTTCAGGGTTATTTGTATTTTAGTTATAACTTTCCTCACTCTTGCTGTTTTTTGTAACCTCACCCCTATTTGGATAAAGCCTATTTTTGTTGAATCCTTTTACTCTCCTGCTGAGTTTTGATATTACAGCCTTAATGGGATAAAGACTTTATTTTGTTGATCTTTTTGCTTACCTGCCATGTGTTAAATACCACACCCCTTTTTGGACATAGACCTATTTTTGTTGAAGCCTTACCCACTCCTGTTTTTGTATATCGGGCTCATTGACTGTTTATTAAAACTTGGCAACTTTTTTGAACTCACCTCCTGTGTATTGGCTGTCTTGCATTTGGGTTCTATTTTGTTAAATACCTGGCTCTGAATCCTGACAAGGACAATTCTCATTTCTTTCTCCCAACAAGACAGAAGTCCCAGTTAGTGACTTTAGTCTGCACAAAAGTGACTCACGATTGACATATGCAGGGATGAAAGTGATGAAAAACCAAAAAATCTGAAAGCCCAAATTACCCCCCCCCCCCCCCCCCCCCCCCAACACCACCCGCATGAAAATTTTTGAATTCTAGAAACTCTGAAATGGAATCTGGAACTATTCCAGACAATAAATTGCATTGAGTGCAGTATCCATGTTGGTGAGAAAAAAAAGCAACTTTCCTTATTCAAATTCATTCCAGTACTATTCTGCAATTACTAGGATGCAGCAGTTTTTTAGCTTGGCAGATAGTTCTGGAGGAAATCACTAAAGAAATGAACAAATTGAAAATATGGTTTGACAAACAAATTCTCATTAAACTTAAATAAGACAGGGATGAAGTGGAGGTGTAAGAGTCACTAGGTGTTCACAGGAAACAGTTATTTCTTTCTTTCTTTATTTATTATTTGTTTATTGTTAGTTTTATATTCTGTTGTAGTTTGTTTTATCAGGTTATTTTTGTTTCTTTCTCTAAAATTGTATTGTAGCATTATTATTATTATTATTATTACTGTTATTGTTGTTGCATCTATCAACTGTTTCAGAAGACCATAACAAGTCAGTTTAACGTAAGAAGGTAAATATTACTCACAGACATATGCTCTTTTGGGTTTTAGCTGGTAAAAATTAAGATAAAGCGAAATAAAACAAAGAACCAATGAAGGAGTGGGTCGGATCACTGCTTCATTGCTTCAAAGAAGAGCGCGCTGCAGAAACGGTTGATTACAAACCCTGCAGGGGTTCTGTTATCAGCGTAGAGAAATGATCATTTTCCCGACAAACCCTCCCAAAAACAACAGCCGATAAGGGAATCTTTAAGCAAAAAAGTTGAGTCAGTGGATCGAATCATTTCTTAACAATACCTGAAAAGAACTGGTTCCCAATACCCAACCGTAGTCCTGCAGTATAAAGGAAGGATCACTGTGCCATATGGTGAAAGTCTTCTGCATTGTTTTGTTTCACCAGAGGCCGGTAGCCTGGGACCAGCATGATGGATATGGGGTCAGAGAGACCAAGGTGTGTGCGCCTTGTATGTTTGTGTAGACATGGTCCAATGTGTTATTTTCCGTGTCGGTATGGTGAATTACTGGTAAAATCTGGCCAGAATGTCTGTCAGATGTACATGATTCAAGCCCCCAACTAACTCATAAAAAAAGCCTCTGGGTGCTTCTTTTGGAGTTCACTGATGTTGTTGTGAAGCTCCTTTAGAATGTTATTAGCATTAGCATCTGACAGGATGTAAACAACAATGACGAACACACACCTGTAACCTCATGAGGCAGATAATTACAGCCTGTACGTGGTGTGTCCATAAAGTAACGGTCCTTTTTATTTTTTAAAAACTATATGGATTTCATTCATATGTTTTAACGTCAGACATGCTTGAACCCTCGTGCGCATGCGTGAGTTTTTCCACGCCTGTCGGTGATATCATTCGCCTGTGAGCACGCCTTGTGGAAGGAGTGGTCCCGCCCCCTCGTCGGATTTTCATTGTCAGGAAATGGCGGAATGAAAAGGACTTTTTCTCCATCAGAATTTTTTAAGAAGCTGTTAGAGACTGGCACCTGGAAACCATTCGAAAAAGTTATCTGGCTTTTGGTGAAAATTTTACGGGCTTCACAGAGAATAAGGACTTTAACTACAGCTTTAAGGACCCCTTTAAGGATGGTCAGTGCGCCGTGCTCCGAGCTGTGACGTCGCAGCACAAACCACTGGATCATTTCTAAGCTGATGGCTCTGTGGATATGAGACCGTCGTGTGCTCTTTCTCTGGTTATCACAAGAGCTGGACATCAGCCATTTTCTGGCAGATTTCACTTTTAACAAGCGATTTTGTCATGGAAAGCCGCGCGGAGGCTTCGCGCGTCACGACCGATTCGCTGATGAAGCGAGACAAAGGAACACCTCCGTTTCGGAGTGTTAGAGGACAAGTTTGGACATGTCCAGCTCTCTACAAGTTCTCTTATACTCACTCGACTGGTAAGCACTGAAAGCCAAGATAGGCATGCAAGGTGCCCACTACACACCAGGAGGGACTTGGGGATTAAGGCCTTGCCTAAGGGCTGCCCTATTGTTTTTCCAGTCAGGCTGGGGTTTGAACCAAGGATCCTCTGGTGTCAAGCCCAATCAGGAATCGGGAATGAAGAAACGTTAACATTCTGACATTTTTTGGGGGGTTGTCTTCATGATGACAACTTGAAATGAATCGTGACATGACCAGAAGTTGTCTTTGGCCTTTTTGGTCTTCGGTTGTATGCCAACCTGTCAACTTGTCAAAAACTGAATAAAACTTAATGACGGCAGTCATAAACGTTTATGACATTGACATAATATGTATGGCACATTCATGACTGTGTCATGTCACTATTATGACGATACCTTCAAGTGTTACCTGAAACTGTGTCCACTGTTGGATACATATAGCAGCTTTCTATTCACAAAAAAACCATCACACACAATTATTTCAATAAGAAATTGTGTTCAATGACAGCACAGTCCAGCAGTGTCACTCCCACCACATCCATTTGATCAGTTCCTCCCCCAGCCCATGAGTTGTTGTTTGTGTAAGCGCTGTGTTTGTTGCGTGACCTTCCCTATAAGTGTGCTTGTGGCCACTTTTCAAATTGTTAACAGAGAAGCTTGTATTTGGTTGAGAGAAAAGCAGTCTGAAAGGCTTTTTGTGTTTCAGCCACACCACAACATCAATGCTTCTGCCCCCTTAGCCAAAATAATTACATGAAATTGCAGGTTGTACAAACACACTTTTTGTTGTTGATTGCTGACAAATGTGTTCAGGAGATTGGTTCATGTCATTTCAATCAAACAACACTCTCATTCAAAGAAAATCACTAATCTAACACAGATAAATAGACGGCGCGCTGCAAGCTGAATGTCACCTGATGACTCACCATCACTGAGAATACAAGTAATTTAACGACTCGTCCATTGTATCAAAATCAGATGGAGAGCTGTGCTGATGTTATACCACATGACTGAAAACTAGAAGGACACTCAGAGTGCATACCCCCACCACCACTGAAATTATGGGCAGCACCTTTATTAGTAGTAGAGTCCCTCAATGGGACTTTATTATTATATTATTGTTATCACTGTGTGTGTGAGATGAAATCAACAAATGGCATCATCACCCACCCAGTCATCTTCAATCACTCCAATGCCTATCCCAGCAGGCATAGTGCGTGAATTGAGGTACACCCTGGAACCCACGCAAACACACGGAGAACATGCAAACTCCACACAGAAAGGCCACAGTTGGGAATCAATCCCATGACCTTCTTGCTGTGAAGCAACAGTGGCAACCACTAATCACTGTGCTGCCCTCAACAAAACATCAACAAATGGCATCATGTGCCATTAAATTATAAAAATGAAACGCATCAGATGGCTGATGCATACCTTGCATGCTCTAAACACCACAATATAAATGTAGAAGGAAATGTACACATCTGTAACAGTGATTTTTGAGTTGACTATGCCTTATCCAGTGATGTGCGGTGCACTGGTTTCATCACAATCAGATTTACAAACATATGAACCCTACAGAGTAGCTTATTCACTGTTTGATTGGCAGCAGTTAACCAGTTTTATGTTTAAAATCTCATATTGGCATTCTTTACACATACAAACTGTATCACACAAAAAAGCACATTAAATAAAAAACATTATGGTCTTACCTTCACGTATAAATGAAGTCCATGTGCCGCTCCTTCTGAACAAAAGCATAGATGACTTTTTTGTAGAAGTTTACCTTATCTTCCTTCAGTTTTAAAAGTATCTCTGTCTCAGCAGAGAGCTGCCAGGGAAGAAAGTCGTCCTTCATCAGTCCTGTTCCGACTCTATGGTTTCAGCCTTTCTGGTTTTGAATGCAAGTGGTAGACTGCTCATATTTGAGATTTTTTTGCATATAAACTCATCTGCACAGTCACACAAGATACATGCCTCCCCTACCAAGATTTCTGCAATCACCACTCTTGTGTCTCTGACACAAGGGGGGTGATGGCTTACATTCAGCTAGTAATAATTGTGGATTAATTGCTGTGTTTTGTTTGTTTTTTTTTGTTTTTTGTCTGAAGTAAATGGGTGTGATATGAATTACCCAATGGGAGAACGACCAATGGGAGAGCAGGGAGTGCAGGCGTCTGCAGGAGGCATGATTGGTGAGCTGCAGCACATTCTCACCGCCTTTACGGCTCGGTTGGATCAAATGACTGAGCAAAACATCCTCCCGAACCGCAGGGTGGAGGCTCTCTCCGCGCAGATGGCGGCGAGCGCTCAGGGCGCTGCTGCAGCTCGTCCTCCTGTCGACCCTGTGCAGGATATGAACGTTCCAGTGGTGGTTCAACAACCCCTCCCACCATCCCCTGAAGCATACATAAGCCCTCCTGAGCCGTACGGAGGTTGTGTGGAGACGTGCGCGGACTTTCTTATGCAGTGTTCGCTCGTCTTCGCACAACGTCCCGTCATGTACGCGTCAGATGCTAGTAAAATAGCTTATGTGATTGCTCTGCTTCGGGGTAAAGCACGCGCCTGGGCTACGGCGCTCTGGGAACAGAACTCACGGTTGTTATCAGCATACACTGGGTTTGTGGGGGAGTTTAGAACAGTGTTTGATCACCCTAACAGAGGAGAGACCGCTTCAACTGTGCTGCTGTCAATGAGACAGGGACGCGAGAGCGCAGCCACTTATGCAGTCAACTTCCACATCGCGGCTGCGAGGTCTGGCTGGAATAACGTTGCGCTCCGCGCCGCCTTCATAAACGGACTGTCGTTGGTTCTGAAGGAGCAGCTGGTAGCTAAGGAGGAACCGCGGGATTTAGATGGGCTTATCGATCTCGTTATACGGTTAGACAATCGGTTGGAGGAACGCCGTCGGGAGCGAGGCGAAGGACGTGACCGGATACGCGCCTCCCCTCTCCCTTCTGGGTTCGAAAAGGGGCCGCCCTCCCCACGCTCCACAGCCGCAGCGCTCTGTGGGGCAACAGCTCCCCCTGCTGACGTTGTTAGGGAAACGCACAGGGCCAAAATGAGGAGGTGATCGTGGAGAGTGTTTTCTCTGCAGCTCAACTGAGCACACACAGAGAAACTGCCCCAAATGGCCAAACGACAACACTCGCCCTTAGAGACTGGGCTAAGGGGGGGTCAAAACATTCAAGTGAGACACACACAGATTGCCACACGACTCCCAGTCACAATCCTGAGCGGGGATTTAACCCTTCAAGCCCCAGCACTGGTGGACACGGGGTCAGAAGGGAATCTGCTAGACAGCAGATGGGCAAGGGAGGTAGGGCTCCCTCTGGTGGCGCTTCCTTTGCCATTGCAGGTGCAGGCACTAGATGGCACCCTCCTCCCTTTACTCACACACAAGACACAACCAGTAACTCTGGTGGTGTCTGGAAACCATCGGGAGGAGATTGAGTTTTTTGTAACTCCTTCTACCTCCCACGTGATTTTGGGCATCCCATGGATGTTGAAGCACAATCCCCGGATTGATTGGCCGTCTGGGGTGGTGGATCAGTGGAGCGAAACCTGCCATCGGGTGTGTTTAGGATCCTCGGTTCCTCCCAGTTTACAGGCTAAGGAGGAGGTCAAGGTCCCTCCCAATCTGACGGCAGTGCCGGTTGAGTACCACGATCTTGCTGACGTCTTCAGCAAGGATCTGGCACTCACCCTTCCCCCGCACCGTCCGTACGATTGTGCCATTGATTTGGTTCCAGGCGCTGAGTTCCCGTCCAGCAGGCTGTACAACCTCTCACGACCTGAGCGCGAATCAATGGAGACCTACATCCGGGACTCATTAGCTGCTGGGCTGATCCGGAACTCCACCTCCCCGATGGGGGCAGGTTTCTTCTTTGTGGGCAAGAAAGATGGCGGACTCCGTCCATGCATTGATTACAGGGAGCTGAATGAGATTACGGTTTGCAATCGATACCCGTTGCCATTGTTGGATTCCGTGTTCACCCCCCTGCATGGAGCCAAAATCTTTACTAAGCTGGATCTTAGAAATGCGTATCACCTGGTTCGGATCCGGAAGGGAGACGAATGGAAGACGGCATTTAACACCCCGTTAGGTCACTTTGAGTACCTGGTCATGCCGTTCGGCCTCACCAACGCCCCCGCAACGTTCCAAGCCTTGGTTAACGACGTCTTGCGGGACTTCCTGCACCGATTCGTCTTCGTATATCTGGACGATATTCTCATCTTTTCTCCGGATCCTGAGACCCATGTCCAGCATGTACGTCAGGTCCTGCAGCGGTTGTTAGAGAACCGAGTGTTTGTGAAGGGCGAGAAGTGCGAGTTTCACCGCACGTCTTTGTCCTTCCTGGGGTTTATCATCTCCTCTAACTCCGTCGCCCCTGATCCGGCCAAGGTTGCGGCGGTGAGAGATTGGCCCCAATCAACAAGCCATAGGAAGCTGCAACAGTTCCTGGGCTTCGCTAATTTCTATAGGAGGTTCATTAAGGGCTACAGTCAGGTAGTTAGCCCCCTGACAGCCCTGACCTCTCCAAAAGTCCCCTTCACCTGGTCGGATCGGTGCGAAGCCGCGTTCAAGGAGTTGAAACAACTGTTCTCTACTGCGCCAGTTTTGGTGCAGCCCCACCCTAGCCGCCAGTTCATGGTTGAAGTGGACGCCTCTGACTCAGGGATAGGAGCCGTGCTGTCCCAGAGCGGAGAGACCGATAAGGTTCTTCACCCGTGTGCCTACTTTTCACGCAGGTTGACCCCGGCTGAACGGAACTATGACGTCGGCAATCGAGAACTCCTTGCAGTGAAAGAGGCTCTTGAGGAGTGGAGACACCTGTTGGAGGGAGCGTCTGTGCCGTTCACGGTTTTCACTGACCATCGGAACCTGGAGTATATCAGGACCGCCAAGCGGCTGAACCCCAGGCAAGCCCGCTGGTCACTGTTCTTCGGGCGTTGTGACTTCCGGATCACCTATCGCCCCGGGACCAAGAACCAGAGGTTGGATGCCTTGTCCCGGGTACACGAAGAGGAGGTCAAAACTGCACTGTCGTATCCACCGGAGCCCATCCTGCCGGAGTCCACTATCGTGGCCACCCTCACCTGGGACGTGGAGAAGACCGTCCGGGAGGCCCTGGCACGGAGCCCAGACCCAGGAACAGGTCCGAAGAATCGTTTATATGTCCCACCAGAAGCCAGAGCTGCAGTCTTGGACTTCTGTCATGGTTCCAAGCTCTCCTGTCATCCAGGGGTGCGAAGGACCGTGGCAGTTGTCCGGCAGCGCTTCTGGTGGGCGTCTATGGAGGCCGACGTCCGGGAGTATATCCAGGCCTGCACCACCTGTGCCAGGGGCAAGGCAGACCATAAAAGGTCCCAAGGACTTCTCCAGCCATTACCGGTGCCTCATCGCCCCTGGTCCCACATTGGCCTGGATTTCGTCACGGGCCTCCCGCCGTCCCAGGGCAACACCACCATCTTCACGATAGTGGACCGATTCTCCAAGGCGGCCCACTTCGTGGCCCTCCCGAAGCTCCCAACAGCCCAGGAGACAGCAGACCTCCTGGTCCACCACGTCGTCCGTCTGCATGGGATACCCACCGACATCGTCTCTGACTGTGGTCCCCAGTTCTCCTCACACGTCTGGAGGAGCTTGGGGGCCACCGTGAGCCTCTAGTTCGGGTACCATCCACAGACGAACGGACAGGCAGAGCGGGCCAACCAGGAACTGGAACAGACCCTTCGCTGCGTAACATCCGCGCACCCGATGGCCTGGAGTAACCATCTGGCCTGGATCGAGTATGCGCATAACAGCCAGGTGTCTTCTGCCACCGGCCTCTCCCCATTTGAGGTGTGTTTGGGGTACCAGCCCCCATTATTTCCCGTGGTGGAGGGAGAGGTCGGTGTGCACTCGGTCCGGGCCCATCTTCGGAGGTGCCGTCGGGTGTAGTGCACCGCCCGTTCTGCCTTGTTGAAAGCCCGGACGAGGGCCAAGACCCATACAGACCGCCGGCCGTCCCCGGCCCCTGCATACCAGCCCGGGCAGGAGGTGTGGTTGTCAACGAAGGACATCCCCCTGCAAGTACAGTCTCCAAAATTGATGGACAGGTTCATCGGCCCCTTCCGTATCCTCAAAGTCCTCAGCCCTGCCGCGGTGAAGCTCCAGCTCCCAGCTTCACTGCGGATCCACCCGGTCTTCCATGTTTCCAGGATCAAACCTCACCACACCTCACCCCTCTGTGCTCCCGGTCCGGCGCCGCCTCCTGCCCGTATCATTGACGGGGAGCCGGCTTGGACAGTGCGCCGGCTCCTGGACGTCCGTCGAATGGGCCGGGGGTTCCAATATCTGGTGGACTGGGAAGGGTATGGACCCGAAGAACGCTCCTGGGTGAAGAGGAGCTTCATCCTGGATCCAGCCATCCTGGCCGACTTCTACCGCCGACACCCCGACAAACCTGGTCGGGCGCCAGGAGGCGCCCGTTGAGGGGGGGGTCCTGTTGTGTGGGCCGCCAGAAGAGGAGGTACTGCTGGCCCACCACCAGAGGGCGCCCTGCCTGAAGTGCGGGCTTCAGGCACAAGAGGGCGCTGCTGCCACGGACACAGCCGGGAGTGACAGCTGTTACTCATTACTTCCTGACAGCTGTCACTCATTCTTCATCACCTCACTCCATAAAACCCAGACGTCATCTCCACCTCATCGCCGAGATATCGTACTTCATTGAAGGTATATCCTCACCGTTTTGTGTTACAATATATCTGTATATTGTGAGTGTTTGCAGGAGTACCGGTTCCTCTATCTGTGGAAGCTGAGTGAGTGCAGGACGGCACTCTTTTCCCCTGAGGAATCACTGCGGTACTCATCACAATTTGAGCGAAAGGTGGAGGTGGCATTCCCACCGTTGTGTTACTGGGTGTACACACACCCACACTTGACTGTCTTTGTTCTCGCCAGCAGTACCAGATCCAACAGTCGGAGACGGTGATCACCTGGGAATCGGGACTTGGCGGCTCCAGTATTCACCAGGTTCGGTGGTGGCAGAAATCGTGTGGTTCCGGCCCTTCTCAGGACAGACGTCTTCTATCCTTGAGCCTGCCCACACGTCACCTTTGTAATTTGACTGTAATCATATTCTGAGATTGTCTGTGTATTCGTTGTGCACATTTCACAACATTAAATATTTACTTTTGGCTCATCTATTGACCGTTCATTTGCGCCCCCTGTACACTTTCACAACACAACTCCTTTTTAGATATCATTGACGGGAAAGGAGGAAACGTCGCCTGTCAAGCAAGAAGGCTGCACTGCGTGAGGACGAGAAGAGGCCAATCAGAAGACAGGATAATGCCTAAGTTTAGTCAAGCTATGTCTAAGAATAAGGAGGTATAAAAGGGTTCAAGGGAAGTTATGCGGAGCTCTCTGCAGAGCTTCTGACTGAACTTCAGACTTTGTCTGACAGTGAGGGCAAGCCTGTATTTGAACCCGCAGACTCTGTTCAATTGCTGATATTTGACTCAGACTGTTAATAAAACTGGTCAACTGAGGAATAGAGTGACTCCTGGTCCTTCTTCCATCAACGGTCACGCGGGGTGGCATCTAAATGGTAATTGTGTGATATTACAGGTTGGTTGTCAGGCCTTAATGTTTACAGTTGTGGGATACTGTGGTGAAAAAGGACCATCCCAACAAAGTCCAGTTTAGAAAATTATTTCAGTTTGGATATGTAATCCTCCATTGTGAAAGTAAAATAAATGGACCGCTGCTCTTAACTTGCTAATGTTAAATTGCAGCTTGCTGTCACTTATTCTGTAGCTGAGGATTTGCTGCAAGAAGAATCCCTGGGATCACTGGTGCCCCTCACCATGAGGCAAGAGAACTGCGAGTCTCCCTTCGTGCTGTTTTTACACATACAGTTGTTGATTAAAAAAAAAAAACACTGTACACTATGTACGTTAGCTAAACTATGGAATTTAAGTTCATACAGCCAAACTGTTTGACCATTTTAATAGTGACATACAGAGAGACAATATAGTCTCACTGCATAGCAAGTGATTGCGGCAATTTTGAATAAAAAATAATCTAAAACTTACGGTCACTTGAAGTGATATTTTTTTTTTTTCTGGCCATGATGATTTGTGTGCACGTTTTCCTTTAATTGAGCCCACGAATTAATAAAACGTGTTCTCAAATTAATAAATTGTGCACACGTTTTCCTGGCCGTGATAATTCATACGCACGTTTTCCTTTAATTGAGCCCTCAAATTAATAAAACGTGCTCGTTTTCCTTTAATTGAGTCCTCGATTTAATAAAACGTGTGCTCGTTTTCCTTTAATTGAGCCCTTAAATTAATAAAACATGTGCACATTTTCCTTTAATTGAGTCCTCGATTTAATAAAACGTGTGCTCGTTTTCCTTTAATTGAGCCCTTGAATTAATAAAACCTGCCCACGTTTTCCTTTACTTGAGCCCTCGAATTAATAAAACGTGCGCACGTTTTCCTTTCGTTCAAAATGAACTCCATAATATGACCTAAATTGTCATCCTCATGATGGGGAGACGCTTGGCCCTCAGCATCCTTTTTAATGTGCTTAAACTCCAGATGATACCATGTTGGGCAGCTGGAGCTTACATTTTTCTTTCCACGATGACAGGTGAGGCACAGCCTCCCCAGACTCCCCTGGCCACACGTCACTGGCCTTCATTATGCCTTCATCATATGACTGCTGTGTGACTTCATAATGAACTCACACAGCATACAATACCAATCAATCACACATATTTTTCTGATCAATATATGTTTTAGGTTACAAAGGCTGTCAAAGGTGGGAGTGAGCAATGATGGCAAGCTCTCACTGCTCCTTGAAATGCTTCCAAGCTTGGAAGCCTTGGCCTCTGACAGCCAAGTACAACTCCTAGACTTCCTGCGTAGGAACTGTTTACACTGACAAGGAAATCATGCCTCACTGGATAGTTACCACCATCTTTAACTGGGCAACCCCCAGTGAATAAGATGGTATCCCACCACAGTTCACCTGCCTTGGTGCATGGGGTTCAGGGCTGTGAAAAGCCTGACAAGTGGATTGTCCAACCCCAATTCCAGTGAAGTTGGGACGCTGTATAAAATGTAAATAAAAACAGAATACAATGATTTGCAAATCCTCTTCAACCTATATTCAATTGAATACACCACAAAGACAAGATATTTAATGTTCAAACTGATAAACTTTATTTTGTGCAAATAATTTGCGCATTTTGAAATGGATGCCTGCAACACGTTTCAAAAAAGCTGGGACAGTGGTATGTTTGCCACTGTTACATCACCTTTCCTTCTAAAAACACTCATTAAGCATTTGGGAACTGAGGACACTAATTGTTGAAGCTTTATAGGTGGAATTCTTTCCCAGTCTTGCTTGATGTACGACTTCAGTTGTTCAACAGTCTGGGGTTTCTGTTGTCGTATTTTTCGCTTCATAATGTGCCACACTTTTTCAATGGGCGACAGGTCTGGACTGCAGGCAGGCCAGACTAGTACCTGCACTCTTTTACTACGAAGCCACACTGTTGTAACACGTGCAGAATGTGGCTTGGCATTGTCTTGCTGAAATAAGCAGGGATGTCCCTGAAAAAGACATTGCTTGGATGGGAGCATGTGTTGCTCCAAAACCTGGATGTACCTTTCAGCATTGATGGTGCCATCACAGATGTGTAAGTTGCCCATGCCATGAGCACTAACACACCCTCATACCATCACAGATGCTGGCTTTTGAACTTAGCGCTGGTAACAATCTGGATGGTCTGTTTCCGCTTTTGTCCAGAGGACATGATGTCTATGATTTCCAAAAACAATTTGAAATGTGGACTCATCAGACCACAGCACACTTTTTCACTTTGCATCTGTCCATTTCAAATGAGTTTGGGCCCAGAGAAGGCGGCGGCATTTCTGGATGTTGTTGATGTATGACTTTCACTTTGCATGGTAGAGTTTTAACTTGCACTTGCAGATGTAGCGACGAACTGTGTTAACTGACAGTGGTTTTCTGAAGTGTTCCTGAGCCCACATGGTAAGATCCTTTACACAATGTCGGTTTTTAATGCACTGCCGCCTGAGGGATCGAAGGTCACGGGCATTCAATGTTATTTTTTGGCCTTGCCACTTATGTGTAGAAAGTTCTCTAGATTCT
The DNA here is from genome assembly GCF_902500255.1 of Thalassophryne amazonica. Classification (NCBI taxonomy): domain Eukaryota; kingdom Metazoa; phylum Chordata; class Actinopteri; order Batrachoidiformes; family Batrachoididae; genus Thalassophryne; species Thalassophryne amazonica. Next base: position 24,615,079 of record NC_047109.1, read on the forward strand.
CTGAATCTTCTGATTATATTATGAACTGTAGATGATTGAATCCCTAAATTCCTTGCAATTGAACGCTGAGAAACATTGTTCTTAAACTGTTGGACATTTTTTTTCATGCCGTTGTTCACAAAGTGGTGATCCTCACTCCATCTTTGCTTGTGAATGGCAGAGATTTTTGGGGATGCTCCTTTTATACCCAATCATGACACTCACAATTAGAGTCCTCAGTTCCCAAATGCTTATTGAGTGTTCTTAGAAAGAAAGGTGATCTAACACAGTGGTAAACATACAACTGTCCCAGCTTTTTTGAAACGTGTTGCAGGCATCCATTTCAAATGAGCAAATATTTGCACAAAAAACAAAGTTTATCACTTTGAACATTAAATATCTTGTCTTTGTGGTGTATTCAATTGAATATAGGTTGAAGAGAATTTGCAAATCATTGTATTCTTTTTGTTTACATTTTACACATTCCAACTCAGTGGAATTGTGGTTGTAAATCCCAAGCAACAGACAAGAAAAGAAACAGAAGAAAAAGCCAGCACTAAAAGTTGAATGCTGGAAAGTAAGGACCTTGACAACTTTCCTATTAGCTGATTGAGCTTATTGAAGAAGGGACAAAGAGGATTCTCATCCCATAGGTGCCCTGACACAAGCATGTTTTTGATTCACGCAACAGCATGACCTGTGTCGTGATGATCCCACCTGCTGTGTTCACAGCTGGACACCATTCTTTGTTCTACCGGCTGCCACACGCTCTGCGCTGGATGCTACGTATATAAAATAATTATTTTGTGGTGGATAATCTTTTTTTTTTCTGCAAATTGGCCATTGAAAAGAGCTCTAATCACTTCCTGAATCACAGAGGAGGCATTTTGAGCCGTCTAAAAAGGTAATTATTTGACTTGTTTACATTGTCATGGCTTGATAAAACAGTTTTTTTTTTCGTTCTTGTTTGCAACTGTTAAAGTATGTTTATAACAAATTTAACTTCTTGTTATAATTCTTCAGAGGAGTTGCGATCTGCTGACGTCAGCACTCACTCTGTTCACTTCTTCTTTACTCCACCGCTGTACGTCGTGTGGGAGATTAGATCGTGCCACATAGAACGACGCTTGTGCATGAAAGATTTTTTGAACATTTCAAAATTCTCTGTGCGCAATAGCACGAGCGCCCCTCTGGCGTCCTGTCTACACCTGTTAAAAACGAATTTACTCTCCAGCACGACACAGGCCGTGCTGTTGCGTGAATCAAAAACATGCTTGTGTCAGGGCACCTTATGCCTTCACATAACACATGCCTTGACATGCCTGTCAGCCTCATCAGTGTCTGTCGCCACTCTTACCTCCACCCAGGAAACAAAAGATGAGTTCTATGACCAGCAACATGCAGTCATATGGAAAATTCCAGACACCACAAGCCTACTCCTACTTGGTGACTTCAACACACATCAATGCTGATTATGCCTCCTGGTTGCATTGCATTGCCACTGTTACATGATGTGGGTGTCACACGTCCTCCCTGCACTCCTTGGTCTAGTGGTTAAGCATTAGGCTTGAGACCAGAGGAATCTTGGTTCAAATCCCAGCCTGACCAGAAAATCACTGAGGGCCCTTGGGCAAGGTTCTTAATCCTCTAGTTGCTCCCTGTGTGTAGTGAGCACTTTGTATATGGTAGGACCCTGATATCGGGGTGAATGTGAGGCATTATTTTAAAGCGCTTTGAGCGTCTGATGCAGATGGAAAAGTGCTATATAAATGCAGTCCATTTACCATTTTGGTGGTTTTGTTTACTCTTAGAGCATCAACTGGTTTCTTTCCCCATAGCTGCATGGTGTTTTGTTGTGAACAGTCACTGGTTTCTTCCTCACTCCCACCTGCTTTGGCATCTGTTCCTGTGTTATCTGAGTCTTTCTCTGCCATCTTTTTTCATGCTTTGACACTCACCTTTTCTTTTCTTTCACTTCCTGGCCTTGGGGTTTGTTATGCTTCTTTTCCCAATCCTTTTTTATTCAGGTGCTTTCTGTTTCATTGTCCTCTGCTGTAGTTTTTGGGGTCTCCCTGTTAGTTTTGCTTTCACTGATTAGCCACAACCTTGCATGCCTAATGCTCTCACCTGCCACTCATTATGCTGGCAGCATTTAAGGTTATTTCATTCTCTCTATCTTTGACAGATGGTGAGTTTTTACCACCATTCCAGCCTATCTTTCTGAAGGCACTGTTTCTGATTTTCCCTGCAATTTTTGTTGCTGATGACATCTCATTTGTCACAGATATGAGCTGCCTGTCAGACTGGATCCCATATCTTCAACATTGTGTGTCTTTTGCATGCTGGCTTGAATAAAATGTTGGCTTTTTGTGACCGTGGCATTTGGCAGCAGCTACTTAGGAGGACTCACTGGAGTGTCATCTATGACATTTCAGACATGTGGTACATTTCTACATGCATGATCCAGTACAAAGGTGCCTGAGCATTCAGGGCCCTGGTGGCTTCAGAAGGCCTAGGGAATGCTCATGTTGGAGTACATAGATGCTTAGATAGATGTGTCTCACTGGGCTGCAACAGATTGTGAATGGCATTCATAGGGGAGTTTCCAAATGTTTTGCAATCTCCCCACAAGTCACAGGGTGGCACTCTGAATTAAAAACATGACAGAAAAGTTAGGCAACAATTTTTTTTTCTCAAAATATTCACTGAGTAGTCGTGGGCATCACAAACATTTCTTTTTTAGTATCCATGAATCACAAAGTGTGCAACGTGTGAGACAAATTCTGAGGGGTTGATGACACTCTCTTCCTTTCATATGAGTAATGAATTGCACTTCTGGAAGTGGTGCGATCATGGCCGACTAAGTCCAGCAACCCCCAGCCAACTGCTCTGCAGCCGGCAGGTGCAGGATCTTTATTTATTCTTTCTTTCTTTTTTTTTCTTTTGAGGACCACAGTGGAAATAAATTTAATGCTTTTTGTGTTATCCTCAGAAATTTGATATTGCTTATTTTACATACAAGTTGCCATTATTTTAAAACATAATGGCAGCATGATAGTAGCCCATGGCCATCTTGAGACTTTGTTAGTAAATTTCAGTGTGATTTCAAATGCAAATTTGTGTTTCCAGCTATTCTCTAGTAGTCTCATCCCAGTGACATACTACTACCCTTAAGGCCCCCTGACACTTGCGCGACTTTGATCCGCGCACTTGCAAGCACTCTGCCATGCATGAGAGTAAACTAAACTCAAACTTGTTGCAAACCATTGTAAACTGTGTGCGGCTTTGTGCACGTGCGCAAAGAAAAATTTTGAAATGTTCAAAATCTCCATCACGCATTAAAGATGTGAACTTCAAGTGAACATTGCGCAAACAAGTCAAAAACACAGCGTGTGATTGCGTCAGCGCACTGCATCACAGCACAGATCGTCTGAACAATTATAATGAGATGTTAAATTTATTACAGCTGCACACAAGTAAGTAAGTAAGTAAACTTTATTTATATAGCACTTTTCACAGACCAGGGTCACAAAGTGCTTCACATGATAAAATCAATAAATACAAAATAACACATACAAACATTTAAAAGAAAATCAAGCTAAAATGCAATTTTAAAAAGGTGAGTCTTAAGTTGCTTTTTAAAAACATCGACAGAGTCTATCGAGCGAAGGGAGCAGGAACGCTCATTCCAAAGGCGCGGCACCACGGCTTTAAAAGATCTGTCCCCTCGAGTTTTAAAACAGGTACGGGGAACCATCAGCAGGTTCAGGTTGGAGGACCTCAGGCCCCTGGTGGACACATACGGTTGGATCAGTTCCTTGATGTATTCCGGAGCCTGCCCATGCAGAGCTCTAAATGTAAGCACCAGGATTTTATCATTTGTCCTAAACGAGACAGGGAGCCAATGCAGGGACTTGAGTATTGGGCTAACATGGGCTCTCCTGTGGGTGCAGGTCAGAAGCCGTGCAGCGGAGTTCACCAAGGTGCAGCCTAATAGCAGGCACGGCACTCTCCGGAGCAACAATCAATGTTTCAGTCTTATCAGAGTTCAGCTGCAAGCTGTTTTCACTGAGCCATTCCTTAACTTTGGTGAGACAATTGGTTAAAGAATTGAGTTTCTGGGTCTCAGTTGTTTTAAAGGAGCAGTACAGCTGCAGGTCATCAGCATAGAGATGATAGGATACGTCACAAAACTGCTGGATCAACTTGCCGAGAGGGATAATATACAAAAGAAATAAAATAGGTCCCAGAACCGAGCCCTGTGGCACACCCCACAAAAGGTCAGCAGACTCAGACATCACATTATCAACAGACACACTAAAAGTTCTACCAACCAGGTAGGAGCTAAACCACTCTAATACAGGACCCGACATCCCCACCAGATCCTGTAGTCTCCTGATCAGGATGCCATGGTCAACTGTGTCAAATGCAGATGACAAATCCAACAAAACCAAGACAGTGCATTTACCAGTGTCAGCGGCCATCATAATGTCACTCGACACTTTCAACAGAGCCGTTTCAGTGGAGTGAAACTCACGGTACCCAGATTGAAAAGTGTCATAAATGTTGTTAGTCTGCAAAAAGAAAGTTAGTTGGGCACAGACCAATTTTTCCAGGACTTTAGCCAGGAAGGGGGTTTTTGATATTGGCCTAAAGTGCTTCAGATCTGTAGGGTCCAGTCCAGCTTTCTTAAGCTGTGGCTCCACAACAGCATGCTTAAAAGAACTGGGGAACACACCAGTCGACAGGGACATATTAAACATTTTGGCAACACATGGCCCAATAGAATCAAATACATTCATGAAAAGTCTAAAAGGAAGAACATCTAGTGTACTAGAAGATGGTTTCATTTAGCTGATAATGGATAAAATGTCCTCCTGTGTAACAGGAGCAAATGATGCCCAGCATTGAGGGGGTGGTCCCATATGCTGGGGGCCTTGACAAGGTGGCACTGACTGTGGCAGTCTATCTTTTATAGCCCTGACCTTATCAATAAAGAAAGTCAGAAACTCATCACTAGTAGTTTTATAGTGAACAGGAGTGACATAAGTAGCAGGTGCCACAATAGAGCTAATAGTTTCAAAGAGCGCCTTGGGATTTCCTCTATTAGAGGAAATCAGCAGATTGAAGTAGTTTTGCCCTGGCCTCTTCTAACATCTTATTTAGGGAGGCTATTAGGTCTCTCAAATGCAGCCTGTGGACCTCCAATTTTGTAGATTTCCACAAGCGTTCAATTTGACGACAAGATCTCCTTAGATTCATGATCGCATCATTAATCCAGGGGCAGAACTTTTCACGAGATGCATTCTTAGATTTAAGTGGTGCAACTTGATCCAAGATGGTTGCACAGTGACCGTTAAAGTTGTCCACAAGGCCATCAGTTTCAGTGCATTCACTAAAAAGAAGAGGATCAAACTTATCACAAAAATGTGTGGATGTTGCCCCTGTGATAATCCCCCTTTCTACCTTGGAGAGCACAGGCCTTGGCTGAGACGGCACCCTCAAGTCAAAGAGAACACAGGAGTGGTCGCTCAACAGAACATCCTCTACGCACACATCAGTAACATGCAGACCCAATGTGAAGACCAGATCCAAAGTATGGCCTTTACTATGGGTGGGGCCTGACACATGCTGTTTAAAATTAAATGTCTCAGTCACTGATAAAAGTTCTACAGCATGACTTGATGTGTCATTGTCAATGTGCAAATCCCCCATAATTAAAACCCTTTCCAATCGAATTATGGATGTTAAAAGGTCTGTAACATCCTTTAAAAAGGTCCCAGCAGGGCCTGGGGGGAGATAAATCAAAATACAATAAAAAGTATCTGAGGAACCAACTTCCATCATAAGTACCTCAAAAGAGGCGGCGTGATCTGTGTTCGTATGTCTGCATGTGAACCTGTCCTGGTACACAGCAGCCAGGCTCCCACCGCTGTGAGAGGGGCGGGGCTTTCCCACAACTAAACAGCCAGCCGGACAGAGCTCATTTAAATGTATGAACTCGTTCTCCCTCTGCCACGTTTCAGTAAGGAAAAGGAAATCCAGGTTCCTCCTGACAAAAAGTTCATTAATAGAGAATGCTTTATTTGTGATGGAGCGTGCATTCAATAATCCGATCCGACTCAGCGATGACGCCTTGGTTGAGCCAGCAGGAAGCAGCGGGATTGGCTGCAGGCATCTCCCACGGTCATGTGACATCCAGCTATACCGGCACAGCCCACGTCGCTCCCAGGATGTACACAAAGACGGCCGAGATGAGCCAGGGATCCAGGTGGGACGTCCATCAGGGATACAGCGATGCAAGGGCCAACCACTGCTGCATGGAGGGATCGCGGAGAGTGTTAGCAGAGCAGCACCGCCAGCCATGTCCTGCTGAAGAGAAACGGGGCACAGTCACCTGTAGCTTCGGTATGAGTGAGCCACTCGCCTCACATTTTACGCGAAACTGGATGCCCGCTCTGCAACCTCGAGGCATTGAGGATTTCCTCTTGGACCCCTTTTTGGAATTACCTAGACAATGCAATAACAGGTATTCCTGGGAGGAGGGCACACAAACGGGGGTGGGAAAGTTTGTTTGTATCTGTCCCAGTCATTAAAAAGGCATTCCATTGACTCTTTGATTTGAAAAAGAGAGCCTCAATCATAACTCCTTACAGCATCGACACAGTCGCAGTCCGTCACAACTGATATCATGGCACAGACGATCAGAAACTTGACAGAAAGTCGGCACATTAGCAGGCAAGACGCAGCCCAAACAAACACAGGCGCCATCTTGCCCCCAAATTTCAGTGACTTTTTTGGCACGCTGATTTCAAGAAGGAATGAACATGCAACTGTTTTACCAAGCTATTACAATATAAACATGACAAATAATTACCTTTTTAGATGGTTCCAAATGCGTTCTCCACCACATTAAATACACGTGTGCGAGAGAGACAGAAAAGCTACAGATGGAGAGGTCCACTGTGACTCCGTAAGCGATTACAGGTGTTTTCAACAGCCAACGCCAAAAGAAAAAGATTAATCTGCTACGAAACAATTATTTTATATACCAGCATCCAGCGCACAATGTGTGGCATCCAGTGGAACAAAGCACGGCATCCAGCTGGGGACACAGTGGGTGGGATCGTCACAACAGTGTGTGTGCAAGTGCGCTGATGAAAGTCGTGCAAGTGTCAGGGCACCTTTACCTTCAAGATGTAGGGGATGGACTGCTTGTGTGCGTGGGTGATTGCGAAAGAGGTGTGGTGGATGTGGTAATATGTGTGACCAGTATATCATGCTAGACTTGACTTGACTTTATGACTTATTTGTACTGCATCTTGTTTCTCATTTCTTTGAGTCACATCAGCAATGAGGAAAGATTCAGTATCATCCAAACCCAATCGTTGGGGACTGTTTGCATAGTATAGGACTATCATGCTGGCAAGCAAGTTACCATGTTATATGTTAATTGGATGTTAAACCTGGGGGTGGATTGGTTGCTATGATTATTCATTTGTTTTCTTCTCCACTTGGTGCCAAAGCTGAGTTGAGTGCAGCAAGGAACAAATCCAGACAAGGTCCAATCAGTTTATCCAGATATCTGAAGCAAGCAGGGATGTGACAACATGACTTGGTTCGAGCCTAGAGTTCAGATTTCTTTGCATTGGAGAATTTGTTGTTGGATTGTTGACCACACTGGACATAAATCCACTGATCTGATGATACTGTATATCTGAACTTCAACTGCATTGAAGTGGCTCACAATGACTCTATGGCGCCAACTGGGCACTCTCATAAGCATTAGCACTGAAAGAATTTGGGATTGTGAACAGATATGGGATCTTTACTGTAACTTTTGAACATGACAACTTGCTTTGTGGGATGCGGAAGCATTTTGTGAGGAGGTTGGCGATTCATCAGTGAGATATGAAGTGAGATATGGTTAAGGTCCTGCTTTAGGGTGACCATATGTTGATTACCGAAAACCAGGACACTTGACCCGGCAATGAGATACTCAAATTATACTCGAAGTTTACTCAAAGATGCTCAAGAAGAAAAACAAGTGACTGATTTGCCATCAATATAATCACCTGGGCCCAGTTTCATATAGCAGTCTAATCTTTAAGTGTACGAAACTTACTTCTTCGATGACAGTTAGTCGCCCAACATTATTTGTCTAATCACTGTTTCACATCAACGGCTAAACTAACAGATTAGCCATCTTATGTTGGTCAACGATTTTCACAGGCATAACGGCCTTGCAAGTGTCATTGCCAAGAAAAGCCTCCATTGCATGAGAGTTTTGTTTACTTCTGGGCTGGTCGTTGTCATGAACTATCCAGCTTTTGTTTCATTAACTGGCACATACGAACTGCAGAATGATGTGCTTAGCTCTTAGCCTAGCAGTTCTTGTTGTAAATGCTTACAGGACTTCCATCAAGCCTTTTTGTGCACACATCGCTGTTCAGCGTAAAAGCGATGCCCCCATGGTCAGTGGTGGGCACAGTTCCGCTAATCCCCTAACCTCTAATTATCAAAGCTAATGTTTTCATTATCGGATTATCTTTGCAGATAACTTTGCAAACCATCATTGGACCAATTATCTTCCAATAAGTTTTGGTCTGATAATTATTAGACCACTAACATATTTTTGGAGCCTTGGCCTTTTTAACGGTTAAATTTCAGTAACTATGAATTACATGACATTATAATGGCTTCACGTCAGAATCTGAGTTTCTCCAGGCCAGGAGAACCCAAATTTTATGATTTCACCCAAGGCCAGAATCTCTCCACACTGCCAAAGAACCTTCACCCATGATAACATGGCCATAAAACTTTGTCTTGATAACAGCTATTATTTTTAGATCTAACTGAAGAAAGACTTTCTTTTAAAGTAAAAGAATTGCATCAGTATTTATATTATTCATATATATAAAGACTTCCAATGTTATATGTATTGATTAATCAAACAAAATGCTTTGCATATAATCATTCCATTTTACTGACGTGTCCTTTGCAACTGATGTGTGTTTAAGTGTGATCTTTCGGCATTATCTGTATGTTGATGGTGAAATATTCTGTTATCCAAAGGATGTGTTTAAGTGACAATAATAATGTGTATCCATTCGTGTGTCTTAGAACAATATTATACCAAAATAGTTAATATGTTTAAATAGTTGAATCATTTGGGTCTGCCCTGTGAACACGTGAAGTGAAGCTACCAGAACCATTTTCAACAAACACCTTCCACCTCTGGGTTCCTGCAAGCTGACGATGGTGCTGATTTCAAACCATCAACCAACCTGTCGGTAAAGCCAGCCACAAGCCTTTGGGATCACCTGGGGAGACCGCTGAGTTAACCCCTTGACGCAAGTGAGCACGACAGACAGACAGATCCCTCCAAAATACCTCTTCAACGTGTCAGCTAAGTGACCCAGTTAAAGGTTCCAGGAAAAGGGTTTGCTGTCAATGGATACAAAGTGGGGAGGCTGAGGAGTGTGATCCCCCTATAGTTGGAACACACCCCCTGGTCCCCCTTCTTAAACAGAGGGACCACCACCCCGGTCTGCCAATCCAGAGGCACTGTCCCCAATCGCCATGCAATGTTGCAGAGGCGTGTCAGCCAAGACAGTCCCACAACATCCAGAGACTTAAGGTACTCAGGACGGATTTCATCCACCCCAGGAGAGTTGCCACCGAGGAGCTTTCCTAACCACCTCGGTGGCTTCAGCCTGGGTAATGGATGAGTCCGCCTCTGAGTCCCCAGTCTCTGCTTCCTCTTTGGAAGACGTGACAATGGAATTGAGGATATCCTCAAAGTACTCCTTCCTATTCCAGAGTACTGGAGAGGAGAATTTGACCGATGGTCGAACCTCGGATTCAGGAGGAGCAGTGTGGTTTTTGTCCTGTTGCGGCACACTGGACCAGCTCTACATGCTCCATCGGGTCCTCGAGGGCTCATGGGAGTTTGCCCAACCAGTCCACATGTGTTTTGTGGATCTGGAGAAGGCGTTCGACCATGTCCCTCAGGCCACCCTGTGGGGAGTGCTCCGGGAGTATGGGGTCCGGGGTCCTTTGCTAAGGGCTATCCAGTCCCTGTACGACCGCAGCAGGAGCTTGGTTCGCATTGCCGGTAGTAAGTCAAACCTGTTTCCAGTGCTCGTTGGCCTCCGCCAGGGCTGCCCTTTGTCACCGGTTCTGTTCATTATTTTTATGGACAGAATTTCTAGGTGCAGCCAGGGTGTAGAGGGGGTCTGGTTTGGGAACCACAGAATCTCATCTCTGCTGTTTGCGGATGATGTTGTTCTGTTGGCTTCAATCATTCAGGACCTTCAGCGTGCACTGGGGCGGTTTGCAGCCGAGTGTGAAGCGTCCGGGATGAAAATCAGCACCTCCAAATCCGAGGCCATGGTTCTCGACCGGAAAAAAGGTGCTTTGCCCTCTCAGGTTGGTGGAGTGTCCTTGTCTCAAGTGGAGGACTTTAAGTATCTCGGTCTTGTTCACGAGTGAGGGACGGATGGCACGTGAGATCGATAGACGGATCGGTGCAGCATCTGCAGTGATGCGGTCGCTGTATCGGACCGTCGTGGTGAAGAGAGAGCTGAGTAGGGGGCAAAGCTCTCGATTTACCGATCGATCTACGTTCCGATCCTCACCTATGGTCATGGCTTTGCTTGAGCTGCTGCCCCCGTGACCCGACTCCAGATAAAGCGGAAGAAAATGGATGGATGGATACAAAGTGGGTTCCTTTTAAGCATATTCATGTTTGTTTAACAGTTTTCTTAATAATTGGCTTCAAATTTCATCACTAAATTCTAATCAGATTTATTTACTTAAAGTCTTTAAGCTCTATCTCTCCCTCTCTTCCAGTGTCTCATGAGTAAGAAAATTGTTTCCATGAATGAACTTATTTAATCACTATCGACAAAAATGCCAGTAAACTGTTCATTTCTTATATACTTGTAAATAAATTATAAATATTTCTGCTGTGGTTCATTTTGTGTTCAGAAGGAAACCTTTGGTTAATCGTATTGTAGAATTCAGACTTTCATATCAGAGACTGATTAATTAAATTGAGACTAATAAATTAATGAATGTTTAAATTAAAGTACCTATGCTTCAAACAGGTGGTGCCCCGAGTAATAATTAAATAATAAGTATTAAACCCTAAATTGTTAATTATTTTGGTGATTCATCAGATGGGGCCTCCATCCAATGTAATTCAATTTGGGAGTTTAACTGCTTATTCACTACATTCTTATGGTGCTCCGGTGTGAGCCGATCTAGAATTGACCAATTTGGTTACATCTTTATGGTTCCCGGGTGAGGTACCATTCATTCCAAATAATTAAATTAATGTGAATTCATTACATTATATTGGTCTCCCGTTGCGAGGCCTGTAAATTTGCTACAGTAGTTACCTGTTAAATGTTTTGTAGCAAATGTGCAGTTGTACCCTTTTCAAACAGAGAAGAGCTAGTTCTAGAAGAAACCGCTCTATTCTCTGCAAACACAGGAGAAGTGGTCACAGAAAAGAAAAAAGCTCATTTCTTTTAACCCCATACTAATATGCTGGCAATATCATCCAAGTCATCCAGAGACATACAGCTTTAACTTATGGTTAAAATTTTAACCAAACTTATTTCGGACACGATATTTAAATTAACATGTCTGAAGTTTTATAAAGTGAAAATATCAGATATATGTTTTAGTTTTAAAGTAATGCACTAATTTTGAAGGTTTTAGTGTGGACATGCTGTGTCCAGGTGCATTATGGGTAATCTCAGTACATTCACGAAAGGAGAAATGCATTTAAGAAGCTCTGATCAGGCTCCACACGGACAACAGCATTAGATCCTTTGTATAATGTGCCTAAAATTCTCCTGAATATATTCTCTGGGTTTATAGACGTTGTTATTGTTTGTTTTATGTAAAAAGCCAGAAGAAGCGCAGGTTGTTTCTCCATTATTTTCAATTGGAATCATTGCAATCAATTTCTGTTTGCTATTTAGAGTTGTGTTTATGTCAAACGCTGTCTGTCGTCTTTGTTCCAGAGTAATATATATAAGATGTCTGAAATTTAGTTTGCGTTTATTAAATTCCACACATCTTAAATGTAGCAGACACGGATTATCTGGGATTTTGTTTTGGCAAGTTTTCACAGTCTCTACTGCCATCTACTGGCCAGTTGTGTTCATGGCAGTATGAGCGTCTGTACGCCAGTCGATGGCAGTGTTCTATTTATTTTGACCCCAGTTATATCAGACAGTTGTCAAATAACAACTTGACTTTTTGCAATTTTTTTTTTTACAAATAAAAAAAGGCATATTTTACAAAAGCACATTTATATGTAAACACCAACACACACGCCTCACATTAACATGTTGGTTTTTACATAGAATGAATGAGTCAACCAATCAGTGTTAGCGGAGGTACATTTTACCCATAATCCTATTGGCATCTGTCTGTGTTTGTTACTTAAAACTTCATAATAAGTGCATAATTTAAAATTAAAAGATTAACTTTGTGCAAATGACAGAAATGACATTAATGGAGTTATTCTATCGGTATTAATTTTATTTATAAATCAAAACCATAAGTCAGCACTGCTTTATTTTCTAAGACCTCCGCCTCACGGTGACACTGGTATTGAGTGGAGAGTTGAGCTTCGCTGCTTCTCTCAACTGCTTTATGGGCAGGACGCTCAAGGACAGACGTGGTGACTCATTGTTTGGGTTTGTGGTTTCCTTTGATGCTATCAGATGCGATCGTGGTGTTAAAACTCAAAATAAGTTGCCACTGTATTAGAAGCAATACTGAAAGTTATCTGTTAGCTGTAGCTTCTGATAAATTTTTGGGTGGTTTGTCAGTTTAGCTTTATAAAAGGTAATTTTTCAGTTAGCTGATTATCTGTTATCAAAGCTAACTTTTTGGTTAGCTGTGCCCAGCACAACCCATGGCTAATGTGAGAACTGTCACAAACACATCACCTGACAGCTGTTTGTTACAACCATGACCAAAAGCGGAGAAAGCTCTCCTTTTGGAGGAATATGAGCGATGTAGGGGTGCTCATCAAGGGGTGTTTCATCAAGTGGTGGTACGTGATCGCCACCAGTTTTGAGGTAAGACACTGACGTTTTGTCAATTAAAGTAAGACTACCCTTCGTACCAGGCTAAAAACCTTAGTTGGGTAATGTTAAACTTTAGCCTACTAAGTGCTTTGTGCAATGATGAACGTCAAAAAATAGTCATCGAAGTGAGTTTTTTCAACTCAACAAGATTAGACTGCTTTATGAAACGGGCCCTAGAGGTGGGTAACCCAAGTTTTAGTGAGTAAAAGTTCTACCATCTATTGTTTCTACCTGTGAACCTAAAACAGGTGATTGATTACATGTCTGAAGAGCTGAAAGTAATGAATATGTTGGTTTCGTGGATGAATGTAACAGATCTGTGGTAGGACTTTTACTCACTGAAGCCATGGTTTTTGCCCTTTGTTATCCCCCCCCCCCCCCACACACACACACAAACTTTAACTTGAGGGATTTTTATGGCAGTAATTGTACTTGTGAGTATAGATTTTCAGTGCTATATCCACTACTGTCTGTTTTACTGGGACACTAGTCTTCACCCCTGCTTGTCTTTTCAACCATCCCTTCACTGTGAACACTGGACGGTTGTTTGCTGAGACATTTCTTTCAGTCTGATAATGTATTGAGCATTTTGTTTTGCCTTGTAAGCGCCTTCTTGTTTGTGGAGCAGGTAGCTCAGTGGATAAGGAACTGGGAGACCAATATGTATACCTGAGCCTGAAAACAGCCCCACATTCTGATCTCCAGCCACCAGGTGTTCATTGACTGAGCTTCTCTGTTACCACGGCGACCAAACTGACAGCAGGCACTCTGTATAACCTTTCGCTCTGCTGACCAGTTGTGTTGTCAAAGATCAGTTGTAGACATCTGTTTTTCCATCAGAGATGTGAATGTTTGACCACATTACAAATTTTATGTCAATCAGTCCATTGCAGATCAAATTCCAGTCCTGAGAAGTCCACAGCTTTGGTTCAGTCTCAATTTGCTTCTGCATGTGTGCTATCTGTCAGGAAAAAAAAGAAAAACAAACATAAAGGTTAAACATTTCTGGCTGTACTTTCCACACTCAGACTGAGCCTGCCAGTGGCTACAAATATTTCTCTAAAAGTTCATAACATAGTATTTAAATATTTTTGTTGTGTTTTTTTTTTGTTGTTGTTTTGTGTGTTACAAGGATAAATTTAAGAAAACATTTTTATTAGAGTTGTGAATGATTAAAACACACTAAGAACATTTTTCTGCAAAAAATAATTCATCATACAAATATTTTGATAAACAACCTTAGAAAGTGTAATTATGAAATATCGATACAATGAATCATTAAATTAACACTGAATGAACACAAAGTAAGTACATCTGTGACTGGACATTTACATACACTCATTATGGCCATGAGTCTCATCATGGCAGTTTTGAGCTTTTAATGATGCCTTTGAACTGTTCTTTTGCCAGGGTGGAATGGCTGCATCATTAATAAGAATTGGCTGTGCAAATTTTAATTTATTTTGAATTTTCTCTAATCCCCACAGTGTCAGAATTATACATACAGGTTCAAATATATACATCATCCCAACTAATATTTGTTTGAGAGTCCCTTAGGTCCCCTTCACACATAACACGAAGTTGGCAAAAGAAGCAGAAACCGTCCGAAAAAGAGCAAAAAAACTGAATTGGCAAACCGCGAAAAATTCCATCCACTGTCTGGAGGGACACATGGTCGCACAGGTGTGAACGATCCCATGGCGTTCGCAAACATGAACAACGTGTGAGGACGTACATCGCACTCACACAGTAGCAGCAGCAATTACATGCTGATATGTTATTTATGTTGGGCATAAATCAACGGAAATGTGTAAACACAAAATAATATGAGTGCACAAAACATCATAAGAACAATGAATGTACTGTTTAAATGTAAGACAATCATGTTACTGGTCATGATTCTGTGCTCACTGTAAAAACAAAACACACACAAACAAAAAAACACACTTTTTAATATTTAATTCATGTTATAAATAGAGGAGAATACAATAATTAGCCTCCACCTGGACGAATACAAAGACGTAATGAACTGACATGGATGACTTTTTCATAACGCTTGCCATTAGCAAGGTGCACTTTGACCAGATGCTTCTTGTAGTCATCAACAAGCTTCTAGCATAGTTCTGGCTGGATACTTCATTTAAATTGTTTGGTTTCCTGGCAAGGACCAGGCTTCAATTTTTCAGTTTCAATTTAATTAGCTTATAATGCGCCAAATCACAGCAAAAGCTGTCTCAAAGCATCTAACATGGAACAATTCCATCCATCCATTTTCTTCCACTTTATCCGGAGTCAGGTCACATGGGCAGCAGCTCAAGCAAAGCTGCCCAGACCTCCCGATCCACACACACCTCCACCAGCTCCTCCAGGGAACCCCAAGGCGTTCCCAAGCCAGCCGAGAGATGTAGTCCCTTCAGCGTGTCCTGGGTCTACCCCGGGGCCTCCTCCCAATGGGACCTGCCCGGAACACCTCTCACGATGAGATCCGCTCATCATTTATTGATTGATCATATCAGTTTAATTCTTCTTCATGGAAGTCCATCATATCTGATGATTACATGTCTGCTGTGCAGTTTCATACAGTGGTATGTAAAGGTTTGGGCACCCCTGATGATTTCCATGATTTTCCTTTATAAATCATTGGTTGTTTGGATCAGCAATTTAAGTTAAATATATCATATAGCAGACAAACACAGTGATATTTGAGAAGTGAAATGAAGTTTATAGGATTTACAGAAACTGTGCAATAATTCTTTTAACAAAATTAGGCAGGTGCATAAGGTTAGGCACCCCAACAGAAAAAATACATTAATATTTAGTAGATCCTCCTTTTGCAAAAATAACAGCCTCTAAACGCTTCCTATAGCTTCCAATGAGAGTCTGGATTCTAGTTGAGGGTATTTTGGACCATCCTTTACAAAACATCTCAGGTTTGTTGGTTTCCGAGCATGGACAGCCCGCTTAAAATCGCACCACAGATTTTCAATAATATTCAGGTCTGGGGACTGAGATGACCATTCCAGAACGCTGTACTTGTTCCTCTGCATGAATGCCTTAGTAGATTTTGAGCAGTGTTTAGGATTGTTGTCTTCAATATCTGCTGATATTGACTGGAATCCATGTGATCCTCAACTTTAACAAGATTCCCAGTACCTGCACTAGCCACACAGCCCCACAGCATGATGGAACCACCTTGAAATTTTACTGTAGGTAGTAAGCGTTTTTTCTTGGAATGCTGTGTTCTTTTTCAGCCATGCATACCGTCCCTTGTTATGTCCAGATAACTCAATTTTAGTTTCATCAGTCCACAGCACCTTATTCCAAAATGAAGCTGGCTTGTCCAAATCTGCTTAGCATACCTCAAGTGACTCTGTTTGTAGCATGTACACAGAAAAGGCTTCCTCTGCATTACAGCATCATACAGCATCTCTTGTGCAAAGTGTGCTGTATAGTTGAGCGATGCACAGAGACACCATCTGCAGCAGATCATGTTGTAGGTCTTTGGAGCAGGTCTGTGGGTTGACTATGACTGTTCTCACCATCCTTTGCTTCAGCTTACCTGAGATTTTCTTGGCCTGCCACTTCGGCCTTAACTAGTACTGTGCCTGTGGTCTTCCATTTCCCTCACTATGTTCCTCACAGTGGAAACTGACAGCTAAAATCTCTGAAATAGCTTTTTGTATCCTTCACCTGAAACATGATGTTGAAACAATCTTTGTTTTCAGGTCATTTGAGAGTTGATTAGAGGCTCCCATGTTGCTACTCATTAGAAGATATGCAAAGAGGAGAAACATTTGCAAAATGATCACCTTAAATAACCCTTTTCATCACTGGATTCACCTGTGTAAAGGAGGTAATGGGTCAATGAGCTTACCAAACCAATTTTGTGTTCCAATAATTAGTGCTAAATGTATTCAAACCAATAAAATAACAAGGGTACCCAAATTTATGCATCTGCCTAATTTTGTTTAAATAATTATTGCACACTTTCTGTAAATGCTACAAACTTCATTTCACTTCTCAATATCAGTGTGTTCGTCTGCTATATGATATATTTAACTGAAATTTCTGATCCAGACAACCAAACATTTATAAAGGAAAATCATGAAAATTATCAGGGGTGCCCAAATCTGTGCATACAAACTGTAGTTATTCTACTATTGTGTCTTCTCAGATGACTGGGGAGTTCCAGTCTCGAGCAGCATGGACATACACAGTGAGGGACATGGAAGCTGTCCTGAATCTGCTGCTGTGGCCACTGTTGCGTGTTTACTTCTTTCAGAGGCTTGCTGGATGTTGTGTCAACCTTTCTTTTCAAAGCTGCCATGTGGTTACCTGTCAATTTTGTGCCAGCCAATCTGGTTCTGCACACTTTGCTCCAGCTTTTGGGGGGCAATCTGTGCATATGCTAAATTGGCTTTTACACAGTCCTTAAACGTTTTGCCAAGGCCTACCAAAATTTCTTTTGCCCTGAGACAGTTCACCATACAGAATTTTTCTCCGGCAATCTGGAGTGTGTTCATATAACATGCCCTGTCCTTTGTAGTTGCACTTTCAGAATCATAGCTTCAGTGCTTGTAGTCTTGGCTCTGGTCTTAACATATAAGTTTGACATTTGTCTTGCCATTTCATGGCTAGAATCTGCCTCCAGCGGAGACATGGAAATGTCTTGGAGAGATGGCAGTGGAGTTTCTAACCAGGTTGTTTAATAAAATCTTTCAAAGTGAGAGGATGCCTGAGGATTGGAAATGAAGTGTTGCTGGTTCCTATTTTTAAGAACAAGGGTGATGTGCAGAGCTGCAGTAAACTGCAGAGGCATGAAGATGACAAGTCAAATCAATTCAAATCAATTTTATTATATAGCGCCAAAGTTTTAAGCTTAATCTTAAAAGTAGAGAGGGTGTCTGTCTCCCTGATCCGAATTGGGAGCTGGTTCCACAGGAGAGGAGCCTGAAAGCTGAAGGCTCTGCCTCCCATTCTACTCTTACAAACCCTAGGAACTACAAGTAAGCCTGCCAGTCTGAGAGCGAAGCGCTCTATTGGGGTGATACGGTACTATCAGGTCCCTAAGATAAGATGGGACCTGATTATTCAAAACCTTATAAGTAAGAGGAAGAATTTTAAATTCTATTCTGGAATTAACAGGGAGCCAATGAAGAGAAGCCAATATGGCTGAAATATGCTCTCTCCTTCTAGTCCCCGTCAGTACTCTAGCTGCAGCATTTTGAATTAACTGAAGGCTTTTCAGGGAACCTTTAGGACAACCTGATAATAAGGAATTACAGTAGTCCAGCCTAGAAAAAATAAATGCATGAATTAGCTTTTCAGCATCACTCTGAGACAAGACCTTTCTAATTTTAGAGATATTTTCTTCAATTAGTGATGAATAGTAAGATATCCTAGCTTTACGGAGGGCTTTTTTATAGAGCAACAGACTCTTTTTCCAGGCTAAATGAAGATCTTCTAAATTAGTGAGACGCCATTTCCTCTCCAGCTTACGTGTTATCTGCTTTAAGCTGCGAGTTTGTGGGTTATACCATGGAGTCAGGCACTTCTGATTTATGGCTCTTTTTCAGAGGAGCTACAGCATCCAAAGTTGTGCTCAATGAGGATGTAAAGCTATTGACGTTATGAGAAAGAGTAGCAGAAGCTAGGCTTAGAAAACAGGTGAAGATCTGTGAGCAGCAACATGGTTTTATCGCAAGAAAGACCACTACAGATACAATGTTTGCTCTGAGATTACTGATGGGGAAGCATAGAGAAGGCCAGAAGGAGTTACATTGCATGTTCGTGGACTTAGAGAAAGCTTATGACAGAGTGCCAACAGAAGAGGGAGAGAGAGAGAGAGAGAGACAGATAGAGAGAGGGGAGGGAGACAGAGCAAGTACTCCAGATTCAAAGTGACACAGTGCTGTTTTCCACTCCTACAGAATTGTGCACTTCAAAATAAATAAATAAAACATTCAAGTCAAAAAGTCCTGATGTCCTGCAACTGTGGCCAGGCTGGCAGCAGTGACTGTTACTCTCCGATCATCTCCATTATTGTGGTGTGCTCCCCTGCAGCTCATCAGTGTAAGCATGCAGTTCAGATATCAGTCCAGACCAGACTGTTGCCTGTGTTTCAAAACCATACTTATCATTTAAAAACAAAAAACATATAGACACTGAGTGTGGTATGACCTTCGTCCCCAAAATCAGGTAGCAAATTCCTCAAAAAAATTAAAGGGTTTTTCCTCACCATCATTTGTTTAAACTCCTATTTACAGACACTGTCCAAGTAAAGAGGTGCATTGAAAATGCAACATTCCCCCTTGTGAGAGTATAGATAAAGTGAAGCGATGTGGTCACATACAGCAGCAGCAGAGTATGCTCCTAGACCTGGTACATTCCAACTTTCACCGAATTAAATATTTGTACCATTGAAAGAATGAAAAACATACATTGTTTTATATAATGGCTAAAACAGATCATTGTCATTTGATATTTTATTACTTTATAAACAACAGAAAAGGGACTTACATTTGGTGTTCCACTGGTGTTTTGACATCAGCAATCCAACATGCACTTAAATTGGAGTCCAAAATTGTTCTCAGTTAAATTGGAAAAACAGACAGTTCAAAAATAATTGCGACAATGTAATCTTTGATGGCGTGCACTGCTTTGTGTGGCTTGGTGTCCCCGTGTTTGTTCATTACCCTTTGTTTTTGTCTCTGTTTGAGATTGGTTTTTGGGGGTTGTTTGGGGCCATCACAGTCATTCATTGGGGGGGGGTGTCCTTGTGTGTGCGTTCCTCTGGCCCTGTCTGTGTTTTGTTTGTCCTATGTTTGGTCTGTTGCCCATGCCCCCTTTTGATTTTCTAGGTGTGTGTGTGTTTTAGAAGAATTAGGAACGTCAATTAGCTCCTTCAAATCGTCGTCTCACCAGCAAAACAAACTCTGCCATATTTAGCTAAACGCCGACCCCGGTATTATGAGCGTGACCAGTAGTCGGGGTGTGCAATAGTACATTTCATATAGAACCAAAATTACTCACTAAAAAAGGACTATTGCACAGTCAATGAAACACAGTGGCAAATGGGATGAATGAATGGATTTATTTATTCGGCACACACAGATCCAAAACAACAAAAGAACTACAAATAAAGAAAATAATCCAACAATGCACCCATACACCCGAAAGGGTGTAAGCAGAAGCAAAAGCTTGTAAACACCCACCCCTTTAACCAAAAACAAAAATGATACATGCTATGTATGTAAAATTATAGATATACCTATGATAACCAATACAAAGTTTAAAATGAACCCTGAACTAAAATTTCAAAAACACAACATGCCAACAGCAGTACCCCAAAAACAAAACACAATCAATAAACCTAATTTAACATCTATAGCAAGTAATCAAATAATTTCGTAGAGCCTTTTAAAGCCAACCAAAGTACAGAGTGATTTTATTTTATCTGGGCAATGATTCAAATATTAACACCTTTAACAGAAACACAATCACTTTTTACAATAGTTCGAATATTTCATTTCTGAAATAATAATGTCCTCATAAATTATAACTGGAGTCCCTGATTTCAAACAGGTCCTGGATATGTGTGGTAGAAGTTTATTTTTTTTTACTTTAAACATAATTTGATTATGATATAATCAATCAAATTCCAAAATTTCAAAATATGCAATGGACAAACAATGGATTAGTTGGCTCACGATATGGTTTCTTCCTAATAATTCTTATAGCTTTCTTTTGAAGTAAAAATATAGGGTTTGTATTAGTTTTTAGGTGGTTCCCCAAACTTCATTCAGTAGATCATGTATGGAACAAGACATGAATGAATAAGGTAACTAATGAGTGTTGGGGGAGGAAGTGTTGTGCTTTATACAAAATGGCAATGATCTTTGACATTTTAGATTTAACATAATTTATGTGTTTTCCACCTTTTATTATCGTCAGTAAAGACCCCAAGAAATTTTGTTTTGTTTACGAGTTCAAATTCAACATCATGTACTAGTAAATTTCGACATAAATTCCTGGGCTTATTACCAAATATGATACACTTTGTTTTACCAAAGTGAAGTGATTTGTTTGAATCAAACCATTCCTGTTGGATACTGTCTCCCAACCTCGCCTCACCCTGTTACCTTGTCCCATGCATTCATTTGATTAAAAGAAGGATTTGACCAGGTATTTAAAATTACAAAAAATTGCCCCAGTAGATAGACCTCTACACAGAGATTTATTAAACAGAATTTAAATGTAACAGAATGAGTAGGATGAGTTTACCAGACACAAAATTCTGCGGGTCCGTTCAGCTGCCTATCCCTGACGTAGCCTTAGCAGGTCATCAGCAGAAGAGACTGAAACTATCTTTCCTTGGACCCTCTTTATACCTATTTAGTTCCCTATTCTATACAAAGGAGTTGCTGAGCTTAGGCATTGTCCTTCATCTTGATTGGTCTTCTCCCATCTGCTTTGACACTTAGTCCTGCCTACTGCGCATTGCTGTCTTCTTGCTTGACACGTGCTGTCTTCGTCTGACTCCAGGGTTTTTAACTAATAAGGGCTTTGCTTGAGCTGCTGCCGCCGTGACCCAACTCCGGATAAAGCGGAAGAAAATGGATGGATGGATGGATGGATGGAGTTGTTTAACCCATTTCTAGCTGATAGCGCAACACCATATTTTGTAACTGAAAGCTACGGTGCGACATTTGCTGGAACATCTGCAATTCTGAGTCAGCCCATGGTTAACCACAGTTTCACAACACATTCAAAATGGCACAACACCTTAACAACCGAAGCAGAACCGGAACTAGACATCCTGACAACAGTTTCTAACCACCTGCGCATATGTCTGCTGTTTCATAATCTGCACAGCAACAAGCTCTATTAATAAATGAGTAAATTGTCACTTCTAAGTAATGAGAGGTCATGATGAAACAGTGATTATCCTAAGATAAAACATAAGAAAAATGGGAAAGAGCACAAATGATTAATGTATAATTAAATACATTTAGGATATATATTCCTTCATATAAAATCATTAACCTCTTAATGAATACTTTTTCCAGAATGTTGGAATTGGTGTGTAGCAGTAAGAATTGGCTTGAGTTTGAAAAATTGTGTTTATCACCAGATTTGAACAACGGTAATCACTTAGCTATTTCATTTTGGAAGTAAATCTCCCAGTCATTAATGACAAAGCACAGATATAAGTTAACGGTTTAACCCCTTTTAAGCCTGTATATCCATCGATGGGAAATTGACTTTTTTATTTTGAGATACTGACAAGCCACAATGAGGCAGGTGGTAGGGGGTTAATGACACAATCAATTATTTTTTATCAAAAACATATCAAAATTATCGCAATCAGTTGATTTTTTCCCTTAGTTTATGTACAGTGTCAAATATTTCATATTCATCGGTTTCTCTGATAAATATTGAATCTGAAAGGTTATTCCTCGTTGTCCTGTTAGCTCAAGAACTCATATTAGAAGCACAATTGAATTTGCAAAATTTTCCCCACATTGGCACAAATTGTTGGGAAAGTGTCGTGACACGGACCCACAACAGGGGGCGCAAATGAACGGGACAATAGATGAGCCCAAAAATACAACACTTTACTGTTGTGAAGCGTGCCACAACGAAATACAGACAAATACAGAATTTGGACAGAGTCAAATGTACTAAGTGGACGTGTGGCAGGCTGAGGATAGAAGACGTCCGTTCTCAGAGAAGAGCCAGATCCCGCACGATTTCCACTGCCACCGAACCCGGATGAATACTGGAGCCGCCAAGTTCCGAGTCCCCAGGGTGGCCACCATCTCCAGCTGTCGGATCTGGTACTGCTGGCAGGAAGCAAGAAACAGTTGTGTGGGTGTGTGTACACCCAGCAAATATAAGTAGCGAGCAGTTCCTTAATGGTGGGTTTAAGGACACCTCCACCTCCAAACGGAAACACAATAACCAGTAACAGTAGCACCTACTGAATATGGCTGAGAATATACCTCCAAAGGCAAACGATATCTCGGCAGCGGGGTGGAGATGTCTTCCAGCTTATATGGAGTGGTTGATGAGGTTGATGATTGGTGACAGCTGTCATAGTGGATGAGTGACAGCTGTCACCCCGGCTGTTCCTGAGAGGCGGCAGCGCCCTCTCGTGCCTGAACCCCGCACTTCAGGCAGGGTGCCCTCTGGTGGTGGTGGGCCAGCAGTACCTCTTCAGCGGCCCACACACATAACCCCCCCCCCAACGGGTGCCTCTGGCGCCCGACCAGGCTTGTCCGGGTGTCGTCGGTAGAAATTGGCCAGAAGGGCCGGATCCAGGATGAAGCTCCTCTTCACCCAGGAGCATTCTTCGGGTCCATAACCCTCCCAGTCCACCAAGTACTGGAAGCCCCGGCCCTTCCGGCGGACGTCCATGAGCCGACGCACAGTCCAAGCCGGCTCCCCGTCGATGATCCGGGCAGGAGGCGGCGCAGGTCCAGGAGCACAGAGGGGTGAGGTGTGGTATGGCTTGATCTGGGAAACATGAAAAACCGGGTGGACCCGCAGTGAAGCTCCAGCTCCCAGCTTCACTGCGGCCGGACTGAGGACTTTGAGGATCTTGAATGGACCGATATACCTGTCCTTGAGTTTGGGTGAGTCCACTTGGAGGGGGATGTCCTTCGTAGAAAGCCACACCTCCTGCCCAGGCTGGTATGCAGGGGCCGGGTAACGCCGGCGGTCTGCATGGGCCTTAGCCCTCGTCCGGGCCTTCAACAAGGCAGAACGGGCGGTGGCAGAGGACACCTGGCTGTTATGCGCGTACTCGATCCAGGCCAGATGTTCACACCAGGCCATCGGGTGCACGGATGTCACACAGCGCAGGGCTTGCTCCAATTCCTGGTTGGCCTGTTCTGCCTGTCCGTTGGTCTGTGGGTGATACCCAGACGAGAGGCTCACGGTGGCCCCCAATTCCCTGCAGAAACTCCTCCAGACTTGAGAGGAGAACTGGGGACCTCGATCCGAGATGATGTCGACGGGTATCCCATGCAGACGCACGACGTGGTGGACGAGGAGGTCTGCTGTCTCCTGGGCCGTAGGGAGCTTCGGGAGGGCCACGAAGTGGGCCGCCTTGGAGAATCGGTCCACTATCGTGAGGATGGTAGTCATGTCCCGGGACGGCGGGATGCCCGTGAGGAAGTCCAGCCCGATGTGGGACCAGGGGCAATGGGGCACAGGTAACGGTTGGAGGAGTCCCTGTGCCCGTTGGTGATCGGCCTTTCCCCTGGCGCAGGTGGTGCAGGCCTGGACATAGTCCCGGACATCGGCTTCCATGGACACCCACCAGAAGCGCTGCCGACCACTGCATGGTCCTTCGCACCCCGGATGGCAGGAGAGTTTGGAAACCGTGACAGAAGTCAGGACGGCAGCTCTGTCCTCTGGTGGACGTAGAGGCGGCTCTTCGGTCCTTTACCGGGGTCCGGGTTCCATGCCAGGGCCTCCCGGACGGTCTTCTCCACGTCCAGGTGAGGGTGGCCACGATAGTGGAACTCAGGTAGTATGGATTCCGGTGGATCCGACAACTCGGTTTTGACTTAGACTTCGTGAACCCGGGGACAGAGCATCCGATCTTTGGTTCTTGGTCCCGGGGCGGTAGGTGATCCGGAAGTCAAAACGGCCCGAAGAACAATGACCAGCGGGCTTGCCTGAGGTTCAGCCGCTTGGCGGGTCCTGATATACTCCAGGTTCCGGTGGTCCGTGAAAACCGTAAATGGTACCGTGGCTCCCTCCAACAGATGTCTCCACTCCTCAAGAGCCTCCTTCACCGCGAGGAGTTCCCGATTGCCCACGTCATAGTTCCGCTCAGCTGGGTCAACCTGCGTGAGAAATAGGCACAAGGATGGAGAATCTGATCGGACTCCCCGCTCTGGGACAAGCACTGCTCCTATCCCTGAGTCCGAGGTGTCCACTTCTACCACAAATTGGCGGCTAGGATCGGGCTGCACCAGAACTGGTGCAGTTGAAAACCGGCGTTTCAACTCCCTAACACAGCTTCGCACCGATCCAACCAGGTGAAGGGGACTTTTGGGGAGGTCAGGGCTGTCAGGGGGCTAACTACTTGACTGTAGCCCTTAATGAACCTCCTGTAGAAATTGCAAAGCCGAGCAACTGTTGCAGCTTCCTACAGCTTGTGGGTTGGGGCCAATCTCTCACCGCCGCAACCTTGGCCGGATCAGGGGCGACGGAGTTAGAGGAGATGATGAACCCCAGGGAAGGACAAAGAAGTGCGGTGGAACTCGCACTTCTCGCCCTTCACAAACAGCCGGTTCTCCAACAACCGCTGCAGGACCTGACGTACATGCTTGACATGGGTCTCAGGATCCGGAGAAAAGATGAGTATATCGTCCAGATATACGAAGACAAACCGATGCAGGAAGTCCCGCAAGACGTCATTAACCAATGCTTGGAACGTCGCGGGCGCATTGGTGAGGCCGAACAGCATGACCAGGTACTCAAAGTGACCTAATTGGGTGTTAAATGCCGTCTTCCACTCGTCTCCCTCCCGGATCCAAACCAGGTGATAAGCATTCCTAAGATCCAATTTTGTGAAAATTTGGGCTCCATGCAAGGGTGTGAACACTGAATCCAACAGAGGTAACGGGTATCGGTTGCGAACCGTGATCTCGTTCAGCCCTCTGTAATCAATGCATGGACGGAGTCCGCCGTCCTTCTTGCCCACAAAAAGAAATCAGCACCCATCGGGGAGGTGGAGTTACGGATCAAACCGGCAGCTAACGAGTCCCGGATGTAGGTCTCCATTGATTCGTGTTCCGGACGTGAGAGGTTGTACAGCCTGCTGGACGGGTACTCAGCGCCCCGGTATCAAATCAATGGCACATCGTTACCGGACGGTGCGGGGGGCAGCGTGAGTGCCAGATCCTTGCTGAAAACGTCAGCAAGGTCATGGTACTCGGCTGGCACCGCCGCCAGATTGGTGGGGACTAAAACCTCCTCCTTAGCCGTCACACCGGGTGGAACCGAGGATCCTAAACACTCCCGGTGGCAGGTTTCGCTCCACTGCGTCACAACCCCAGACGGCCAATCAATCCGGGGATTGTGTTTTAACACCCATGGAAAACCCAAAATCACTCGGGAGGTAGAAGGTGTTACATAAAACACAATCTCCTCCCTGTGATTTCCAGACACAACCATTGTCACTGGCTGTGGTCTGATGTGTGATTAGTGGAAGAAGGGTGCCATCTACTGCCCGTACCGACAATGGTGACGGTAAGGCCACTAGAGGTAGCCCAACCTCCTTTGCCCATCTGCTATCCAGCAGATTCCCCTCTGACCCCGTGTCCACCAGTGCTGGGGCGTGAAGGGTTAGATCCCCCACTCAGGATCGTAACTGGGATGCGTGCAGATTGTCGGTTTCCCCGCGTGAGTATTATGACCCACCCTTAGCCCAGTCTCTAAGGACGTATGCTGCTGTTTTGAACGTTTGGGGCAGTTTTTCTGCATGTGCTCAGTTGAGCTGCAGAGAAAACACTCCCCACGGACCAGCCTCCTTTTTCTCTGATCTGATCTTATTTTGGTCCTGCTCATTTCCCTAACAACGGCAGCAGGGGAGAGCTGTCGTCACATGGAGTACCCTGGCTGTGGAGCGTGGGGAAGACGGCTCCCTTTCGGACCCGGGAGGAAGAGGGACAGCTTGTGCCTGACCACGGCCTTCGTTTCGCTCCCGTTGGTGTTCTGTTAATCGGTTGTCTAACCGTATAACCAGGTCGATAAGCCCGTCTAAATCCCGCGGCTCGTCCTTCGCCAGCAGGTGCTCCTTAAGGACCAGAGACAGTCCGTTTACAAGGCGGCGCGGAGCGCAACAGCATTCCAGCCGGCTCATGCTGCCGCGATGCAGAGAAGTCGACTGCATACTAACTGCGCTCCGGCACCCCTGTCATATCAACAGCAGCACGCTTGAAGCGGTCTCGCCTCTATGAGGGTGGTCGAACACCTGTCTGAACTCCCTCACAAACCCAGTATATGTCGTTAGGAGCCGTTAATTCTGCTCCCAGAGCGCCGTAGCCCAGGTGCGTGCCTCTCCTCGAAGCAAATTTATTACGTAAGCCACCCAGCTGGTGTCTGACTCGTACATGACGGGACGCTGTGAAGACGAGCGAGCACTGCATTAAGAAGTCCGCGCACGTCTCGACACAACCTCCGTACGGCTCTGGAGGGTTTATGTAAGCTTCAGGGGATGGTGGAGGGGGTCGTTGAACAACCAGTGGAATGTCTGTTTCAGGCCTCCGGTCAGCAGGGGGAGGTGCTGCAGCAGCGCCCTGAGCATGCGCTTCCACCTGCGTGGTGAGAGCCTCCATCCTGCGGTTGAGGATGACATTGTGCTTGGTCATTAAATCCAACCGAGCAGTAAAGGCAGAGAGGATTTGCTGCAACTCACCGATCACGCCCCCTGCAGACGCCTGTGCATCCTGCTCTTCCATTGGCTGTCCAACAGATGGTTGATGCCCCTCGGGATCCATGACGTTGGCCGAGATATCCTGTTGGGAAAGTGTCGTGACACGGACCCACAACAGAGGGCGCAAATGAACGGACAATAGATGAGCCAAAAATACAACACTTTACTGTTGTGAAGCATGCACAACGAAATACAGACAAATACAGAATTTGGACAGGAGTCAAATGTACTAAGGTGACGTGTGGGCAGGCTCGAGGATAGAAGACGTCTGTCCAGAGAGAGCCGGATCCCATACGATTTCCACTGCCAACGAACCCGGAGAATACTGGAGCCGCCAAGTTCCGCAGTCCCAGGTGGCCACCGTCTCCAGCTGTCGGATCTGGTACTGCTGGCAGGAAGCAGAAACAGTTATGTGTGGGTGTGTGTACACCCAGCAAATATAAGTAGCGACAGTTCCTTAATGGTGGGTAAGACACCTCCACCTCCAAAAACGGGAACACAATAAACAGTACACAGTAGCACCTACTGAATACGGCTGAGGAATATACCTCCAAAGGCAAACGATATCTCGGCAGCAGGGTAGAGATGTCTTCCAGCTTATATGGAGTGGTTGATGAGTTGATGATTGGTGACAGCTGTCACAGTGGATGAGTGACAGCGGTCACCCCGGCTGTTCCTGAGAGGCGGGCAGCGTCCTCTCGTGCCTGAACCCCGCACTTCAGGCAGGGCACCCTCTGGTGGTGGTGGGCCAGCAGTACCTCTTCAGCGGCCCACACAACAAAAATAATCATTAAAATGATCCACTTTCCCTTAATGTTAGTATCAGTATTTGAATAAAAATATGTTGGATAATCTTTAACAACTTTTTTTTTATTTTTGATGATTTCATTTAAGAGCTTCCAAGTACCTTTGATGTTTTTTTTTTGTTTTGTTTTTTTTCCAGCAAATCACGTGATACTGCCTTTTGCAAGATTGCATAATATTAGTTAACTTGTTTTTATATGTCTTATATTTACTCTGTGTCAAGAGTAAATAGAGATTCTGAGATTTAAAAATTGCTTGTACAAAAGATTTTTCTTTTTCATGCATTCAGCAGTCCCTTTGTGATCCAAGGCTTATAAGTGTTGTGCTTGTTTCCAACATTTAATATCAATGAACAATGTTTATAATATAACTTGGAGATAATGGAGATAAATGATTCATATGATTGGCTAGTGTCTTCAGTATAGATATCACGCCAATTTTGGTGTGCTAAATCCGTTGTAAGGGCCCCTTCACATAGTGCAAATTTGATCGATTTGCACATGTGCGCATGAAGCAGGAATCATGTGCAAAACGTGTAAAATCGCAGCTGCCTTGTACACCTGTTGCTACAACTATTTGCGCACACCAGCGGCTGAAAGACAGAGTGTGCACTGTGCAAGCCCATTGGACCCTCTCGTAGCAGGTATCGGCCAAATTCCAGGTGACACACACAAACATCTAACACCGCTCGCACGGCACTTAGAAAATGTGTGGCCATTCGCACTTTAACACAACAACAATGAGCAGACAATCACTGTCATGCTGGCAGTGAAATTTGTCCAAGTGCCCCATGAGTGTGGCTTTGGTGTGTGTGCTCAACTGACAGGAGGTGTGGTAATCAACAGGAGCGGCTGTGGAGATCTGTCATTTTGGACATCCCAGCTGAACAACATGTACTGTTTTTGGACAAACAACTGCCCACTGTGATGCGTGTGTGTCTGCTTGCTGTCATCACGTGGACATAAATAAAAACATATATTGCTGTGGCTTCTGCTATTAAAATGTATAATAAAGAATGCCCCATTTGTGAAGATATTGTTTAATTATTTATTTATTGCAGTAAAATAATTACAAGGTTGATTTCTATTTATAAGAAAGAAACAATATTCTTTTCAGTGTTATGAAATCTATGTTTGGTGTCATCAAATTTTCTAAATTGAGCTCCTGTGCAGAGGTAAATTGTGGAAACTCAGTTGACATCATAAAAGAAATGCAATCTACAATCCAAAAAATGCAGTTAAGTAAAGTCCAACTTCATGATGTGAACCCAAGCATGGTACAGAATTTGTCCCACAACAAAGGATGAAACATCCTTATTCAAAGCTTTCTAACTGACTCATATTCCTGATGCACAGACCTCTGGCTTTTTCAGGTGCATCCTTTGGTTTGATAAAAATCTTGCAGTTTGTGACCCAGATTGAATGAATTTGACCCTGTTTTCTAAGCAGCCTTGCTTTCTTGGAGATGTCCGCATTACTCTTAGTAAGATGCTTATTTATATAAACATTCGTGCCTCAGCTTATTTCCCTGCATGAGGAATTCAGCTTTGTGCCTTTTGTTTGCAAAACAGATTATGATAACTGGAATGGATGTCGAATCTCGAGTCAGCAGAGTGTGACATGCTTCGATATTTCTTTATTAACCCCTCTGGGGTCTGAGGGCATTTTTTGGACAGTTCACTCACCTGGCATTAATGTTTTATTATTGCTGTTAACAGCTCTCCCTGCATCCCACAATCAAGTTTTATGTCTCTTTTTTCAGGACAGCCTGTTCTTTCATAATATATATGCTTTGTTGTGTTTATAAGTGTAATAAAGGTTTACAATCGAAATAACAAAGGAAAAAGTAAAGCGGAAATAATTTTCCACAGACATTTATTCAAAACACACAGCAAATTATATAAACAACTGTTTTGACACTTTATAAAGGTATTTTGAGGTCTTGTGTGAAGACCTGTACAACAAATAAGTTCAAACAATAAACACAATGCACATTTTGAACAATATATACAAAATGGTCTATGCGTTTTGTTTGTCAACTCAATGCCAATTTCTGTCTGCTATTACACAAGGTCACATCACAAATTTCTATTTCTACTGTGTTTTGGAGTCTTCTGTCCGACTCTGCAAGCAGCTTTCATTTCACACTTTGGTTCCTTACAATCTGAGGACCGGCCCCTCTCCCCTCACCTCATTGATATGGTAAACAGTGCTTTATGCCAGAGGAGAGAGAGCTACGAGTTATCCAGTAACATTCAAATGCAAACTAGTGGAGCAATCCTGATAGTTACACACTCTTGTTTGAGCACATGACATTTTCATGCAAGGCGCTCCATCTGCTTTCACTTCCACTGTGCATAATGGTGCAGGGTGCATTGGAGGAGTTAGGGGGCTATTCAAATGGGCCAACTAGTAAGATACCGCTCCTGAAAACGATCTTTGGTTTATCATGTGAGGTAAATCTGCCCTACGATTGGATTTTGGAAAACCATGTGACGGTGAACCAATTCCGATTGGACACTCACATTGCGCATGTCATCACACAGCTTCTATGAGGAGTACAAAGATGGCCGACGGTGGATCGAAGTCCGGGGAGTTAACTTTTCAGCAAAAAAGTAAGTTATTTATAATTTAGTAAAGGCGACGTCAGCCCCAGAGGGTAATGTCAGTATGTTTACCATGAAGGAATACAATCACCTGTTCCTCTGTGGTTTCCTCATGTCCATCGTTTTCAGCACTAATTCCCATTACAGCCTGTGAAAAGTTCCTTGCTTTGATTTTTAGTCCGGAGATGATGACATTGTTCATTTGTGAATCCTGCTCCAACTCAGACACCCGAATTCTGTGGGTTTACCTGTTTGATTTCTCCCAGCAGTTCTGTAATGTGGTTTTGCTTTGTCAAAGAAGCCAGACATCATGTTCATGGACTCCTTAATTCCTCCATGTCTTTTTGAAGGATTTTTAAGGCATGTTGCTTTCAGGACACAGATCTTGATTAAAAATTTATCACACTATTACAGTCCCAAACACCGAAAGCTACCTTGTCAGAGGCTTGCTATTGGTTTAGCCTGTGATGTCCCAGCTTCCCCGCAGGCACGACAAACTGGCAGCCGATGCTGTAGCCCAGGCCCGGTGGTAGCCCATGCAGAAGCCCTGGTCCTAGATGTTGCTGCTCCTGTAACCGTTGGCCTGTTTGGCAGCCTCCGACTTGGCTGCAGGCCTGGTTGGAGAAATCCGACATAAGTGCAGGCCTGGTTGGCGGACTCTGACGCCGCCCGCGGGTGCGATTAGCAAAACTCCGATGTAGCCACGACTCTATTTGGTGGACTCTGACGTTGCCGCAAGCCTGTTTTGTGACTCTGACGTAGCCGCGGGCTGTAACGAACCAGTTCTGCTCAGAAAAAGGTAGAACTACTGTCAAATCAAATGGTACGAACCATCTGCACGAACGCCAACCATGTGGTCTGCTGCAAGCAGCAGAGAGCGAGTGAGCGTAATCCATGCATAAGAGTAATCCATGTCACATATTATCATGTCATGTGTTATATAATACATGATGTTGTACAAACTGAATTTCAATGTTCTGAAAAGGTCACATGAACAGATGCAAATTTAAGTCATTTCAGCCAGTAATATGCACAGACCAAATTCATTTTTATTTTTATAGCATCAGATCACAACAAAGTTGGCTCAAGATGGTTCACATGGGTAAAGTCTAACTTTATGGGCTCTTCACACATAGTGCAAAGTTAGGACGACATTGGACGAAAACGGCCAAAACAGCGCGAAACAGTTTAAAATTAGCACAAGAAACATCGCACCAACGGGCAGGCATGCACGAAACAGTGCAACAGTTCATGCACACGCCGGTGTCCATCGAGCAGGAATAGTGCCAGGTGCACCACCTGGTGCTGCTTATGTGGAAGAAATGAAAACCAGCTGGTACATGTGGAACCACATTGTGCCATTTATATGGAATAAATAATAAAATAAAACCAGCTGGTACCTGTGGGACCACATCGCACCACTTATGTGGAATAATTTAAAAAAAAACAAAAACGCCACCCAGGACATGAACTTGCACCCTTTCAAAACCTCTGATCCACAGTCAGAGACTTTACCACTGAGCTACAGAGCTGTTCTTTAAAAACCTGCAGGAAGCTGCCTCATATCAGGAAGAACAAGGAAGTATTACAAATAAATTAAAATCCTACACCATATAAAACACTATTTATCAAGGTGAACAATATAAATATGATCCTCTGTTCCTCTGGTTATGACCCATGCTCACAGACATACAGTCATGAAATGACATGAATTAGAAGCAGCGTGCTCTGATGTCCACATCTACTGGTCAGGTGTGTACAGTCAGCTGCGCGCGTGTTCTGTCCGACACACGTCTTGTGGATGGCACCCCACAGCACAGACACTGCGTCATGTGGAACAGAGCTCAACAAGGCCTATGATTAAAGGTACACCCTTCCTAATGTGAAACACAAAGGTGGATCGGTGATGTTTTGGGGATGTGTGAGCTACAAAGGCACAGGAAACTTTGAAAACTCAAAACTGATGGCAGGATGAATGCAGCATGTAATCAGAAAATAATGGAGGAAAATTTGCACTCATCAGCCTGAAAGCTGCGCATGGACATTCCAACACGATCCCAAACACAAGTCAAACTGTCACTGGCTACAGCAGAATAAAGTGATGGTTCTGGAGTGGCCATCTCAGTCTCCTGACCTCAATATCATTGAGCAACTTTGGGAAGATCTCAAATGTACAGTTCATGCAAGACAGCTCAGGAATTTATAGGAACTGGAGGCTTTTTGCCAAAGGAATGGGCAGCTTTACCATCAGCGAGAATAAAGAGCCTAATCCACAACTACCACAAAAGACTCCAAGTTGTCATTGATGTTAAAGGGTGCAATACACTATATTAAGTACTGGGGTATGTATATATAAAATTCTTTTTATTGTTATTTCAAAATTTAATCCGCATACAGAAACAGGAGAACAATAGAACAAGCATTGGTGCTTTCAAGTATGAAAAAAAAAAAAAAAAAAAAATCAGACCACATTAAGGTAAACAAATAGATAAATGATGATGGCAACACAAATGTTCAAGACAACAAAGAAACATCACAATAGTGATTAGATCAGAACCAGTCAGATTGTAAGGTTCAGGGCTGGACTCTAAGGTGGACTTTTTTTTATAAAAAGATTAACAAAAGGTTGCCAGATTTTATTATAAGTCTGTAAAGAGCCGTTCATGGTGTGCCTTAAATACTCCAGTTTTAAGTGGGACATAACATCTTCCAGCAGGAGTTTATGAGAAGGCGGAGCTGCTTTTTTCCAGTTGAGCAGGATCAGGCATCTTGCGAGCAGAGTTATAAAGGCGATCGCGTTGGCTTGCTGGGCTGTCACAGCTGTATCCGGTGGGGTGACGCCAAACAGGGCCACCACGCAGTTTGGACCGACGGGCTTGTTACATAGGGAGGAGAATGTTCCGAATAGTTCTTGCCAGAAATTCTGAAGTTTAGGACACAACCAAAACATATGACTGAGGCTTGCCGGGCCATAGCCACACCTTACACAGGATGAGGTCAGAAACTGGGTATAGTCTGGAAAGTTACTTGGAGATATGTGTAGTCTGTGTAATATCTTGAACTGTATTAAACTATGTCTGACACAAATCGATGAGGTGTGGATTCTAGTAATTGCCGATGCCAGGCCCGATCAGTGAATAGTTCGCCTAATTCCTCCTCCCATTGATTCCTCAGGTGCTCTGTTGATGGGGATGACGCACCTTGAATTTTACTATACAAAGATGACACCAGACCTTTATCCCATGGGTCCAACTCTAAGCATTCGTCCAGCCAGTTCTTTTGTGGAAGAGTCAGGGAAAAAGTTGTTTTCACAAAACTGCAAATCTGTAGATATCTAAAGAAGTCCGATTGTGATAGGTCAAAATCCTTTTTTCAACTGCTCAAATGAGGGCCAATTTCGCCATCTTTGAAAGCTTCTTTACACATGACAGACCCTTCCTGTGCCCATGATAGAAAAGACGGGTCGATCAAGGAGGGGGGGGAAATTAACATTAGAGTGAATGGGAGTTGCAGCTATGGCACCTTTAAATCCAAGTGAGTAACGGAATTGAAACCAGATTCTCAGTGAGCCCTTGACTATCAGATTGTTTGTCCAGTGATGTTTACTCAGAGGTAGCGAGCTACACAATAACGAGCCAAGTGATACTGGGTTGCAAGAATGCTTCTCCATCGGGACCCAGGCTGGAACCTCCATGTCCGAAGCATCTGCAAGCCAATAGTAGCAATTTCTGAATGTTCGTGGCCCAATAGTAAGTGAAGGAAATTTGGTAGAGCAAGCCCACCATCGTCTCTCGGTCTTTCTAGAAACTCTCTCCTAATTCGAGGTATGTTTCTATTCCAGAGAAACCTGGTACATGTGACTATTCAAATCTGTTAAAATAGGATTTGGGAATGAAAAACCGTACAGTCTGGAATAGATAGAGAAGTCTGGGCAGAATTACATTTTAACTAAGTTGACCCTTCCGACTAGCAACACGGGAGTTTGGACCAGTTCTCCATGTTCCTATTTAGCTTTATCCAGCACGCCTGTAAAGTTCTTGGAGAACAACGACTCGTAGTTATAAGTCAACATTGACCCCCAGGTAGCTAAAGTGGTTTTTACACACCTTAAAGGGGAAGGTCCGGAAGTCCAACTGCTGCGCGTTCCTATTTATTGTAAAGAGAACGCTCTTAGAAAGATTCAACTCATAACCTGACACCTGACCAAATGAACTAAAGATTTCAAGAGCACAGGGAATGGTGCTGAACGGATCTGAAAGAAGAGGAGGAGGTCGTCAGCATACAGAGATACTTTATGAGTTTTGTCCTCCTCTTCGTACTCCAACTAGCTGTGGATCGTTTCTCAGTCGTACTGCCAAGGGTTCGATAACAATATTGAATAATAAGGGGCTAAGTGGGCAACCTGTCTGGCCCCGCGAGATAGAGGGAAAAGGACTGGACAGAGATCCTTGTTTGTGCGTTATTGCTGCTTGTGGCGACGCGTACAGAATACAATCCAGGAGCAGACGACAGGACCGAATCCAAATTTTTTCAGTGTTGCAAACAAAAAGTTATATTCCACTCTATCAAAAGCTTTTTGCGCATCCAGGGAAATTACTATTTCAGGTTCGAAGTTGTTGCGCTGATAGATCACATTGTATACCCGACGGTAAGTTACTAGATAGCTGTCTCCTGAGATAAACCCTGTTTGGGTCTGGATGTATCAACTTTGGAAGAGCCTTGTCAAGTCTGCCTGCCAATACTTTTGCTAGAATCTTATAATCGCAATTCAGGAGGCTAATTGGGCGGTAGGATTCACACAGCAATGGATCTTTTGCTTTTTTTACGCAGTAATGAGATTGTGGCATGTGTCATTGTTGCAGGTAGAGTCTTCCTGTCGTAAACCTCTTTGAAAACTTTCGATAGCAATGGGACCAGTTTGGTTGCAAATAGTTTAAAAAATTCAGCCGGATATCCATCTGGGCCAGGGGCCCTTGCTGTTTTTAATTTTTGTAATGGCATTACTTATTTCTGACTGAGTGATGTCGGATTCCAACATGTTTTGTCATTGTCTTCTAAGATGGGGAGGGGTAGGGTGCTCAGAAAATTTTCAACTTGAGTTGGGTCGGCAGCTTCAGAAGCGTACAACGTCTCATAGAATAGTCGGAACTCATTGTTTATGTCCTGTTGGTCTGTTAATACATGTCCGTGTTCATTTTTTATTGCAGAAATAGAGCCTGCAGCGGTTATTTGCTTAATTTGGTGGGATAATAACTTGTTAGCGCGATCACCATGCTCATAGTGGGTGAGCCGAGACCTCAGATGGAGACTCAATGCTTTGACATTCGTAATCGAGTCATATTCGGTCTGGAGTAAGATTCTCTTCTGATGTAATTCATCAGAGGGCGATTCTGAGTGCTGCCGATCCAGTTCCTTTATGTACACTAAAATGTCCGATGCTCGCTTCATCTGCCTCTTTTTCTCTGCTGCCGTATAAGATATCACCTGCCCTCTCAGATAGGCCTTCAGAGCTTCCCAAATGGTAGAATAGCTTATCCCGGGGGTCAGATTCAGTTCCAAGAAGAGGTCAATTTGACTATTGATAAATTCCACAAACCTTTCATCAGATAAATGCCTGATATTTAACCACCACGGAGGGGATGAGCGATATTTTCTGGAAAATTCAATTGTAGAATTACTGGTGAGTGGTCTGAAATGACTATACTGTCATAATCTGTACGGGTGGCCAGAGGCAGCAGCTTATGGTCAATCAAAAAGTAATCGAGTCTCGAGTAGCTTTGGTGTACTGGTGAGAAAAAGGAAAATTGTTTGGATGTCGGGTTTTTAAGCCGCCATGGATCCACCAACCCATAAGCTTTGATGAAATTGTTGACACACAAGGCGGATTTACTTAACGTTGACACTTGGTGCTAGACCGGGTCCAGAGCCAGGTTCAGGACGCAGTTCAAATCGCCCGCCAGTATTAAGTCATGGGAATCCAAGTCAGGCAGATTGGAAAATAAAGTTGTAAAAAAGTTTACATTGTCCCAGTTAGGGCCGTAAACATTGGCAAGGACGACTGGCCTATTGTACAGAGTCCCTTGGGTAATGACAAAACGACCATTCTTATCCCTTATTCTCCTCGTCTCTATGTATTGCACCTCCCTGTGAATTAGAATAGCTGTTCCTCTACTCTTACTCTTGAAATCCGAATGAAAGCACTGTGTAAAACCGCCCCTGAGAAGTCTTGAGTGGTCTTTATTGACCAATTTGGTTTCTTGTAGATAAACTATCTGGCTATGTAATTTCTTTAAGTGGGAAAATATTTTATTGCGCTTAATGGGACTGTTTAAGCCACGAACATTCCAGCTCACCAGTGTAGTGGGGCTACCTGCCATTCATAAGATATAAGAGAGATGGTAGTAAAGTTGATGAAAGAGTAGCGGCCCATAAACATGAGAAAAAAAAAAAAGAAACACACACACAAAGCACCTAACTGTTCGCCAACAGCAGAACGCAGAATACAGAACACAGGGAGTTGAACATCTCAAAAAACAAAAAGAAATTGGAAAAAGAAAAAGAAAACCCAGTCCCAGAGGGGGACTCATGTGCTTCCTGGTCTCCAGTGCTTACCATGGCGGCCCCCACAGGTGGCAATATTAACATGCTGATTATAACGCAACCCGCGTTGTGGTAAGTATTGCAAACAAGATAATATATGTCTGTATATACAGGTGCCCGCGCACCTGCACACCCTCATATGTATATACACTTAGAATAGGAAAAACATCAAAGCGTTCCTTCTGTCCACTCTTAACTTGAGGCAGTCCAGTGAAGCGAGTGTAAGAGAAATAGTAAAAATCAAAATCATCCTTAATGCTTCATCTGGTTCCATAGAAGTCTTCATCTGACAGTTCAGATGGACCGAACATGGCTCCATGCGTAACTGGCACGGAAATTACGAGCAGAATGTCCTCTGTATTTATCCCTTCATTATTTTCTCTCAGGATAAAGTCCTTTGCACGCTTGGATCTTTAACGTATGTTCTTTCCCATCCGTCGTGGAGACTCTCGGCGTCCGCCGGATATCTCAGCCCATAGTGGACTCCGACACAGCCCCGGAGCATGTTTCTCACTTCCGTGAACTCAGCGCGTTGTTTACCTCACAGCTTGTGTATAATCAGGCAGGATGCGGATGCGGTCCTCCCTCGGTGGTTGTTATCCCACGTGCCTCGGCTGCCTTCTTCAGAAGTGCCTCTTTTTCAGTAAAATAATGACACTTTACAACAAAAGCGCGTGTGTGGCTGGTCATCTTGTGGTTTTGTGCGGAGGGTCCGATGCGCTCTGTCCAAGCACGGAGGCTTCTCCAAACCGAGCGCAGCTTTCAGCATGTCCGCCACGTACCTGGAGGGGGGCTGCCCGTCCTCTCTGCCCTCTCTTACTCCAGTGATCCAGACATTGCAACGACGTGAACGTGCCTCTAGGTCCTCACATTTGGATTTGACCGCAGCAAGCTCCTTCTTCACTTGTGCGATGTCTTTCTCCAAAGTGGCAATAGAGTCCGACTGAGCTCCGACATTTTGTTCCAGCAGTGTTGTGCGGTTCTCGGCCTCGTTATGTTGCGTTGTTTCGGAACGTAATAGTCAGAAAACAAGGAGTTCGCCTGCGGAGCCCGACAAAACGTGTCTTCACATGGCGCTGCCCATCCCGGAAGTCATCAGTACTGGGGTATGTAAACTTTAGATCAGGGTCTTTGGGTTAGTTTCTGTTGTCATGATTCTGTTGTCATTAGTTATATTATAACTGTACAACTGTACATTGTGTGGTAAAACAGCCTCAGAGTATAGAGGGAACAAAATTTCAGTCCAAATGGTTTATATGTAGCCATGAAGACTCAAATCTTGTCCAAACTTTAGCAGCTTTATTTCCAGCCAGTTGCTTATTAAGACCTGCATTCATTCATGTTTCATAGCGCAGCGCAGCACTCTGCATGCATTAGCATCCAGAGTCAGCAGAGGTCATGCATCCAGCCATTCTTTGCCCTGTCACTCTCTAATTATCAATTATGACTACGCAGCCCAATGAAAGTCCAACCCAAGCAGCTGATGATGTAGTAATGAGATGGAGGGTCACTGCTGCATACTTGGTGTCAGCATTGTAAATACCAGAGCAGATCAAGCACACATTGGGCTTTGTCCCTGTCTGACAACACCGAGCAGCCATGTGATGAGCTGCAACAGAAAGAGGGTGTAACGAGCAAGAAAAAGCAGTAATACAGGAGAGGTGGCAAAAGGTTGAATGTAGTGATGTTGTTACCCATCTTTCCTTCTCGTCCTCCCTCTCAATCTCGGAAATCACATTCTCAAGAAATCAAGTGATTGTGCTGATTTATAATTATTTGACTGAGTGAAAACAAGG
This sequence comes from Thalassophryne amazonica, assembly GCF_902500255.1. Classification (NCBI taxonomy): domain Eukaryota; kingdom Metazoa; phylum Chordata; class Actinopteri; order Batrachoidiformes; family Batrachoididae; genus Thalassophryne; species Thalassophryne amazonica. The sequence continues at coordinate 24,654,433 of NC_047109.1, forward strand.
GAGCAGTGAAAGGGACTTACAATAATTATTTGACCCAAACACTCTTTAGAATGCCCTGTGCATATTGACTTCAGATTAGGTATTCCTGACAATAAGGTAGTCATAAAGTGGTGCTGCATCCTCATCTATGTACTACTCGGTCAGGTCAGGTCTGGTCTGGTTAGGTTGTGAAGCATGCACTGGTGCTGAAGGATACCACATCTGCCATACCACAGAACCACCCTAAGTACTGATCGACAGCAACCCAGGCAGACCTTGTCATATAATACTTAAAAAAAAAAAAAACTGCCTTCCCTAGCTATAACAAATTAAAAAGAAACAAGAACAACCAGAGATTTCTGACATCCGCTAAACTGGTGTCACCAAACAAAAGATCCCCTCTAAAAATTGGTCTGCCCTGCCTTGACTGCACGTGTTATTTCTATGCATCAGCTGTGGTTCACCGATTATTACCTTGTTTCTGGTTAAAACTGCACTCCAGTCATCATCTATCTCAGCGACAGATATCTGAAGCTTTTGTACAACAAACACTTCCACATAAATTCAGCATTATTTCATAATAAAAGACAGAGAAAGTGATCAGAGAACAGCAGCGACAGGAGCTGCTGCTGCAGTGTTCACTGTCTCCGTCATTTCAGTGTCAGTAGTGACTCACCAATTATCACATCATTTCTGCTTAAAACTGACTTTGGAGTGATTCAAGAGGTTTTAACCTTGTCATCTGATGGTTATAATCACATTATTCCCTCTGATCGCTTTGGGTGTAGAGAGTCAGTCTCAGACGAGCTGCTGTGGTCCCAAATGACACATGCACAGGGAAGAAAGGGGGGACCCATTTTTATTTGGGGGGCTTCGGTCTACAACACCAAATCCGGATACCTCCAACATTCAGTGGAGTCTTCCTGCTGAAATATCTATCTGTGGTGCAAATTTGGTGAGAATCCATGAAGTGGTTTTGACGTAATCCTTCAAAGCCTATACGAGGTCTGTCAATAAAGTAACAGTCCTTTTTATTTTTTAAAAAAATTATATGGATTTGAATCACGTGCGATTACATCAGCCAAGGTTGAACCCCTCATGCGCATGCGTGAGTTTTTCCATGCCTGTCGGTGACGTCATTCGCCTGTGAGCACGGCTTGTGGGAGGAGTGCTCCACCCCCCTCGTCGGATTTTTCTTGTGAGAAAATGGCCGAACACTTGGAGCAGCGCTACTGCATTAAATTCTGCCAGAAACTTGGCGACAGCCAGGCAGAAACGATTCGCAAAATCCAAACAGCTTTCGGAGATGAAGCCATGAGCAGCACACGGTGGACAGCGAGCTGCGCTCCGGTCGGCCATCAACGAGCCAAAATGACGAGATCATTTCCAAAGTGCACGCTGTGGTTATGTGGGATCGTCGTGTGACTGTACAAGAAATTGCGGAGGAAGTGGACATTAACAGGATTCGGCACATTCCATCGTGACGGAAGATTTGGGCATGAAACGAGTGGTGGCGAAGTTCGTGCCAAAGTTGCTGACGGCGGAGCAAAAGCAACATCGTGTCGAAGTCTCACAGGACATGCTGGACTCCATTCACACTGATCCCACCTTTATGGACACCATAATCACCGATGATGAGTCCTGGGTGTACGAGTACGACCCGGAAACCAAATTCCAGTCGTCACAGTGGAAGCATTCCACATCACCAAGACGAAGAAGGCATGCCAAGTGCGCAGCAACATCAAGGTAATGCTGGACTGGTTTTTTTTGACTCCCATGGTGTGGTACACCACGAGTACGCACCACAGACAATAACAATTACAATTACAGGGATGTACTCCGTCGTCTACGTGATGGTGTGCGGCGCAAGAGTCCGGAGTTGTGGGCCAGAGGAAATTGGCGCCTCCACCACGACAACGCACCAGCTCATTCCTGTCATTTAATTCAGACTTATCTGACCAAAAACCAGACTCCGGTGGTTCAACAGGCGCCTTATTCTCCTGACATGGCCCCTTGTGACTTCTGGCTCTTCCCAAAACTTAAAATACCATTAAAAGGAACGCGATTTGAGACAAGAGAGGACATCATGGCTGCGACGATGGCGAGCTGTGCGCCATCCCGAAAAAGGCTTTCTGGGAATGCTTCCAACAGTGGCGACACCGCTGGGAGAAGTGTGGAGTCCCAAGGAGAGTACTTCGAGGGTGATTAGGTTTCCAATCCTCCAGGTAAGCCAGTTTTTTTTCCCAGCCAATGGTCCGATACTTTATTGACAGACCTCGTATAAAGGGAAAACTTGATCCAAAATATGGATCCCGATCCAGATCACCTCCAAAATTCAGTGAGTCTTCCATGCCGGAATATCTATCTGTGATGCATATTTGGTGAGAATCCGTGAAGTGGTTTTGACGTAATCCTTCAAAGCCTATATAAAGGGAAACTTGATCCACAATCCGGATCCAGTTCCAGATTCTTCCATGGCCTAATATGTATCTGTGTTGAAATTTTTGTCAAACTTAGTGCAGTAGTTTAGAAGTAATCCTGCTAACAGACAGACAGACAGACATAAAAATAAATAAATAAGCACAGATGATTTTATTACGTCCTTGGCAGACTAAAAAAAAAATGCAACCCCAAATCCTCTCCAGTCTCACACTCAAGTCATCACATTTTCATGCAAACAGCTAATTTTGGCTAAATGTAATGTTCAGTCACTTATTGGACAGTGGATTAATTTTATTCTTGGCTTGAGTGACAGTAGGATTGTGATATCTAAGTTTTAGAATATGACTGCTGTAAAAACAACAACAAATAGACCGTTGTTACATTCGGAGTGCACATGCGCTGCAGTGCATAAATGTCACAGGACTAAGCATGAACTCCCGACTCTGTTGCCGGTGTGAGGGCAAAGCATTAAATGCATATTCGTCCAAAACATGTCCAAGGAGCGGCTCTCCCTGCAGGCTAAGGAGGACCTGATGTTCTCTACCGCATAGATACACGGCGGGTTGGGCAGATCAGTCACATCCGCACAATGCTCAGCCACTTAAAAATCCATTTTTGGGGGGGGGTGGATTGATATTTATGGGATGAATCTTCGCTATTTTTCGCAGGTGGAAGAAAGCAGTCCTCGTAATATCTCTAATGTGTAGGTCAATGGACAATGTATGATTAAAAATTAGCCCAAGATCCCTCACTTGTCAGTGTGATGTATGACACACAAGCCTAGGCTAGCGCAGTGGTGGGCACACCTAACCAAAAAGTCAGCTTTGATAACCGTTAATATCCGCTAACTGAAAAGTTAGCTTTTATAAAAGCTAAACCGATAAACCCCTAAAAAATTTAGCGTATGTTACAGATAAAAGCTAAACCAATCATTTTCAGCATTGATTTCAGTACACTAGCAGGCTACTGACACAACAACAAGCCCACACCTCTGTCTTACATTAGCCTTCTCTCAACAAAAGAGACCTGCTGACCATAAAGAAAAGGAAAGCAAAGAACAAAAGGAAGAAGAGGGGAAGATTATTTCTCTTCACACCATACAGACCCACCGGCATATCACACAAGTCATGACAGGCAGACAGTTTGACTTATGGTTAAAATTTTAAACAAACTAATTCTGTACAAGTTATTGAAATTAAAGTGACGTTTGTAGTTTTACTGATGTAGTTCTACGTATGTTTTAGTTTTAAAGTAATGCACTAATTTTAAAGGTTTTAGCATTTAGAAACACATGCTGCAATCCATTATGGGTAAATTAGTTTCCTGACATGAGTGGTTGGTTGGTCGGTATAATACACGTTACTGAAACATGTGATGGGTTTTACAAATAAATCTGTATTTGTAAATATCTTTTTTTCATTTGTAAAAAAAAAAAGGCAATTTGAAAACTGAAAATTTGGTTTGTGAAGTGAATTCAGCACTATTCATACTGCACATAATCCCAGTAGATGACAGTGTTCATGGCAGTGTGAATACAAGTAGGTATGGTGTGAAGAGAAATCACTCACCACATCATTATTCCTTAACAGGCTACACCCCTGCCACCCATGAGGAGAGATCTTGGAAAATAAAGCAGTTTTGACTTATGGTTTTGATTTTAAAAATAACTCCATTAATGTCAATTCTGTCATTTGTACAAAGTTAAAATATAACACTTATCTTTATTTTAAACAATGCACCAATTCTGAATTTAGGGATTATGGGTAAAATGAGCCTCTGTGAACACTAATTGGTTGACTCATTCATTCTATGTAAAAACCAACACGTTAATGTGACGTGATGTGTGTGTTTGTATTTACATATAAAATGTGCTTTTGTAAATATGCCATTTTATTCTTATGTTTAAAAAAGCCATTTGCAAAAGTCAAAAGTCAAGCTGTGATCTTTCAACTGCCTGTATAACTGGGGTCAAAATGCATAGAACACTGCCATCTACTGGCACCCAGATGCTCAGACTTCTTACCCATAATCCTTTGTGTATCAGTTTTTTGTTTTTTGTTTGTTTGTTTTGTTTTTGTTTTTTTTGCATGCCAGAGAGTTTCTGCTGTTTAAACAACAGAATCATGACAGCAGTTGTAAATGAATATTATACAACCAAATGTACATTTTTATTTCTTTAGCTGCTGCAAGAGGCTGCAACAACTCTGTCATGCAAAGGATGTATGGGATATCTCAATACTTATGTGAAATACTGCCATGAACACTACTGGCCAGTAATGGCAGTAGAGACTGTGAAAACTTGCCAAAACAAATATTTCAAACTTAATCTACATTTAATCTGTGTGGAGAAGCAACCTGAGCTTCTGGCATTTTTAGATAAACAAACACAATACAACGTCTATAATCCAGAGATATATTCTCACAAGAGTTATAGGCACAAGTATACTGTTTTAAATGCTGTTGTCTGGTGGGAGCCGATCAGAGTGTCTCAAATTGCATTTCTCCTGTCGTGTCTGTACTGAGATTACCCATAATGCACCTGGACGCAGCATGTCCACACTAAAACCTTCAAATTAGTGCAATACTTTAAAACTAAAACATATAGCTGGTTGTTTTCACGTTCTAAAACTTCAGAACTGACATTAAATTTAAATAACATGTCCGAAATTATTTTGGTTAAAATTTTAACCATAAGTTAAAACTGTATGCTGGATGACTTGGGTGATATTGCCAGTGAGAGTGGTAGTGTGTCAAGAGCAATTATCTTGTGATCAGCTCTTCTCCTGACTGCAGAAGATATAGCGGTTGTTGCCTGAAAACCAGCTTCTCTTCTGTTTACAAAGAACAGGGCTGTTTATCTGCTGCAAAACATTTAACAGGTAAGCTTTGATATCAGACTTAACATATGTTTTTAACTGAATAAGATTTATTCACATCACCAACAGAAACATGTTAACGATCTAAAAATTATCAGACCAAATTTTAATCGGAAGATATTGGTTCAATGATGGTTTTCAAAGTTATCTGAAAAGCTAATCTGATAATGAAAACATTAGCTATGGTAATTAGTTAATGTTACATTTGCCAAGCAAGTTCTTTTCTTTCTTTTTTTTTTCTGGTGCATCAAGATTCACCATATGTGAAAGGGTGTGTCTTCACATATGTTTTATTCCAGACGCACATAAAACATTTATTGCTTTTGACTGTCATGTTGAACTGGAAGGGACGGACTTATTCATTCATTCATCACCAATGCATTTTCAAGGGCACATGCCTGGTCTTCTCTTAAAGCCTTTAAAAAAAATGGAAAGTCATCCAGCTGTGAACGGGGGAGAAGATGTTGTTGATGCATGCAGTGATCTTACCAGCAGTGACATTATTAGCCTCGACTATACTCCGAATTGGCAGCATCTCTTCAACTATTTACCAGCATGCACAAGGGAATGATGTTAGTTATTCTGGCTTTGACATAAAAAGAAAGGCCAGGGGGTGTTTGGTTAGCCGAAGCAATGAGTCAGGTAGTGACTCCAACGGCTCGTTCCAAGTGGCATGATTAACATGGTAGTTTAGGAAGCCGCGCGCTGCAGGTAGAGCACAAACACACTGACACTGTATGCAGTCGGATGCGTCCTTTTAACTACAAGAACACGGCGCTCGTATAACAACGGCTGAATAATGAGACAAAGCAGCTGCCTCAGGGGAACACAATGACAACTCAGCACATCGCAAAGGCAGGAGTCAAGGCCAAAAGAGAATGAGAGGAAGAAAAGTGTTTTCGCCAGCCGGAGTGGTGTGCAGCTGAAAGAGGAGTCTTGAGGACAGCGAGATGGGAGTCACAGTGTGTTTAGCCGGGAGACTTAAAAGCAGCAAAACAGGGATGAGAAGTGATCAGAAAAGGATTAGAAGTCTATTGAATAGTCTGTGCTGCTGCCTCTTGTGTGAAAGCATGGCCTACCGTGTGGACAGACACTGATCCAGCCACAGAGACAAGGACCAGGAGGACAAAGAGATAAGAAAGTCAAACGGTCAATAAAATTGGACACCAGCACACTGCTGTCTCCCTGACACAAGACCTACAGTCCCCTCAGGTCCCTTCAGTCTTCTGCACTGACACCCACATAGCTCCAATCCTGCAGGCATTTCTGCACAATCCCTCCAACTGTGGGACGACTGTTGACTACTTTCCCATTTTTCTTTGTTTGTTTTTTACTGTTCATTTTATGACCCGACTGAAGCTTTGAATCTTTCACATATACTTACAAAAATCTCTGAAACACATCACCCTGTGTTTATCCTTTTGTAACTATAGTGACTACAGCTTAATACTGCTCTGGAAATAAACACAATTTGACATTCCATAAATTCTAAACATTCAGAACCACCACAATAACTCTCAACTCAAAATCTAATTTATGCAGTTACAACGCAGTGCTGTTTGATCTATATTATAATAGCCAAGTGGCCTCTGTGTACATGTGTATGTAGGTCTATGCACATTTACTGAATTTGAATGAAACTAGCCACAAGAATGTCAGTATTGTTGCTACTAGAGTGTTTTGTTCTTTAAGCTTTTTCCAGTAGTATTTTCAGATATGTATTTTTAATATTTGGTTAAGCCCTGGTCCCACCAAATAATGAAGGATGAATAATGAGCCACATAGCATGTTTTTTTGTTTTTTGTTTTTTTGGTATGAGTCCAGTTATTCAGCAATCGTGGGAGAATAGTGGCTCTTAGAGGCAGAATATTCAGCTAACGAGGCTCATCTCTGAGCATGGCGCTAATTTCAAGAAGTTTCAAAATTTGCAACAACAGCAATGGGGCAGTTTGTGTACGAGGTACTGTGAGGATAAATGAGGATTTTAGAGGCTGTTAAAAGCCCATTATCTGAGTACCTGGCGGCAACGAGGACAGGGCAGGTTATTTTGGACAGACTATTTTGGCTCCGTCTGCCTTGTGCACTTCGTCGTGATAATCCCACCTGCTTTGTGCAGTTATATAAAATATTATTTTATAGCAGATTAATCATTTTCTGTCAGAGTTTAGATGTTGAAAACACCTCTAATCATTTCTGGAATTAAAGAGGACTGCTCCACCAGGACCCTTTTTTTATTCCTCTCTCTCGTGTGCTCCATGAGGTGGAGAAGGTTTTTGGAACAGCCTAAAGGTAATTATTTGTAATGTTTATATTGTAATAGCTTGGTAAAACAGTTGCATGTTCATTCCTTGTTTATAAGCAGCTGTAAAAGTATGTTTATAATAGATTTAACATCTTGTTATAATGGATCAGATGAGCTCCACTGTGTACGCACTGGCGCAATGACTTGCACTCAAGATGAGCATTTTCTCAGAATACCAGTGTGCAAAAAAATGATTTTACAAACAATAACGGATGACACAAAGTGAAAAGTGGACTCACCATATCAAAATGACTGAAAGCTGCGAAGAAATTAAGCCAGCGAGAAGAAGCGCAGAGGCAATTATCCAGGAACCCATGGTTCAGTTCTACCTGGTCTGATTATGGATGTGTTTTGTGTTGTGTTTTTTTGGGGGGGTGGGGGTGGGGGGGGGGGTGAGTGATCCACACAGTTGCAGGTGTCTATAATTAAAATGGCCACTTCACTGTGGTGTCATTGTCTTAATAACCCCATACATTTATGGATATTTACAGGCTACTGACAGCCCTGTTTCCACCGAGTGGTTCGGGTCAGAGCTGCACCATGTTTTCGGTGTGAGAACGGTTATTCTTGCTGGCAGAGTCCTTTGGATTGGCATTTGGAAACACTTACATTGATGAGCGCGCATTTGCACAGTGTGCTGCTTCTCCAGTTGACACTGAGGCAAAACTGAGTATTTTCAGTTTTTTTTTTTTTTTTTTTATTGTTTTGTGGCTCATAGCATAGCTTCATTTATGAGCAGATGAGGAATTCTGGAAGTCTTTAACTTACAGTGCAAAGCAGCTTGTTAAGAGCAAAGACTTGCTCCATCAGCTGCAATAATTGATTACAGCTGGCGCTGTAACCTGGCACCAAACTCCCGTGTGACATATTGACTTTTCTTCAGCCAAGACAGAAGGAATTAAATTAAAGGTGGATAGGTTTAAAGATGATCTCACTGAAATGGTCAGTTAAGTTTACTGCTTCTGTTAATAGTTTTAATATTTAATAATAACGTGTTATGCTACTAACATACAGTACATTAACTGTAATTCAAAAAGGAAACAATATTTATTTTAAAAATAACTGATATTTCAGTCCCTTGTGTCACTGCTCCCTCCTCAGAGTCATCAACTTCAGGCTGAGGCACTTGAATCAGCTGTTTATGTGCTGACTTATGTTGGCATCGTAAAATGTGACCATTAGACAGTGGTGGACACAGCTAACCAAAAAGTTAGCTTTGATAGCCATTAAAATAACTGAAAAAGTTATCTTTTATGACGCTAAACCAATAAACTGCTAAAAAATTATCTTTATTACAGATAACCGATAACTTTTTGTATTGATTCGGACACGGCCACATCAGATTACACTGTCGGCTTCTGATAAACCACTTTCACTTTTCACTGCTGGGTAAATTCAAGGATCACAAAATACATAAGAATGCACAAAATGAATGAATAAAAAAACTAGAAGCACTCGGAGAGCGCAAAACTCCACCAAGGGCCATAGGGTCACTGACGTCACATGAATACCCTTTGGCAAAAAGACTTATTTCATGTCACTTCACGCATCTACCGTCATGTTTCAGAGTCAGTGGTTAACCCTCTGGGGTCTGAGGGCATTTTTTGGACATTTCACATCGCCTGGAATAAATGTTTTATTATTGCTTTAACAGCTCTACCTGCATCCCACAATCAAGTTTTATGTCTCTTTTTTTCAGGACAACTTGTACTTTCAAAATATACGGTAGTGTTCAGAATAATAGTAGTGCTATGTGACTAAAAAGATTAATCCAGGTTTTGAGTATATTTCTTATTGTTACATGGGAAACAAGGTACCAGTAGATTCAGTAGATTCTCACAAATCCAACAAGACCAAGCATTCATGATATGCACACTCTTAAGGCTATGAAATTGGGCTATTAGTAAAAAAAAAAAAAAAAGTAGAAAACGGAGTGTTCACAATAATAATAGCATCTGCTGTTGACACTACAAACTCAAAACTATTATGTTCAAACTGCTTTTTTAGCAATTCTGTGACTCAATAAACTAGTATTTAGTTGTATAACCAGTTTTCATGATTTCTTCACATGTGCGAGGCATTAATTTTGTTGGTTTGGAACCACCAATTAACTGACAATCAACTGACAATCAACCAGTGGAATAATAAAATGACTGCATGCTGATCCTGAACTGCGCGGAAGCGCATGAACCAGAACTACAGATTAACCATTGAATTTCACTAAACTCCATAAAGGAATGGACTCGGAACAGAATATCTACTGAGCAGCATGGAGATGAACGTACTTTGAGAATGAACAGCGTCAATGGAGTGCTGTGTGTGATTACACACCAGACAGAAATACAGATAATGAAGAGCGTGAGTGAAGTGCTGCGTGTGATTACACACCGGACAGAAATGACAGATAATGAACAGCGTGAGTGAAGCGCTGAGATTACACACCGGACAGAAATACTGATAATGAACAGCATGAGTTAAGCGCTGCATGTGATTACACACCGGACAGAAATACTGATAATGAAAAGCGTGAGTGAAGAGCTGCGTGTGATTACACACCGGACAGAAATGACAGATAATGAACGGCGTGAGTGAAGCTCTGCGTGTGATTACACACCGGACAGAAATGGCAGATAATGAACAGCCTGAGTGAAGCGCTGCGTGTGATTACACACCGGACAGAAATACTGATAATGAACAGCGTGAGTTAAGCGCTGCGTGTGATTACACACCGGACAGAAATGACAGATAATGAACAGCGTGAGTGAAGCGCTGCGTGTGATTACACACCAGACAGAAATACTGATAACGAACAGCGTGAGTGAAGCGCTGCGTGTGATTACCCACCGGACAGAAATGACAGATAATGAACAGCGTGAGTGAAGCGCTGCGTTTGATTACACACCGGACAGAAATACAGATAATGAACAGAGTCAATGGAGCGCTGCGTGTGATTACACACCGGACAGAAATACAGATAATGAACAGCATCAATGGAGCGCTGCGTGTGATTACACACCGGACAGAAATGACAGATAATGAACAGCGTGAGTGAAGCGCTGCGTGTGATTACACACCGGACAGAAATGACAGATGAACAGACTGAGTGAAGCGCTGCGTGTGATTACACACTGGACAGAAATACAGATAATGAACAGCGTGAGTGAAGCGCTGCATTTGATTACACACCGGACAGAAATACAGATAATGAACAGCGTGAGTGAAGCGCTGCGTGTGATTACACACCGGACAGAAATGACAGATAATGAACAGCGTGAGTGAAGCGCTGCGTGTGATTACACACCGGACAGAAATACTGATAATGAACAGCGTGAGTGAAGCGCTGCATGTGATTACACACTGGACAGAAATGACAGATAATGAACAGCATGAGTTAAGCGCTGCATGTGATTACACACCGGACAGAAATACTGATAATGAAAAGCGTGAGTGAAGAGCTGCGTGTGATTACACACCGGACAGAAATGACAGATAATGAAAGCGTGAGTGAAGCTCTGCGTGTGATTACACACCGGACAGAAATGGCAGATAATGAACAGCCTGAGTGAAGCGCTGCGTGTTGTTGGGTATTTTTCTCCTCCAAACAGTTTTAAAACCTTTAACAAGACAAACAGAGTCAAGAAACACCAGTGAGACAGAAAATCAAATATTACGCGCGGAGTGCGGCCAGGCCTGTACACCAAGGCTACACTAAAGTCTGGCCTGCTTTTCCGCTCTTTTTATTAAGAGACGCCCTCATCACATAAACAAGAAACTTGTCCTAAGGGTGGGGGTAATGACGCAAGACAAGTTTCTTCCCATAACATAAACGCATACGTCCAAGTGCAGCTGTAAGGAAGAACACTTCAGGTCAGCACAATCTCGTTCGTCTGTTGCGGTATCAGCTCTTCTGCATCTGCCTGAAGTGTCCTGTCTTCCACACTCCTTCACACTAAACACCACATCACAATAGTCAAAACGTTCTCTTGCTCCAGTCGTTAGAGGCTGCGAAAATAAAGTTATGTTATAACAATAAGTACATCCAGTCCTTCATTCCAGCTCAGATTGACCCCAGAGTGCTAAAACAAATTGAATTCTCAGGATTGCATTAAGACAGGTGCAAAACAGCACATCTCCGTTCTCATGAGAAAGAAGACAAGCTAAAACAAGGTTGAATAACACGTACGTTCTCAGGGTGAAGTGCAAAACAGCACAACACCGTTCTCATGAGAAAGAAGACAAAGCTAAACAAGGTTGAATAACACATACATTCTCAGGGTGAAGTGCAAAACAGCACAACACCGTTCTCATGAAAAGAAGAAAATGTACAACTTTTAACAGTGATAACATATATACAAAATCTTTAACATTCCCCTCCTGTTTATCGCCTGTTAACATACAGTAGGCATCACTCAGCTTAGCACTTCTTTTTGAGATTTCACTAAGAGGTTCATCATGGTATGTTTTCTCTATAGGCTTACACCCGAGGTGATGTCATCATTGTCACCATCATCGTGTCTGGGTCATCATACTTCCATTGGTCTGGGTACAGTCAGGAGAGCCATCGTCCTCCTTGTCGTCATCTGTCCCCAGAATGGATATGAGGCTGGACCCCCTCCTGGTCCTGGACTTATTGCTGTGTTATCATTCTATTTACAAGGCCTCGAGACATGGAAACAACACATCCACACAATTTTAGAATTGCAGCAATACGGCTATAGACACTAATATGTGAAGAATCAAAGACCCTCCATTTCCCATCCCTTCCACCACCAATCCCAGCCTTCGGTGTTTACTCCACTGTGCTCTTTCATCTTCCTGTTCAACGTTCTCAGCCCGTCAATGGCTTGAGTGAGACTGCCGTCTGCAGCTGTGTTGTTGGGAATGAATGTGCAGCATTGTTCTCCGAACATGGCACAAACACCTCCTTTCTCTGCCAACAACATATCCAATCAATGCGATTCTGGAAGGCCATAAGGGAACGTGGCTTCTAACTGTGAATGGACAGCCTTAAATCCTTCCTCAGTCCAATTTCCTATTCTGTACATTGTAGTGGATGTAGTTTATTCTGTCCACGTTTTTATTATGGAGCACCACCAACAGATGGAAGATTCGAATCCAGCTGCTATTGATTAACCAGTTTATACTCGTCAGGCACTCCCCTGGGGACTCCTATTGCGTCAATATATGTTGGATTTCCCACATCCTTTCCAATCTCTTTTCACTCTATGTCTGGCTACGTCTTTCTGCCAATCTTCAGGAATAAGAGAGCTGCATATGTCGTAACGTCTTCAGGGTCATGGGCAGGCTTCAACTGGTAACAATAATGATATTAATGCACAATAACCTGACACATTTCGTGGCAGTCTGTCAAAGATTCTGTTATCCCCACACCACCACCATACGTCACTCCTCCCGACAGGTTTGAATGTGGGAGTTATGGACCACATTCTTACACCAGGCGTGTGGTTTAAGCTACCCAAAGTCTTACTTGTCCCTGTCAAGTGTACACATGTATGGTTAGCATGCCCAACTTTGCTTGAGAATAAAGGTTTAATCTTAGTCAATTTGGTCACTGATAGATCTTGTCCCACTTAGAACATTTGTTGTTTGCCGCAATGTATGTCTGTGTCATAGCAGTCAGTAGACAGTCTTTGGGTAATGCTGCCGGTATTACCTGTAATATAGTCTGGGTCCCATACACACACACAGTCCTTCTTGCTGCTAGTCCTGCTTGTTCTGCCATTAAAAGCCAATTGTTATTTTGTCCACTAATTCCTGTAGTTACTAGGAACCAGTCATCTGCCTTCATGTCTTTTGTGCCTTGTACAGACACCCCCTTTGCTTGTATGGGCACCCCCTTTGCTTGTATGGACACCCCCTTTGACGTACTTAATTCGGTCAATTAATATTGGTTGCTGTACTCTATCTGTTTCACAGAGGAAGAAATGGAAACGGATCTTTTCCTTGTTTGTATACCCAAAGGAGGAACAACCAACAGTCTCCCTCTATATCAGGTGGGAATATGGTTCCTTTTTCTGTGGTATTCACCACTATAGACAGCTTATCATCTGTTTGATACATTTTAGACTTTGACTCTGGTACTTAGCCCACTCGGTTTGTGCCCATCTGGTGTCCATCTACTCCATTCATCGGCTACCAACGTTTCCATCTCCTATCTTGTTGATCGTTGGTCATACCATGAGAAACTATTTCCGTAATTAGTCCCTCTGTCACCATCCGGCATTCCATGGATAAGAGCACTATATGGTACAGAGATGATCACAGAAGTATTTCTAGGAATGCAGGCCTGTACACCAAATCGGTATGCATTATTCCCATCACAGCTATGTACTGTGGCATTGATTATCGGACTGGGGTCTTTGTTACTTCTTTTGGTCTCTGCAATCTGTGGATGTGATCCGTATTATCAGTCCCGTGCTCATGGCTTTTAAATAATAAACCAATTCAAAAAAGAAAAGTAGCATAACAAGGACTGTCCGTGGGTCCAGAAACCCCCTTTCTTTTTATCTTTTTCTTTCGCCATTTCTGCACACTACAGCACACCTATGTTCAGAACAGTGGCTTCTTAATGTCTTCTGCTAGCTTTCGTGTCTAACCTGGATCTTAACACCAAGCTCACACACTATTACTAGTCTTGTCCTACTTTCTTACTGTTTGTCTGTGTCTGCAGAAATGACTTTCTTACAGTGAGTTAAATGAATCCATGTACTTCTTTCCCCAATTTTCAAAGCTGTGGGTTTGTGAGTAGTACTTGATAGGGCCCTTCCCATTTAGGTGAATGCCAGTGTTTTCTCTTGATGCTTCTTATCACACCCCGTCTCCAGGTACCACTTTAGGGTCCTCCTGTGGAGAATGGGATCATCAGTGTTTGGAACTCTCCCTCGTTGTCCTTCTAACATTTTTCTCATGTATCCGC